>NC_048600.1:105697008-106444793 GCF_003668045.3 Cricetulus griseus
CGCCTTCTACCTTTCTACTTTTTGCTTTATGCAGTGGTTGGTGGAGATATCTTTATGGCATCATTTATATGTGTTGCAAATAAAGTATTCTCAAAGTATAGGGACAAAGCCTATAGCTTTTTTGTTTGTTTGGTTTGTTGGTTGGTTTTTCAAATGAAATGAATAAAAGTTCTACATAGGTCTGACTGCCTTTGCTATATTTTTCACCCAAATTTGTGAAATTACTTGCCTCTCAACAAGAAAGACATGAAGACTTCCTGGAGATTTTCCTAGTGCCAGATTTCTCCTTAAGCCCATAAATAAAAGTATAATTTAGAAAGCAAAATGGTATCTTTTTTAAGATTGAGGAAACCAAATATTATTTAATTCATTTAAATGTTGATAGCATAATATATACAACATTTTAAAATTAATTTTAATTAAATTAAAAACAATCTTATTTTGCATACCAATCCCAGTTCCCTCTCCCTCCTGTCCTCCCATTTTCCCCCACCATCTCCCACCCCATGGCACATCCACTCCTCAGGGAGGGTGAGGCTTCCCATGGGTATCATAAAAGTCTATCACATCATTTGGGGCAGGACCTAGGCTCTCCCCCATGTATCTAGGCTGAGAGAGTATCCCTCCATAGGGAATGGGCTCCCAAAAGTGTAACGATAAGTATTTTCTCCATCTTCTCCATCTGCCTGAGCCTTGCCACCATGTGGTCACCCAGAATAACACAGAGAGTCTTATATTAATTTACAGTGCTTCTGGCCAATTGAATATATATATATATATATATATATATATAATATATATATATATTACAAGGACACCTTCTGCTGGCATCCTCTTCCTGGGATCACATGGCTCCATAGCAGAAAAGAGTAGGAGGAAGACAGCAAGAGGAAGAGGAAGAGAAAAAGAGCAAGAGAGCAATTTCTTCTTTGTCCCTGCTTAAATTCTGAGTCTGCCTGCTGTGTCACTTCCTGCCTGGATCTCTTTACTACAGAATCCTCCTTGGCTCCTAGTCCCACCTATATTGCTTTCCTATTGGGCAACAGTAATTTATTTATCAACCAACAAGACAAACATATACACAGAAGGCGCTACCCCACAAGAAGGGCATTTAAGCCTATCTACTATTGCTTAGATTCTTAGTTGGGATTATCCTTGTAGATTCCTGGAGATTTTCCTAGTGCCAGATTCCTCCTTAAGCCCATAATGGCTACCTCTATTAAGGAATCTCTTCCCTCACTCTCCTCTGTTCTTCCCCAACTCGACTTTCCTAATCCTTCATATTCTTCCCCCTCCCCTTCTACCCTCCACTTTCTACTGCCTTCCTTCCCCTTTCCCCATGCTCCAAATGTCATGTGACATTTAGGATCAGAGAATCTTAGCTTAGATTGCTTATAAACCTTTAAGACAGGCTCTCCAAATTCATATTCGGAGACTACCATATTCATTCTTATAACCATATTCACTTAAAAGAGGTCTTTTAAATTGATAGTTTACATTTAAAAAGACAGACCACTGATGATTCCTAAATACCAACATATATGGGGCACCTACCAGCCATGAGAATTGTATTTTCTGGGTATTCTTATTCCCAACATATAATACATGATGTCAGCAACACTTCTCATTTTATACACAGGGAACTGAGAATTAGAGACATCAGAGACTTTCCTAGAATTAATAGACTAAGATTTAAACTAAGGCCTTCTTTGTTCTGTATCTCATGTAGAACTTGGAACATCTATTAAGTAATCATAAACTTTTACATTCTTAATCATTTTATTTAACCTGCTAGAAGTTTTGTGTGTTTCTTTTTTATGTCTCTTCTTTCCTCTTTAAAAATGCAATGATGCATTTATATATATATATATATATATATATATATATATATATCCATAATATACTACTACACTTCTAAGTTTTCTGCATGCTTGCTTTTACAGATTATGTTACCTGTCAGTCCTTTTTCTGAAATACAGTTGACTCACTAAGGCATCCTCTTTCATATCTTTCTTACCATTTTCCAATAAGTGAAACATTGGGTTGGAGGAGAAAGAAATCAAGTGTTTGTGTAGTAATTACCTTTTGAAAGGCTCTTTATACAACATTTATACACGGCTCATTAGAAAACCCTCATGTTCCAGGTAGATGAACCCATAACCATGGCCGGTACTAATTGTACTTTATGTGCTATAACAATAAAAGCACAGGAAGTCATGAGGTTGATATTATAGGAAGATATGTTGAGGGAGAAGCAGAGGGAATTGCAAGAAGGGACTAAGGGGCTGATATAATCAATATACATTGTATACATGTAGGAATTTTAAAGAATGAGTTTTAAGACAAAACAAAAAGTTCTGCATGGCAGTTTTTACTTCTATCCTCATTTTATGTAGTGAGTAAAAATAATTTAAATAACACCTAAAGTCACAGAACTGATTGGTAAAAGAGAGTATATTTAAATTAGTTCAACTGAATTCAAAATGTAGGGATCTTCCTCACATATTTTTTTTTTGCCAGGTGTGGTGATGGGGAATGTTCTTCTATATATATGTTTATTTTATTAGTTGAATAAAATACTGTTGGACAATAAGGCTGCAAGATAGGTGGAACTAGGATATGAGGAGGATTCTGGGAAGTGTAGGCAGAGTGGAACTGTCATCCCAGGAAGTGACACAGCTGGGCAGAAACTGCCACTAGCTAACCATAGAGGTCTGGGGGTCTGTACAGACAAGCAGGAATTGATGTAGCTGGACAGAATCAGTATATAAGCAGGGACAAACAGAAAAATCTCTCTCTTCTCTGCAGAGATGCTGAAAAGTCAAGATGTAGGATGCCCAAGGAGTAAGAGGCTCCTGGATCTTTCTCTGGTAAGATAAGACCACATGGAAATATAATAGTAGTTATGGGGTAATAATTAAGGCAGAGCTGGTTGCTCTCTTACTCTCACTCTCTTACCTTCTTCATCTTTCTCTCTCTCTTCTTCCTTCTCTCTTGATCTATGCTCATTGTCACTCTCTCTCTTGATCCCCCTTTAATAAATTGGTTAATGTTTAAAAAAAGACAGAGCTAGCTAAATAAGGAACGCTTGTCACCAGCCAACAACTTTATAAATAATATAGTGTCTTATGTGTTATTTGGGGGGAGCTGAAACAGCAGTAGGACCCAGGAAGCTGGCGGGAAAGAGTACACATAACAGGATGGATTTTCATTATTTTGTGGATACTGTGGCTTTTACTTCCAAATTTTCCCATTCACTTTTATTATATGACATACTTTCTTGTATAGTCCTATGAAGTCAGGTTTTGTGGCAGTATCAAATTCATTAAATCTCAGTATTGAGCTTAACTAAGGTTTTCTTTTTATACAAAACGTGGTTAAATGGGTGTGGGTGTGGAAAACTGCTACATATAGTCCATCAAGAGCAGAAATTGATGGAAATTTTCACCCTTGGAAATGACACTGGCCATATGGCAGAGGATGAATGTCTTAACGGGATTCTGCATCTGCCAGTACATCCTTTGTCACATGGCCTCTCTCATTATGGAAGAAACACTGAAACCATGTCTACAATTGGTTCTTGTGATCATCCAAAATGTCTCTACTTCCTACACAGAGAACAAACTCTCCTCTCAACAAAAAAGGGAGTCAAAACTCTTTTCTTACCACAATTTCATCTTAAAACTTAGGGTCTCCGATACAACCTAAGAATCTCTGTGTTAAACTATGGATCATAATGCCCTTGATCTAGAAAACTATTAGTCAAAAAATATTCACTCTTCCAGCTTATTATTATGGAATATAGTGTGCAATATAACCTTAACAAACAACAGAATTCAGAGGCACACAGTGGTCATAGTTCCCATTTATCAGTGAGCACTACTGGGAATACAGTGTAAAGGGCAGATATAGAGGTGATTATTTTCTTCACAGCCTACTTTCTTAGAGGAGCATTCCCATCCAGTGCCCATGTACCCCTCCAGTGCTCCTGTGATTCTGATTCATTGGTCTGCATACTTCCTCGTCCTCCTTCAAGTTCACAAGAGCAATTTCTGGAGTTATCAACTTTCAACTTAGAGAAGGTGGTAGTCACCTTAGTATTTTTGTTACCATCTCAAAATTTAGGAAATGTGGTGTCTATGTGCTTCTAGATATTGCTTTGTAGAAGAAATTGCTACAATCATCTCTCCCACGACATGAAGTTCCTTTAAAGAATTTGGCCTCACATTTCTTTTGTGTATCTGTGCTATCTTGACAGAAAATCTGTGTTTCATTAATGGTGGAAACATTTAATTTTTCTAAGACAGAAGGTAGAATCATCTTAATACGGTCTATGCCCTGAAGCATTTATTAATGGAAGTACTTTCCTGAGAAACACATTTTTAATCTTATATTTGTCATGTCCTATATTAATCTATGAAAGAATTTAGCATTCAAAGCCCCAGTCTTCACTCTAATATTTCATGCTCCTGTTATTGTCATTCATAATAATATTTTTCAGCTTTGCTTGATTATACATTTCTAGAATTTTTTTTTCTGTTCTCTTACATTGTTACACGCATCTAGGCCATTGTTTTATAGATTATCCCTTTGAAGTCTCAATAAAAGTATAGAGAGTAACCACAAATGCACATCGACATCATGCCCTCTATCCTGCTCCCCCAGGACTGAAAACCAACAAATATGTAAATTTTCCTACTTAGTTACTGCCAGGAAGGCATAGTGTTATGGTAAATCTTTCTGCCATAAACCGCCAAGCCCCACCTCCACGTGTGTGCTTTACGACAGCCGTCTGCCTGAGTTAGGGTCCAAATTAATGCACAGAGAGACTTGTATTAGGTTCAAATGCCGCTTGGCCAATGACTAGGATTCTCATCTGTTAGCTCAGTCTTAATTATCATAAATCTCTATATTTTATAAGACTTATGTTATCGGACACCTTATTGGCGTCCCTCCTTGCTGGTGGCTCACATCCTGCAGCTGGAGGAGGCATGAGGGGAAAAGGGGAACACTTCCTGTTTCCTTTGTTTAAATATGAGTCTCCTTACTATGTCACTTCCTGTCTGGAACACCACTTCTCTACTACATTTCCCAGAATCCTCTTTGACTCCTAGTCCTGCCTAACTTGCTGCCATTGGCCACACAGAACTTTGTTTAACAATCAATAAGATTGTTAAATACACAGTACATTCCCCATCAGCATAGTTTTATCTAATGATTCTTAGTTGTAAATATATTACTACAGTACATTCTTTCTACCAATCTTACTGTTTTTGTGCTCACATCACACCACTGATACTAATTTTATTAATAAATTCAGGCAAGATGCAAGGACTTACCAATTGTATCTTAAAAGCCCATGCCTTAACACACCAAATGTTTATTCCTTTCACATGCCCAACACAATTTCGCAGGGAATACTCTCTACATGGTCTCTTAGAGCTCTAAGCTAAGTAAAGATATGCTGGGTAAATCCAATTTTTTCACTGCTATAGGAGAAGAGGAGCCTTAGAGTTCACAGCGTTCTTCCATTCCTTAGTCTGGAAGTGAGGCTTGCCATGTCAGCTCAGACTAAGATAGGTGTATGTTCCTAACAGCATGCCTATGAGCAAGCTTGGGGGTCATGCAACATATTTGGTAAGCATATGTATTTTTGCCCATATGTTTCTAAAACTCCCAAATCAGGACAAACCTTTGGAATTTTGGTTATTTTTGTGTGCGCAAGAAAAT
This sequence comes from Cricetulus griseus, assembly GCF_003668045.3. Lineage (NCBI taxonomy): Eukaryota > Metazoa > Chordata > Mammalia > Rodentia > Cricetidae > Cricetulus > Cricetulus griseus. The sequence continues at coordinate 105,702,739 of NC_048600.1, forward strand.
TTTCATCTACATTCTTTCCCATAACTACCTCTTAATGAAACCTGAACAGTTTTGCAAAATGCAGTGTTTAGAATAGACTTGGTTTCTCCTGCTTTGAGTAAGACTTCAGTAAAAAATGAATGGTGTTGTGTATACTGTAAATGTAGTTCAGGTCCATTTACCTAAAATTTGAGTACATTCCCCAACATTTTGAGAAATTTCCTCCTCATAAAACTGCCATATTTACTGACAGTTCCACACCCCACCCTCTCCACTCTCAGGGAATCTGGTTCTCTCATTTATTAGAGCCGCAGAAATGAAAGTTTGCCACCTGATTAATTTTAATAGTTTAGCCAGAAACCTGTGGATAATGTATATTGGCTGCCAACTTGAGATAAATTTTGTTGGCTCTGTTGCAAAGATTTTGGCAGAATTAAAGTCTGCCCTTTGAAAAGGAAGCACAGAGGAGCTGAAGGGATGGAATTTCAAAAGAAAAAAGAATCCAGTTTTGTCTTTCTTTGTGGCTTCCCGCTGCTGTGCGAATCTGATAACCCCATTCAGCAATTCATTTATAAGCCATGTATGCTTTATTTTAGTATTACAGCTAAGGAAGAGATGGAAGCCTTTTGCTCAAATCTGGGTCCAATCCAAAGTCAGAATGGCTTCAAAGTACCTTGGTAAGGGCTGGCTGTAGGTTTTGATTTTTTTCTATTAGAGATCTGGACAACTAAGCAATTGTTTAAGAAATTTACTACAGGAAATTCATATAGAAAAACTTCACAGTGTGGTAGGTGGAGTCAAAGTCTTCCAAGTGTTCAGGGTTCCATTAAAATGACAAGTGGTACTGACAGCACTCCTACTTACTTGCCCAGGCTATCAGCGGATTGAACTACTTACTTAGTTGTTGTTTGTTATTTGTTTTTGAAAATTCTTTATGACTACCAGAAGCCGGGGAGAAAGAATTGGAGAAAGGTTGAGTAGGCCTAGCTTTGTTGAAGCAAGAGGTTTTGGTATTTACTGCATAGTTATAAAGTTATATTGTTTGTTTAAAAGCTTATTAGGATAGAGGATTTTTCATTACTTCACACTAAAGAAATGATAAATGTTTGAATTAACAAATATATTTAACTTGTTTAAGCACTACATGTGTCAAAACATCGCATGGCTCCCATTCAATATGTAAATTTATCATGTTTTTAATGTATCAGTTAAAATAAATTTATAAAAATACCATTAATTTGAAGATATTTATATAAATTGACACAGCACAAACTTGAAAGAACCTCAATAAAATTGATTATATTCTGGCTAGACTAACAAGGATAATATAACACACAAAAAATGAACAATATAGGAATGAAAAAAGAATTGCTATAAATCCCATAGGAAGTAAAAAATATCAAGTAAATATTTACTTCATATACAATATTAAGTAAAAGTATGCCAATAAATTTGAAAATATAGGTAAAGTGAATATATTCCTTTAAACATATAAACCTCAAAAGAAACGTCACATGTTCTCAGTCATATGGTTCTTTGTGTCAGAGCTGGAGATTCATATGTTAATTTGGAATACCTACAGAATCTAGGAAACTACAAAAGGGACCATTCTTTGGGATGGGAAAGAGATAGCTTAAGTGAGAAGGGGGGCAGATAATATGAAAGGGAAGGGGGAATAATGAGGGGTTCGAGTGGGGAGAAGAATGAGATGGTGAGGGAAAGGAGAGCTAAAGGAGGACTAAATAAATCTAATGATGCTTGGAAAAGCCATATGGAAACTTACTATGCCAGAAGCTTCATACATATGTGTGCGCGGGCACACACACACACACACACACACACACACACACACACACACACACACACACCACATATTCATATAAAGGATTTTAGTTGGATTTACACAGAGGATTATGCTCACCCAGAAGTCATAAGTTGCCAAATAAAGTATCAAGTTTTGGGATACAGGTTTGAGATACTTCCCTTTACTTTGTTCATTAGAGTGTCCTGAGTCCCCTAAAACCATACAGGCTGTTGCCACTGCTCTTGGTTGCCCACCAGATCTTTATGGTAAGACTTAATTGCTAAAGATACCACATCCATTTGATATATTGTTTATGATTTATTAAAGATTGTCTGAGGGTTCAGAAGGCAAAGCTATCCTTGCAATGGCGATGCACACCTTTTGCTTTAAAAATCATAAATAATATATCACCACATATATTAGTCATGAGGCAAAAGAAAAGTCAGGTTGTTACTAATAAGGAAACTTCATCCCTTTTCACTAGCTTTCATAGTATTGGTAGGTTCTCTTTGGCTGTTGTGGGGGAAGTTATCAACAGTCTTAATTGGCTGTGAAACCTGTGAACTACAGTAATGAGCAGCATCGCAAGACAGGTTCATTATGCAATAGTGGGACAGGTACTAAGGAGGTAACCAACTGCTTTCTGATTAGGTTTAAGGCTAGCTGCACAGGAGAGAACATATACCTGGTACTTCAAATCTGACCAAGAACTTGTAGTAAAGGAGTTAACAGACAATAGTGGTGAACCTACTGCTATTTAGTAGGGTTTATCTATTTTGAGTATAAAACATTTTGATAGTATTCCTTCTTCTCTAACTTCTCCCAGATTTTTCTCACCTCATTACCCACCCAATTTCATCTTCTTTCTCTCACTTAATAATAGAATTGAGCCCAATATGTATTGCCCAACTACTCCTGAACATAGGAACCTGTCTTGAAGTGTGGTTGATATATCAAGTGTGACTTTATTGAAGACAACTGTTTGTTTTTTTCCTCTCCGAGTAAGTAACAACTGCAAATACCTTCTAGTGTTGGGGTGGGACTTTGTGCCTACTTCCCTTGCTCTATGCTTGGATCTTGTCTGGCATGAGCTTGTGTCATTAAGACATATTTTACTGCATGTCTGCACACACATAAACATACACACATAGATTAAAAAAAGGAAACTATCTCCTGAAGACTGAAATGGATTCACTAGTGAATCCTACTAGACCCAAATAAATGTATCATGAAAATTATCCATGTGATTTTCTAGAAAACAGAAAAAGAACCAACTGTGCCTTATTTATGAAGCCATGATGATTAGTCTGATATTACAATGAGTAAAGCTTTTAAAATTCACAAGCCATGACCTTCATTTCCCTTTGCTGTGTTTCTGTGCTAACTTTAATATCAGCACTCCAAAACTTTGTGTTTCAAATATAACTTTCTGTTTACTTGTATGTCTCATAACACTAGTCAACCTTAAAGAAAGTTATATTCATCCCTCACATTGTGTTTCTCAGCATCTATCACACAATGCACATTAGAATTAGAAAATAAATGGATCAAGTACATGGGATCAGTCAGCAGTAAGAAACACTTTCACTGAGTCACAATGCTAACTCAACTTTCATTCATTTGTGGGTCTTTTTATTTTAAAGACAGTCTGGCTATGTAGTGCAGGCTGTTCTTAAACTCACTATGTGGCTCTGAGCTTGTATTTATCTTGCCCCTGCTTCTCAAGTGCTGAGTTACATAAATGTACAAAGAATAGCTGCCAGCTATATTCACCCATAGTCAACTGGTTTTATGAAAGCAAAAAAATCAAATAAAAACCTGAGTCTTTTGATGAATAATATTTACATTTTCAATCAGAGCTCATTGTCAGATTGATAAGTTCTTTGTTTACGAATCTAATAAAATAAAATCTAAAATAAAAAAAATCTATCACTAAAAGGGCAGGTATTATTTCACACAGTCCTACAGAAATTTTATTGTGTTGTCCCACTTGCTGTATCTACACCACAGTCTTGGAAGTATCAAAGGTCAAAGCCATGGTCATCTTGTCTTCCAGTGTTCTTCTCAGTATAGATTCAAGTATATTAAATGGTATCTGCTTTGTTGTTATTGTGCAATGATTCAAATAGTGTCAGTTATTAACCTCTGGAAAGCACTGAGGAAGCCACCAGGCTCCCTGACTCTCCTTTTGTTCCCACAGTTTTCTTCTAAGACAGCTTACTTTGCACTGTGAAGGCGAACTGCCCAGCTAGAGCTAACAACTTCATTATGGAAATTCAAGTCCCCCATAATTGTGCTTGTGTGGAAAATAATTTAAATAGACAATCCCTTTAGCTGTTTTAATATAAAGAGTACCAAGTGTGTGTCATAAGTAAGTGGGCCACTCATTAAAAAGCAGAAAATACAACATATGAAGGAGCAGAGATGAAATGATTACTAAGAACCAAGGTAGTTTTCACCGGTTCTTTCTCCAATACAAAACAGCTATCCCTTTTGATTCTCATACAAAATTAAATAGTCATTTGAACTACTCCTTACCTTTCAAGTGTGACTTTTAAAGACTGCTTTAATACTCATTCAATTATCATCTGATTCCTAGGCTATGTCAGCCATTGAGTAACACAAGCACGTACACAGAAAAATCATATGATTTTTCCTAAGATGTTTTATTAATTTTTATTCTTCTTATGTATATTGCATCTCGACCAGTTTTCCCCCCACTCCCTCCTCCTAGGCTCTCCCCCTACCCGCCATCCCAGATATAACCCCTTAATATTCCCTCAGAAAAGAACAGGCTTCCCAAGGACATCAACCAAACATTGCATAACATGTTACAATTATAAGGCACATACTATCATAACAAGGCTGGATGAGGTGACCAATAGGAGGAAAATGGTCCAACAAGCATGCAAAACAGTCAGAGACAGTCCCTGCTTCTACTGTTGAAATTCCCACCCAGGTCCTCCCTCCCTGCATCTAGGCTAAGCAAGGTATCCCTTCATAGGGAATGGGCTCAAAAAGCCAGTTCATATACTAGGAATAAATCCTGGTCCCACTGCCAGTGGCCCTATAAACTGCCCAATTCACACATCTGTCACCCATATTCAGAGGGCTTAGTTAGGCCCTATGCCAGTTCCCCAGCTGTCAGTCCTGAGTCACCGAGCTCTCACTAGCTTGGGCCAGCTGTTTCTATGGGTTTCCCCACCAAAATTGAATTCAATTTTGATCTAATGAAATCTAATTCTGACACCATAGTGTTGACACCTTTGCTCATATTATGGCTCCTCCCTCTCTTTGACTGACTTGTTTTTCATTTATAACTAAATTGCTTTTAAAATATTTTGAAAACAAATTATAATTCTTCGGCTACAGTATTGAGAATTTCCAATTTAGGAAGAAGGCTCTCACACAATCTTTTTGGTACATTTGCTAAATCTGGTTTCCCAGATTTCCTGTATATATAATTTCCTTGAAATTAAATATATATCAAGGAACAAGCATATCTTAAATATAGAATGCTACAATAAAATATCTATATTTTTGTTTCTGATATTCATATAGCAAAAGAATATGCCTCCTGTTATAATGCAGACCTCACACATATATACACCCATATATTATATGTAGCAAATATATAACAAGATATATAATACATATATGTATATCTTTGGGAATTTGTTTCTATTAAATTCTGATTGACATAGTTTCACAAATGAGCACATGTGACTCCATCTTCATTATTCCTGATTTATAGTAATTATTAATAATTCTTATGTATTTTAGGACAATGCACAACAATTATTTCTTGATACATGATATCTAACACATTGCTTTTTGTCACTGACCTATAAGAGGAGAAATAAAGGATGGTGGCACACAGCTGATCAAGTCTGGTGTTTTGTGGAGTTGTTGGAATATATTACAGCAGAATCAGAAAGGTTGTGGAAAGAATTGAATTCAATTTTGATCTAATGAAATCTAATTCTGACAGTGGTTTAATTGTTGATTATCTTAAGGAAAATTCTAAACAGTAATGGAGTGCAGACTGTTATTTCATTGTTGCTGTTGTTTTCCTGTGAGGCATAATCTGTGTAGCACTTTAAGACTTTCAACATCTTCAATGCAATTGTTCAGATACAGTCCTGTCTCTTGTCTCTCTTGTCAGTACAATGAGGGGAATTAATTAACGTGCTTTCTGTGGGCTCATTAACCCACCAATTAGCCATGAAACTTTGATTTGGGTATATTCTACCCCATAATTAGTCAAACATAACAGGAGAGAAGTGGATAACAGAGAAATCCAGCTAAGGAGTGCTCTGCCAGTTAGATCAGTGTCAGTCAGTAGCAATAGAATGAAAAGGGCAATGCTTATTAACTAATCCGACTGTCTGCCTCCATCACTCACGCCCACCTCAACATGTGTAAGTTACTCGGTCACTGTGTGAATCCACTGTCCATTTAACAGGTAAGATGATCTCTCTGGCTTCTTATTCATATCTTTAATATTATCACTGTTTACAATAACTGTTGCTTTCTAGAAGCTATGTATTACCCAGGATTCTACCGTCCAATACTGATGAGTAAAACCCATCACATATTTTGAAAACTTGTATGTTATAAAGTATCACTAAGCTTTTCCACAACATGAATAATTCATAACAAAAGTTGCTGCACAGCTCATGTGATAATTTATATCATAATATAGGCCACAATTAAAGATAATGACTCTTAACAACTAGTGATTTCTTGAGTTCTTTCAGTATTTTGGATATTAGATAGGGCTGATACTCCAACCTAACTACAAGACGTTCAACACACACTTGTCCTGCCTGCAAGATGTAATCAGGCAATGGTGGCTCAGAACTTGTGAGAGTGGTCAACCAATGACTTAACTTGAAGTCTAAGCCATCAGAAGGAGCCCATGCCTGACACTGCCTGGATGACCAGGAACTGGAAGCTAAATCAGTCAGAGACTTGGGATAGAGCAAAACATAACTGACACAAAAACAATGACAATAACAATAAAAGTCAATGAAATAATTCCTAAAATTATTCTGCTATGTTCTTGAATTAGAACCTAACCCAATTGTCATCAGAGAGGCTTTTTCTGGCAGCTGATGGGAACAGATACAGAGACCCACATGCAAACATTAGGCAGAGCTTGGAGAACCATGTCAAAGATGTGGAAGAGGATTGTAGGGTCCAAAAGGTTCAAGGACACCAGGAGAACACAGTACACTAAATCAACTAACCAGAGCTTGTAGGAGTTCACAGAGACTGAAGGGGCAAACATCTAGCCTGTGTGGGTCTATCCTAGGTCCTCTGCATACATGCTATGGTTATTTAGCTTGTTTGTATGACTCTTAATTGTTGGAGTAGACTCTTTTGCCTGCTCTTAGGACCATTTTCCTGCTACTGACTTTCCTTGTCCAGCCCTGATATGAGACTTTGTGCCTATTCTTACAGAGAATTTTGTGCTGTGTTTCGTTGATATTATAGTGGGGCCTGGATTTTCTTAATGGAAACAGAGGAGGAGTGGATCTGAGGGAGAGGGGAGGTTGCTGGGAGGGAGCTAGGAGGAGTGGAGGGAGAGGAGGCCATGGAAAGGCTCTACTGTATAAGAGAAGAACAAATAAAAAGGGGGGAGAACTAGTGATTGGATACTGATATCATTTTTTGACTTACTTTTAATTTAACTTTATTTTCTTTTTATTCAGTATTTCTCATTTTACAATATTTGATCATCCTTCCTATTATATGATTAAGGCTCTGCTATTTATTTCATTTTCTCTATATTTTTCTCCCACTCCTTTTTCTTCCTTTCATCTAGTTGGCCTATATGATATCCACAGGTTGTCATAAATGTACCTTCCCAGTGCTGACATACTCTTTCAACTTAATGTATCATTTTCTCCACATTAGAATTAAAGAAAAACACATGCTAGAACTTGAGACTCAGAGTCAGATTCTGAAGTTTTACATGTGAGAAGAAACATCCTGAATCTTCACCAATCTACACAGCCACTTTGTGATGTATCTCTCACTACTGACAAAATATTCAGACAAATACAGCATAAAAAGCCGTCTCCCCTGATACATTGGCCTCCTTTCTCTCCTTGAGATGAATGGGCATCCCTGGAGACTAGGATCAGCCCACATCAGAGCTGGTAACTTGAAGGAAGGAACACTTCAATGCTGACTTTACTGTTCTTTTATTCTTCTTGGACTACTAGAGAACACTAATTTTTAAATAATAAATTATGCATTAATATAATTTACATTTCCAGCTAAATTTGATGCAACTCCCTATAGAACTATATAACATATGATTAAGGAAAACAGATTAAGAAATTATGTTATATTTGACAAGTAATTGAAGAAATTATGAGGTTATAAAGATAAAACTTAAATCGTAACATTATATCCACCTTATAATCTACTATTATCTATAGATTATACCATTTTAGAAAAAAATAAAAATTCCAACCATAAATGTAAAAAACAATTAAATTGGTATAATTGAGTTGACAAATTCTTGAAAATAATATACATATATCAAGAAAATATTTGTGTTAATATCACATAACTCTGAAGTTTTTTGTTATTTTCCCCTTCCATTTCCTTCCTTCAAATATTTCAAATTCATTAATTATTTTTCATTAATTATTGTCACACACAATGTGTGTGTGTTTGAAATTGTTTTATATTTGTAAAATAGGAAAGCTGTTTTTCAAATGTAGAAAGGAAATTTTATTTGAAGACAAATGATAGACATATTAGAGAGGGGTACACTGTAAAGAATGAGGTTAGCCACATGAATTAGTGTTCCTGAGGGTACCAGGTTTCAGCCTGGAGCTTCTTTTTATGGAGTCTAAAAACATGGAGAGATTGGTTTCTAAGAGGCATGCCTTGGGTGGTTCTCTCATTTGATTGATAGATTAGGTCATATATTCATTTTTCTATTATGCATGTCCCTTCCCATAATGTAATTAATTTTAATCACATGCATGCCTAGATATGTCTAGACGTAAGAAAGCAAATAGAAGATTCTCCCTGAAAGTTTGCTTGAGGACACAGTTTTCCAAAGTGTTTGCATTCATCCAAAGTCATTTCAGACCAGATTGGGCCTTCCTGTTCTTTGTAGTGGAATACATTGAGCATATAAAACCAGGCAAAATTTGTTGTTACTTGTAAAAGAAAATACTGTTTTTTTTTGTTTCACTTTTTTTTCTTTTTTTTTTATTAAATTATTAATATTTTCACATGTACTTTCCCTCTCCCTCTCCCTCCCCCCACCCCCATTCCTTCTCCCCCACCTCCAACCTACCCCCACCCCATCCACCCGCCACTCCCCAGGCAGGGTAGGGCCCCCAACCAGGGCTCCACCAAGTCCACCAAATCTTCCTGTGCTGGGCCTAGGCCCCTCCCCATGTGTTCAGAGACAGAGCGAATCCCTTCAAGTGGGATGGGCTCTCGAAGTCCCTCCCACCCACCAGGGCAAAACGCCAGTCCACCTCCAGAGGCTCCCAGGAGTGCAGGGGCCTCCCCATTGGCATCCATGATCAGGGGGCTGGATTAGTCCTGTACTGTCCTCCCAAAGAGCATCTGGGGTCGATATGCTTTCCCTTTTTCAGGCCAACTGTTTCTGTGGGTTTCTCCAACCAGGTACAGACCCCTTCGTTCTTCATTCCTCCCTCTCTTCAACTGAGTTCCAGATTTCAGCTCAGTGTATTTCTGTGGATGTCTGTCTCTGCTCTCATCAGCCACTGGATGAGGACTCTAGAATAGCATAGAGAGTATTCATCAATCTCATTCTAGGGGAAGGGTTTCTAGGCCAACTTCTCCTCCACTGCCCAGACTGTCAGATCGTGTCATCCTTATAGGTCTCTGGAGATCTTCCTAGTTCCAGATCTCTTCTTGGACCTATAGTGACTCCCTCTGATATGGTATCTCTCATCCTGCTCTCTCTCCTCTATTCTTCCCCCAACTCAATATATCTGCTCCTCCATTTCTTCTCCTCTACTCTTCATCTTGTGCTCTTATTGTGGCAGCACCCACTTCCCTACCCTCATGCTCTCAATTAGCTCGGGAGTTCATGCCATTTCCCATTCCTGGGGTCCATTTATCCCTTAGAGTCATTCATGATTTCTAGTTTCCTTGGGGTAGAGGATTATAGGCTGGTAAACCTTTGCTCTATGTCTAAAAATCATATATGAGTGAGTACATACCATGTTTGTCTTTTTGTGATTGGGTTACCTCACTCAGGATGGTTTCTTCTAGTTCCATCCATTTGCCTGCGAATTTCAAGATTCCATTGCTTTTTTCTGCTGAGTAGTACTCCATTGTATAAATGTACCACATTTTCTCTTTCCATTCTTCAGTTGAGGGGCATCTAGGTTGTTTCCAGGTTCTGGCTATTACAAACAATGCTGCTATGAACATGGTTGAACATATGTCCTTGTTGTAAGGACAAGCAGTATTTGGGTATATACCCAAGAGAGGAATGGCTGGATCTTGAGGTAGATTGATTCCCATTTTTCTGAGCAACTGCCATACTGATTTCCAAAGTGGTCTTACAAGTTCACACTCCCACCAGCAATGGAGGAGTGTTCCTTCTTCTCCACAACCTCTCCAGCATAGGTTGTCATTGGTATTTTTGATTTTAGCCATTCTGACAGGTGTGAGGTGGTATCTCAGAGTTGTTTTGAGTTGCATTTCTCTGATGGCCAAGGATTTTGAGCACTTTCTTAAGTGTCTTTCAGCCATTTCAGATTCCTCTGTTGAAAAATCTCTGTTTAGTTCTGCACCCCACTTTTTAATTTCATTGTATGGTGTTTTGGTGGCTAGCTTCTTGAGCTCCTTGTATATTTTGGAAATCAGTCCTCTGTCAGATGTGGGGCTGGTGAAGATTTTTTCCCATTCTGTGGGTGGTCGTTTTGTCTTACTGACTGTGTCCTTTGCCTTACAGAAGCTTCTCAGTTTCAAGAGGTCCCATTTATTAATTGCAGACCTCAGTGTCTGTGCTTCTGGCGTGATGTTCAGGAATCGTTCTCCTGTGCCAATTTGTTCAAGGGTTGTTCCCACTTTCTCTTCTAAAAGATTCAGTGTGGCTGGGTTTATGGAGAGATCTTTGATCCATTTGCACTTAAGTTTCGTGCATGGTGACAAGTATGGATCTATCTGCAATTTTCTGCATGTTCGAATCCAATTGTGCCAGCACCATTTGTTGAAGATGCTATCTTTTTTCCATTGTATGGATTTAGCACCTTTGTCAAAAATAAGGTGTTCGTAGGTGCGTGGGTTAATATCTGGGTCTTCAATTCGATTCCATTGGTCTATCTGTCTATTCTTGTGCCAATACCAAGCTGTTTTCAGAACTATGGCTCTATAGTAGACCTTGAAGTCAGGGATGGTGATGCCTCCAGAGGATCTTTTATTGTAAAGAGTTGTTTTGGCTATCCTAGGTTTTTTATTTTTCCATATAAAGTTGAGTATTGTTCTTTCAATGTCTGTGAAAAACTGTGTTGGGATTTTGATGGGGATTGCATTAAATCTGTAGATTGCTTTTGGTAGAATTGCCATTTTTACTATGTTAATTCTGCCTATCCAAGAGCACGGGAGATCTTTCCACTTTCTGGTATCTTCTTTAATTTCTTTCTTTAAAGTCTCAAAGTTCTTATTGTACAGGTCTTTCACTTTTTTGGTTAGTGTTACCCCCAGATATTTAATGTTGCTTGTGGATATTGTGAAAGGTGATGTTTCCATGATTTCTTTCTCATTGAGTTTATCATCTGTATACAGTAGGGCTACAGATTTATTTAAGTTAATTTTGTATCCTGCTACCTTGCTGAAGGTGTTTATCAGCTGTAGGAGTTTCCTGGTAGAGTTTTTCGGGTCACTTATGTAGACTATCATGTCATCTGCAAATAGTGAAAGTTTGACTTCGTCCTTTCCAATTTGTATCCCTTTGATATCCTGATCTTGTCTTATTGCTCTAGCTAGAACTTCAAGAACAATATTGAAGAGATATGGAGAGAGTGGACATCCTTGTCTTGTTCCTGATTTTAGAGGAAATGCTTTGAGTTTCTCTCCATTTAGTTTGATGTTGGCTATTGGTTTGGTGTATATCGCATTTATCATGTTTAGATATGTTCCTGTTATTCCTGTTCTCTCCAAGATCTTTGTCATGAAGGGATGTTGGATTTTGTCAAAGGCCTTTTCAGCATCTAGTGAGATGATCATGTGGTTTTTCTTTTTCAGTTTGTTTATATGGTGGATTACATTGATGGTTTTTCGTATATTGAACCATCCTTGCATCCCTGGGATGAAGCCCACTTGATCGTGGTGGATGATTTTTCTGATATGTTCTTGGATTCGATTAGCCAATATTTTATTGAGTATTTTAGCATCAATGTTCATGAGAGATATTGGTCTGTAGTTCTCTTTCTTATTCTTATCTTTGTGTGGCTTGGGTATCAAAGTGATTGTAGCCTCATAGAAGGAGTTTGGCAATATCCCATCTGCTTCTATTGTGCGGAACAGTTTGAGGAGTATTGGTATCAGCTCTTGTTTGAATTTCTGGTAGAATTCTGCAGTGAAGCCATCTGGTCCTGGGCTTTTTTTGGTTGGGAGGCTTTTGATGACTGCTTCTATTTCATTAGGGGTTATGGGTCGATTTAAATTGTTTATCTGATCTTGATTTAATTTTGGTAAGTGATATTTATCCAGGAAACTGTCCATTTCCATTAGATTTTCGAATTTTGTGGAGTACAGATTTTCAAAGTATGACCTAAAGATTCTCTGGATTTCCACAGTGTCCGTTGTTATATCCCCCTTTTCGTTTCTGATTTTGTTAATTAGTGTGCTCTCTCTCTGCCTTTTGGTTAGTTTGGCTAGAGGTTTGTCTATCTTGTTGATCTTCTCAAAGAACCAACTCTTTGTTTCATTGATTCTTTGTAATGTTTTCCTAGTTTCTACTTTATTGATTTCAGCTCTCAGGTTGATTATTTCCTGGCGTCTACTCCTCCTTGGTGAGTTTGCTTCTTTTTGCTCTAGTGTTTTCAGTTGTTCTGTCAGTTCTCTAATGTGACTTTTTTCTAGTTTCTTCATGTGGGCACTTAGTGCTATGAACTTCCCTCTTAGGACTGCTTTCAGAGTGTCCCATAAGTTTGGGTATGTTGTGTCTGCATTTTCATTAGAATCTAGGAAGTCTTTAATTTGTTTTTTTATTTCTTCCTCAACCCAGGAATGGTGCAATTGGGTGTTATTCATTTTCCAAAAGTTTGCAGGTTTCCTGCCATTTGTATTGTTGCTGAATTCTAGCTTTAATGCATGGTGGTCTGATAAGATACAGGGGGTTATTTCAATTCTTTTGTAATTGTGGAGGTTTGCTTTGTTGCCTACTATGTGGTCAATTTTGGAGAAGGTGCCATGTGGTGCTGAGAAGAAGGTATATTCTTTTGAGTTTGGATGGAATGCTCTATAGATATCCGTTAACCCCAGTTGGGCCATGACTTCTTTCAGATCCTCTGTTTCTTTGTTAAGTTTTTGTCTGGTGGTCCTGTCTAGTGGTGTAAGGGGGGTGTTGAAGTCTCCTACTATAAGTGTGTGTGGTTTTATGTGTGGTTTGAGCTTTAGTAATGTTTCTTTCACAAATGTGGGTGCCTTCGTATTTGGAGCATAGATGTTCAGGATTGAGATTTCATCTTGATGGACTTTTCCTGTGATGAGTATGAAATGCCCTTCTTCATCTCTTTTGATTGATTTTAGTTTAAAGTCCATTTTGTTAGATATTAGGATTGCTACACCTGCTTGTTTCTTGAGGCCATTTGATTGGAAAATCTTTTCCCATCCTTTTACTCTGAGGTATCGCCTGTCTTTGAAGTTGAGGTGTGTTTCTTGTAAACAGCAGAAAGATGGATTCTGTCTTCGTATCCATTCTGTTAGCCTATATCTTTTTACGGGTAAGTTAAGGCCATTGACATTTAGGGATATTAATGTCCATTGTTCGTTGGTTCTTGTTTGGTTTGGATTTATTGTTGGTGGTGTCATTGTGTGTGGATTTTGCTCTCCTGCTTCTTTTTGTGTTTGGCAATATTAGATTATCTATTGCCTGTGTTTTTGTGCATGTAGTTATGTTCCTTGGGTTGGAGTTTTCCTTCCAGAACCTTCTGTAGTGCTGGATTTGTGGATATGTATTGTTTAAATCTGTTTTTGTCATGGAAAATCTTGTTTTCTCCATCTATAGTGATTGAAAGTTTTGCTGGGTACAGTAGTCTGGGTTGACATCCATGCTCCCTTAGTGCTTGTAGTTTCCATTGAGAAGTCGGGTGTGATTCTGATTGGTTTGCCTTTATATGTTACTTGGCCTTTTTCCTTTGCAGCTCTTAATATTTTTTCTTTATTCTGTAGATTTGGAGTTTTGATTATTATGTGTCGGGGGGACTTCTTTTTGTGGTCCAGTCTGTTTGGTGTCCTATAAGCTTCTTGTACTTTCATAGGCATATCTTTCTGTAGGTTGGGGAAGTTTTCTTCTATGATTTTATTGAATATGTTTTCTGTACCTTTGAGCAGTGTTTCTTCACCTTCTTCTACACCTATTATTCTTAGGTTTGGTCTTTTCACGGTGTCCCATATTTCCTGTATATTTTGTGTTAGGGATTTGTTGGTCTTGAGGTTTTCTTTGGTTGATGAATGTATATCCTCTAGCGAGTCTTCAATAGCTGAGATTCTCTCTTCTGTCTCTTGAATTCTATTAGTTATACTCACATCTTTAGATCCTGATCGTTTATCCAACCTTTCCATTTCCAGCATCGCTTCATTCTGTGTTTTCTTTAATGTGTCTAATTCAGCTTTCATGTTTTGAACTGTTTCAAGAGCTTCCTTCACTTGTTTGGTTGTTTTATCTTGGGTTTCTTTAGCTTCTTTAAGAGATTTGTTTATTTCTTGAATATTTTGGTTTGTCTTTTCCTCCATATCGTGTAATTTTTTGCTTACTTTTTCTTCTATTTCTTTAAGGGATTTTCTTGTTTCCTCTTTGAAGGTCTCTATCATCTTGCTCAGATAATTTTTGAGGTCCATCTCTTCTTCATGCACTGTGTTGGGCTTTTCAGATCTTGCTGGAGTGGAGTCCCTAGATTCTGGTGGTGTCATATTGGTCTTTCTGTTGTTGAGCGGGTTCTTATTCTGTCTTCTTCCCATATCTTTTTCCAGTGAGTGCAGGTAGGATCTCTCTATCTCCTCTTGTTACTCTGTAGTGTGTGTGGGCCAGGAATTCAATGTCCGAAGCTCTGGATGGTTTTGCCTCTCCTCGTAGCCTCCTCACTCTGATGGCGTTAGGCCTCTTGGTGGATCGGTCGCCGGGAATGGAATGAAGAGTGGCCTGTACCCAGATTCGGGGAGCTCCTCCCTGCCTGGGCGTGTCTGTTTCAAGCAGGGACGAGCCTGGAGGGATCTGGGTGGATGGCGCTTAGGACAAGAATTGGGTAAAAGCAGGGGGTGGCTCACCTGGTCTGCGATGAGTCCATGGAAAGGGAAGGAAGAGTGTCCTGAACCAAGCCAGATTCAGGAAGCTCCACCCTACCTGGGCATGTCTGTTTCAAGCAGGGACGAGCCTGGAGGGATCTGGGTGGATGGCACTTAGGACAAGAATTGGGTAAAAGCAGGGGGTGGCTCACCTGGTCTGTGATGAGTCCATGGAAAGGGAAGGAAGAGTGTCCTGAACCAAGCCAGATTCAGGAAGCTCCACCCTGCCTGGGCGTGTCTGTTTCAAGCAGGGATGAGCCTGGAGGGATCTGGGTGGATGGCACTTAGGACAAGAATTGGGTAAAAGCAGGGGGTGGCTCACCTGGTCTGTGATGAGTCCATGGAAAGGGAAGGAAGAGTGTCCTCAACCAAGCCAGATTCAGGAAGCTCCACCCTGCCTGGGCGTGTCTGTTTCAAGCAGGGACGAGCCTGGAGGGATCTGGGTGGATGGCGCTTAGGACAAGAATTGGGTAAAAGCAGGGGGTGGCTCACCTGGTCTGCGATGAGTTCACGGAAAGGGAAGGAAGAGTGTCCTGAACCAAGCCAGATTCAGGAAGCTCCACCCTGCCTGGGCTTGTCTGTTTCAAGCAGGGACGAGCCTGGAGGGATCTGGGTGGATGGCGCTTAGGACAAGAATTGGGTAAAAGCAGGGCGTGGCTCACCTGGTCTGCGATGAGTCCACGGACGAAAATACTGTTTTTTCAGAGAGAATTATACAATTAGCCCAATGCAGATTGGTAAGCATCAAGGGGTTCTGATGTTGCTATGGGCATTGTATGAAGAGCGTATATGTGACTACTGTAAAGGAGTTAGGCTAGCAGGTGCATTATCACAAGAAGGCACAGGGTATATAAACCAAAGTATAGTTGTAGTCCTAGAAGCAATTACCTGCCTCAATAGTGATAGCACCTCCCTCCTGCCAAAATCTGGATCCTTTATGCTACAATCTCCCTGGACTCATCTTCATACACATGCAATCCTTGATTCCTACAGACTTTCCAATGCATCATCTTCACTTTCATCTTCATGGTCTAAGCAATGCAAGTTCTTACATTCAATATCCTCTTTGATAGTGCGTGTTAATTGCCAACCAGAATATATTCAGGATCAACTAAAAAGATGTGTCTCAAGGTATGTCCATGAGGGCATTTCCAGGAAGGAAAAAATTAGTATAGATTAAATGAGGAAAGCAGTGTGGCTGGCTAGCTTCATGTTCTTCCTAACAGTATCCCTATCACTGCTGCAGCCATTCTCTGTTGACATCAAATTCCGATTTCTTTAGTGTTCAGAGGTGATCTGAAGACTGAAGACATGAAGCTATCCAGGAGTCCTCCAGGCCTCCAGCACTGGATTGGGATTGTTAAGCATTCATTTTCATGAACTGCAGAATTACTGGGTTGCCAGCCTCTCCAGTGTGAAAACTATCCTAAGCTATCCAGTACCAATTTTGTAACCTAATCTACTAAATTCCTGTTTATTTTATAAACAATTAAAGACAGAGAGAGAGAGAGAGAGAGAGAGAGAGAGAGAGAGAGAGGCCCTTTTGGCTCAAAAACAATCTTTAGAGAATGGTAGAAAGATAAAATATTGTCATCCCCTCATAAATGAGGTGCTTCTGAAGTGTCTACCCCAAAAGCCACTTGAGAAATTCTTGACTTCCAATATGAAAGACAAGCTAGTAGACTACATAGGGTTAACATCTGCTACATTGTGTGCTGCATATAAGCCTGGCACCAAACTTAGTCTTCAATTACTGTCTAGACTCTTTCAGAGTTATATTACATGTAGAAATATAAGGACTATCCAGACCTATCAGAATGGAACTGGACCTGGGACCTGAAATTAGTACTTTTGTCTAAAACTTAAGTGATTTTCATGGATATCAAACTATCTTGGATGGTAATGCAGACAGATTGAATATTTAATAAATGATAATGGGCTTAATTAAACTAGAGCTGTGAATCAAGTAAAACACTCCCTCGATAGTTGTAATGACTCCCTTTGGAATGAAGAAAAGCCCACACATTTCTCAGTTTGACATCAAGATCCTGTATCAACAGCCCTTGGCCAATTCTAATTTTATGTCATTTGTTTCTGCCTATGCTCTACATAACTTCACCAGCACTCCACTCCCAACAAAGCACAAAATCCATCAGTCATTCTGAATATTCACTGTTAGCATTTTGTATTTGAGACATGCTTTTTCCTTTGTGTAAATCTTCTTGCATTCTCTACTTCATTCAGTGTCTTTCATTAATAGCAACCCTCTCCTCCACTATGGATCTGAATCATGCTCCATGTTTAGAACTATACATGTCAATTCCTTCTTAGGTCCTACTCTACGTTCCAATGACAATCTGTAATTTTGCTATTCTATATCTCAGACTGACTTTCAAGTCTCATTTGTGAGCTGTGTGTATAGATTTTTATCCCTATGGAACTCTGTGGGACTATTCCTTGATTTTTTAATTGCCAACTTATCTAATATAGTATTATTTATAGAGTATTATTTATAGATACTTAGCCCTTGCTCATTGAGTAGACTGTAATAAAAATGTGTACATTTTCCACCATTTATGTATCATTTCCTGTATTTTCTTTTTGTACAAGAATTAGGCTTTTCCTAACAGAACTCTATTTTGCTTTTCATAATAAGTAAATGTTTACCTAGTGTTATAAAAAGTTATTGTTGTATGACCATTATTTTTATAAAAATACAAAGACTGTGGCTTTTAACTGAAAATAGAGTAGGATTAAGAGACTGTCAAACAAAGGACATATCTTGACTTGTGTTTTAAAATGATACCCATGAATTTTCTATTGGGAACACATGGAAGGAGAGCAAGGGTTAAAGTAAGACCAACTTGACAGCTGTTGCAATAATAAGATTGTATAGATTTATATAGTGAAGGAGGTAAGAAGATTATAGATGTAAGAATAATATAGTCCCTGACAGCTTCTAGAATCTTCCAGCTACCGTAAATATGAGCAGAGTGCATACTCTACCTCCAGTTAAGATTAAAGGACATCTGTTGATATGTACTCTGTATTGTTATGACAAATCTTTCCGCCAAAAGCCGCCAAGCCCCCACTGCCACGTGTGAGTTTTACGCCAGCCGCCCGCCAGAGTTAGTCCCAAATGAATACACAGAAACTTGTATTAGGTTCAAGGCTGCTTGGCCAATGACTAGGACTCTCATCTGTTAGCTCAGTCTCAATTATCATAAACCTATATATTTTATAAGATTTATCTTATTGGACTCCTTATTTGGCGTCCCTCCTTGCCGGTGTATCACAGTGTGCTGCTCGAGGAGGCTGCCTGAATCACCACTTCTCTACTACATTTCCCAGAATCCTCTTTGACTCCTAGTCTCGTCTAACTTGCTGTCTCATTGGCCAAACAGTATTTTATTTAACAGTCAATAAGATAAACATACACAGTACATTCCCCATCACTGTATCTCCCCATCCCCAGAATTCAGGAACAAAATACTGAAAAGCTACAGGAGTAGAAGCTAATTTTCCAGTCTTTTCTCTTAACACTGATTCACACAGTTGGGAGTAGAAGAAGAACCTTCATCCTCCATGCACCAGCTGTGTTAGAAGTAATGCTAAGCACTGAATGGAAGCAAACCTTGAAGATACAGCCTGGCTATTAACTGAGGGAGGGCAGTTGAACTCAGTCACACTGTTTGAGATAATGAATGGTCTCCTAGCTCATCTCTCTCTGATAAAATATTGGATGAAGATTCAATTACAAATTGGATTTCATATAACAAATGGATAAATGATAGCATGGCTTCAGAAAGAGCAAAGAGTAAGCAATTTCTGCTGAAGCATGAGTTGGGATGGAGCCAGAAGGCTGATTTTGACAAGGAAGAAAGATGTTGCAGAGCTTCTGGGGGTGTCATTTGAAGTTCTGTAAGTTTACCAAGATCAGCAGCATTAATTAAATTTAATTAAAATTAGCACATTAAAAATTAAATGCTTGCAGTTTGAAGGGCAATTTTGTTTTTTATAAAATTAAATCTTCTAGTACATAATGACCTGCTACTATAACTTACTCAGAAGAACTCATTTTCTGCAGTTACTGTGACAGTAAATGCTGCCGTGAAATAATGCCCATTGAGAATATCTGCACTTATACACATGGCCTATAAGGCATATTAAGAAATTCATAATGAATTCAAGCTTTTAAACAAAAATAAAGGTGAAATAAATGATAAATTTGAGACTAAAGATGGGAGCTGAGATCCTAGCTACATGATTCATTCAGGGTGCAATTTAGGATAGGTAATTTAATTTTTGTAAACCTAAGTTCCTCTGGAATGAGAATTCCTTCCTTTACATTGATATTTTCCAGCACTTAATAAAATAAAGCTTGTAAATCACCTAACAATGCCTGGGAAATTGCAGCCATTCTACAGAAATAAAATGAATGTGAACCTAAGAATGGCAGGCTGCAAATTCTTCACCGAAAAGTGCTACTATTTAAAAAGCAGACAAGAAAGAAAGGATGGCATTCCCTTGCATCACATGTTTGAATATCCAGTAGTTTCCTCCACTCCATTTATTTTTCTCATGTGTGGGTTAAACTCTGCCTTCCAAGTCCTTTACCAAAACTCCTCTCATTTAAAGCCTCCAGCACTTAAAAAGCCACTTGCCATCATTAAGAATTAGAGGCCTTAATGCAAAGAAGCCATTTGCAGGGTGGTTTGTTTAGGACATGAATTCAGGATGCATGCAAGAGAAAAAACAGTCAGCATTTATGGTTCCATGCATGAATTTCTCACCAGGAAAACACTTTGTGTGGTGTCTACTAAGAAACAGAACAACATTTTGCAATAGATATGGTTTCTTTTTTTGTAATAAATATATGAAGTCATGTCATATTTTGAAAATTGGTAAACAAAACCAATTCATTATGTCTAAAAATGGTTAGTCAAAGATAAGGGGCAACACATCGAAAGTATAATCATTCTCAAATGATTAGGTATTTACCCAACTATTAAATGAAATCAAATACTCGATTTCTAATTACATTGGCTATCTAGGTAGAAAGAAGTATAGCAGAGAAGAGTAAGTCAGGATCTACTGAGTATCAACAATGCAAATCAGAAGCCAAACTATAAAATCTAGTCTCAAGGATACTTACTCTCTGGACAAATTTTCCTGTTTTTAATAATGTTATTCTGCTAACTTTACCCCAAACCCTTTATCTGAATCTAGGAATATATTCTATTCATAGAGTTGGAGTCACATTATATCTGAATCTTTGTGAATTAAAATATTAGCTCCAGAATTATAAGGCTTAGTGATTTGAGTATCAATTGTATAACACAGAAAGTAGGCCTGGCTCCTAAAAAAATACAAAAGAAGTCACTACTCTCATCCCTAGGGACATTGGCATCAGTCTTACACTCATTACAGGTGTGCCCCACTGCGCCCAGCTACTATGGAGCCTGAGACAGGAGGATCGCTTGAGTCCAGGAGTTCTGGGCTGTAGTGTGCTATGCCGATCAGTAGCTATTCACAGGCGTGATCCCACTACTGATCAGCATGGGAGTTTTGACCTGCTCTGTTTCCCACCTGCGCCAGTTCACCCCTCCTTAGGTACCATTTATTATGGTGAATAACTAATGTGTAGCCCATAAGGTCAGGATATGTTTAATAGGTAAATGCCTACCAACAGGAAGACAGAGTGTGTCAAAGCAGCAAGGAAAGAGAGCTACCATGTACCTTGGCTTTCCCTTTAAACCTTTTTCCTGATATCACCCTGATATCACCTTGACCACATCCTGATGGGTGTGGTCGGTACACCTGTGGCCAGCCCTCAGGAGGCATTGTTATGGTGTCTCCCTACAGTTTAGAATGGTACAAGTTCGGCTTCCTTTCAGCACATGGAAGGGGAAGATTCTTCTTTTTTTATATAAATTTTTATTTAAATTAGAAACAATCTTATTTTACATATCAATCCAAGTTCCCTCTCCATCCCATCCTCCCATGTCCCCCACTGACCCTCACTTCTCACCCCCATCCACTCCCGAAAAGGAGGATGAGGCCTTCCATGGAGATCTTCAAGGTCTGTCACTTCATTTCGGGCAGGACCTAGGCTCTCCCTGCCCTCAGTGTTTCTTGGCTGAGAGAGTATCCGTCCATGGGGATTGGGTTCCGAAAGTCCATTCGTGCACTAGGGATAAATACTGGTTCCACTGCCAGAGGTTCCATAGACTTCCCAGGCCTCCTAACTGACACCCACTTTCAGGGGGCCTGGTTCGGTCGGGTCCTATGCTGGCTCCAAATGTCCAACTGGGGTCCATGAGCTCCCACTTGCTCAAGTCACCTGTTTCTGTGGGTTTCCCCAGCATGGTCTTGACTCCTTTGCTCATCACTCCTCCCTCTAAACAACTGGATTCCAGAAGTTCAGCTCAGTGCTTAGCTGTTGGTCTCTGATTCTGCTTCCATCAACTACTAGGATGCCATTTAAAGTAGTCATCAATCTCATTATTGGGGAAGGGCGTTTAAGGTAGCCTCTCTATTATTGCTTAGATTCTTAGTTGGAGTCATCCTTGTGGATCTCTGGACATTTTCCTAGAGCCAGATCTCGTTAAACCTATAATAGATTCTACTTATAAGTTTCCTATACAAACTACTCCAACATGGGGAAATTGGAGAACCACAAATTCATCTTCTCTCAGTTGTGGGAGCCAGGTGCATACAGCCAAACTGCCATAGACCCATCTTACACAATGTAAGAGAGAATCATTCCTTTCTAGTTCCTGCTTTGGAGAATAGCAGATGACTTGGCCCTGGTAACAAAGCTTCAATCTCTGGCCTGAACCTTCTAATTTTTTCTCTCCATTTGTCTCTTCTTTAATCTTTTGGTAGATTTCATTTCAGTGAGTGTAGAAGCCATCTCCCAAATCCAAAATGATCTCATTCAAATATGTTTAACATAATAGACCTGCAACATCCTTCTTCAAGATTTTGTTTACAGTGTTTGGGATTTGAATTTGGACTTGTCTCTATTGAACTACAATTAGACAATAGCAGTCATTAATGCTTTCTTTTCTTAACTTGGAAACCAAAATAGACAAATACAGTCACTAGAAAGAGGAACATGAAGGACTCAGGGACAGATACTTTACACGTAAGGTGGTTCAAAGCAAACCATTCACACTCCTAGTCTCCCAAAGACAAAACTTTCCTAAATCCTTTGGAGGGCATCTGGAAGCTCAAAACACTTTGTAAGAAGCCTTTGGAGATATTTCTTCCTTTTATCATTTTCTTTGCCATCCAATAAAAGCATATTGTTCAAATTGATACATCCTCACTGGCTTCCTCAATTTTAAAATTGTATCAGCCCTCACTATTATATGAGTGATTGGACTATGCTTGCAGCCTAACTCGAGTGAATTCATTGTTCCACAAATCAACATATAAGTTGCCTATTTTGAAACAAAACCCTGTGTGTAACATGCCATCTACAATGGCTGGCTGATTAAATGATCACCCTAGTTGAAATCAGAAATATTTTATAAGATCATCGCTCTCTGGATGCAATGAAAAGACAGCAAGGTATGTTAGAAAAAAAAAAAAAAGAGTGCGGACTGCAGTCAAGAAGTACTGTGACCAAACACAGTTTTTGTGATTATTATCTGTGTGTAGTTCTCTGAAGAGTTCCTGATCAGTCCACCTGCTTTTTCCCAAATTTTATGATTTGGAGCCATTAATATCCACCACACAGAGATATTGTGAACATTATAAACAGTATCTGGCAGATAGTGTATATAGCTATAATTATCACAAAGGATTGTATCAAGGAAGCTCTATGACTGCCACCTGAAAATATGAATTTCAAGGTGTGCTAGGAAGTCAACAGGAAAGCTCATTGGTCCTCACACCACTGCATTCTGTGTCTGAAGATTAAACTAAACATGATAATATTCATGTAAAATTACATTTGTTGTGAACATTAAGAGATTTTGTTTTTTCTCTCTTTTAACTGTGTGAGTGTGTGTGTTTTATGCCTACTATGTGAGAGCACCTATACAACAGTGGAGAACTTAAGGTAGTCCTGGTCTATCACATCCCAGCTTATTCCCTTGAGACAGGGTCTCTCACTGAATGTGGTCCTAGGTTGGCAGTTAGCAAACTTTAGCTTAGCAATCCTTCTGCCTCTGCCTCCTCATTATTCAGAATTGGAGGGGGAGGTCTCAGGCTTTTATTTTTCTATTTTTTTAAACAAAGGGATTCAGATATTTGAACTCATGTCCTCATGCTAACAATGAAAGTGTTTTTACACACTGAGCCATCATCTTAAGCCTCAATAAACTTGTTTTCTTGTCATTAAGTCCCTAAAAATAGATTATAATAGCTACTTTTGTGTAGTGTCCAGTACATTGGTTATTATAAGTAATCCATAAATTAAAGTACATATGATGATACATGCAATTGTTGTGTAATTTCATATAATGAGTTTTGACATCTTTGTTTTTTATTTTTATTCATTTTTCTTTCACACAATACAGCCTGACTGCAGCTTCCCCACCCTTTAGTCCTCCCAGATTCCCTACCTTCCTTCTTCCTGAGATCCATTTTGCCGTCTTCCCCACAGAAAAGATCAGGCCTCCCAGGGACTTCAACTGAACATGTCAGAACAAGATAAAATGACAAGAGGCACAAACCCACACAAAGCTGGGTGAGGCAACCCAGAAGGAGAAAAAGAGTCCCAAAAGGAGGCAAAGGAGGCAGAGATACCCCACTCCCATTGTCATGAGTCCCCTCAAAATACTAAGACAATAACCATAACATATATGCACAGTACCTACTAAGCACAGACCCATTCAGGCTCCTGGTTTGTCACTTCAGTCTCTGTGAGTCAGCCCCATGACCCCTGCTTAGTCTGTGACCCAACCTCTACCAGTGTCCTCTACCACGCTGGTTCGCATAGCTCCTCCTCCCCATCTTCCACTGGGTTTCCAGTGCTCCAATGGAAGGAACCCAATGGAGACCTCCTTTCTTGGCTCTCTCTGTTAGCCTAATGTTTATCTATGGTTCTCTGTATCTGTTCCCATCAGCTCCTGGAGGAGGCCTGTCTAATGACAACTGGGCTAGGCTCCAATCTATGAGTAAAGCAGAACATCATTAGGAATTAATGATTTTCTTTCACCTGTCACGTTTGATTCTACCCTAGGTCTCTGGGTTATCTAGACAGTGGTGGTCATGGGATTCTCCTCATGGTAGGGATCTCATTGGTTGGCCACTCTCACAAGTTCTGTGCTGCCATTGTCTCAACACATCTTGCAAGCAGGACAGATTGTATGTGGAAGGTTTTGTGGCTGGGTTGCTGTCTGACTCTCACCACTGGAAGCCTTTCTTAGTCACAGAAGATGGATGGTTCCTAGCTAGGAACACCCTTGTATACTCCAAGAAGTTTCCATTGCTCTAGGTTTTCATATAATGGCCTTCCTCCAAATGCCCTACAGTTCCAGTAGTTTCCCTGTACTCTCTCTGTCCATTCCCCACCTGAACTTTCCTGATCCTTCCCATTCCCACACTTCTTTGCCAGTCTACCCACAAAATCAATTCTATTTCTGCTTCTCAGGGAAATCCAAACATCCTTCTCTGCACAGAGGCCTTCTTGTTACTTAGCCTCTCTGGTTCTATGTTTGATTATCATTGACTTAACAGCTAATACCCACTTAGAAGTGAGTTTTGACATCTTTGGATTTTGGTTTTTACAGAACATCTTAGAACTAATCCCCTTAGAGGATTGAGGGATAACTACACTTGTAAAACTCCCTTTCTTGATATTACAGGTTTACCAAATTTTGAGAAATCTTTACCATGAATAATATCCACTTGCAATTTTTAACCGATAGCTTCAGATTCTTAGGCCACTGACAAAGTTGTTCTAGCAAGAGACATCAATGAAGTTTTTAGCCCAACTCTCAGATTCCAGGTATTCTTGGTGCCAAGGCAAGTCCTTCAGGTTAATCAACATCTCCTGTATTTTGAAAGTGAAACAATGTGTCCTAAAAACCATTTCATTGTTTGAGAAATAGTCAAGGGCAGGTTTCATATTGCAGTTGTTTTCCCTGTATTTGCTTTCATATTACAAATTTGAAGTCTCTGATCATTGTCAATATTAACACTTTATATAGAACAAATGAAAAATATTCCAAAATGCTCAGGTATTCAGTATCACTTACAATATTGGTTACCTTGAAAGTCTTAAATTACCAACTCACATCTTGATGACTATAGATGCCTTTAATGTCATAAGCAATCATTGAAATGAAGTCATGATTTTTTTTTGAAAGGAGGCAAGGTTAGAGCTAGAATCAACCCCATAGAAAATAAAAGGAATTTTCAAAAATCACTGAATCCAAATGAACAGAAAATGCGTGCCAAGGCAATCAACACCTTAACCCAGAACATGACTTTCCATAGTAGGTCTACTTTAGAACAACCTTTAAGACTATGAAATAAACATGTCCACAGAATAGGAATTCATCAAATTAAAGAAGAAAAAGGAAACATCTGCTACTTTTAGAAAGGCATCTGGTATCCATTCCAAAGATTCTATAAGAGAATCTAGTCTTCAAAAGCAAGGGTCATCTTAAAAAAGCAACTGTATAGCATGGAATATGGTGATAGGATACTGATATCATGGAGGCAGATTCATACTAGAGCTTTTCATTGGTTCAGGAAAAAGAGGTAAGATGAGGACGAAAATAAGTGGTTCATATCTTATGTTGGTAAGAATATACTTTTTCAGGATTATCTATAAATTCTGTGTAATTAATATTAGAAATGCTACTATTTTTGAGATGACTGCAAAAATGTCTTGACTTTCAATAGCCATCATAAATACATTGTTCCTTCTCTTTCCATAGTATCTAGATCCTTAATTGCCTTGCTCCAGTACTGAGAACAGAGTGTCCAATATCAGTTGAAAAGTATCTGAAGAACAGGAACAAAATCAAATCAGTAAGAGTTGATGGTCAAATACACATATGGCACTTTTTTGCATGTGATCAGTTGGGAATAGGAAGGAAATATCTTTTAAATTCATCTATGAAATTTGTATAGAGAAAAAAAGTTCCCTGTGCATTTGTGTATTCTTTATATGTCTTTTCTTATAACTTTAATCCAAAGATACAAGGAGGGAAAGAAGGAGGGAGGCAGGGCTGATAGGGAGCACAAGCAGAATCCAACTAGTGATATGGTATAGTAATAGGAACCTATCAGCAGGTAAAGTGACTACTCTGTAAATAGTCTTGGAAACCAGTGGATTCTTGGCACTGTAATAATTGCTCTCCACATAGCAGAAAATTGACTGAACTTTGTAGGACTCAGTTTTCTTACCTATAGAACAAGCAATCTGCCCTAGATGGCTTGGCGATGGCTTGGATATTGACATCTTGACATTGTCACTTGACTGTGTTGTTATTCGGCTCTCTTTTCTTAGCTCTAATCAGAAGTATTCTCCTGCTGTAGGGAGTCCACCTTTGGAGGAATAATTATTCTTTATGCAGTGGTGTGAAGCTGGTTTCTACAGTGAGCATCTGTTAGCAGTCAGGTAAGAGGCTGTGATGAATCTCTGACTCTCTGTTGCATGCAAGTCTGCATACTGTGTGTGCCAGGCAGGGGAGAAGAAGCAAATCAACAGAAAAAAGATGGAAATGCTTGAAAAATCATTAAATATCCCCCAGAACCCACAATAATAAAATGGAGAAGAGGAACACACAGATTCAAGCAGTTGTCAACAAGCACAGTGTGGAAACAGAACAAGAGTCTATGTCTCTCCCCAAATAAGCTCCTCAGCTCTAAAAGAGATCTGGGTGGCAGAAGGGGGGTTGTTTTCAGTTTTCAGTGGATTCTGGCTGAGCCACAGAAAGGAAATTAGATTCTGCAATGGGGAAGCCTGAGTGAATCTCAAGAGCCAGTATCAACATTTAAATTACAGATACAGCATTGTGTAATTTAGAAGGAAACATGCTTGAGAAAATCAAGAGGTAAGGTTCAAGTAAACATTGTTTTTGAGTCTTTGGCTGGAATAATCGCTTAGCTTCTACAAAATGAAGAGAAATAAAATCAAATGGCAGAATAGCTTCATATTCTTTTAACAATAGTCATCATTAATGTCACCTTTTCAAACATTGTGCCCAGTATGTGTTAAGTGGCTTCTAGTGCCAACCATTTCAGGAGACCTTAGAAGCAAAGGAGAATCAGTAGGGGGACTGGGAACCCTGTTAAGCTTATGGTCCAATGAGAAAGACAGGTGTTGTCAAAAGCTAATATTCTGTCAAATTCTGATCTATACTTAGACTGAGAAATACAGTGAGTATGAGCTCATATTGTGTAATATTTTGACCTAGGAAGAAATGGAGGAGAATGGTTTTCTAAGATTATAACAAAGAGGTGATACCATAAAAACAAAAAGCAATTAGTTAGAACAGAAAATGAGCAACGTGTATCTATTCAGACAGCATGTGCACTATAGACCTGAGGTAGAGGAATACAAATACATAGATACTGATGACTAATGCAACTGAAATTCATGCAAGTGAAGTTCAAACAGATGGTAGAGGAGAGGAAGAAAGGAAAAATGTATGGCTTTACATAAGAGAAAGGCAAAGGGAAGACATGGCTGGCCTATGGGCCAGATTAAGTTTCTTATTTTTTGTTTTAAGACTTATAAAACGGTCTTTAGCTGAAAGTAGAGGGGAAAAGATTTTTGCATTATTTGATATGGTCATATTTTATTACATATTTTATATTTAATATAAAATATAGAGTATTTCATTTTGAAAATGTATTTTGTGTGAACAAAATGATAGTTAAGAATTATTATAAGTACAGCTATTAGGACTGCTATAATGGTAGAAGAGAAATGAAATGCTAGAAGGATTTTCAGAATTGCTTCTGGAAATGTGAGTGACATGAGTTAATGAAGCAGGTTGTATACATTGACAGAAAACATGAGCATCTGGGAAAATAATTGTTTGGTTTGAATCATGCCAATTTGGATATACATTTGAAACATCTAAACCCGGTTGAGGAGGCTTTTAAGAGCTGAGAGGAGAAGTCTATCCTGAATATACTAGAAAAGAAAATTGTAGGGTGGATATTTTGTATAGTCAAGAGAACAATATTTGACACCTATGCTTCCAGTTTTGAATGCGTAAGACTCCTCAAGTCTCTAGCAAAACAAAGTTAAAGAATAAGATGAGGGGCAACTATGGGTAGGGTGAAATATCAAATCAGGCATTCAAAACATTCAGCAGGAACTGACTGGGAAACCCTGTTATATCAGTTGGAGTTCTCAAGAGAGTCCCAGGAAGAGCAGCATGTCCCTTTGGGTGTTGCTTCCAAGTCAAAGAATGAATAACAGCAGAAAGGTAACATCATCAAACTCAGGTATTCCAGAAAAAGTGAGAAGGCTCTTTTGATGCAGCCGGCCAATTCTCTGCATAGTCTTCAGAGAACCAAAGTGTCTCCTTGGGTGAGATTTGATGCTTCTGAGTAAAATTACAAGCAACAACATGTAAAGATAATGTCATGGAAGTAGGCACTCACAACATCCAACTGATACTGACTGAAGACTATAGCAATCAGCTGGAGTTCCCAATTTATCTGTGTCTCCATGGTTCAATTTCCAGTTTCTTATCCTCACTGTAGGCACTTTTATGATTAATAATAATGATAATAATAATAATAATAATAATAATAATAATAATAATAACCACTGTTGGAAGTGGGTTAGCTTCTAAACTTTGACACGGTCACACTGCTTTTAGTCTTAGGGTGTTTTGCTGTTCTTTCCTGTTACAGAGTTAGGAGACCCAGAGCATGACCAGGCAAGTGGCCTTAAAAGACAATTAGGTAAATAAGCTTGAGACTGAAGTGGTAGAAGGGAAACCCAGCTGGAACAACATGTGACTCTGTAAAGGAGTTTAGCAGACAGACTAGCAAAAGGAAAATCAGAACACTGTGGCATCATGTGAATAAATAAAAAATATTGTTAAATATAATGTTAGACATTTCTGGAGACTGCTAGCCATTAACCCCGTATAAAATGTGTCAAATATTTTCTCCTATTCTGTAGACTGTTTATTCTGCCACAGTAAAGCTGCTCCTGTCTTTTCTGCTTCTGGGTTATTTGGGTACTTGTCCAAAAAGAATTTTTTGCCTATTCCAATATTTTCTCCTAGTTTTCTTCCATGATTTTAGGTCTTATGTTAAAATTCTACTCCATTTGCTCTACATGTTGGGTAACTGGTCAGAGACAAGAGTCTAGTCTCATTATTCTCATAGGAACACCCAGTTTCCCTCAACACACACACACACACACACACACACACACACACACACACACAGACAGACACAGACACAGACACACACACACACACACACACACACACACACACACACACACACACCATTGTTTTTATTAAGGAAACTGTCCTTTCTCCACTGTATGCTCAAAGCAGCTTTGTGAAAATCAGTTGGCTGAAAATTTCAGAGTTTATTTCGACACAATGTATTCTGTTCCCTTGGATATTTTTAATTGTATAACTTCAAGTATATTTTTAAACTGTTATGGAAAAGCCAAATCATCATTAATGGCTAAGAATATCAAAGGGTATTCTAATGGACTTATTGATATTAAACACATCAATGAAAGGCGATTGTAAGACTAATATGATATAAGAGTTCCTAATACAAAGAAGAAAGGGTGGCTAATAGAATGGATGTAATAGTGCCACTTCAGAATTTGCTAGTCTACCTAAGGCATGCAAGATAGAGTTACAGCATAGATTTTAGTGTGTATATATTCTACTTATTTAGCTACAAGACAACATAATGACTACAATGTATCCATTTTATCTCATCAGGCTTTATAACAATACCTGTAATAGACAAACAATCCAAGATAGGAAGAGTTAGGATCCGTTTAAGGCATGATATCTGAACTCAGAATGTTTACCTTAAATCCTAACTCTGCTAGCTCCGACATGTGCAGGTCAAGCCAAACTTCATTAGCTTTTCATGTCAGAAATACCTTTCTAGTATAACTGAACTATAATAGCACAGGATAACTTGTTTTGAAAGTAAAATGCATTATAAATGCTATATTCTGCTGAAAACATACATAAAAATAATTGCTAAAACTGTTCAATAATATTGTAGTACTCTCTATAAATAGTAAGAAAGGTACTGCCACAACATTCATATTATCTTGGAATTTTCAGTAGAACAACCCTATGTGGATATATAAGCAACTGCGTAGCTAATGATATTTGTTTGAGTCTGTGTTCTTTTTAGCTTCATTTTTCTTGCTTAGCTGTGGGACACAGAGGCATCTATGCATAACATCCACATTCTTTACATGATTGCGTCACTGAAGAATTTTAAGGAGATCTTCAGGGATCCCACTAAACACACTGCAATGATTTATCTAATGTATTCCATAACTTTGTATGGATTGTTTGTCTATTACAGGTATTGTTATAAAGCCTGATGAGATAAAATGGATACATTGTAGTCATTGTGTTGTCTTGTAGCTAAATAAGTAGAACATATACACACTAAAATCTATGCTGTAATTATTAATACAACAATTGTAATCCTAAGGATTGTAGTAAGGATGCTTTCATTAGGAGTGCAGATAAGACAGAATGGTTGTTTCAGGCCAGTGGTTTGTAGCTTCTCAGCTTGGTAAGTCAGGGTGCATCACTGGACTGTGGACTGTTAATTCTAGGATGAGTTGGAAGATAACTAATCTGCATACCTTAAACTATGGACCCTAGACAGTTCTACAAGCAGTATCAAATGGTGAAGCTGAGATCAAGCCAAATAAACTAGAGCCAGACTCTCTATGCTGATCAAGTATTAGAATTACTTGGAGAGCTTTAAAAACTGTATGAATGTGTGGTCCTTCCATCAGGATATTTGAATCAGAATTTTTGGGATATGATGTCTGATAGAACTATTTTTTTTAAAAAAAAATAGAGTTGGGATGAATGTGCTGCTTGAGTACAGAGCCTCTGCTATATGAGTCCAGTCAAAGGTCTAAGGCAGACAAATAAAAATAAAGGAAGGATTCTATAGCCATTTAGGTGTGTTCCACAAAGCAAAAGTAGTCACATTATTGGAGAACATGAAGGGAATCAGAAAATTGAGCGGCCTTCCACTTGAAAGTACAATGTATCAAGTTTCCCTATAGTGGCTTTGTACATTAACATTTTAGAAGTTTCACTACAGGTTCTTTTGAGTTACAAGCATTATACTTACAATGATTACAATCAATTACATTCATTGCAATCACTCCAACCAGCTCTCCTGCTCTTACCCATCTTTCGATTGATGAATTTTTAGGGTTAAGTCCTATGCATATATAATATTTGGGTTTGCCTGAATACCATAAAAATGGTTGTCTTCATTGTAAAAGAGAAAAAAAAACTTAATGATTAGGGATGTTACCAAAAACTACTAGCAAACCACCAGAAAGCAGAACATGCTGAACAGCAGTCAAAGCTGGAGAGACTGTCCTGTTATTAGCTACCATGATAGGGGGTTGGAACATTTAAACAGCTGAGAGCCAGGCCTGTATCAATTCTGTTACCACATCAGCAATCAGCATTTATAAACAAAACTCTACCCTCCTTTTCTGCCTTGTAGAATGAGTCCTTTCCTGGAGGATGGCAAATTGTAAACCCTACAATATAAACAGAAATATATCTACAGTGTTTCTACCCTTTAAGATGATGCTAAGCTCCAACCATGTCTATAGATCCAAAGGCAAACCAGCTACTCAGGGGCAGCTACTTAGTTATTACAGGGTCCAATGATGAAATGAAAGATCTTTCCAAGAATTGGGTGTTGCCTGTCAACCAAACTGGAAAAGACATTGGAAATAACTATCTTTGGGATTAATGTTTAATTTTGATCAAATTTCTTTAACTGTAAGAGCAAAGCAAATCTATAATTTATTGAGTAGTAAATCTAAAGTCAAAAACAGTAAGAGTCTTATTGGTCCTAAACTATAGATTTCAAATATCCAATTCTATGACAAAATTATGAATCACATTAATGATTATAATTAATATATGCTAACAAAATGAAATTTAAGTATAACAAGGGATTCAGAAAAGCCTAACAATTATAACAAGGGTAATTTATGCATCACATACAAACAGAAATGTACTTAAGACTCAAGGCATTCTTCTTTCATTATGTTGCTGATAAAACACTCTGACCAAAAGCAACTTGGGGAGAAAAAGGGTTATTTGGCTTACACATCTAGGGTTCAGTCCATCATTTAAGCAAACCAGGACAAGTACCCAAAGTAGGAACCCAAATGCAGAAATCATGGACAAACTCCTTGCTAGCTGATTCTCTGGTTGGCTCACAGGTTTATGCTTACCTAGCTTTCTTATACAACCCAGGGACAGCTGCTTAGGGAATGGCACTACCCAAAGTGACCTGGGCCCTCTTAAATCAATTAAGGCAGTCAAAAGATTCTCTCATACATATATCTGCAGACCAACCTAATAAAGACAATGACTCAACTGAAAATTTATTTTGGCCAGATGATTCTAGGCAGTGTCAAGTTGACAGTCAATGGTGACTGTAATATTAGGTTTACATTTTTATTTAACCTGCAGGCATCTACATAATTCTTATATTCATCTTCTGCATAATGTCAACAACTATCTTATAAACTTATGAATCATGTATCATGATGTTTTTTTTATAGCATAGGATTCAGAGATTCATGGCATATCTCAAGCTGCCCCAAATCACTGGGGAAACAGTCTACTAAGACTCATTCTCTTGATAAATATACACCAGACCCAAAGCATTTGGTGCCAAATCCCAAACATACTTCACTCCATTAAGATGGCTCTTTCATGCTCTGATTCATCACATTTTTCAAAAAGTTGAAGCTTTTTCTTTCTTTTACTTTCTTTTTGCTTACTCAAAGAATTAGAGTTTCTTAGCAGCAAGCTTCTGTATTTTGCCATAGGGGAAGGTTCTTGAGCATTCTTCTTCAGCCCCCTCATACAGAAGAGAAGCTGTGTCTTCAAAGCATGACCTATACCCATTCAAAGAAATTGTATTCTGTTTGTTGCTTATTGACAGAGTCCCACTGTCTTCTCAAATCAAATGATTCCAAAACAAATTCGAGTGGATTTTATTTGCAGCCATGAGAACTGTGTGAGCACAGTCTGTGTTGGTCCTGTACTAGACACCAAGAGATTAGTGAGCCACAGTCATGATTTAGGGTACTTAACACTTTAGTCCCTGACTATAAATACATGAAGAATTCTGTTTCTCTTGTTGTGGTGGTTGTTTATTGGATTTTTTCTAACTTAAATTGAGCACTGATTAGCATAGAACAATCATCTCCTAAAAACGAATGCCAAACGTTTAAACAACAATTAAGGAAATGCAATTAAAACTTAATGTTGAGAGATCTTTATACCCTACAGGAGAACAACAGCCAGGTGGGCACACATGAGTGGCATAAAAGAAAGACTACCTGCAGACCTGTTCTTCATGAGTGAAATCTCTGCTGTGTGAGACATGTTTGGCCCAGAGGAAAAAAAAATGGATGGAGTCAAGGTCCAAATAATGTGGGCATATTTTAATTTCAGAGACATAAAATGAATTAAAAGCCATCTCTAACTATAAAAAGGACTTATTAACATAATTATTCCATTTCTATCCAATTAAACACCATCTGTTCTGTGTTTGTAGATGAATTCTTTTCCTTTTTCAGGCCTGATATTTACAACAAATGGGGGCATTTGGTATCCACCCTTGGCCTGAAGCTATCATATTTTCTATATGTCTTAATTTCTGTCCTTAATGTGAGTTCCCTTTCTGCACCTTCCCAAACTTCCCAATACCATTTTATAAGTGAAAAAGAAAAAAAAAACCTTTCTTAAAAAGAAAAACAACCTCATTGGGTATCTGTCTTTTCTCTCTGCTACCCAACTCAAAAGGTTTGTTATAAATTTGTGCAAACAAAATGATGTGGCAAGCTGAAAGACCACCAAAACAATTTGATGGACAAGATTTCCCTAGAGGAGGCAATGTCTATGGAGAATCTGCTCCATGATTTGAGCATATGAGGACAAAAATTTCATCTTCCTCATTGAAGTATTCCTACCAACTAGCATACGCTTTAGTTCAATGAAGATCAATAGAATTGCTTTAATTAAACCAAGAAATTACAGGCAAAATGCTAGAATGGCAAAATCTCATTGCATAGTACAGTCTTGAATAAGCTGTCTTCAGGACAGTTTCTGTGACACGCTGGGCTTAAGGTTGAGAGTTCAGGCACCCTACAGTTCTGTAATTAGTATTAACCAAATCAAAGTTACTAAATTATTACCAAGACGTTGGTATGTTAATAAGATTCTGTCCAGCATCCAGTCTTAAGAAATCTTTCACTACCTCTGATTACAGTAGAGTAATTAAAGGGACAGCCTGGGCAGACTCAGTTTTGAAATCAAGTTTCACCACTTATTAGTGTTAGTTCAGTCAAGTCACTGAAAACTGTCAAAGACACATTTTTCTCATGTATAAATTGGAAGGGATAATGTCAGCACTGCACAACTATGATGCATTGCATGGAAAACTTAGTACAATGCTTTCTCTGTGTGTGTGTGTGTGTGTGTGTGTGTGTGTGCGCGCGTGCGTGCGTGCGTGCGTGCGTGCGTGCGTGTGTTATAGATCCAAGTCACTAGTTATATTAACATGAGTTTATCTATCAAGACTGTGGGGATCCTCTTTTCCTTCTCAGCCTGTTGGCCATCAGTCTGGGAAGGCAAAGAGACAGATGCAGTGTGAGAAAGATTTGTATATGGCCCATGAGCACAAACAAAGACAGCCCTTTGAGAGACTGCTTTCAGTGAAACAGCTCAACTTTATTCCAGAGTATGAGGAATATGTGGGATTGGAGAGCCTGGGGGAAAATCCTACTTTTCATTAAGTGGGATGCTCCTATCACAAGGCTTTGTGTGTGGCAGTAGATTTGTATAACAGAGCTCCTAGCACAAGTCTTCTTAGCAAGAATCTGTGCCAAGGGTCAAGCTAAAGATAAATCAGGCATCTTGTTTAGAGACAGATCTCAGATAAGATCAGTCCTCTAACCCCAGGGACATAATGCAGATACCAGAAGGTAGAAAGAAGGAAGTTTTGCTAGGGAGGGAGGGAGTTTCCAATTTGCTGAGCTATTGGGATAAGCTGCCAGGCCATGGGATACTACAACCTCTACCAGTCACCAAAAACCTTCCAACAGAAGACTTCCCTGCCCACACTCTGCCAACATGTTTTCTTCTCAATTCTCTTATAATTGCCTCTCAATCTGTTGGGTAAGATCATTATCACACAGTTATAATTCTTCTCAAGCTCAAATCTGTCCACTAATGCCTTGTAATCTTCCTAGCTACCATCCTACTTGACAGACCCAATGTAAATTCCTTGGCAAATTATGAGCTGCCATTGGGCAGAAGTTATCTCCTCTTTCTTTGTTTCTTCCTTCCTTCCTTCCTTCCTTCCTTCCTTCCTTTCTTTTTTATGAGTCTACTTCTGAGTTTGGCTTCTATTGTTATCACCCCACAAAATCCAGGTGGGTTCATATCACCAATTTGAGCTTCAGTCTTCCCAGTACAACTGGAAATGCTTGGTAATCAACTCATTGACCCTCTTGGGAATTGTGAATTATATATCACTTCAATTACATTGCTTTGGGAAATTCATTTTTTTCTCATGTGTCTCCTTCCTTACTGGGTACTTCACAGTTCCATTGTCAGGAATTGCTCTTCCCCAGATGTAAACTCTGTAAAACAGTAGTTTTTTGTCATCTTTTTTTCATATAGGCTTAGTATCTACTTATTTTTGTCTGCTTCTGCTTTTTTAACTTACAGCTTTTTAAAAAATTTTTTATTTTAATTAGAAAGAAGATTATTTTACATGTCAATCCCAGGTCTCCCTCCCCTCCACTCTTCCCCCCACCCAATAACACCCTACCTATCCCATACCCTTTCTGCTCCCCGGGAGGGTAAGGCCTTCCATAGCAGGTCTTCAGAGTCTGTCATATCCTTTGAGATAGGGCCTAGGCCCACCCCCTTTTGTCTAGGCTCAGGGAGTATCCCTCCATGTGGGAAGGGCTCCCAAAGTCCATCCCTATGCTAGGGATAAGCACCGATCCACTACAAGGGGACCCATAGATTTCCGAGGTCTCCTCACTGACCCCCACATTCAGGGGGTCTAGCTAGATCAGTCCCATGCTGGTTTCCTAGCTATCAGTCTGGGAACTGAGCGCTCTCCATTGTTCAGGTCAGCTGTTTCTGTGGGTTTCACCATACTGGTCTGGACCCCTTTGTTCATCACTCCTTCTCTGCAACTGGATTTCAGTTCAGTTCAAGGTTCAGCTGTGGGTGTCTGCTTCTACTTCCATCAGCTGCAGGATGAAGGCTATAGGATGGCATATAAATTAGTCATCAATCTCATTATCAGGGGAGGGCATTTAAGGTAGTCTCTCCTCTGTTGCTTAGATTGTTAGTTGGTGTCATCTTTGTAGCTCTCCAGACATTTCCATAGTGTCTGATTCTCTTTAAACCCATAATGTCTCCCTCTATTACAGTATCTCTTATCTTGCTCTCTTCTGTTCTTCCCCTAACTCAACCTCTCTTTCCCATCATGTCCTCCTCACCCCTCCTCTTCTCTAACTACTTTTTTAAAAGACTTTTTTGTTGTTGTTGAACTTTATCATGAGCCCTTACTCCTACAGATGTACATAAATGTATGTGTATGCATGCATATATTCATACAAGAATAAACAACCTGTGGCATCTGTTTAATCTTGCCTGAATGAATTTGGGATTGGACACCCTATGCAGGAGCTAGTTCCTGGGGAAAACTGATTGGCTGTCTCTCAGTGTCTATTGGCTACCAGTGTCTATAGATTTAAGGGTGTTGGATGAATATAAGAGTCTCCTAAAACAATACAGATTATTGCCATTGCTTTTGGTTGATTTCCAGAACCTGAAGGTAAGACACTATTGCAAAAGACACCAGATACTTCAGACAAAGGAATTGGAAGAATCAATCTGGACCTGACCAAGAATACTCCCTGAGGACATGTTCTCATAGGATTGTGAGGTGCTTTGCAAGACAATAATGGAGAGAAGCAATCTGAAGTCCTAAGTAGCTGCAAAGCCCATGAACCATAACAATGATTAGACTCTTATCTTGGGGATAACCAACAGTTATCTAATTAGAGTTAAAGCTTACACAATGGCAAGGGATTCCTGCCTGTCATTTAAAACCCAATCAAATACTCTTGGCAGTAGAGATCATATACCTGAGAATAGAACCTGTGGCTGCCATTTTTCTGAACCAACATGATATCTTTCTGCATTATAATCACTGGTTCTTTTACTCACAGATAAGTTTAATTCTCATCCTTCATCAAATAAGCTTCTTTTTGCAACAGAACAGATGGAGACTATTATGGAAATTTGCTAAAATGCAGAGAATAAGTGGGGTTCCCAACCTTAAATGATACATCGGCAATGCAACTCTCTCATCTAAGTTCAGTGAACCTAAGTAGATATAATGTTAATGTGTAGTTTTTGCCAGTTGGTTAGCTGCTGCTAAGGGAGAGAAAGAGCTACAGATGATCAGTTGCTGCTAAGGCAGGGAAAATTTGTTTGCTAGAAGTAATAGTAGCTTCAAATGTCTGGTGCTCAGATTCCTAAGTCCCCACTAACATAGTCACCAGTATCTCTACTTAAGTTTCAAGTTGGTGTCTCAAACTTATCATGTCCTGGTATTGACTCTGACGCGACACTACCATTTTTTTGGAAAATATTATCACTATTCACATCTTCACTCAGAAAAAACTACTCTTTACTCTGAAAACTAAAACTTTCTTTCTTCTTTTTGAGTAACTGACATCTATATATTCAGCACCACCCACACTGACCATCTTTCTGGTCTTTGACAACAAAACACAGTTCATCCCAGGCCCTTTAGCTTTGATAATCCATTATCTTTGATGATCCTTCTGTCTCCCTCAAATGACCTTTTCCAATACTCCACATGTTTTTCTCCTTCACAGCACTCTAAAATGTCACTTTTTAATAAAGTATTTTTGTTACTATCTTGATGACTAGGGAATCCATCATTTCCATTCCTTAACCTTACGCCTTGATATATAGTATGATTTCACATCTTTGTAATTATGTGATTCATTTACTTATTTACTTAGTAGGTAGGTAAATGGCCTCACTTAACTACCATAAAACTATAGTTCAAATAAAATAAGACCATTTTTTTTGTTTTTCCATTGCAGTCCCTGTTCAGTGAACAAATAAACTCTTCAAACATATTTTCAAAATTTGTGAATAGAGGACATTGTCTTTGGTGGCAATTTATAGAAAACTTGAATTCTATTTAAAAACCTGCAAATTTCATTTGTATTTTCAAGACTCTTAGAGATTTAAAAATGCACTTTTAAGAAAAAGCACAAAAAATAATACCTTCTGCCATACCAATTATAATCTAAGTCCAAAAGGAAAGTCACTAACAACTCATAACCCACGTTATAAAATAGTAATAGCATCAGCAATCACTGTTCTAGAGAAATGTCAAACAAGAAAAAGTATTACTTTCTTTTAACCTTTTACATATCAAGCACTGACTTTTCATGTATGTTTCACACCTCTCTCTTGTGAACAATGGCTACCCTACTCATTTCATTGCCTTCTCACTCAATTTATTAGAAAAGGATATGTCATAAATATGAAAAACATATATAACTTATATTTATTACCTAACAGTGAGAAATACTTTCTGTATTTCTCCACTGACTATATAATATACCCTAAATTCTTTGGATTTGCATCAACAAATTTGTCAATAGTATTGCTGCCTTTTCTCCTGCCTGATTTCCTCCATCTCATCTGCCCCTGTTTGACATTCTCAATATATCAACTATTTGAGTGTCCTAAGTAAGTCAAGCTGTTTATTTATATTTTATTTTTCCTTTACAAGCCCTCTGGTTAGATTTTCCCTTATCCCTTTTCTACTTCTTCTATTTCAACTTATCCTGTGTAAATTCCACAGACAGGCAACAATCTGTATGAATTATTGGCGAAAACATCCCCAACATACAGAAGTGTCAATAACCCTGAGTTTCAATATCTTTTATACACAACCGTAACTCTTAGTACATTATGGTAAATTTGTTGTTCTCAACTATACTTTAAGTTCCTTAAGACCTATAATACATACTTTATCATCCTCATTTACAAGTGGTCATTATAGAATATGTTCTCTAAAAATTCTTTATGAAATATTTCATTACATCACATAATCATTTAGTTTCCACTCAAATCAATGGTTATTATTATAATACTCATATTTACAGAAGAATATTATGTAAATGCAATAGGTTAATTTGGCATATATTTTTAAACATCTAAGATTAATTTAAACTTTGCATATATCTGCTAATTAGTTTGTAAATATTTTTAATACCATTCAGTGATGTATTTTAGGCAAGTATGCTACTAACTATGCCTTAAAAAATATAAATCTCAACTATATTCAGCTATAAAAATACTAGATGCAGTTCTGAAACATTTTATAAATAATGCTAAATTTCCATGATTTGCCTGCCCCTTTATACTAGCATCCTTTCTGAAGAAGATATGGAACCTTTCAGAACAACTATAGATCAAGTCTTTAAACTGTATCAATTGAGGTAAATAAGGGAAATAACTGGTTATGATAAACTAAGGGCTGAATGTATTTATAAAAGAAAGGAAGCATAGGAATGGTAGACAGAGTTTAATGAATGTCACAAGACAGTAGGGACATTTGGTAAGCTAGAGAATCAGATAAGCACTTCTTTGGAGAAAAGTGGGAGCAGACATTTCTGGAGAGTATTTAGGGGGGCATTCTGCTTTGTGCTGTATCACAGAGGCTCTTATCTTGCCTCTCTAACCTATAGAAGTAAAGAACTGCATTTTGTTTCCAAACTCCGAGAATCAACCTGGTAACTTATGATAACAGATTGGAAGAGGTTTAAAAAAAAAGACCCCAAAGAAAGGCAAAAAGTCTAGAATTGCTCATCTTTATTATTTCTAGTTAGCCACTTAATCCTTCACTGTAAGAATGTAAGTATTGAAACAAGAAAGCCCCTGCATAGTAATATTGTGCTCACAGGACCATACATACTGAAAATGGCTTCAGGACAGGATGGTCTAAGTATGTTACAATTTCCTACTCTGAGCTAGTAGATTCTATGCATTCAACCAATGTCCTTTAAAACTGCCCGTGGGAGGGAGAAGATCTCCTCTATTATGTCTCACTATAAAACTGTACTCTTCAATGTATACACATAGACATACACATTCTCACTCACACACATACACAAAATATATTCTTGGCATATATTTTTAAACATCTAAGATTAATTTAAACTTTGCATATATCTGCTAATTAGTTTGTAAATATTTTTAATAGCATCCAGTGATGCTATTATATATATATATATATATATATATATATATATATATATATTGTGTGTGTGTGGAAAATGGACATGGTTTATAATTTATTTGGTTTTGGGATGCTGTAGAAAACAGCAGGCATAAACTAGAAGAGAAAAAGAAAGAGGAAGCAAAGAAAGGACAAAAAAAAAAAAACAATGGAAACAAGCACAGGGATGAATTACAACTGGTAGGTAGGGAAAAATACAAATTTTGAGTCATTATCTCAATGCTTCTATGAAATAGTAGGGATGAGACTATTAAATGGATCCAGTTTGCTAAAACTGGCAGAGTCAACCCCCAAACATGGTCATTTATAATGACATGATCATTTAGTGTAGGCATATTGCCAGGTTAATTGAATCTTGTAATAATGCATATGAAATATCATACCGTCCTTGGGGCTACTTTAAACAAAGCCAATCTTCCATAGCTGCTTCAGACCCTCAACACACACCTCCCTGCTTCACCCCCACCAGCCTAATGCCATATGTTCTTCCATAGGGTGGTCACATAATTTCCCCCAGCAAAACAAAACAAGCTAACCCAGAAATTACAAAGCTTCAAGACTCTTTGGATAAAGGGACAATGAAAAGGAGGGATATGGAGTAATCTCTAGTGTTTAACCCTGTGCAATGAGAGAAGGTATTATCATTTTCATAAGTGGGCAAACCAGAATAAAACTGATCATGCCAACAAAGATGCATTGATTTTGAGGATATGAATTGCTTTTCAGGTAACATATTTACCAGATATCTGAAAATCTCAAAATGTATATCAGAAAATATCAGCATGTAACTCAGGTTTGAAAATCAAAATTACCAATTGCATATTGAAGTCTGAGTAAACAAATAAAAGGGCAGAAAAACATGGGGGATGAAGAAACAAGTCACTTTATAAGGTCTGAAAGTCAAGTGTAATGATGAAGGGATGATGAGTCAAATCACTAGAGATCACCATAATTACTAAGTACATAAAGTACCTAGTTGAGGGAAAGCTATGAAGAACTCAAACAACACCATTTATGATTTTATATAATTGCCTCCATGTAAGAATTAGGAAAACAAATAGCAGGAAATTGTTGCTATTTTATTACAGGAATTATATTCAGCTAGTATCCACAGACTTACATCATCTGGCCAATTAGTCTAAATAGTAGAAATTCTAAGGCACAAATTATCATTAGTCTTACTGCTCTGGGTGAAAAGTTCATCTTTTGTTCATGTACTTAGAATTCACCTAAGTCAATGAAAGCTTGAGTATAAAATCAAGTCAGGAAGCATCAAAATCATGCAATGTTATGGCTCACAATGATCACAAATTTTGATGGAGCAATCCATTGTATTGTTGGAGAAATGATTCAATGGGTCTTGAGAGAAGACAGCATGTCAGGCTTCAGTCTTAGCCATAAGGATGTACATGTCTCACTTGAGAAAAGCCATGAAGGTTAGAGAGATAAGGGCCTGTGATAAAAGTTCCCTTTAAATCTATGAATCTCTGGGATCCTATTCCTCCACACTTTTCAACATCCTAAACACTATTATACAATATTTTCTAATGAAGTATTAGTTTGTTTTTCCTAAGAACTCAGTTTGACAAGGCTTAGAGGCAAAAATGTAACAGAAGGAGTTGAATCTATGGAGAACTTTGATAGTGTTGGCAATGACCAAAAAAAGAAACAAGCAAAAAAAAAAATAGAAGAGCAAATGAGATGTGTGTTATGGATAAATAAAGAAACATTTAGGTCAAAGATAAGTCTATTTGAACTGTCAAATGGATATGCAGCTAACAACTAATACCCAATCTGAGCCTTAGCAAGATTGCCTCAGAAGAAAGATCATATTATACTGACAGAGTTAATACTGTAATTCTCTGATGATTCGTCTAGTAACTACCAAACCATATTATGTTGGTCAAACCAGACACATTATGACATTCCAGGGAGCACTGAATATTTCATTTGGACAGATACTAAACATTTGAGATTTAAATGTCACTGATTTGGCAATCAGAGTCTGTCCTATGGATGCCATGTGATTATGGTGTTTGATCCAGATTTATCTCAATGAAAACAGTAGGATCCATCCATGCCTCTGATTCTTCTTTTCCATAATAGAAAGTTAGCAGGCCTACACAGAAACTAGAGCTCCCCACAATGGTATGCAAATGTAAATTAAGAGGTGTGGTTATAGAAAAGGTATCATAGAAGCTGCCTGATAGATTTGTCTGAAGAAAACAAAATATCAATCTTATGATATATGATATTATTGAAAGATTGCAAGTGTTACTTATACCATAAGGGTCCTACATAGTGAAGGATCAGTGACTGTGAACATTTGTCTGCTCTATTTGACTTATCTGAATCATAAGGAAGAAGGTGAATCTTACAAACTTCTAAAGGATTATTATGCATCCTACTTGGTAGTAACTATGATCATAGCTGACCAAGTAGCTTGATACATTTCTTGGTACCAGCTGCCCTGCCATTTTTTCTGATGAATGCTTTTTTCTGTGTATCTAATAATATGGACAACAAAATCAATTTGATACCTGTTGGCAATGTCACTGAAGTAGCTTAAAATTATATCTTCATTTAATTGATTCCATGGTTATAATATATCTACAGCATCCATCACTCTAGACTCTTTCCTTTCTCTGGTCAACTATATTGATATTACCACATAGATTTGCTTCTGGTCAGGGAATTTATGTTTAGCAAATAAAATAAAGCAATTGTTTCATATATAGTTTACTGTTGTGTGGTGGTGAACCTTGGTTGCCAACTTCATAGGATTTAGAATCACCATTTAGAAACAAAATTCTGGTCATGTTTGTGAAGAAGTTTCTAGCAGATGCATTGAGGAGAGAAGAACTAGGCCAAATGCAGGCATCAACAGTCTTTGTGTGGGCTCTTGACCTGCATAAATGAGAAAAAGCCATCCATGCACCAGCATCCATCTCTCACTGCTTCCTGTTTGATGCAATGTGCAAGCACCTATGATTTCATTGTAGTGACAGACAGTAACCTAAAACTATAACACAAAATAAAGCACTTATTCTTTATATTCCTTAAAGTACTTTTGCAAAGCATTTTATTACAGCAAAGAGATGAGTGACTAATACGTAGCATCTATGTACCCTAGGCCAGTTGAATTATAGAATAGACTTTTGTAGATGTAGTATGCTGGTTAAGTGGCAATACTGCTCAGTACTGATCTTATCCTAGATGTGGTAAATAACCTTTTCTCTACAATTAGTATTTCCTGATGTTTTTCCTTTCCACATAGTAACTAGTTAGGATCCAGTAGGTGGAAATAATAATGACTGCACTATAGTTACTTCT
This sequence comes from Cricetulus griseus, assembly GCF_003668045.3. Classification (NCBI taxonomy): domain Eukaryota; kingdom Metazoa; phylum Chordata; class Mammalia; order Rodentia; family Cricetidae; genus Cricetulus; species Cricetulus griseus. Next base: position 105,746,975 of record NC_048600.1, read on the forward strand.
AATGATCATCCAACAAAACTTCCCCCTTGCTTTATGACATTTGGATCTCTCATTTTTCAGGTCCTAGTTCCCAGAGGAACTGAGGAGCATTCGCCAGGGGACATTGTATTTATAGCCTTATATTTAAAGTTAGAATTGCCATCTGGCCACATTGGTATCCTTGAGACGGTGAAAATTAAAAGGTACATTATTGCTAAAATCCCAACTATCAATCAGAAATTAATTTAAGGGAAGATGACTGGAAGGTAAAGGCTCCTCTATTACATGTTTTCATTGCCTCCATTCAATGTGGTCAAACTGAATAGAAAAGTGTAACAAATACATATATAAATAAAGATTTAGGTCATCCTTATAGGCAAGGAAACATTAATAGCTAAGTGCTTGTGGATGATGATACATAAAAAACTATTACAAGAAAGAAGTTGAGCTTGATAACTACAGCCAAGTGTATATTTGCAAATAAATGAACTGTAGTAGCCATGAGTATGCTCCCTTGTTTGGAAGTGAGCATGTTTATTCAAGTTTCAAATAATTCCTTTTATTTTTCTGTTTTCTCTACATTTCCTATTCCAAAGGCAACACTGCTTGGTACTTAAGGTGTTGAATGTCAGCCAAGAGTATGACTTTTCTAGAAAAGGAATAAACACTGAATAAACAGTACCCCCCAAAATGGTACAAGTGAGACTGTGAATGTTCCTTTGTAAAGAAGGTTGGTGTTTGTAGTCTTACTGGGTGGGGCTGGGGGACTGTACCACGCAAGAAATTTTATTTTCCTTATTTCTTTTACTTGAAGCTAAATATGGGTGAAAGAGATGTGTATGTGTGCTAACTGGGCAAAGAGTGTGTAGACTGAAACAGACTGCTAAGCTTTCCATTTGATTATCTGGAGAAATACATTTCCTGGAGTCCCTATATCTGTATAATCATGGGTTAGAGTTCATGAAAAACTAAGTTTTGAGAGATTTCAGAGGCAGGGAAGCCATGATCATTCTGTAAATTCAAATATATTGAAAAACAGATGCAGCATCCCAGCAGATTTTGGCTGGTTCAAAGTCTTTCCTCCTCTATGTCTGATTTTTCTTCTAAACAATGGGTCCTACTGGTGAAAAGCATCCCAACCACACTACCTGATACATTGCTGCAAACTCCCAGATCTGACAGTCATAGGGACAACTGAACCAGCTTTATTCCTATGCCAACCACCTTCCTACCTTCCATATTTTCCTGTAGGCTCCAACTTTCACCTGTACTAAGCTGAGTATGGCTTTCTCTTTTTCTTTCCCTCTCCTTCCATCTCTCTATCATTATATCTGTCCATCTGTCTCTCTGTCTCTGTCTCTCATGCACACACACACACACACACACACACACACACACACACACAGACACACAGACACACAGAGACACACATTCACACCCTTCAACTACCATTTTCAGAACTTTTATTCTTCAGTGTCTTTTTCAAATTTATAAAGTCTAATTTGTACAGTAAATTCTCTATGCTGTAATTAACATCAGGGATTGTCTTCCATTGAACTCTGACTGATACAACAGCCTACTAAGTATAACTTACTCATCTCCTGGAAAGTGGGCATTTTCTTGCAAGTAGCAGTGCCAGTGCTAAAATCAACGTATTCTAAGGGCAGGCATGATACTTCCTCTCTATTGATTTGCTAAATTGGCTGTGTAGAAACTTGTCTTACAGAGTTCCCCTGTCTTCCTGTGAATGGTCACCACCAGGCTGATGGGATCCTTATCTTAACACATCAGCTATCTGGTCAACGCAGCTACTCAAATAAATAGCAGCAACCCTATGCAGGAGGCCATAATGGAAGTGTATAAAAATCTGTTCCATCTCATCTGAGTAAGAATCTTACACATATGCAACTTCTTACTTAGCAAGTTGAACAAATTAGTTTCAGAAAACAGGCAGGAATTGAAGAACATAGATAGCTAGGTCAATATCCAAAGGTAAGTTGTTGTCTATAAAATATAATTGCGCTGATTTAATTTAAAAATTATAAAACTCATACCTGAGAAAGCTGCAGATCCTAGTGGTAAATGTACTACTATTTAGCTAAAATGATAATGGTACCAAGCTGTCTTCTAAATAGGTATGCTTATACCCATGTGAAAATGCCAATTTTAGGCTTAATCAGTGAAGCATTTCTTTGCAGTGAACTATGATGAATGCATCTCTGGATGCATGCCTGCTCAAGGTGCTGAAAATCATGACAGTCCAGTTCTCAGCCTTAAACAGAACATTGTTACCATTTCCTCTAAAGCTTGGGGATCATCAAGAAATAAGAAGCAGAAAGAATATAAGAGCTGAAAGATAGAAGGGCTGTAAAATACCCTCTATTAGGAGTTGCACATCCAAAACCATCATGATACCACAGCAGCAGCAATGGATCTGGAATGGGTCTACACAAGAATGTCAATATTAAAGAGTCAATAAGTGTGGTATCCAGAAGACCCTATCTTTCCCTGATAAAACTACTGGCTATTGGTGGATTCTAGGGAAGGGACAGTCATTGTTTTCATTTGAGTGACTACTGGAAAGTCACAAAGCTCCTACAGACAGCACTTCCAAATCCATGATGATATAAATGGTCTGTTAAACTCATTTAGGGTTAAAAATAAACACTGAGACAGTAATGTAGGAAAGGGACTTGTGGGAAGGAAGGGGCAAGTAAGAGTGAGGGGACTCTGAAAAGGGGGGTTACAACAATCAAGATTTAATACATACATATAAAATTTATCAGAGAAGAATTCATTAAAAGTTATTATAAAAATAACCAACTAAGAGTTAGCTATGATAATTATGCCAAAATCATTTTATATTAGGCATAATTATTAAATGATTTGTCTAAATATTATACAGATAAATGAATTAAGAGTTTGAAAAGTCTAGACAGTTTCTATATCCAAGATTAATTATAAGACCTGAAGAGAATAAATAAAAGAAAATCACGTAACATCAACAACAACAGCTTACCTTAACGCAGACACTTAGAGTAACTGTCACTGCATGGCAAATGATCATCAGGCTCCAGGGGAAAAGGTAATTAACATGAACAAGTATGACATGAAATCATAAAGCCACTTTATTTTGTCTTGCACCACTCCTACCCATTTTCTACTTGAAGCTTTTTCTTCTTCTGTCTGTATAGAAAACTTAGGTACATTGTCAGATCTTTATGATAATTCATCCATTATAAAAATCTACTTCTCTGAAACAATTAGAATATTCATTTCTACTTAATTTCAAAATCATTAAAATTGAGCATTCTGCTCTTTCTACTCTACTCACCCCATCCAGTCCTAACCTCTACTTGGAAGTATTGGTAAAGAAAGCACTGTCCTCCATTAAAACTTTACCACATCTAACTCCCATCCTTAGTCATTAAATCTTCTTGGTGTAGATGAGGAACCAAACCAATTTTCAGAGATACAGAAAGAAGAAAAGAAAGATTGCAACTTAGACTTGTTATTCTCATTGTGTCAATGTTTATGTATTTGTTTATATTCTGTGAAAATAAGTCAACTATAAATGACCATACTCTAAAATGATTCATTTCTTGAATGAGTAATTTTTATCCACTATGGTGGTTTGAAAGAAAATGGCCCCCAAAGAGAGTGGCACTATTGGGAGGGGTGGCTTTGTTGGAGTAGGTATGGCCTTGTTAGAGGATATGTGTCACTGTGGAGGTGGGATTTGAGGTCTTCTTTTTAAGCTTTGCTGAGTGTCACAGTTGACTTTCTGTTGCCTGCAAGATATAAGACTCTCAGCTACTTCTCCAACACCATGTCTGCCTGCATGCCGCCATATTCCCTGTCATGACCAAGTGAAAGCACATGGAACCCAGTCATAAAGCTGGGGAACCAGCATTGAACCAAACTAAGCCCTCTGAATGTGAGTGCCAGTTAGGAAGCCTGGGCAGTCTATGGGACCTCTGACAGTGGGACCAGTATTTATCCCTAGTGCACAAATAAACTTTGGGAGCCCATTCCCCATGGAGGAGGGCCTAGGCCCTACCCAAGTGATATGACAAACTTTGATGATCTCCCATGCAAGGCCTTACCCTCTCTGGGGAGTGAATGAGGTTGGGGCATGGGAGGATGGGATGGAGAAGGAACTGGGATTGATATGTAAAATAAGATTGATTCTAAATTAAATAAATAAAAAAAGAAAATGACCTGAACCTCTGAAACTGTAAACAAGCCCCCCTCAAATAAATGTTTTCCATTATAAGAGTTGCTGTGGTCATAGTGTATGCATAACAGTAAAAAAACATAAACTAAGATGGAAATTGATTCCAGGAGTTGGGTATTGCTGTGATAACTCTGTCTATATTTTCTTTTGGAATAATGTGGACTTTGATTCGTTAGGTTAGGAAAGCAATGGAATGCTTTAAGTACTACTTAATGGTCTGTACTAGTAGAAACATGAATGAACTGAGTGCTGAGTGTGATTTGATGAACTGTGGGTGGGTTAGTCTAGAGGTTTCAGAGGAGAAGAATTTTAGTATGTTGTCTATAGATCATTCTTGGAATATTTTGGTGAAGAAAGTGTGGCCATTTTCTGCCCTTGTTTGAAGAGTCTGCCCAAGGCTAAAAGTAAAGAATTTTGGATTAATTCTGTTGGCAGAAGAAATCTCAAAATAGCCTAGTATAGACTCTGTCGTGAGATTTTTAGTGGTAACTCTAATGAAAGGAGCAAGCTGAGCAGGATAAATTACAAAATGTAATTTTTTCTCCATTTTTATTTGAATTAGAAACAAGATTGTTTTACATGCCAATCCCAGTTCCCTCTTCCTTCCCTCCTCCCCTGCCCCCTCCAACTAATACCCTACCTATCACATACCCTTTCTGCTCCCCATGGAGGGTGAGGCTTTCCATAGGGTGTCTAGGACAAAATGTAAATTTTGAGGAGCAAAAGATCACCATTAAGTGGAAGGTGCTAAATCCTATGTTCAAGGAGATAAATGAATTAAGAAATGGAATATAGGGAGTGGTGACATCCTGGCAAGATCCCATCCACCTATGTTTCCAACTTGTAACAAGGGATTTTAAAAAAGTTTACAGCTCGGTGTACACCTTAATCCCAGCACTGGGAAGGCAGAGTCTGGTGAATCTCTGAGTTTAAGGCCAGCCTAGTCTAGAACTCCAGTTTTAGGACAGCCAAACTTAGGCAGTGAAAGCCAAAACTGGTGAAAATTGAATTGAACTGGGGAAGGGCATGTTACAGCCCCAGCAAGCAGCAGAACTTGGCAACTTCAGCCACATGGTTCTGGCTTTAGAGTCAAGGAGAAAAGAAAGGAGTTATGGAATAAAGCTTCTGAAGTCAGGAATGTGTCAGGAGTGTCCCTAAATGGAGGACAAGTAGAGAGGCCATTGTGTGAAGATGTGAAGTTGAAGCCTGGATTGCCTTGGATAAACCAAGATGTTAGAGATGCCAGAGTCTTGGGATACCTGCCAAGGAGAACTGGTAACGTGGAGTGGGATCAGCTCAAGAGAAAGAAGTATGTGGTAGTTAACAAGGCTGAACAGAGTTGGACATCTGAAGCGCATTTTGATAGCAGATATGGAGATGCAAAGTTCGGAGTTTGCCCATCTGATTTTCAGTCTTTCTTCGGTCCAGTATTTCGTCACTATGCTTCCTTCCCCACATTTTGGAACGGAAATGTACATTCCGTGCTATTGTATGTTGGAAGCATGCGATCTGTTTTTGACTTTGATTTTATAGGGGATTAAAGTTAAGAGATTGCATGAGTCTCAGAAGAGACTTTGGGCTTTGCAACAAGTTTCAGACTATTACAGACTATGGGTACTTTTGAATTTTGACTGGTGTATTTTGTCATTATAATATGGTGATAAGCCTTTGGCGACAGGAAGTGGAATGTGGCAGTTTAAAAGAATAGGGCCCCCAAAGAGAGTGGCGCTATTAGGAGGTATGGCCTTGTTGGAAGAACTGTGTCACTATGGGAGAGGGTTTTGAGGTCCCTTTTGCTTACGCTTCACTCAGTGTGACAATCAGTCAACTTCCTGTTGCCTGCAAGATGCAGCACTCTCAGCTCCAGCACCACATCCGCCTGTACACTGCCATGCTCCCCATCATGATGGTAACGGACGGAACCTCTGAAATGTAAGCTCGCCCCCCTCAATTAAATGGTTTCCTTTATAAGGGTTGCTGTGGTCATGGTGTCTCTTCACTGCAATAAAAACCTAAACTGAGACAGCAGGCCACCCCAATTAAATGTTTCTTTATAAGAGTTTTCCTGGTCATGGTGTCTCTTCACAGCAGTAAAATCCCTTGCTAAGATACCCAACTTATGCGGTTCAGAATCTGTTCCTTCAGTTTCCTCAGTTGCCAATTCTGTTACTTGAGATCTGGCTACTAGCTCTCCTTAACCATGTTCAGATAGTTAATGGCATGCTAACTGTGGTCCTTAAGCCTTATGTTTATCCACATTTATTTATTCATGAAAACATTTTTCATTAGGCAATGTGATATGCAAGGTATGATATGCTAAATTTCAGAACATCAAGGATTGTGAAACTATTTCTGCCTACAAAAAGATCAGACAATCATTAGGTAAGGAATAATTACCAAACCATGTAGAAAATATTTAGAAAGAGTTACCAGGGTAGATAGTGCAAAAATAAAGTCCTCTGAGAAGAATGGAAGTTGAGAAGTAGAGAACCATTTCAGAAAGAAATGGAGAATTGAGTCAAAGTAGGGAATCATGAGAAACAAAAGGATATTGATTGGCCACAGGTGGCTCAGTTTGCATCTGACACACTGATTATGAGGCAGGCAATGAGGATGAATGACCTGAGCAAGAACACAGAAGGCTCATCCTAAAGGAGTGTGTACACCTGTCAGTTTAAAATTTATCTGAAAGGCAATTGGCAGCACCAAAGGTTAAGCAGGAGTGTGCCATATTATACTTAAAAATTGAAGATTATTCTGACTACCAGGTTACTTGGACTTAAAGGGGGGTTGGAAAATATAACAAAATACCAAAATTCTCTTAAAATGATGATCTCATCTCAGAGGCACGAGTAAAATGGCAAATGCTGCAACTTGAAGAGGGAAGCTAATGAAAATACATCCTTTTATTCATAACATCAGAGGACAGTAAATTTAAAAAAATGACAAAGTATTTTTTAATCCATAGGATAAAAAGCCTATAATGCCTTAGATGCTGAGGATTGAGAGAAATATTCTCATGTACTGCTTTGAGATGTGAATTGGAATGTAGTTTGGCAGCATCTGGTAAAAATTTAAGTGTGTGTGCCCTATGACTCAGCAGGTTCTCCTCTGGGTATCTTCCATTAGAAACACTCATACAGCCCTCTCCTCTGGGAAGCTATTCAGAGGCAGCATTTCAGCTGAGTGTTCCCGTCCCTATAACCCATTGCCTTAGACAGTAGAAAAGAACTCCGAAGATTAGTTTCTGGAGGACAGCTTTGTCCAATGCCTATTCCTAGGAGAATAACTACAAATAATTCAGATATACCCATTGAGATTGGAATCTTGTGTTTGGTTAGAATTCTACTTTGTCTTTAGGGAACGCACACTGCATGCTTACAGAGAGTTGTCATAGAACAGTAACCAAAGAAGTAGGAATACGGACATTCATTACCTTCAATTTCCAGCTCTTAAAGGTATAGATAATAAATCCCACTTTGACCCACTAAACCCAAGGTCTGGGGCCATAGAAGGAAGGAGATTGGATTCTGCTACCTGCTGCACTAGGACTCATAGCTTCTGCTTCAGACAATATCAACACCCATTCTTCTGTGGAAATTGGCTGGCTGCTCTTCCACGATGATCAGTGAACTAGGAATGTGCTCACAGCCCTCTTAGGACATGCACTCTAGTTCTACCCTTAAAAAAGCAATATATTTATTTATTTCTCCTTTTCCTCTGTGCCAGAACCAAGAGGGAGAAGAAGTAAAGAAGGCATCAAAGGAGAATTGGAGAACAAAAATGACAAAGTCTATTCTGCCCACATTTCAAACCCTCACAGCCACAGTGTAGGAATTGAGAAGAGGAGGAGATATTGGTTTTATAGAATATGAGACTGTAGTGATGAAATGTATATTATTGAGTGCCAAAGAGCCGAAGTGAGACTGCTTTAATAAAAGAAACTGACATTACTGACTTAAATGAGCTGTATTAAGGGAAACAGCTGCACAGCAGGAAAGAAGGGATAAGAAGGCAGTTGAGGAGAACATATGTAGTTATTGAGAAAAATAAGTTTTCTTGTGCACTCTGAAACCCGAGACTCCTTTAAATAACTGTAAAATTGAATGTCCTTTAATAAGAAAAAGGACAAATAAAATCTGTACAATATGTATAAGCATCAGTTCAGAAGTATAAAGACACAGTGCAGTATTATTGATTATGAATATTTCTTTTTAAGGTTTATTCTTGTTTGAAGGTAGGTGATAATAAGTTCACTAGACCCAAGATAAATGATAAATGGGTGATTTGTTGGGAAACAACTTACACAGCTCATAATAAAGAACCTCTGCAGCCTTTCTCTGCCCTTACCAATCCCACCTGCTGCAATCCGAGAGAGAGAGAGAGAGAGAGAGAGAGAGAGAGAGAGAGAGAGAGAGAGAGAGAGAGCCCTGCCTCATGCTTCCCTCTTTCCTTTCACTAGGCACTTGAAGAGGTGCCCAAAGGGGTGTGGCCACTAACACAAATAAACTGGCAAGAATAGATGTTGCTACACTTGTTTTTTGAGTATTTAAGTATTTTGCCAGCATAGACATCTATGCAACATGTTAATGTCTGTTACCCTGTGAAGTCAGAAGAAGTCATCAGATCCCTTGGAACTGGAGATACAGAAGGTTGTCTCTTCACATGGGTCCTACTGAGAATTGAACCCAGGTCTCCCGGAAGAGCAGCAAATCCTCTAAACCATTGAATTCATCTCTCTAGCCCCAATCATAAACATTTCAAGAACATCTGAAGAATTGAAGACCAATGTAGACATGTGGTCCTATAACATGCATCCTATGCATGTACTTTTGTGCATGTGTGTATAGTTCAAGCTAATTTTCTAATTAGCGGCCAAAAATTAAAAAAAGGAAAATGCTATAATATACTTTTTGCATATCTGTATTAATCATTGTTCTCTAAAGAATTAGAACTGCTAAAATGAAAACACACACACACACACACACACAACACACACACACACATATATATATATATATATATATATATATATATATATATATATATCCTGAAACTTCAGTTCAAGGAGACCTAATGCCTTCTTGTTACCTCTTTGGAAACCAGATACTCACATGGTTCACAGACTTCCATGCTGCCAAAACTCATACACAAGAAATAATATATATACATATACATATATATATATATATAAAATTAAAAAATTATATATATGATTTATTACTGGATTACAGGTTTGGTTCAACCATTCCAGTAGTGGCTGTCTTCTAGCAGAAAGTCCAGGAATTTAATAGTTTTGTGATCTACAATGATGGATGTCCCAGAATGTCTTCTCTATCTTTCAGAATACTTTCCAAAGAAGTAGACTGTAATACTAGTGAAGGAATGCACTTGTCAGCGAGAGTGAGGGCAAATAGACCTGAGCAAGCACTTCTTTCTCCCAGGCTGCCACCAGACAGTATAGAGGTGGCTCTTCCCAATTCCCGCAGTCTGATCAAGGAAAATCTCTAATAAGCATACTCAGGAGCTTGGGTGTTAGTTAATTCCAGATGTAGTAACATTGCTAACCAAGAATAGCCATCACAATATCTTGACAAAGTGATAAACATGAGGAAGACCAAGAAGAAAATGTACCAAAATTAAAACAATGGTTAGTTTCAGTGACAAATGTTTGTTAATTGTAATTTTCTTCTTTTTTCTTAGCAGATATTCACCAAACAAACTGATGGTTTTATATGTATACTATGCCCTTTGTTCATATGCACTGCTCAATACCTTCCCTTTTCCTCTAAAAATAGTGGAATATAGGAAAAAGACTGTGAAAATCTACTTACAAAAGAAGAAATGTATAATCAATGTACAAAAGAATAATCAACTCTTCCACTCGAGTTATATAAATTCTCACAACAGAATAAAGGAATATTATTTCCCAAAACACTGATTTTATTTAATTATAACAATCAAGGTATTCATAGAAAACATTTAGAGTGGGCATTAGCATGTTTCTCTGGACAGCATTTTGAAAAGTAATGTAAGACATGAGGTCCTGTTACATGCATCCTATGCATGTACTTTTGACAAGCTCATGACAATCCTTCCAAGGATTATTCAGTAAAGTGTTAACTGTACCAACTTCTGAAGGTTGGGATTATGAATGACATAAGTTTATCCATATACTAATACCTTTGTTAATATATTTTACATTATTTATATCATAAACATATACATATGTGTAAGTGTATACACATATATTTGAATTTTGTTTTTTCTACTTTAGTAGTCCTACATGTAGGATTCTATTGTAAAGAAATAATAGGAGATTTGTTGAGAATTTAGTACAAAGATATCCATGGCAACGTAATTCATAACAGCTAAAAACTGGAAACAACATTCACGCTTAAGAATAAGAGAATGTTTAAATACATTATTAAACAACCATATGATGGAATAGAAAGTAGCGCTTTATAAAAATGGTGTTTTCAAAAACACAGTGACTTGCATGAGGGAAATTCTTCTGATACAGTGTTATAATGACTAAATAAGATGATAAATAGCCATGAATTAGCAGACAGTCCAGGGGCCTAACCAAGCTTGAAATCCATGCATTTGTAGAGACATCAATCAGCTAGGCTGTATGATTTTTCTCAGCTAGTATTCAGTACTCTAGGCATAGAAGCAAAGAAAATGCACATCTTCAAGAATGCAAATCCATCACTAAAGGTTAAAAAAAAAACAACTTGTGTTTTTTTTAGGTCTTTAAAATCATTTTGCCAAATTCACTCTGTTCTCAAAATACCAGTCATCAGAATGTCCACAAATTCTATTGCCTACTACTAAATTCTACTAAAAGCTTTCAGTCTCATCACATGAAGAATTAGAAGTCTTGTGGCACCTGCAGCAAAGTAACAAAAGAAAGGGAAGGGGGAAAGAGAAACAGAGACAGAAGGAGATAGAGAGAGTCAGCCAGAGACAAAGAGTCAGAGCATTTGTCCACCAATTTGTACCAGAGGAAGGAAAAGAACCTGAAGAAACACACACCTAAAAATGCCTCTTCTTCTGAAAGCAACTGGGGGAAAGTGACATTGACTTATTTACATTCTTCTTAATAAGACTCCATTTTTGTTAATACAGTTGAATGAAGTTCTTGAAACTGGCAATTTAAACCTTCATTCTTATTCCAAAGGAGTTGCTCTAAATGTCTGCTGGTTACCCAACAAGCAGCTGTTAACCTTTTCCTGGAAGACCCTAGGAGAAGAAATAAGTTTTCGTGAGATTGGAGGTAAAAGTTGAAGCAGACAACATAATTCACTGAGTGAGTTTGGAAAATGGTCCTTACTACAAAGGCCAACTTCCAGGAAAAGTGTTGGTTTCAAAATCAAAACAAAATGTTTGTTTTGACATTTAAAGGCTATTTCTCCTCATTTTATTAGTTATTTGAGAATTTAATACAATATGTTTTAATCATTATCTCATCCACCCTTCTCAAACTCCACCATGATCCACCTCCCTTTCTCCTGCCCTTCCAATTTTGTGTCTCCTCCCCTTTTTAAATTTTAACCCACAAAGTAAAGAATATACCATGTACATACTCTTGGATGTGTGGTCTTCCACTGGAGTGCAATTGGATCACCAAAGTACACACCATGGAAACAAATGATTCTCCCTCTCCCAGTAGCTAACAATTGTCAATAGCTCCATAGCTGAAGGTGACACTTTGTGCCTACCTCTCTACCCTTGCCAAGATTTTTGTCTGGCTTGAGTTTATATAGGTCCTGTGCATTAAATCACAACTGAGAATGTGGTGGTATCAAATTTATTATTTAAGCCAGAAATCTAAAAAACAAAGCCATCTTCAATAGAGAGAGCAGTCCAACTCTTATTCCTGCTGAAAAAGAAAAGAAGTGATATCTATATATAAAAACATCATTCTGGGGCTGAACTTCAAGGTCTAGCTCCTTCTCACCAAATGCTCTATGCTTCAGCTCCAGTTCCATACCCAAAGAATCTCCTCTGTTTAAAACCCAAGGACCAAAATAAGGTTGAAGCTGAGACCAGAACCTATCACCCAATGCTACCTGCACAGTCAGTCATATTGACAAGCCGTTCTGCATTTCTCAGCCCAGCAAGTCTCATCAAGCCCAGAAAATGAAATGGATTTCCAAGTCAACATCCCAAATCTGCATATACCATGAGCAGCAAAATTCTCATAACTTTTCTTTTGTCAGTTAGCTATTTATCTCCCTGTCCCTAATGAATGCAGGGTTTATATGAGTATTAGATTATGACTTTCTGCTTCAAAAAGACATTTAAGACGTTGCAAATGTCTTGAAGAGTTGAATGACTTCTTTTTCCTTAATAAAATCCTATTTTTGCTTTTTTGTTCTTCTAATTCAAGCCACCCAATATCAGCTCATCACTATCCTATCAAATGCCCTAGCTTTGGACGCTAGGCACTGTCTTTTACAAGACGATGTGCAGAAATCCCTTGTCTTTGGGAAACTTACCTGACACCTCAGTGAATATCTACCTCCTTTTTCAACCAATTCATTTTCAGAAGTTATATATTTTAAAAATAAATGACCTTGGAAGTAGGTTAATGATAGAACACTTGCCAGGCACACTTATTTTCAGCACTGAAAAATAATTATTGCAATTTAAGGTTAGTTCTATCATAATATTTCACCTAGATTCTTATTGCTTTCTAAAAGCAAATTATAAAATTGTAGTTTTTTACTTATAAATGAGGGTTTGTTTGGTAAAAATCAGTGCTGGATTATTTTTGAATCTTGAATATAGACCAAGGGAGATGGCTGGCTTGGGATTGAGACTTGAGTAGCTGATTGTAAATTATTAACTCACTGATTTTAAAATGTATGAGTCTTCCCCAATAGTTAGACATTAGCAAATAAGAACTAAAGAAAAAAAGTGAATTAGTCACATGCTTTCTTAATGGTAGAAATGGGATTTGGTTATCATGAACCAGTTAAATCCCTTTCGACTTTCTTTTTGTTAGTATAAAGTTGATATCAAGTAACAGTAACAAAAAACAGTAAAGGTTTGTTGAAATGAGAGTTAAAACCTCTGATTTGCCGTGTATCCTACACAAATTCCATAAAGCCTATTTCAATAATCGAAATTATCTCCTGTGTTTTGGACAATCAAACCTAGAAAATAATGAGTTTTCTGAATGTTGAGAAAGCTTATAATTTTTGTTTTGACCTGTCCTTTGTTTTAATTTGACAAAGCCACTCTTAACATAAGATTCAAATAATGTTAAAATGCCAATACATTTCCCTATCCAGACAGCTCCTTAATGTGTAGTTCATTTATTTCCTATATTAACGTAAGAAGAGCCATTCAATTTACCAAAACGATGACAACTAGAGAAAGCTTCTGTGTTCTCTTGAGAAAATCATTAGTTTTCCTCACCAAGCCATTATTACCAATATCTCCAGTGAGTAACAAATTCCCCTTCATAAGGCTATTACCAGTCTTCCACAGAGGTCAGAGGCAAGAAGATTGAGGGGTAAGGATGGCATATGTCAATGTAACCTTTAAAAGTCCCCTTAAAGACTTTGTGTAAAATGTGACTCTCCAAAGACCTGAACTTTTGCAACTCAGTAAACAGTAAACAGTTAGCAGCCATCCCCATCAAAATTATCCCATGAGAAAAATTTAATGAAGTAGAACATTTGTCAAGATCATCTACTTGATCTTTTGATCTCCTTATAAACAGGTGTCACATAGACTTCTCTCCAAAAAGATGCCTGGATAATGATTACCAATTACATAAAATGAAGCACTACTAAGATCTATAGTTTACTCCATGAATTTTAAGGGGAAATGAGGCAACTTCCTCATGTATTTTTAACAACATTCCTAAGAAGGAACACTGTGTAATTACTCCTATTCATGTATAATCCCCCTCTCACAGAGATCCTGGAAATGAAAATAGGTTACATACTGATTAAGCATAAAAATCTGTTGGCAATTGTCTTTGGCCTGATGGGCTTGCTGCAGACCTGAAGAACTTATTTCAATGTGGTACAATAATCACACCCTATAACCACAAATTATACTTTTTTAAAAATATCTTTTTTCATATAAATAATTTTGAAACTGTATAGCCTATAATACAATTTTGTTTTACCATCTAATTCCTTTCTACTTGATCTATTCTCTAAAGTAAATAACCTCTGACACATTTTTTGTTTTAAATTAAAGAATTATCTTTCAACATAACCAAGGGAATCTAATTACCTCATGATCTAATACCATCATCCATTTCTTTGTTACATGAAACACTTGGAAATTTTACATCATTCTGTTTCCTTTTGAATACGTATATCTAGTCTAGTTCCATAGATTTTATTCTTTTGTTTTCTGAAGCCATTAGGCATGATTTTAGATATTTTAGGTATTCATGATTTTAGATAAAATATTGTCCATCCAAAATTGAATTTTCAGAACAAAATATTTCATATCAGTAAGAGTATTTAAAAATAAAGATGCAAATATATTAAATCACATCCATCTCATGATGGACAGACATTCATTTTATAATCCAGGAGTATATCCTTTTACTCCTGGATGTGCTCCAGGTGAAAGAACTATCTAGATAATCTAAAGATCTTGAGATGAATACACTGCCTGCATTATCCATGTATGTGCCACATAGTCACAAGAGTTCTTATGAAAGGGAAGCAAAAGGGTAAATAGCAGAGAAAAGGAGATGTGATGACAAAAACAGAGGTTAAAAGGATGCACTTTGAAGAGATGAGTCATGGAAGGAAGGTGGCCTCTTAGAGCCTTAAAAGCCAGAAAGAAGGGTTCAACTCTGGGGCACACAGACTTGCAGGCATGTTGATTCTGATCAGTCCTGGAAGCCTCATTCAGAAGCCTAGCCCGTGGAACTCCAGGATGTTGAGTTGTATTGTTTTAAGCAGTTAAATTGGAATGATTTACTGGAACAGCTATAAAAAATTACTGCAGAACTTTGACCTAAAGATGTGGCCATTTATTTTTGGATAACTGTGATGTATTGCTAGAATGAACAGAGATTCACTGCTAATTTCACCCCAGTATTGCACTTTATATTTAAGAGCAAAGTAGTCTATTTTTTCTTTTCTTTTTTAAATTTAAATTAGAAAAAAGCTTCTTTTACATGTCAATCCCAGTTCCCTCTCCCTTCCCTCCTCCCCTGCCCCCCACCAAGCCCCTATCCCATCCCCTTTCTGCTCCTCAGAGATGGTGAGGCCTTCCATGGGGGAACTTCAATGTCTGTCACATCATTTGGGGTAGGGCCTAGACCCTCCCGCTTTTGCCTAGGCTGAGAGAGTATCCTTCTATGTGGAGTGGGCTCCCAAAGTACATTTGAATAGTAGGGATAAACACTTATCCACCACTAGAGGCCCCATAGATTAACCAGACCTGCAAACTGACATCCATGTTCAGGGGTTCTGGGACAGTCCTATGTTGGTTACCCAGAGATCAGTCTAGGGTCCATGAGCTCACCCTTGTTCAGAAGCTGTTTTGTGGGTTTCTCCAGCCTGGTCTTGACACCTTTGCTCATCACTCCTCCCTCTCTGCAACTGGATTCCAGAGTTCAGCTCAGTGATTAGTTGTGGGTGTCTGCTTCTGTTTCCATCAACCACTGGATGAAGGCTGTAAAATGGCATATAAGTGTAGTCATCAATCTCATTATTGGGGAAGGACATTTAAGGTAGCCTTTCCAATATTGCTTAGATTGTTAGTTGTAGTCAACCTTGTAGATCTCTGGACATTTCCCTAGTGCTGGATTTCTCTTTAAATTTATAATGGCTCCCTCTATTATGGTATCTTTTTTCTTGCTCTCCTCTATTCTTCCCCTGACTCAATCTTCCTGCTCTCTCATGTCCTCCTCTTCTCCCCTTCTCTTTCTCCTAACTCTCTCTCCCCACCCCCATGCTCCCAATTAGCTCAGGAGATCTTTTCCCTTTCCCCTTATCTTGGGAACCATGAATGTCTCTCTTAGGGTCCCCCTTGTTTCCTAGCTTCACTGGCAGTGTAGATTGTAGGCTGGGACTCCTTTGCTCTATGTCTAAAATCCATATATGAGTGAGTTTCAAGGTCTGTGAAGAATTGTGCTGGTATTTTGATAAGGATTGCATTGAATCTTTGATTGCTTTTGGCAAGATTGCCATTTTTACTATGTTGATCCTACCTATCCAAGAGCATGGGAGATCTTTCCATTTTCTGGTATATTCTTTAATTTCCTTCTTCAAAGACTCAAAGTTTTTACTATACAAGTCTTCCACTTGAGGGCAATTGGTATTCTCTGTTCTTTGAATTTCTGGTAAATTCTGCACTGAGCATTTTTTTTTGTTGGGAGACTTTTGATGACTGCTTCTATTTCATTAGGGGTATAGGTCTATTTAAATTGCCTATATCTTCTTGATTTAATTTTGGTAAGTGATATGTATCCAGAAAAAATGCCCATTTCCTTTAGATTTTTGAATTTTGAGGAGTACTGGTTTTCAAATTATGACCTGATGATTCTCTGGATTTTCCATGTGTCTGTTGTTATATCTCCCTTTTTTCATTTCTGATATTGTTAATTAGCATGTTCATGCTCTTCCGTTTGGTAAGTTTGGATAAAGATTTGTCTATCTTGTTGATTTTCTCGAAAAACAACTCCTTGTTTCATTGAATCTTTGCATTGTTTTCCTAGTTTCTACTTTATTGATTTCAGATATCCAATTGGACATCTGAAATCTCCTCTGGGTTGAGTTTGCTTCTTTGTGTTCTAGAGTTGTCAGTTGTGCTGTCAATTCTCTAGTGTGACTATTCTCAAGTTTCTTCATGTGGGCACTTAGTGCTATGAACTTTCCTCTTAGCACTGCTTTCAAAGTGTCCCATAAGTTTGGGTATGGTTTGTCTTCATTCTCATGGAATTCTAGGAGGTCTTTCATTTCTTTTTTTATTTCTTCCTTGACCCAGGACTGGTGCAATTGTGCATTGTTCAAATTCCATGAGTTTGTAGGTTTTCTGCAATTTGTGTTGTTGTTGAATTCTAACTTTAAAGCACGGTGGTCTGATAATATACAGGGGGTTATTCCAATTTTTTGTACATGTTGAGGTTTGCTATGTTGCCAAGTATGTGGCCAATTTTAGAGAAAGTTCAATGTGGCACTGAAAAGAAGGTATATTCTTTTGTGTTTGGATGGAATGTTCTATAGATGTCTGTTAAACCCAATTGGCTCATAACTAATATTAGCTCCATTGTTTCTTTGTTAATTTCTGTCTGGTGGTCCTGTCTAGTGGTGAGAGTGGGGTGTTGAAGTCTCCCACTATAAGTGTGTGAGGTTCATGTGTGATTTGAGTTTTAGTAATGTTTCTTTTACAAATGTGGATGCCTTTGTATTTGGGGCAAAGATCTTCAGAATTGAGACTTAATCTTTATGAATTTCTCCTGTGATGAATATGAAGTGACCTCCTTCATCTCTTTTGATTGATTTGGGTTTAAAATCTAATTTGTTAGATATTGGGATTGCTACTCCCACTTGTTTCTTGGATCGATTTGATTGGAAAATCTCTTCCCAACACTTTACTCTGAGGTAACACCTGTCTTTCACATTGAGATGTGTTACTTGTATATAGCAGAAGGATGAATTCTGTCTTTGTATCCATTCTGCCAGTCTGTGTCTTTTTATAGGCTAGTTAAAACCATTAATATTGAGGGATATTAATGACCATTGATTGTTCATTCTTGTTTGTTTTAGATTTGATAGTGGTGGAATTGTGTGTGGATTTCCACCCTTTTGCTCTTGTGGCTGTTGGTAAAGTGGGATTATTTATTGCCTATGTTTTCCTGATTGTAGTTAACTTCCTTGACTTGGAGTTTTCTTTCCAGAACTTTTTGTAGGGCTGGATTAGTGAATACGTATTGTTTAAATCTGGTTTTGTCATGGAATATCTTGTTTTCTCCATATAGAGTGATTGAAAGCTTTGCTGGGTGTAGTAGTCTGGGCTGTCATCCATGGTCTCTTAGTGTTGGTAGAATATATATCCAGGACCTTCTGGCTTTCAGGGTTTCCATGGAAAAGTCACGTATAATTCTGATAGGTTTGCCTTTATATGTTACTTGGTCTTTTTCTTAGCTGCTCAATATTCTTTTTTTTTATTCTGTACGTTTGGAATTTTGATTATTTTATGACAACAGGCTTCTTTTGTTGTCCACTCTATTTGGTATTCCGTAAGCTTCTTGTATTTTCATTGGCATGTCTTTCTTTAGTTTTGTTAAATTTTTCTTCTATGATTTTGTTGAATAAGTTTTCTGTGCCTTTGAGTTGGATTTCTTCACCTTCTTCTATACCTATTATTCTTAGGTTTGGTCTTTCCATGGTGTCCCATATTTCCTGGATATTTTGTGTTAAGGATTTGTTGGACTTAATATTTTCTGTGGTCGATGAATCTGTTTCTCCTAGGGTATCTTCAATGCCTGAGATTCTCTCTTCCATCTCTGTATACTGTTACTTATGCTTGCATCTGTATTTCCTGATTGTTTACCCAGCTTTTCCACTTCCAGAATTCCCTCAGTTTGTCTTTTCTTTATTGTCTCTCTTTCAATTTTCAGGTCTTGAACTGTTTGAGTTGTTTCCTTTATCTGTTTGATTGTTTTTAACTTGGCTTTCTGTAAGAGATTTGTTGATTTCTTGTATTTTTGTTTGTTTTTCTTCCATTTCTTTAAGGGATTTTCTCATATCCTCTTTGAGTGCCTCTATCTTTTCATGAAGTTGTTTTAATGTTATTCTCTTCTGCTTCATCTGCATTGGGATGTTCAGATCTTGCTGGTGGTTTTTTTCTGTAGTTGAATGTGTTTTTATATTCTTCTTCTCATCCCTTCTTCCTGTGGGTGCAGGAGGGGATTCTTCCCTCTCTGGTGGGTATGGGTCCATGGTGGGTACAAACAGGTCCAATACTCTGATGGCTCTCCTCTTCCCATGGGTAGAGAGGGGACTAGCACCAAGGCCTTGGCAGTTGCTGGGTGGGCTGCGCCACTGGGATGGGATTCCCCAGTATGCGGTCCCCAGGCCTCAAGAAGCTCCAACTAGTCTGTTCTTAATGGCAGATATTTTACTACAACAGAATCAGAGACACCCAGAAGGAAAATGAAATAATAGAGTGAGTACTCCCCGTGTGCATCATAAAAAGATTGGACAAGCACTTTTGTGAATGTCACAGTCACTGCTTTCTTAAGTTTTGCTCCCATGATAGCTCACTTACTTCTCTGTGGTATAGACCTTGATTGAGTCTTCTAAGAAACAAAGAAATGTAAGCAGCTTAAGTGATCATTAACAATAAACCTTTTTATTAGACATCACTAAAATAATATAATGTTTCACTATCTGAGACATGCCTCAAGAAAGATTTACCAAGTAAATTTACAGATGTCCATTTCTCTACTAACTTTTAATCTAAAAGTATCTCGCTTACCTTTACCAAGGTAAAGAGTTTGGAAAACATGAAATAATGTTGATTTCAGTGTAAGTTTTAGTATACTATATTTTTTGGTTGAAAGCTTTTATTTTATGTGTGAAATATGTTTCTGACAAAGTTGGAGCTGAGCACACAGCTCATTTTGTTTATGGGAAATGTCAGCATATGAATTAATTGGCAAAAACAAATAGTCAAATAAGACATGTTTTATGTCACAAAGGATGTAAGTATACTTTTTATTTTTTAATTATTCTATTTTTAATTAAGATAAATATGCTAATACCTATCTCCATGACAACCACTTTTTTTCTGAATCCTAACTTGAGAACAACAAGAAAAGCACTGGGAAACCTAGTAGCTTTGGCCTTTAATTAGTATGGGGGCAATGAATATAATACTTTATAAAACTTTAAGAGACAATTTCATTTAAAATGCTGAAGAATCATAGAGAGCAAAGGTGAGGGAAGAGCAGAACTGGAGAAGTGAGATTCTAGCTATAAATGCACTCTAAGACATACTCTCAGAGCTAGTCTTTGTGTCAGCTTTATAGATTCTCATATCCCATGCCTGCAAGAACTAGCTAATTATGAAGCTTAGACATCTTGATATGTAGAAGGATTGAAGTGCATTGTTGATCATTGTGTATAATAAAATGAGGGAATTGATTAGCAGAAGGATTAAGCTATGTGCCACATTTTGTATGCATGAAGGCTCTAGATGCAAGCTATTCTACAATGGCAGAGCCTGCTTAAAGTAAAAAATAAGCCAAATTGAGGGAAATTTCATATATATCACAAGTATAGACAACCAACATTCATTCACTAAGAGGGAATCCACAAAAAAGGTGAGTATGGTTGCCATTAACAGCTGCCCCCATTCGATTTTTATATCTCTAATATCTACAAAAAAGTAGTTGAATGATGAAAAATTGTAGTGAAGCTCTATGGACTTAACAGGCTATTGTTTCCAGTATCACATGCTCTTCAAGATGTCATCTTTAATATAACTTTGTCACAACTTTAGAATACACTTTGTAACTAGTGATTTAATTACACTGTCTTGTTATCCATTAGCAGAGAGATCATGACAAGGACAATAGCATACCATCCATGCTTTTATTGTAATTTCTTGCTGTGTCACTAACTGGCTCTGGGGGTTTCATGGGTGTGTTGATTCTCTAAAAGGAGATGCAATAAAGGTAATCCATCTGCCATGGAAAGATGCATGAATGTAGGGATTAGGAGTAATATGCTTGATGCTGACATATTCTTCCTAGTTCAGGGCAACTTTTGTACTTCACAACTCTTATAGAAATTCATTAAAAATTGGGAGGGAAAGGGAATTATAAACTTCAAAGCTTTCAACAGACTTTTATTTTAAAAACTGTTCTGTCACACGTTATTTATGATCTTGAAGACTTCCAGTCTAAAGTATGATCAAGAGCAAAGATATCATCATTGGCTGGACAAAGCTTCAGTCGCCAGCATCTGCTGAATGCTGGTATGATTAAATTCCATAAGTAGCTGATCAGAAGTACTTCTCTCTGTTGCATTGACACTTTTTATTCTAAAATACATCCATGTTTCAACAATGAATTTGAGTTCTCAATGAGTAAGCATTAGGTACAGTGGTCCTAGTTAAGCTTGTATTTCATATCTGATAACTTGCTGTTGTTTTAAAAAAGAATGCACAAAAGCCAATAGTAATTGTCATCCAAATGTAACTACCAAAAGTATCCACAGACATTGCAAACTGTGAGATAAATAGTTCATAGTTAAGTGAGGTGTGTGAGTAACAAGTGAGGACAGAATGTTAGGAGCTAGCTAGCAGACAGGAGTCAACTGAAGAAGAATGAAATGGCCTTGTGGACTTGGAAGCATGGTTAAGAAACAGCCAAGAAGATGCTGAATAAACAAGAGACTCCAGTTTTGTAACATGGAACTGAGACTCTCTAAAGATGACAAGATGCCTGTGTTTGGTGTTTATCACCGTTGGTTGCTAGGAGCTTTCAAGTCCATGCTCCCTCACTCAGGCCGAACCTCAGGGCCTCCGTGGCTTGGGGCTGAGACATGCTGGGCCAAGACAAAATAGCGCCCAATGTGGGGCACGAACCCACGACCCTGAGATTAAGAGTCTCATGCTCTACTGACAGAGCTACCACACCTCCTAAGAGCTGGCTACAGGCGTGGTCAGGCACACCTGTAGCCAGCTCTTAGGAGGCATGGTTATGATGTCTCCCTACAGTTAAGAACATATATTCTTGAATACAAACAATCATTTCAACCAACTGTGATCCATAATAGAATGAAAAAGTACACACATGTACAAACACATATATGCATGCAAAGTACCTATTAGCTTCTAGAGCAACAACACATCCACTTACTAAACAAATCTAATGTTCAATATGTTTAGAAACTAATCGTTTCAGGTTTCTGGGATCAAAAAGACACCAAGTATTTAATATAGACAATCAAATGAACACATGACCAGAACAAACTATTAACCTGTACACTATTAGGTCCATTTTAGCAGACAAGATTAGTAGGTATTGTAAAAATCTACCTTAAAGTGATAATAAATATTTATTCAGGACAAGGCTTTATCTTATATGAATAATAGGTTAAATTACATTGTTAGGTAGTCTATAGTACATACTTCTGGTTCACAGGTCTTTTTTCCAAACATATAGCAATTGTAAAAAACTTGGGATACTCTGTGACCAACTAATATATCTTGGTCTGTGTATCATTGAAAATGTATTGAAATGTTTATCAAAGAATATAAATTAGAATCATCCACACACATTACAACCTTGTTCATTAAGTTGTGATATAAGAAATTTTCAAATAATTGATGCCCATATCACATGAAGAGAGCTTACTCTGAGGTCAGGAAGTCCAGTGGTTGTAAGGAGGGGTACTTAACCTACTTGTGGACCAGGAATAATAATATTATAGGAGATATGCAAGAAGGAATTTAGATTAAATCTTTAGCTAGGTATTTGGTAATTAGAACAAAGCATGTGAATCTTTGGTTATTACATTGAAATCCTTGCAAGAACCTAGAAATGCCATAATGACATGTCTGTAACCAGGAGATATCAGCCAACATATTCCTTTAACCACCAGAGATAGTGACTCCATGAGCAACCACTAGAGTACCTATATATCCTTCATGAGAGAAAGAGAGAGAGTAGTCCCAACAGTGTAGATCATTTCTCAACAATGTAAGAATCCAGTGCTCCAGGCCATTGTGCCTGCAACATAGAATATAACTACACTCTCAATAGGGCATTGTTTATAATAACTACTTGATATTCTAACAAGGGGAAAGAAATAACTCTTCTGAATTAGACACCTACTTATAGTGTTCACTTGCTTTTCTTTGCATGAAGACTATCAAAACTTTTATCGTGGGTTACACATGGGCATCCTGTGTTTTGTTTCAGAACAATGATCCCATTTCATGGTAAAACATATTTGTCAATGAACATGTCACAGAATCAACTTGTTTGAAAGTACTCCACATCACTCATATGCATGTAGTAAAAAACTAATGTTAGACTCAGCTATTAGACTCAGCTAAGGACCTAGCTTATAGCTCAATGAAAACATCAGTAGCTTTCTAGTACTGACTTCAAGAATGAAAAACATCACACATACATATGTCTGTACATATGTATATGTGTGTTTTGTTGTCTCTATCTATCTATCTACACACACACACACAGAGAGAGAGAGAGAGAGAGAGAGAGAGAGAGAGAGAGAGAGAGAGAGAGAGAGACTCCTCTTTCACCACTATGCACTTCCAGAAACAACAGAGTGGAGATGCTCCTCTTGGCATCTTCTTCACTAGACTCTTTGAATACAACTCTAAATAATGCTCCTGTGGAAAGTGTGCTTTGTTTTTCCATCCTCAGGCTTTGCTAGCTTAGAAGACTTTGTTTCTGAAACAGGAGACAGTGGGTAATGCTGGATTATTTCTGCTGGAAGTATAATGAGGATCCTACTTAACTGAACTGATAGGTTTTTCTTTTTTAAAAAAGGCTAATAAAATTATTGGAAAGACTAGAAAACTGGACCTTCGTAGTCACCAGGTGTTAGGGCTCTCATTAGATACAAAGAAATTATTTGTTCAGGGAAATCACTGGAGCAACTTTAATATCTACTTTCCATTGTAAAATTCCAATGACATAGTATTCAATACATTTAAAATATCATTGAGGTTAATAGGTAAGATACCTATGGATGCTCTAAACATGGATAGTCCAAAGAAGTAGCTGTCAGGGTCAAATTTTCAAGTCGAATCCAACTTTGAAGTGCTTTCTTTTTATAAAGAGATATCAATATTTTGAAGACACCATATTCAGAGTATCCTGTGAGGGGCACTAATGAAACATTAGACAGTGTGTTATATTGTGCCAGAAATCCACACTCGTTATTGGAATTTCAGGAAATATGAGATTTGACACAAAATATTAATTAAACCCAGCTCTCATAATTTCATGAAATATTGCACTATTTTTAGTAACTCCTTGGAATTCTAAGGTGATTTAAAATGACTTATAAACATATTTAAGATAATTCACCTAATAATATTAATGTTTTAAATTAAAATATTAATATTTAGATATTTTATTTCCTTATTAATGTTTGGTATAATTTGGCCAATTAGAATAAGAGAGTGCATTTTGAATTCTAATTTGAAATGTGTAACTGTCTGATTTAGATATAGATTTAAGTTTGAAATCATTAAATATGTGTCTGATACTAAACAGAAGCTTGAGGTTTAGCATATTCATAAGTTTAATTTTTAAGTTTCTAAAATTAAGTAGCCATAAGGTTTGTCTGTCAACAATTAAGATTAATTAAATAAAGTATCTGCTTATTAAATTTGTAGATTGTTTTAAAAACTTGAAGATATTTAATTTACGACAATTGTAATGGAAGTGAACATCAGGCAAAATCATGTCACATGCGATTTCTGAGTTTTCCTCAGGCTTGTGAAGCAGATGCTGTCTATAAGCAGAGCTTTAAAAGAAAAGGATGAAAAAGGACCATTGAAGTTTGTGCTCTAATCAATTTAACATTAAATCTTAAAAACAATTTAAATCTCTGAATAGAATTTTCTAACCATGGGAATTGTCTCAAAGTTCAGTTAAAAACTAACACTTAAGATGTAGTAAAGATTTATATTGGTCTAGCAAAGTTACAATAGAAAGAGTGTAAAATCCAGAATATTGGTTGGTCTGCTTTGAAGCAGTCTCTCCTAGAAATGGCAGCAGAAACAAGACCCGAAAAATGGCAACAACAATAAACATGATGTTGCTGATAATGTGGAAGAAGGGAAATTTCTCAGGGTTGTACCCCTAGATGAAGAACTGCAGGCAGCTGAGAGAGAGGGAGAATTAGCCTTCCCCAGAGATGAGCTCCCTCATTGGTTATTCAATATAAAAAGGTCAGCCCTGAAACTATCTAACCACACACACACACACACACACACACACACACACACACACACACACACACACACACAAACAAACACACACACCAAAATTAAACTCAGCAGGCTGTATTTAAGTATGTGTGTGATTATTATATTATATATCATTGCATATAATATGCAATATAATAATTAAATGTTTATATTATATAATAATAGTAAAAAGCAAAAAAGGCTATTAATAAAGAGGGATGGCTATGGAAGGTGTTGAAGAGAGGGTACCTAAGAGGATCTGGAGAGAGGAAGGGGAAGGGGGATTTGTATAATAATATTTTAATTAAAATTAAGTAAAAATGTAAAAATTAAAGGTTACAGTTCATGTACACACATGATGACTAGTGTAACTTATTCAGGTTCTAAATGGTTTGTCTCATCTCTAAGTTCAGTGAAGGTATAGATTACAGGAGATGGTGTACTTCACTCTTTCACCCAAGTTACTTCTAGCAGATACTCAACAGTGATTGTTTGCTAAGTCTTAATAACCCACAGATAACTACTATAACTTTAGTGCCCTATCCTAAAAACACAAACATTCATGTTAACAGAAACATACACACTATGATGTTAAAGCCTTAATTTTAGAGTTTAAAAATAAAAACAGCTTAAACAACTAACAGTAGAAGGGAGATATGAAAATGAACTAAGGTATGCTAAAAATAAAATGCAGTTTTTTTAAAAAGAAGAATTCAGTTATATTTTTCAGCCACAATGAATTGAAGCTGGAATCAATGACAAATAAAGCATAGATACAAACAGGAACCTAAAATCCATATTCTTGAATAGCAAGTAGATCTAAAGAAACAGTAATCTTACAGTTCATATGTAACTGTGAAAGACTTAAATAGAGAAACATATATAAGAAAAAGTAAATACAACTTAAATTATCATAATGTTGATTTCAAAATTTATGATAAACTTAGAATAATTAAAACAGTATCATTTTGACATTAAAATAACTAAATAGAATAAAAAATAAACTCATATGTACATGTACATGTGCATTTGATATTCTAGGAGAATGTCAAGAATACACAATAATAAATAAATATCCCATACCAGTAGATAGAACATGTACATGTGAGTGACTGGCCTCCCAGCTGAGCTGCCCCATCTCCATCCAGACACTAAGCCACAGGGCACATCTCATGCCCCTCCCCTTTTCATTTCAGCATCAGCAATGAAGCTGGGCCCTGCCCACAACACTGATGGAATTACATTGCTCTGGTACAGTCCCCACCAGGCAGTGAGTAGGTAAGACACCAAGACCCACTCTGCTGCACCCCACCCACCTCATCATTCTCTCTCTGTAGTCAGACCTTCCCCACACCTCCAGCAGACTCCGTAGGCCCATGAGACCAATCTGGATCTTGGCACCTAAATCCTCACAAATCTCAGCTGAAACAAACTACCAGACCTGAAGACATGCCAGACTCTAGAACCCTTGGCCATTTAGGCCAGAAGACAATAAAGGAAACAGAAAACAAAGGAAGAAAGCAACCATCCCCAAAGGACAACCACAAGAATCAACATCCAGAATTATAATCATCCCAAATCGAGATAACATATACACCTTCAATAACAGACTGGACAATACGGCAACACCAGGACCCAGGATCCTATGACAGCTAAACAGGAACATTCCGATGCAGCTGAAGCACAAGAAAACAATCTTAAAAATAACTTTATGAAGATGATAGTGGCTCTTAAAGAGAAAATAAAGAATTTCCTTAAAGAAATTGAGGAAAAGACAAATAAAAAAGGGAGAAATTGATAAATCCCTTAAAGAATACCAATAAAGCCAAGAAAAAAAATCAAACAAACAAGTGAAGGAAATGGTTCAAGACCTGAAAACTGAAATAGAAGCAATAAAAAACACAAACAGGGAATTCTGGAAAAAGAAACTCTGGTAAGTGAACAGGTACTACAGAAGCAAGAATTGCTAGCAGAATACAGGAGATGGAAGAAAGAATCTCAGTAGTTGAAGATATGAAAAAAGGAAATACATTCATCAGTCATGGAAAATGTTCAATCTCCTATGCTTATGGATAGGTAAGGTTAACACAGTAAAAATGGTTATCTTACCAAAACCAATCTACTGATTGAATGCAATCCCCATTAAAATTCCAGCACATTTCTTTACAGACCTTGAAAGAACAATACTCAACTTTATATGGAAAAACAAAAATTTAGGATAGATAAAACAATCATGTGCAATAAAAGAATTTCTGGAGGTATCGCCATCCCTGATTTGAAGCTCCACTATACAGCTATAGTATATGGTATTGGCATAAAAACAGATAGGTAAATCAATGGAACTGAATCAAAGATTCTGACATAAATCTACACACCAATGAACACCTGATTTTTGACAAAGAAGCCAAAATTATACAATGGAAAAAATAGCATCTTCAACGAATGGTGGTGGCATAACTGGATGTCTCCATGTAGAAGAATGTAAATAGATGCATATTGCTATTGCCATACACAATACTCAAGTCCAAGAAGATAAAAGGCCTCAACATCAATCCAATTACACTGAACCTGAAAGAAGAGAAAGTAGGAAGTAGCCTGGAACACATTGGCACAGGAGTCAACTTTCTGAATGGAACACCAGTAGCATAGATACTGAGAACCATAATTAATAAATGGAACCTCATGAAACAGAAAAGTTTCTACAAGGCATAGGACACTGTCAATAAGGCAAAATGGCAGCCTACAAAATGGGAAAAGGTCTTCACTGACACCACATCTGACAGAGGGCTAACTCTAAAATATATGAAATTCTCAAGAAACTAGACATCAAAAAAACCCCAAATAACTCAATTAAAAATGGGGTATGGATCTAATTAGAGAATTCTTAACAGAAGTATCTCAAATGGCCAAGAAAACTTAAGGAGATGTTCAACATTCTTAGCCATCAGGTGAATACAAATCAAAATGTCTCTGAGATTCCATCTTACACATGTCAAAATGGTTAAGAACAAAAACATTAATAACAGCTTGTGTTAGAGAGGAGGAGGAGCAAATGGAACTTCATTACTAGTGGGAATGCAAACTTGTTCAGCCACTTTGGAAATCAATGATGGTCTCTCAGAAAATTGGCACTCAATCTACCTCAAGATCCAGGTATACCAATCTTGGGCATATACCCAAAAGATGCTTAATCATACCACAAGGACACCTGCTCAGCTATGTTCATAGCAGCATTATTCATAATAGCCAGAAGCTGAAAACAGCCTAGATGCCCCTCAGCCAAACAATGGATAAGTACACTATGGTACATTTACACAATGGAGTATTACTCAGCTATTAAAAATAATGTCATCAGTAAAAATGGAGACAAATGGGTGGAACTAGAGAAAAATCATTATGAGTGAGGCAACCGACATTCAGAAACATAAACATGCCATGTACTCACTCATAAGTAGATATTAGGTGTAAAATAAAGGATAACCAGTCTACAGTCCACTGTCCCACAGAGACTAGGTAACAAGGAGAGCCCAAAGAGGGACACATGAATATCCCTGGGAAGGGGAAGTAGAAGAGAGCTCCTGTGTAAACTGGGGGTGGGCAGCCATGGGATGTGAGAGTTCAGGTTGAGCGGTGGAAAGAGGGGGAGAGTAATGAAAGAGGTGTCTTGATGTGTGGGGGCATTTCATGGTCAGGTTGAAACCTCGTGCAAGGGAAATTCTCACAAATCTACAAGGATGACCTCAGATAAGACTGGAGCAACAGTGATTAGTTAGCTTCAACTGGCCATATCCTGTAATCAGATTGGCAACTATCCTACTTGTCATCAGAGAGTCTTAGTCCAGTAACTTATGGAAGCAGATGCAAAGATACTCAGCCAAGCACGGGCCTGAGCTCCAGGAATCCTTGTGAAGAGGATTGTAGGAACTGAGTGAGTCAAGGTGGCCACAAGGGAGCCCACAAGAGACAAATAACCTGGCTGAGTTCACAGGAGCTCACAGACACTGTACCAACATCTAAGAATCCTGGGTGGAGCCAACCTAGGCCCTCTCCATATGTGTGACAGTTGTTGTATAGCTTGGTCTACTTGTGGGATTCCTAGAAGTGGAGCAGGGCCTATCCCTGATGCTTTGACAGGCTTTGGGGCACCTACGTATTATTATTATTATTATTATTATTATTATTATTATTATTATTATTTGGTTTGTCGAGACAGGGTTTCTCTGTGTAGCTTTGGAGCCTATCCTGGCACTCACTCTGGAGACCAGGCTGGCCTCGAACTCATGGAGATCCACCTGCCTCTGCCTCCCGGATGCTGGGATTAAAGACATGCGCCACCAACGCCCAGCTTGGGCACCTATTCTTCAGGCTGGGTTGCCTTAACAAACCTTAATATTTGGAGAGAAGCTTAGTCTTATCCTACCTTGATATGCCATGATTTGTTGACACCCATGGCAGGCCTACTCCTTTCTGAACAGAAGCAGAAAAGTGGATGGGGGGAGGGGAAGGGTAGCAGGGAATGGGGGGAAAGGTGACAGGGTAAACTGTGGTCAGGATATCAAACAAATGAATAAATTTAATTAATAAAAAATAATTATCTTCAATTGATGGTGTTGAAAAAAAATATCCACATATGAAAGACTAAATTAAGACCCTATTTTACACCACATATAAACAAACTGAGTTATTTAAACCCAAGATCTATAGAAAAAATTCCCAAAAGAAGACATAAGAAAAATCCAGATGGTGATTTCAGCAATGATCTCCTAATTATGACAAAAATCATAAACAACAAAATCAGAAAAAAACAAGGAAAACTGTCAGGTCACTTAAAAAATAAGATATTGGGAACAAAAAGGAAATGTTTGCAAACATTATGTTAGCTCCTACAATTCAACATAAAAAAGTAAATAACAAAGCAGACAAATAGAAAACATTAAAACAATAGCCTGATCAAATAATGGGCAAATGATTTGAACTGGAATTTCAAAAACAGCAAAAGACATGTGGTATGAAAAAGCAGCAAGTCTTTACTAGATTAGTAGAGAGGTGGTATGTGAGGACTGGGGAGCTAGAGGACCTGTCGCTTTTCTGTCCAGCATTCTCATTGATGATTTCCAAACAAAGAACACAAACACATAACTATCAAATTCACAGGTGATACAAAGGAAAGAAGAGTTAACATATATGAAAGATCACAGCTACATTGGTGAGAATTGAGTGACATATATATATATATATATATATATATATATATATAATATATATATATATATGAGGCTCTGCCCTGAGGCTGAAAAGAGGAAGTGTAACAGCACTATCTGGCTTCACAGCTACCAGTTCATAGGAATTAATGAGTGGGCAATAAGAAGTGGTATTCTGAGATGACAGGTGTCATGTTAGGCTCTGCATCCATTTATGCTATGCATAAATTTGAAGTGTACTCTCAAGTACATATAAGTAGGGTACATGTACTAGCATAACAACTGCTCTAAATGCCTCTCCCTCTACAGAGTGATGCAGAGTAACGTGTGATGTGCAGGCCTGTTACCCCAGCACTGGGAAGCAAAGAAAGTAAGGCCATGTGCCAAGGCCAGCTGGGGCTAAGAGTGAGACCTCTCAAAGAGCAAACAAGGCCTGTTGAGATGGCCGAGCAGTAAAAGTTCTTTCCCCTAAGCCCCAAACCTGAATTTTATCCCTAGGTGCCATGCCATAGAAGGAAGAGAACTGATTCTAAAGGTTGTCCTTTGACCTCCACATCCACACTGTAGCATGGATGTCCATACACATACACATAATAAATAAATGTAAAAAGAAAACTAGAAACAAAACACAGTAAGGCTTGACCTGCAAAACTACTGTAAGACTGTTATGACTTGTCACATAACTCTCAACAAAAGAAAGCAGCTGCCTTTGCTACTGCTGTCATTATTTGCCTGCTAGTCAAAGAAGCTATAGAAGTGATTACTGTCTCAATAGCATTATCTCCTATGATTGTGAGTTACAAGAAAAATAAAGAATGAAATAATTCAGTTAGGTACCACTTAATATTCAATTTTATGTGAAATTGGGATATGCTGTGAAAAGGCAGGGTGATGTAATAATATGTGTGAAAACCACTAGAGCAACCTGGAAACATGTAGTTAAGTTTGGGCCACTGGCGAGCATCTCTAACTAAAAGCTTTTGCAGGAGATGGTCTTCCTCTATACACACAGCAGGATAGGCATGTGAGCATGCTTCGGGTTGCTAAATACAGAAACACAAACTAGGATGCAGAGGTCATGAGGGAGCAGAAAGGTTGTGTCAGGTGTAGATTAGAAGAAAGGATAATGATACGTAGGGTTTTAGTTGGGGGGTAGTAGGGGAGGAAGGGAGGAAGAAGGGAACTGGGATTGTCATGTAATTCAATCTTGCTTCTAATTCAAATAAAAAAATGATTAAAAAAGAAAGTGGCTCCAACCACAAACAAACTCCTTATGTCACACAGAAAACAGCCAGGAATGTGGCCATCATCATCCCAGGGTGGTTCAACATGGTACTTATAAGTCATCAAGTGTCAGATTTGCCTTCTTCCCTAACACAGTAGGTTTGGCTATAGTTCCAGACATGACAGGAAGATATAATCAGACCACTAGAAGAAAGGGGACTGTTTCCTTACATGTGTATCTTTTCTAAAGTAAGAAAATATTCCTGGAGGTTTCCAAATTCCTACCAAGCTTTTGGTCAAGGCTTCCTGACCAGAACTGCAAGATGTGCCTTTAGCTCCTTCATAATCAACCATGGACAAGAGATGAATTACCACATTCATGAGACCCAGTATCATTCACAATCACCTGAGTTTGGAAAAGAAGTTAGTCACAGGACAGGGAGGGAGATTATATTGTAATCTTGAATTTGACCAATCATCAAAGAGAAGCGTAGAACTGAAAATTCACAGTATACTTACTGGAATGACTGAGATTTAAAATGTTGGGGTATGTGTGTGTGTGTGTGTGTGTGTGTGTGTGTGTGTGTGTGTGTGTGTGTGTGTGTGTGTGTGTATATATGTGAAAGTGTTGAGAAAAGAGGTTGAGAATCAGAAGCCCTTGTTCATAGCTGATGGAATTTAAGTTGGCACAGCTACAATGGAAATGATAGTAAAAGTTTCTCAAAAGCTGTGAATATAGACCTGATATATGATTAAGCAGCAGCATTTCGGGATTAAATTCCCAAGGATACTAAATGAAGCAGTAATAATAAGAAACAAACAAACAAAAACCAGAAACTCACAAACAAAACTAAATTCAAGAACTGTGGGGCATTCAGTTTAACACGACATGTAACACCTTGGTTACAAAGGTCACATTACCAAACACTTGACCCTATCATGTATCCAAACCCTAGAGGATAAAGAGCTGCTAATACAGTCAGTCAAGTGTCTTATCCTTACCAGCCCTGATGATGGGCTGTTTCTTAACAAGCATTTGACGTGTCAATGGTGTTTGAAAAAGACCATGTGTAACATGAGCTGGAGGCAGGGGAACCTTTATCTGATTCATCATATAAGTCCAAATGTCTTGCGTAGTGGTGTAGGGGTCTTCCTGCTGTTCAGCTGCTTGAGATATGCTTGTCAGTGGGTCATTAATTAATTGTATTTTGTGCAATCTTGAATTTGTTTCTTTCTTTGCTCTTTTAGGAATTTTAGATTTGGTTGGCTGCTTCTTATACACCTGGACTGAGTACTTCTGAAACGCAAATCATATTTACTTATAGAACTGTCAAAACTAGGAAAAACTAATATATGTTGTTAGAAGTCTCTATTGAGCTCAGCCTACTTCCAGATAGCCCTAAAGCATTGTAAGCTTTAAAATCACTTTGAAATCAATCCTTCTTCATCATCTCCAAACCTCTATTTTCTAGGGTTGAAAAGTTGGCTTTTTAGAGCAAATCAAATAAATGAAAACTCTTGATTCTTCACTAGAATCTATGTGATAATAAAATACTTTGTGATCTTATGAAGTTTCTGTATTTTAATTCTGATACCACCACTTGGCTGAATAATCTTTCCTTTTTATTTAAAATCAAAGAGACCAAGATCTCTCATTTACTTGAAAGGTTTGTTAATTTGTGGGGTTTTTCCTCAATATATAAGTGCCATTAAATCAGCTTTAGCCTTTGGATAAACAGAACCTTCTGGTTAATAGCTTCACTCCTTAAACTGGTTTCAAAATTGCATAAAGATCTGAGTTACTCATTAAAAATCTATTGCATAGTAATAAAAATTAGTAGGCTTTTTTGTTGTTTCCATATGTGAATGTGTACATGAAATCTTTGATTTTCTGTGCCTTGCTCATTTCACTTAACATAGTATTCTCCAAGTCCATCCATGTTGAAAAGACCACACTAGCCTGTATCTTTCTGCAGGCAACTTGCAAATCAGACGTGAGCTCTCAGCTCTTTTCCTACTACCATATCTGCCTATTGATTCATTCAACTGTCATGATGACAATGCACTAACCCTCCAAAACTGTAAGCAAGCACCCAATTAAATACTTTATAAGTTGCCTTGGTCATGATATTTCATCACAGCAATAGATGAGCAACTCAGACCCTTATACAGAGAAATAGTTTGCCTTTCCAAACTTGACCCTAAGGAAAAGCTTTGCTTATTCCTCACCATTCTTATTCCTTGGATCTTGGCAAGGCCAGCTCATGTGACTCAATATACGTTCACTCAGAGATTTACTTGGTCAGAACTTCACTCACTGCCTACAAATTATGAAACAAAATTCACAGATTCCAGATTCAAACAGGAATGTTTTTATACACACAGATGTTGATTTAACTACCCTATGATTGGATATCTGGACATTCATTTCATATCATCCCCCAAGAAACTCTGATGACTGTAGAATGGATATAAGATGTTGAAGCTTTTAGATAAGTAGTGGCTATGCAGTCGAACAAAGAAAACAGCAAGTGTGAACATTTGTGAGTATAAATTAATCTAATACCTTCATGGATATTTGAGTTTTACTTTGTGCCACTGTAGCTAAGTGGAACTAACTCTGAGGACCAGATAATGAAAAGCTTCCTATGAAAATCTAAGTAGTTCGCACATTAGCCCTGTTTAAAGAAAAATGCCCTGAAATCTATGAAGCAATGTGCAGAAGTGAAATGTTTCTTGTACTGTTTACAGCTGGAGGTAGATCTGAAAGATTCAGATTCCATAAAACATAGATTGGCATTAAGAAATATATGGATAAGCCTTGGGAAGAAGGTAAAGGGATCAAAACTATGGAAAGGGGTTGATATTTCAGAAGATGCTATCTCTACCTCTCCCTTGGACTGAAATTACCTGGGAAAAAATACTACACCCAACTAAGTGAGGGTGGCATAGGATAAGACAGGAAAGCTATCACTGGGAATTAGAACAGTTGATTGGACAACAGAAAACCTGTGTTTCTTACATTCAGTCTTCAACTTCCTTAGTCAAAGAAGAAGTTAAGACTCTCCATGCAGCTTTTCTAACATGATATTGAGTGATTTAGATTGAAGTAACTGTTTGCTTCACTCATTAGATCTTCTTGTGTAAGATAATGAGATAATATAAAGTGCATTATAAACTTTAAAGTGCCTTGCAAACATTAACAGATAGTCATTGCTAATAAATACAGTAATTTACACAAAGTGTTCAGCATTTAGGTCAAATTACAATGCAGTCAAATCACAGGGAAGTATATCATTAGCTGTGTGTCAGGCTTCTTGTTTTATTTGATTGTAATATGAAACTACTCATGTCTGTTGAGTCTTGATATCATGGTTGGTCTGCTCATTGCTTTAAAAATTAGAAGTGTTATCCTTCATACACTTCCCAGTGAGTGAACAAATTTGGTTTTAACAAACCATGCTGGTGAGGATGGGATGTTTTTTAAAAGCCTGTGAATTCTGTGACTATTACTTAGCACACCAGGTCAGTGTGTCTCTAGAGATAAGCAACAACATAGCCTTTACACTTAGTGTCTCAGAAAAGTTGGGAAATGAATAATTTGAAGACTTGCATTCCAACCTTATTTTTCTTTAAGCCATCAACTGTGGTTTTTCTTAAATCAGTCCCTGGTTAGGGGTTCTATTCCAGGATTCATGACTTCACTAGCCCTGGGTAATCAGCCAGGTTTCAGTACAGGCATAACTTCCCTCTTGTTGAGGAAGTCTTAAGACCAGCTAGAGAGCTGTTAATTACTGCCAAGCTGTGCATGCCAATACTGCACCCTTAGGGTTATCATGTCATGCTGTCATGGTTCATAAGCATCAATCTGAGTAGAACTACTGATTATCTTCCCATTTTTGGAAGCTTTCACAACACCTTCCAATACCATGAAAGCTACTGAAATTTACTCTTTATCAATAAACACTTGAGATTCAGATACTGGGGTAAGAACCTGAATGATCAGAGAAGCAGTAGAGAAGTAACCAGGGACACCCCCCCTCCTCTCTCTCAGGACTCCATCCAAAAGTCTGGCCCTCTGTAATCCCCTACTACTACCTGTCTCTGTATCTGTCCTCAATCTTCCAAAACCTCTATGGTTCATTTTGGTTATCTAGTAGCTAGCTCTGCCCTCTGATTAAATCAAATTGTATTGAAAGTCTCAGGAGCATAAGAATGTGATCAAAATATCACATAAAAACTTACTCCTCAGGAAAGGGGTTTTCTGGTCAGTTCCATCTCAGGGACCACTGGGCCCTGTGTCTGAAACTTCAAAGTACAGATGTCTTAAGCAATATGACTTTTCTCTTTCTACTGCTGGAATGGGAGTTGGGCAATGAAGAACAATTAAAGTAGCCTCCAGTGTTTTGAGAATCTCTTGGACAACTAAGACCAACAACTCAAATGAGAGCTTCTCATTTCTGGTGTTTTTGTTGGATGGTCTGTGACTTTGGGGACCTGAACAAAGATAACACCAGTATACATACTAAAATGAATAAGGTAAAACTCTTGGGCTCTCAACCTTACACAAAGATATAGACAACTACGGGATGCTGAAAGTGAGAGAAATCATCTTGTCCAGGGCAAAGCACACTAATTGGTTATCCAATAACAAATGGTGAGCCATAAAAACATATACATACAAGTGGCAGTGTACAGACTGAGCAGGTTGCATTTATGTATTTAGGAACACACAACAACAACAACAACAACAAAAACAATTTTAAAAAATGAGGCCATGAATTTGAAAGAGAGCAAGTGGGTTATATGTAAGAGTTTGGAGGGAGGAAGGGGAAGGAGAAAATTGTGTAATTATATTATAATCTTAAATTTAAAATGCAAAATTGGGTTAAAAATAAAAATATAACAAAATCATGAAATGGGGAGATTGCTTCAGGTTATCATGAGACATGGATAAAATAATGAGCTATCAATATTTTATGGAATGACTATGGTGGATCACTATCCTCTGGGTGTAACATGACTGTTACCATTGTATTAAGAATAACTATGATTACCTACTGGAAACCCTCAGCAAGATTGTGCCTATTGATATTATTTAAAGAAGGGGAGTGGTTAGACATTGCCCAAGATTCTATCTATTTCCTCACCTCATGTAGCTCTTCTCCAAGTTGTATATAATTCTGTCTCAGTTCGATAAAGTCTGGAGAGATACTAGAGCATATAACAAGTTAAACATGTTAGGTACTCCATTATGCAGCTTCCAAGAGGTGTCATCCATGCTGGAGTTGGACCTTTTAGTCAAGCAACTGTTTAGGGGGAGTCACCTACACATTAGTAAGTAACCTCTTGCCAGTGTTGCAGTAACAAAACCTACAATAAACTCAGTTATTCGATAAGCTGGACTTAGATGGAATTGTTCTTTTGTTCTGTCATTATTAGTAGACTTTTGCTTACATCTCCTCAGAAAAATTATGCAAAACTTTTAAAACTCTGTAAAAATGTGTTCCCAAAGTCTTGTCTGTACAAAGGACGGAGGATTGACGATTTTACATTTGTTTTTTATTCATGAGAGAATCCACAAGGATGACCCCAGCTAAGAATCCTAGCAATAGTGGAGAAGGTGTAATCACATTGGTGACTATATCTGTCATTATAAAATCTTCATCCAGTTACTGACAGAAGCAGATGAAGGGATTTACAGCAAAGCCCCAGGTAGAGTTTCTGGAGCCCAGTCCAAGAGCGGGAGGAGGGATTATATGAGCAAGGGTAGTCAAGAGCATGATGGGAAATCCATAGAGACAGCTAAACCAAACTCATGGGAGTTCACTGACTCTAGACTCACAGCTGGGGAACCTGCATGGGACTGAACTAGGCCTGCTGCATGGGGGGCTACAGTTGAATATCCTGGTCTGTTTGTGAGACCCTAGCAGTGGGACCAGAATCTATTCCTGGTACATGAACTGGTTTTTTCAAACCCATTCCCTATGGTGGGATGCCTTGCTCAGTCTCGATGCTACAGGGATGGTCTTGGTCCTGCCTCAACTGAACATACCGGGCTTTGTTGACTCCCCATTGGAGGACTTACCCTTTCTGAGAAGTGGATGGTGAGTGGTTGGAGGGAAGTGACAGGGAGAGTGAAGAGGGAAAGGAGAGGTAACTCTGGTTGGCATACAAACTGAATTTAAAAATTAATAAAATAAAGATACCAGGACATCTAGACTCTTTATCTAGATCTCTGTTTTGTGGAATATTAGTTTAAGATATGTGACATTCATTTGTGCTGTGGAATAATTGTTTAATGATGCAAAGATGTGCTGCATTCTTTTATATTTATTTGTTTTACTCTGGAAAGCTGTGTTACTTTGCCTATCTAAAACACCTAATTGGTCTAATAAAGAGCTAAAATACCAACAGCTAGGCAGGAGAGAGAAATAGGTGATACATCCAGGCAGAAAGAAGAAATAGGAGGAGAAATCTAGGCTTGAGAGAAGAGGGAGGAGGATGCCATGGGCCAGCCAACCAACCATAAAGCCAGCCAGGGAATAAGAAGGAAAGAAAGATACATAGAATAAAGAAAGGTAAAAAGCCAGAGGCAAAACATAGCTAAAGAGAAACTGGATAATTTAAGCTAGAAAAGCTATCTAGATCTAGCCAAAGTAAGGCTAGACACCAACTACATCTCTATTTCTGTCTCTCTGTGTGCCTCTCTCTCTCTCTCTCTCTCTCTCTCTCTCTCTCTCTCTCTCTCTATCTTTCTCTCTCCATCTCCCTTCTTCTCCCTTTTTCAGTCACTCTTTCTTCCCCACTATTCCACACTATGGCTATTCTGTACACACAAACACTAGATCATGTGATTATGCAGCAAGGAAGCTAGCAAGACAGCCAAAAGCTACAAAGAGATCCTTCCTCAACTTCCTCTACTCAACAGTGCCTGCCATTTCAGCCTGAATTTCTAATATATTGAATTGAAAAATAACCCACACATTTATGTTATTTAAGCAACTCAATCTATGATATTTTTGAAAGCATCTCATTTGGGTAGCCACAGCAAACTATCAGACTAATTTATAAGTAATAGAAATTTATGGTTTATAGTTCTGGAATCAAGGAAGTCCAAGATCAAGAGTACAGTAGATTCAGCATCTGCCAAGGCTAGTCTCCATCACACAGATGTTGATAGGTGAAGCTATGCTGTAGCCTTGGGTCCCAATGACGTGAGAAAGAAATCTTTCATAGCCTTTTGAAAAAAATTTTTGAGCTGGGTGTGGTGGTACACACCTTTAATCCCAGCACTTGAGAGGCAGAGGCAGGCAGATCTCTGTGACTCTGAGGCCAGTATTTACCTTACTCTATAATACTTCAGGCTGAATTCGAACTTGCTGTTCTCCTGCCTCAGCCTCTGTGCCAAGATTCCAGTTATTGCACACCAGAACTGCTGCAAACCTCCTTTATAAGGGCATCAATTCCATTCATAAAGACCTAGTCTTTCTGATCTAATCACTTTCTAAAAGAACTACGTGTTAACATTACTACAGTGGGAACTAGGCTTCACCATGAATTTGAGGGACCAGACACAAACTTCAGATCACAACAAACTTTAAGATTCAAACATATGTCTTGGACCACTGGTAATTGTCAAAATTATAACAGAGACAATGGCTTTTGTAATCACAATTCCACATCCTCCCATGAACCAAAGCAAAGGGAAATCAAAGTTGGTTCTCTTCATATAGCATTTTCACCTTCCTGCCAATTCCTTCACCCTCCCAGTATTCCAGGTGACAAAAGTACCACAATCTTGAGATTTATTTTAAATTGCTTTACCCTGGTGTGTGTGTGTGTGTGTGTGTGTGTGTGTGTGTGTGTGTGTGTGTGTGTGTGTGTGTGTG
Source organism: Cricetulus griseus (assembly GCF_003668045.3). NCBI lineage: Eukaryota > Metazoa > Chordata > Mammalia > Rodentia > Cricetidae > Cricetulus > Cricetulus griseus. Next base: position 105,786,463 of record NC_048600.1, read on the forward strand.
TGTTTGACACTGGTGTCACTGTGTACGTGATGTCAGAGGAAAGCTTGAGAAAATAAGCTGTCTACCCTTCCACCCTGTGTGGTCCAAATGTTGATCTCATGTTGTCAAACTTGGAAGCAAGCATCTGTAACCACTGAACCATCTCACTTTACCAATCCTGAGATCTCTTAAGGTAGGTGGACTTCATAGAGACAATGACTACTGTGACTGGTTAAACTATAAAAGAATATAGCAATTGAGACATAGATAAGGTTTGTGAAATAAAAAAGGTAAATTATTGGATTTTTCCTACATAATGATAAATTTGACCCCTCCTTACTTGTCTATAAAAGACTTGTCTATAAGGAACCTGAAGGAGAGAAACCAGGGAAACAGCTAAGGTTTTATGCATTGCTATTTGGCATGCCAAGTTTGCTTGATACATGGTGGTAAAATAAAAGAGTGCTTTATTTTCCAAAATTATACTTCAAAAAGCAGCATTTCAAAAGAAATTAAATAAGCCCTCCTATGACTGGATGGGGACATATTGAACAGTTTTTTCTCAGCCAGAGGACTTCCCCTGGAGATGCACTGGAGAAAGTGATGTCTGCCCTGATACAGCTACCATGACATCTTAAGAACCTTTTCCAGGACCTTGGCTGCCTCCTGTTCTTCACATGTATTTCTCCAGCCCTTTCCATTCTATTCAGTCACCAGCTCTCCTTTCACCCTCTGCTCACTCTCATCAGCAGCTCTTTTCACAAAGGCAGCAGACCTTCTGGATCTGGCTCCCTGTGATATGTGTGTTTTCTTTAAACTTTTCCTTGCTTTATTTTTTTTGCCTCTCCAACAGAAGATATTGACATTTTTTTCTAAAGCTGAAATCCCCACCTATGCTTGCAACTTTTTCCTCCTCTAAAGCTTTGCTCCATCAATTATTCTGTCTGTTGGATATTTCAAACCTCCTCCGATGATTTCTTCCCTTGATGCTACAGACATCATGTTGAAATATCTACTATCCTTAAAATTTCAAAATAAAACCTGATCTCAACCCTGTTTTCCCTAAAGTCAGCATTTCTCCTACTCCCACCAAGTCATTCTTGCTCTGCCCCATCCAGATACTTTTTAAAAGAAAATATATATTTTCTATAAGGTTTTCTCCATTCTCCCTTGAATTATTGCATCATTGCTTCTACTCCAAGGAATAATAAATGTTTTATCACATATTATAAAAACCACTAATTATCAAGTTCACTGGCTTTTACCTTTCATGTGTGGATTTCTTACTGCATGTAATGCAATATTCCCATAAAGCCATCTCTTCCATTGTACTTGGTGGTCTCCTCAGCCCACTAAAAGTTCCAGGGAAAGAATTTGAACTCAAACTGGGTAGTGCTGATGCACACCTTTAATCCCAGCACTTGGGAGGCAGAGGTAGGAGGATCTCTGAGTTTGAGTTCAGTCTGGAGAATTTGTACTTGACTAGTGTTACTCACTGCTATATCTCTAACACCTAGAATGAGTCCAGCTTTATAGAAATTACTCAATGAATGAAAGTGGAATTGGCATGTATAAGGTAATGTCACTTGGTTTCATATTACATGTGTTGAGATGAAAGACTCAGTAATCCAGTATATCTGTAGTTCAAGAGGTGACCTTGTATAATATTTATAGTAATTTCTAAATCATTGGATGCAAATAATCATAGCTCCAGTTTTAGTATATCGTGTATATCAGATACTGCTGTGGGATAATCCTCTTGTACATTATGAAGATGTATTGCTGTCATTAATAATAAAAAACTGATTTGCTGATAGCTAGGCAAGATATTCAGAGCAGAGAGAATGCTGGGAAGAAGAGGGGCAGAATCTAGAGGAGATGCCTTGAGACACAGAGCAAGCAGGCTGGGAAGTACAAATATGAGCCTCAAAGCAGCACATAGGTTAATAGAAACAGGTCAATTTAAGGTATGAGACCTAGCAAAAAATTTAAAAATAAACAAGCCTAAGCTATCAACTGAACATTTATAATAAATACTAAGTCTCTGTGTGATTATTTGGGGGAGCAGCTGGCGGGTAGAGATGATCTGAGATCTAGATAGAAAACGCTGCCAACAAGAGACTTGAGAGACCATAGTAACAAGGGAAAGTTCCCCTTCAAGCCTTACATCATAGATTGGGAAGACAACACATGGCATTCCTGTTAGTTTGAATGAATCTAGTGAACTAAGTAACAATGGACAAAAGAATGTCCTGAACAAATCTTATATAGTGCACGTTAGACTTTTGAGTATCATTAAAGTCATCCCTACAGAGCTCCAGTTGCCCCTTTATCTCCAGTTAGCCCTTGTCCATTACAAACAGTTGATTAAGGATATTGTTCGCTCTCCATTGGTTTGCCACAGCATATTCACATGTTCACATGTACATTGAGACTCCAACTTTCTATTTTACTCTCATACCTAATATTAGGTTTTAGGTTTTATTTTTTATTTTATTTTGCGTGTATGAATGTTTGCCTACATGTTTGTGCATAGTGCCTACATAAGTAAAAAAAGAATGTGGGATCCATAGAACTAGAGTTATGGGTGGTTATGAGCCACGTGTTGGTTCCAGGAACCAACTGCTGAGATAGCTGTCTATCCAGCCCCCTAAGTGTTTTTGACAATACCAGATGGTTCAGAGGACATTATCTTTATATCATATTGCATAAGTAATCTCATTTTCTTCCTTTTGAGATCTCTTTTGGTGGGTGTCTATTTTAGGGTCTTTGGCATCCTCATATGAAAACTTTAGAAGAAAATTCTTTAGCATTTTCTTCTTGAAAAGATTTTGGAGTTTGAGTTTAGTGTCTTAGATGAATAAGTTATCCTGGTTTTTCTTTTAATGTCAGTTTTAACAAGTTGTGATTTCCAAGGATTTTATTTTCATTTTCTCTATGTTGCTGAATCTGGCAGCATAACATTTTCTCTTGTTATCTAATATTTCTAGAACCTACAATGATATCTTGTCTCATTACTCATATTGATTGTATTTTACTTTCTTAGCTAATTTTGTTAAGCTTTTATTAATTTATTAAACATTTTTAAATGTAATTTTTGCTTTTATGATTTTTATCTATTTAATTTTGTTGGTTTTGCACACGTATTTTATTGAACATTTTTCTGCTTATTTAAAGTTTAGTTAGCTTCCTTCTTAGTTAAGTGAAATCATAGGTCATTATTTTTTAAATTTCCCTACCAATATATTTAATGTTCATATTTTCCTAAGTTGCTCCCCATAAACTTGACATTTTTATCTTTATTTTTATTTTTTAAAGATATTTCATTTTGTTTTCATTTGACAAATAGGCAACCCATCCAGTGACTAGTCTAATTTTAAAATAAAGTCTCAAGCTTAGAGTGATTTGACTAACATTTTTCTACTTTAAAATTTAATGCCATTTTTATAAAAGAACAATCTTTGTGTGATACTGCTCCTTTGAAAGACACTGAGACTCATTTTATGGGTAACCAGATGGTAACTTAACAAACATTTTATGTACACTTGAGAAAGAAAATTAAGCTCTTGTTCATTTTATTCCTGGTCAGTTAAGGCTCTACGTCTTGGTCATCTTTAGACAGAGTTTGGCAAGGCAGTCCCTCCCTGGGAAATTGCTGGTGTCAAAACACAAGGAAATGAGACACAAAAAGCACCCAAGAAAGTCTGCTTCTAATTCATTTTTCTGTGCTCATTGCTTCCAAAAAAATAACATGGTTATTTCTGCTGTCAGTCTACAAAGGTATACATGATACTCAAATATGGAAGAGGGGTAAAATAATATAAATCCTTCACCATGTCTTAGGAGACATGTTTATCAGATTGAGATAATGGGTTAATACTATCTCCATGTTATCTCCCCAATCAGTAGTTGCTCTGTAGTCATGCAGCCCACATTGTTGTCCAAGCTACACTCAGAGACCATCTGGACTACTGCAAAAATGCTCTTTATAGATCTGTCTGCATCCACGTTGGCTCACTGACAGCAGTTACAAAACTTAGTAAAAATTTGACCAATCCATCTACTTTTTATTCTTGCCATTGATACCTTTAACACAAGTCAAAACACTGAACAACCTCTCATAGCCTCTCCATGCATTAGGTTAACATGAAATCTATAAATATGGTCCATGAGGCCAATCATACATAGCTTGGACTTTTCACCACTTGAGGTTCTTCCCAAACAGGCTGTCCCTCCTTCATCAGCCTTGGGGCTTATTGGTGTCTTGGTTGAATGAATCTACTTATAACCCCACCTTTTGTAAAGGCTATTTGAGCTAGGATATCCTTTTCTTTGGGCTTATCCTGTCTGACTTTGAATTAAAGCACTCCTAGACTCTTAGCCACTTTAACATTGAGTTAAAGCATACCTAGCCATGTTATTCTTATTACATCACCCTTTGGTTTCACTCACAATAGCTATCATTACGTGTGTGTGTGTGTGTGTGTGTGTGTGTGTGTGTGTGTGTGTGTGTGTGTGTGTGTGTGTTTTTCTTTTCTTGTTTTATGGTAAATATTTTTATAGCTACTTAAAAGAGAAATATTTGGGCTCACAGATAAAGAGTATAGTCAATCATAATGCAATACTCAGAGTGGCAAGAGACTGAGATATCTAATCATACTGCATCCATAGAAAACACAGAAATGTAAATGCTGATTTTGAGTGTTAGTTCTCCTTTTTATTCAGTCTATAATCCTAGCCCTTAGACTGTTTGCTGTCCACATTTAGGGAGTGTCTTCCCAACTCAACAATATGAACTAGAAACACAGAGGCATGCATAGTTTGTCTCATGGGTAATTCTAAACCCTATCAAGTTAACAATCAGTATGCAGCATCATGGGAAAATGTATTTATTTTGGATCATGATTTAGGTAATACAGCTGAACAGTGAGGAATGCATGGTAGTATGGGCCTCAGTGACAGTAGGACTGTGTTACTAGAACTGCAGATAATTTAAATGACAAGAAAGCAGAAACAGAGATCTGAGAAGGGTTACAACTTCAAGAATTTCCCCTCAGAATTCACTTCCTCCAATAAGACCCCACCTCCCAAAAGTTCCATAACCCCCACAATAGCACCACAAACTGCAGATCAAGCACTCAAACACAGAATCCTATGGTGAACACTTCACATCAAAATCATACCAGAATGGGTATTTTCCTACCATTAAAGAACCATGACATTGAGTTACTCATATTACTTAATCCAGGGCCAAAATTCACTATGATCTATGGCACACAATCCTTTTATTTCATGTAAAATGTTGTTAATAATAATAATTATAATAATTATTATTTTGCCATTCCTTTCCCACCAGGATACTTTAATCAACATAAAGCATACCTTCAATGTTTATCACATGTATTAACTTTGCACACTCATTGGTTTATGTATATTCTGTCTCTTACTTCTCTCCTCTAGAATGAAATATATGAACTCTCTCTGTGGTGCTGTGTTAATACCAAACTCATTCTATTGTTAACCCCCCTTGTATGATTACCAGTTAGCTGATGAAGAAAACAGTATGTTTGAGGCTGAATCTTTTCGTAGGCAAGATTCTGTAGAATCATGGATGAGTGGTACCTAGGTTTCCAAATATCTTATGGCCATAACTCACAACACCATTTTTCCTTGTCTTTCTTACAGATACAGAAATACCACAACCAACATGGCAGTGACTCATATAGTGAGACTTAAACCCCATTTCCTCTCTCTTCCAAATGCCAGGGACTTAATTCTCACATGTATCTGAGCTCCTTAAACACATGGACTTCATTCAAGGCTAGTTTTCTGCCCTGGTTTTAGAATACCGACTTTTTCATAAAATTCCTTCCTCCTCTATGCAACAGCAAAAACTTGCTGCAAGCCTTAAGTTCTATGCCAGCTCTTAGCTTTGTGCAAGTGCTTGCCAGGCCTCACACTAGCTATTTGGAATTGGCATAGATGTTTACTTTCAAGCCTCCACTGTCAATAGATCAAGTAGAAACATTGATAACTCAATGAAGCTCCAGGCAGCTTGCCCATCAGGAGCATCAACATGATACATTTCTGTGTACAGGAAGATTTAGCCCTGAAGCTTAAGCAAAGAGGAACTCCTGGTTTTGATCCAGAATAGATAATAGCACTGCCCACTCTTGAACTTGCCAGGACAGGGAGAAATCTGTGCAAACATCTATCTTGGCTAAAATAGCCTCATGAACCACATAGAGTACTAATAGACGTAGGGAATAATAAGGATGAACAAATGGCCATTGGGACTGGGGCTGAGATTCTCAGTTGATGGAATTAAGTAGCAACTATACTCTCTCCTTAACAATTTTTAGTGAGAGAGTCTGCTATGTGGCAGGCACTTACCAATGGGTGATGTTCAGGATAGAACACAGCTTCCTCAAATTCAATGTAGTCATAGTCTATGAGGAAAAAGAAGCAAAGCAATGGAGTGAGTAAAACAATCACAGTAGTGTTTTGCCATCCCCACCCATGATCGTGACTTTGGCCCTGCCTGACCACTATGAACCTCACAGTGAGTGGTACTGAGACAGATCTGCTGCTCCTAGCTGCTTATCAACACTTATACAAACCAGGAAGAGCCAAATGTAGCACTCTAGCTGCAATGGAACTGAGATTTATTGGTGTTGCTACCTATGACACCACTTTTGAAATTAACTCCAAGGGGTGTCAGGAAACACATTAAAAAATGTTCCTTTCTTCAATGTTCTTATCTAAAAAAGAGTAGCTTCAGTTACTGTTTTTGCTGCTTCACCAGCCACATGAGATGACTCACCAGGGCATGTTACATAAACCTACCATTGCATATATATATATATATATATATATATATATATATATATATATATATATATCATTGTGATTCTGACAGCCATCCTTCCATGAGGTACTCTGAATCCATTTCTCTTTGTTTCAACGTTCCTTAAATGTCCCAGCATCACTCTACTGCTTTACTGTTCCTGGCTTTCTTCTCTGTTCTGTTGCAATCTCTGCTTAAGTAAAGACAGATAATAGGACGTCAATCCTAAGTAATTTGTTTTACAATGAAATATTGTGTTTTAGAGATGTAATATGCCCTTCATGCTTCAAGTATAGTACTTTTTCAATGATTGCACTTTAACTTGGATTCTCAGATTTCTTCAGAACAGTTGCCTGATCTAGAAGGACACAATGAAATACTGTTATTCCTAAACCAAGGTCACCTATGGTTTTGCAGATTGTTTCAGGGGATCTATTTGCATCATAATGTATTGTAAATCACTAGGGAGTTATATATTGGACATACCGTGCAGCTGTATGACACTCATATCTAAGCCTATTGATTTTTATTGAATATATGCTATAAAATTATGGCATTAAACATGATAATGAAGGAACTGAATATGATGACAGCTAAGATTTTTCTACTAACATCACCCACTACTAAGAATTTTACATATTTAATGGCTGAGGCAATGATTCAGTGGGTAAAAGCTCTTGATGAGAAAGCCTGGTGATAAGAGTTTGATTCCTGAAATCCACATTACAAAACAAAATGATAGATGTAACACAACTATAATCCCAATACTCCTAAGGTGTAGTATGAGAAAGAGCTTGGAAAACTACCATGAAGCCTGTAAGCCTGCTAGTTTTTAATACATAGTATGGGAGAAATAAGATGGATCCTAGCTCAACAAGACGGGGGGGAGGTGAGAACTAATTCCTGAAAGTTTGTCCTCTGACTTCCACATGCATTAATAACACGTAGGTGTGCACATGCGAACGCACACACACACACACACACACACACACACACACACACACACAGTAAATACATACATCTTTTGTATAAAAGTATTTTATGTAGTTAAAAGAAACAGTTCCTAACTTTGTATTGGTTGTAGCAATGGGTTAGGCATCCAGGTTGAAACTAGGTTCTCTAAGGATTGCTCTTGAAACTTAGGATCAGATACTAAACAAAGCTATTCCTCAGCCCAACACAGAACAAGGTGTGTTAGTCTGACCTACCCCTTAGCATACCCTTAAGTCAAGTCATTGGGCAAAATCACGGTGTCATTAGCTAGACAAAAAGGAAATGCAGCTAAGGTTAGATCAAAGATTTAATTTTGTCCTTAATATTCAGAGCTAAAGTGGGCAAGTGGGAAGGAGACCATGCCACTCAGCAGAATATTCACAAACTATTACTGTGACTAGGTTTATTTTCTGTCTTTTTCATTAGATTGCCCATACTGAAAGAAAAACTTTCTGCCCCATACACCCCTGTCTTGTCTTCTGCCTAGCCTTTCCTCTTAGAAGATTAACAATAAATATTGACAAATTAAAAGAAGTTAAGCTATACAGCCCATAACCTAGCTTCATGCTTCTTAAAGCACTGTATCCAAGCTAATGATCATAAAAATGATATTTAACTGACCATGTACCATGACACAAAACCTTCAGGCAGGTATCAAGATGATATATAGTAAGAAATTAACAGTACGGAGTCAGGTAGAAATATAAGGATATTTAATAGGGAAAAGCCTTACTTACAGAGCGAACCAGCCAGCCGGTGATAGTCTGTACAGCAAGCAGCAAAGAGAAACCGAAACCGAAAACGCAGTCCCCCTACTCACTCTGACCATGCCCTCACAAGCCCTCAGGTACTCTTGTAGCCAGCCCCTAAGAAGGCGTGGCTACAGCTTCCCCTACAATGATAGAATTAGACATTTTTTCTCTATCCCAAGATGACTTGCAAAGAACTCAGATATGGATACACAGGTGCTATACATGGCTTTGTTGCATGTATTCAAGCACCAACTAACCTTTAGAACTCTAGACAAAGTCAAATACTAGGTCAAAGTTGTTGGAAGCTGTGAGAAACCACATGCTCACTCATCCTTTCTTCCTATCTGATACAGCTTCCAGTTTCCAGCCAGAATTGTTTTGCCTAGATCAGAGCATCTCCAAGTATGAACCTTTCCATTATGGGATAATAGGTAGAAGAAGGAACGAGAGCAAGTTACACACTTCAGTGCATTTCCTTTCTCTGGTAAGTAATATTGGCCATTTGACCATTTTTCCATTTTCTATACTTTTTGCCTGTTCTCTTATATCGGGTTGAACTTGAAATTTAATACTAGCCTTTCTAACTCTCCTTCCTAAGGGTCCTATCCAGTCCCTTACCAAGCCACTGTTTTTCTCTCCTAGGGCTAACAGTCTCTGCACCAAGTGATATATGTTATTACCCAGTCCAAGGTCTTGACTGGTACTTTTCCATGCCACTAGCCTCTTTTCAAAATCACCAGTGTTTTTAATGAGGTTGTGCTGGTTGTTTTTGTTGTTTGGTTGATTGGTTGATTGGGTATATTATTGCCCCCAATAAAAAATGACTAGGAAAAAAAATCAAAATAGTAGGTACTCTGTGAACCTGGGCATGCTAACAATCCCATCTCAAAAACTCAAAACTTGGATGAGATATGGCATGTTCAGGGTTGTATGGCCATAGAAGGGGAGGGAGAGGGAACTCAATTGCTGTGTAAAATGCAAAAAAAAGAAAGAAAAAGAAAAGAAGCAAAATCTAGTTTGTTTCACTCCCTTAAAATAACATGAGTACGAACTAGGACAACCATCAACCTATCAAATAGGTATAATTATTATTATTATTACTATTACTATATAATGGGTAAAGAAACTGAGATTTGGGGTCTCTTACAAATATAAAATTTATAAGTAAAGGAACAAGCATTCAAAAACAATACAAAACAAAAATCTGGTGTTATGTTAGCAGCAGGCAGGTCTATGCATGAGGTGACACTATTACTTGTGTCTCTTCTTGTCCTTTTAGCTGCCGTGTTTAAATGACAACATTGGGCTGTTGTTCAATACAACATAACATCAATGTCCAAAAGGGCTCATAAATAAAGACATCTCAGTGTTAGACTCAGTGGCTTTTAAATATCTTATATGCTCAAATTCTAGCTAATACTTAGAAAGCCAGCCACATACTGTTACTTGTGTCTAAGTTATAGCAACCTATTAGAAACTTCTATCCCTAATTTTCTTTCCATTATTTCCACATCAGAATTTCAGGCTAGAATCATTTCACAAGAATAACTATCTGTCCTTGGAACAGTTAGACACTTCTATTTTAAATCCTGAGTGTCCCTCCATAGACTTCAGCATCACATGCAGTCATCCTCACAGCCTAAACCCATTCCTTTACTACACATTGTCTGCATTCTAGGAACTGCGATGTACATCAAATGATAGCCAGCAAAATAACTCTAAGGGCACTTCCTATTTGCAGTGGTCCTACCCTCATGAAATGACCTCAAAGGGCTGCAACTCCCGACACCATCATCTTGGGAATTGGAAATCTTATATATTAATTTTGGAGGAATGTGTGCATTCTCTTTCTAGTATGTGCTTCTCCATATCTTCTGTTTCTCTACACGATTCTTCTTCTTCTTCATCCTCCTCTTCTTCTTCCTCTCCCTCCTCCTCTTCCTTCTTCTTTTCTGCTTCGTGGAGTTTTGTTAATGTTATTCATAACTTGAATAAGTCACATTTCAGAAAATTGCTTAATGTTCAGATATCAATAAATTAATACATTTAAATTAATATGGAAGAAAAGTGACAAATTAATGCTAAAATGATGTATAGAAAGAAGAGTAGAAATTTCCTATTAAGTTCTCTTAAACTTGTGGATTGTTGTGAATAATTATTCCATTAACAAGAAGTAATGGAGAAGCAGGCAAATTAAGCTTTATACAACGTTACATCCATTCCTGGCTCTTGAAATCATGATTCTTATGGACATTTTTTGTTAGAATCATATAGAATTTGCATTGCAAGCCAAAGGTATGAGTATTTCTCAGTTTATAATTGCATTAATATTACCTTTTGTGATGGCAAATCATGAGGTCATACCTTCTTTTATGAAAACACATGCTTGGCTTACAGCATTGAAGAAACAATGATAAATACAATACAACCCTTCTGTTCTCAAATTAAATCTCTGTATCTCTGTGAATCTTTTTGCATAGAATCTAGGCACAATGTATCCTTTGCTAGCAAAGTGTGCACAAAATTTCTTTGTACTAGAAAATTATCTGCCTGGCTACCTACCTATCTACCATCTATCATCTATCACCTATCCATCCTTCCAAGTATCTACTTATCTATCATATATATTAAATAATTATCTGTTATTTTAACAAACTAACAGAGGTGAATAGCACCATAGTTAATCTTTACTTGCTGCCTGTTTGGAGTGACTAGTGCCTAGTTGATAAGTAAATCATGCTTTTGAATATATCCATGAAGATATTCCCACAGATTATTAGTTCATGAGGACTCTGGTTTAATACATGTTCAGTATATCCATAGATTCATAATTTGAGTAGATTATTCAGAGGTGGTAATGTGGGGATGACTTGGAGGAAATTGGTCATTGGAAATATGTTCTTGGAGAATATCTACTGCCCTGATTATTTCTTGTAATTGTTTTTCTCTGACATCTATCATGAGCTTAGAGGCTTCTGCTATACATTTCATCACCATGATATTCTGCTCCATCACAGATTCAGAGTCAAAAGAGCCAAAAATTATAAACAGAAACCTATAGAACTATAAGCTGAAATGTCTTTCTTTTCTTGAATTTTTTTATGTCTAGAATTTTGTCCCATCAAAGTGGTCTGACTACTTATTGGCCAGATACTTCTTTTTTATTTTAATTAGAAAGAAAATTATTTTACATGTCAATCCCAGGTCCCTCTTTTGACATATACTTTCAGACTTTTAACTTATGATCAGTTGGAGTTTCTGCCTTCAGACCTGTGGTGAGGCAGGATATCATAGTGATAATGTGTGATGGAACAAAGATGCTCACCTCTTGGCAACCAGAAAGCAAATGGATGGTGAGGGAGAGCCTCCTTGAAGGCATGTGCTGATGTGCGATGTCTTTTTGTATGCTGTGAATATGTGTTGCTCTTACTTGGTTGATAAATAAAGCTGCTTTGGCCTATGGCAAGGCAGACTAGAGCCCAGTGGGAAATCCAGGCAAAGATACAGGAGGAGAAGGGCAGGGTCTGAGCAACACTATCCAGCTGCCCAAAGATCAGCATGAGTTAATTTAAATGTAAGAGATGGCAAATAATAAGCCTGAACCATCAGTCAAGCATTTACAAAGAATATTAAGCCCCTGAGTGATTATTTGGAAATGGCTGCTGGACAGGGCAGGACAGAAAAGCCTCCTGATACATTGTTTTCAAGACCTATCTTCTTTCCACTAAACCTACCCAAAATAACCCACTAGTTTCTTACAGAACTGAGTACACAATTTTTATCATGGGAGCCTTTGAGGAATACTTAAAATACAAACATAAACACTATCTACCTTTAAATCAGTCTTGCCATAGGAAGAAAGAGCTGTGAGGACTTGAGTTATATATACCTTGCTAATATCTTCACTTCCTTACAGTATATGTTGGACTTTTAGTAAATATTCTGGAACTAAATACATACACTTCTTTAAAGTTTGTGAAAATATATCATATTAGACAACCTAATGGGGTATGAAAAGCATTTTACATTTTAGATGGAGTGGCCAAATATTGGTCATAAAGGTAACTGTTAGTGGTACAAAGGATAGACATATTGGAATGGGTTTGAGTTTAAAATCCAAGTGATTGCCATCACCCTTACCCTCTATGAAAAAAAAAAGGTTGTATAAAAAAAGTAAAAACAAAAAAATCCCCTGTGTTAAGAAGTACAATCTCCTGGAGCATCCTGGTTGACAGTGTTCCTGAAGTCTTTGGCCTTACCATTCCTCCCATTGTTCTGTGCTTTCCTTTTTTGTTTTGTTTCACAAGGAAATTTTGGGTTTTTCTTATACAGACCCTCTATTTAAAGGAATTCTAATCATCCTTATGTAGGTCCCCAAAGATTTAGACTTTCTGTTCTCAGAATACAAAAATATAAATTTCCTATTCTAAGACATTCTTTATTCGTTAGGATGAGAATTGTTTTGCCTGCAAATGACAGAAATTCAAACTTAAAATTCACTTATATAAAAATGAACTCAGATGATTGTATAATCATAAAATCCCAGAGGGCTTAATCTGACCAGGCAAAACTGGATATAGGACTTCAAATTGTCAACAGCATTTTCTGTCTTCCCCTCTTGGTTCTGGCATTTCCTGTGCCTTCTTCTGCCCCCCTCTCTCTGTCTCTCTCCTCTCTTTCCTTCTTTTGCTCCTTCTCTCTGTCCCTCTTCCCATCCCCACCCCCTACTCCATGACAGTAAAGATGATGGCAATCTGTTTCAGGCATATTCTGTCCGCACAACGCTTATATTCCATAGGAAAGACAGGATCCTCTGCCAACGAGCATCCCCACAAAGTGCTCCCAATGGTGTTCATCAATCATGTTTGAATTTGTGTACCTGATTCTTGGCTAATATGGTTTGAATGTCACTTGTCTCTTTTGAAATTCACAAGGTAAATTTTTTCCCTACTTTGAGATAAGAGAGAGGAAGAAGTTGCACCTGGCTATGGCACCTGGAATCTTTTTGAAAAGTGATAAAATAAGAAAAGGGTATCAGAGCACTCTCCATATTTGAATACCAGTAGCTTATAATAGGAGGAGGAGGGAGAATGAGTTAGATGTTGGATCACCTAGTAGGGTGCCTACCATGTAGGCATGAGGACTGTAGAAAGGATCCCTAGCACCCATGTAAGAAAGCAAGGCATGGTCTTACATTTCAGTAGCCCTATCATGTCAATGGATAGGGAGAAGAGGCAGAGGCAGAGGAATCCCTGAAACTTTCCTAGAAGCCCAGTCTAGCAAGTGAATTAATGGTGGGTACAACAGTAAGATACCTTGCCTCAAGAGATGAGGTGAAGAGCAATTGAGGAAGATATTTGTTGATATCTGGCTTCAACACACCTCTCTCTCTCTCTCTCTCTCTCTCTCTCTCTCTCTGTGTGTGTGTGTGTGTGTGTGTGTGTGTTTCTCTGTTTAAAGAAAGAAAAAGATTAGAACACATGCATATCATGTAATAACTCCTTCTCTTACTATATGATCTCTTGCATTGGACTGAAAGAAAGAAGGTCATCTACAAAGGACTGCCATGAACATAAGCTAAGTAAATGTTTCCTTTAAAACTTATCCTCTGTGAAATCATACTATTAGCCACAGATTACAGGTATGTATGTGGACCAATCATCATGCACAAAAGGATCAAGTTTGGTCTATTGCAATGGTATTATGAGGTAGATTTCTATATATGAGGTAGATTTCTATATATTTGGCAAGGTGAATTTCAAACTTACACCTCCAATATCATATTATTCATGTCTGGTTTACAGTGTGACATCAGCCACAGTGGGTGTGCCAGGATGTTTCCATCAGAAAGACACTGCTGAAGCAAGAGCTTCAAACTAGACTTCAGTGTTTGGAGAGGAGAGTTACCAATATACCATCCTATTCTCATCTTTTGAAAATGAAATGTTTCATGATTTATATCCCCCTAGAATTATATTGAGCTGGGAATATTCAAAAAATATATCAAAATACATATCTAAAAGAAGTTGCCATTGATCATATTTAAAACTTTTTCTTTGTTTTAGACACAAATGGGAAAATGAAAGTACAGTCTGCATGTTATTTGAAATGCACGCACACATAAATACACACACACACACAAATACACACACACACACACACACACACACACACACACACATGAATATGAGATCTGCCTATAGTTATCTTCAGAAAAACTTAGGAAAAGTCATAAGTTAAGTCACTTTTTGTCACTGTGCTAAAATACCTGAGAAAGCAACTTAAAATGAGAAGATTTCTTTGGGTTATGATTACAAGAGTTTCAGGCTCTGGTCTTCTGGTTCACTGATTTGAGCCATGAGGCAAGGCAGAATATCATAGCAGTGGAAGCATATGGCTGAAGCAGGTGTTAACTCATAGCAGCAAGAAAAAAGTGGAGGAGGGATGAATGTCAGTCATTCACATGAACTTCTATGGCTTCTACCAATTTTTAATTGTCTCTTGGGTTAGGATCACATCACTAGTTCCTAATTCATTCTGTTATATCCAAAAGAAGAGAAATATGGCATGAAGAGATAGCTTCTCTAAATCCTGGAGAAAGTTTGTAGATGATTTATTGAGGGCAATAAAAACATGGACAGATACAGAACAAATTTTGGTGATGCATAGTTGCCATAACAAAGCATTA
Source organism: Cricetulus griseus (assembly GCF_003668045.3). NCBI lineage: Eukaryota > Metazoa > Chordata > Mammalia > Rodentia > Cricetidae > Cricetulus > Cricetulus griseus. Next base: position 105,801,722 of record NC_048600.1, read on the forward strand.
TGGAGATGCTCAGGGTGATAATGGTCCAGAAGAGACAGCAGTCATGGGGAAAGTAGCCAGAAATCAGCCCACAACACTAATCAGATGATGGGAGTTATGTCAGAGAAGGAGTTAGAAAGATGTCCCTATAGGGCTGGGGAATACTTGCCAAACATACAAGGCCCTAGGTTTGATCTCTACCACAGGTAGAAAACATGTTCCAGTACTCTATCAAAATTTGGTGTAACAAGTTCTCTGATGGCACATCTCATTGCTAAGGATGGTTCACAAGGTTCTAATTTGTATTTACTTGTGATAGCTTTGTAGCCTGATTCCTGCAATCTGCAGTTTTAATGTCTTTCATGAATCTTAAAGCATGGGCATGAAAATCTAGATATATATCAATCACATATTATGATGCTTTAAGTTACAAGGTCTCTCACCCTCCACATGGCTGGATGTGGGTCTCTGTATTTTTTTTCAACTGCCACAGAAGCCAGCTTCTCTGGTGACATCCAAGCAAGGCATTAATTTATGAGCATAGCAGAATGAAATTAGAACTCATTTTATTGCTATGTTCCTTTACTAGAATGGTAGTATTTGGTTTTCCCAGTAGTCTCAGGTTCTAGGTCACCAAGCAACATTGAGTATGAGTGACATCTCATGGAATAGCCTTAACTCAAATCAAATATTGGTTAGTTACTCTCATAAGCTTTGTGCTACTATTGCACTAGTGTCCCGTGCAATCGTCTCGCCGGCAAGAACCACACAGGACATTCGGATCCTTCTGCAGTAAAGCTTTAATGCATCTTGAGAGGAGAGCATAAGCTTACCAGAGCGGAGACCCCGAGCCAAGAATCCCGTCCCCTAATAAAGGCTGGCAGCCACCGCCTGGGACGTGTCACCCTATGATTGGCTTCAGCTCCTCAGGCCATATGATGCCACGGAATAGGCAGAGATCAAGGAAATGGAAAATTACCCAGCGCCTGCGCAATAATCTTATTTACATTCAGTGCCTGCAGGCACCATCATTGTAATGGAGAATGCAGGGACAGCTCCCTACATCTCCCCCTTTTTTATTAATTAATGATAAGGCTTTATATTTTTACAAGCAAATAGGTCACCCATATATTGAGGGATAGAGGCAGAGGTTGTACCTTCCCAATCAAACATTAAGACTGTGTACAAGAGTCGCCATCAGGCTGTTAGCTTGACCCAAAGGCTCTCGACCTGTCCTCTGCCGTTTTTCTGGGAAAGGGAGACTAGGGCAGGCAACCCTTATGCAGGACAACATGCCTCCCAGAGAAGCCTGCATATTGGGCAACTCTCTGTGCGATGCCTTGCTCAACATCCCTCATGGGCTGCTCAAACCAGACACTCTACCCTGTGCAATGAGCCTAGGCTCCGGGTGTGCAAGAGCTGTCTGGCCGGTGGCCTATTGCTTAAGCATAGTTAGCCAAATATCAGTGGAAGCCCCTTGTTCCAAAGCTACAAGCGCTTGGGCGATAACCACCTTGTCTCTCTTAGTTTGAGCCCTGAGCCTACAGACCAGCCAGAGAAGCAACATCAATCCGCAGCAAACGGCTGCACCAAACAATCCCATCCCCACCCATTAAGCGATCTATGATGACAATCTCTCCGTCAAGGACAGGAGTTAATCTGGATAATAGTGGCTCTCAACTCCTGGGGAGAGGGTGGAGTTTCAACTTTTGAGGGTCCGAAGGGGCTCTTCGTGTGAGTCTTTCCGGGATCCACAGGGGATTCTCTTCATCCTGTGGAAAAACACATATAGCTCCCCTGGATCTTATGAGAATAGGATCCGGGCCTCTCCAAAGACCATTTAAGATATCTTTCCATTTTACCATTTCCTTTGGCCTTTCAGGTTTTGAGGTGTGGCGCTTGGCCACAGTATGGCCCCTAGCGTCAATGTTTATGAGGCTTTCCCCAGGCATTCCAGGCCTCCAAGAAGTGTTGAATAACATGCATGGCCTTTTCCCCTATCAAAGACTGGGAAAGCCATCTGTAATTTTCTCCCTCCGCTGCTCTAATGGTAAAAAGGAGTCAGTACCAAATAATGGGGGTGCTGATGGAAGTACACCCGCTGGATTAACAGGCGATGGCCTCATATTTGCTTTCACTTTTCTATCAGGGTGGTATCTGTTTTGCTCTAGCTCTGTTTCCTTGCTAGAGTCTAAAATCTCAGAGTCTGAGCTGCTCAGCTCCAAGGCCTCTAGTTTCATTGTAGGGTAGAGGCTAGGTTTTGAGTCTTTATTTCTCTTAAATTTACGGGGTGTGACCGGTTATTCCCTATTTTCTCTCCCCCTTTTTTTGTATCCTGGGGAGGGCCTTTTTCCTTAGACATGTCCTTCCTTTTTTGAGCTCCTATTCTCTCATCTCGTTCGGTTTCTGATATATTATCCTGTACCTCTTTAAGCGATTTTTGACTCTCTGCTACCATGGGACGGCAAGCCTCAATCTCTAGACAGTTTTTAATTAGGTCTCTCTGTTTTGAAGAGCCCATTATGCTGGAGGCTACCTGGGGTAAGCTTGGTCTCGAACTGGAACACCAGCCACGGTGGGCATAATATAAGACCAATGTGAACAAAAGAAGAATAAAGACTAGAATTAAGGCTTTTCCATCCCATAGTGGTGACAAATTAAAAGCAAAGTCAAAAAAGAAGGTGTCAGAATAAAGCATACCTCTCCGAACTTACCACCCTGCAGTTCTGAATCCGCCCCGTTAGAGGGGTCTCCGCAGTGCCGGCGATGTTAACAAGTTCCCGGGTTTCGGCACCAGATGTCCCGCGCAATCGTCTCGCCAGCAAGAACCACACAGGACATTCGGATCCTTCTGCAGTAAAGCTTTAATGCATCTTGAGAGGAGAGCATAAGCTTACCAGAGCGGAGACCCTGAGCCAAGAATCCCGTCCCCTAATAAAGGCTGGCAGCCGCTGCCTGGGACGTGTCACCCTATGATTGGCTTCAGCTCCTCAGGCCATATGATGCCACGGAATAGGCAGAGATCAAGGAAATGGAAAATTACCCAGCGCCTGCGCAATAATCTTATTTACATTCAGTGCCTGCAGGCACCATCATTGTAATGGAGAATGCAGGGACGGCTCCCTACACACTAGCGCATCTTGAAGGCAGGACACCATTGTAAATAAAAGATTTCATATCTGGGTTTCTGTTTATTTTTCTTTTTTGGTAATGTGGAGAATTCTGATACCAAGAACACTATTCCACAGAGGTGAAGGTTCTAGGTAAGCACCAGATGTGCTTCTATTGTCTATTGAATGGTGTATAGGTTGTTCTCCACAAATGGAAAAGAAAGCCCACAGTACACAGCTCTTGGTACTGGAAGTGGCTCTGCATGTTACAACATCTCATAGGTTTTCACTATGATCAACTTACATAAAGCTTTTACATCATAATTTTACATGAATTTTCAGAGTATGGATACAAAACATTGATGTTTAAACTAAAAATTGAAAAATCAATTTTTCTAGCATTTAAAAAGTGTTTTAGTTAAAGTACTATATTTAAACACTGATTTAAAACTATTTAATTGCTTATTAAGTAAGTACTCCCTAGCTACCCACAGGGTGCTAGGCTCAAGGCAGGTAGACGAGGATCAGAAAGTAAGCATGACGCTGTTACTGAGATGTGCACAGTCTCATAACTCTGCAGTAAATTCTCCTATTAGAGAAAGAAAGAAGGAAAGGGTGGACTCAGCACCACTTGAAGGATTATTGAAGAAAAAGAAAGACAGCACAGAGGCAAAGTCACCAATAGCCTTGAAAATGGCATAGTTTGTTTCAGGGTTCCCATGGCCATTTCTTATCACCAAAGGAAGCTTCCAGTACTGGGAACAGGTTACATCTAATTGATTTATTGGCCAAAGAGGTCCTCAGAGTGGTGCAATGTTGTATATCCAGATTCTTAATATTCACTTAAAAGCATGATATAAAAAGCTTTTTGTAAATAGAGAACAGAGAAAAAACTAGAAATCTATGTTTTTGTAACAGCTGTTCATCAGTCAGGAAATATGCCATATAGTGGAATAAGACACATTACCAAATGCTATAATTAATTGATTCTAGATAAAGGAGATGTATTGAATAGTTAATTATGATGTTCATGTCAACAGAGACATGGCCATTCAATTGATAAATGGATGGGAAAATAACTCCAGTTACATGAGAAAAATATGGCCAAAGAAATTCCAGCTGTGCCAGCAATAAATCATAATAATTTGCAAATCACCCCAAATACCAAAGGTGCAATATAATTTTCCCAATAAAAGTAAACATTAAATCATAATTAGTTTATCTCAAAAATAAATGTGTTTATATGTTATGTACACATAAGCACATATACACATAAAATTAGTATTTACTCATCACTAATTACATCTTATGAAGGGTAATTATGCATCTTGAATCTGTATTGATTTGAATGACACTTAAAATGCATTGTGTTAATTTTCAGAAGCAAGCAAAATTGAAATTAGAAACTCTAAATATTTGTTTACTGTTCTTATTATCCAGTAAGCATGAATAAATACAAAATGTGAGGAGATTGTGACACAGAGTGAATATCTGAATCACTGAAATGTTGCTGACTGCTTTGCCAGTGCTAATTTGTTACAGCCACTAACAGAGAATGGCTCACTTGCCATGTCTCATGACCAAAATACTAATCTTCTACAATTCCAATATTGACCTTCCTACATGATAATTAAACTGAAATGTTTAAGAAGTTTCTAATATGAGCAAGACATTGTGTAAAACACAAATATGCATAAGGCAGTCCTGTCTCATCAAAGGTAAAAACCACACAAAAGATGAGTATGTTTATATAGGCATGTGTTAAGATTTACTCCCTCCAAGGCATATATCAGTATCTAACTATAGGTATAAAAATAAATTGATTGCTGCTTGTTTCTCTTCAATCAACAGAATATACAAGTTTTAAAATGGACTGCACAATTGACTCTTCAAGCTCCAGTAATCTTATGTATGGTGTTAAAGAAGAGAAATTCTAAGAATATTTCTATTAATTATTTGAGAATCTCAGACACATATTTTAGACATATTCACCCAGTCTTTCCTAACTCCTCCCAGGTTCAACCCCCCTTTCCTATCCACCCAACTTTGTGACCTGGTTTCTAAAAGTCCATTAAGTCCTACTTGTGCTACTCATACACTCTTGGATGTTTGACCTTCAACTGGAATGTGGTCAACCTACCAGGGACCACAACCTTAAAGAAAACTGACTTTCAGACTCCCAGAAACTATTCAGTTTCTAATAACACCACAGCTAGGGTTGGGACTTCTTGCTAATTCCCCTATCCATTATAGGATTGAATATGGTTTGAGCTTGAGCATATCTTGAATGTGTTGTCACAACTACTATTGAATTTATATGTGTAACTGCCATCTCATACCCAGAAACATATGCTGTTTCTTTGTAGTCTTTCACCCCCTCTGGTTCTTACATTCTTTCAATCCACTTTTCCACAATGATCCCTGAGTCTTGGGAGGATGGTATGTGATATAGATGTCCAATTTCAATTTAATTCTCTCTCTCTCTCTCTCTCTCTCTCTCTCTCTCTCTCTCTCTCTCTCTCTCTCTCACTCTCTCTCTCTCTCGGTGGGTGTGGGTGTTTGTGGGTGTGGGTGTGTGCATGCATGCTCACAGGCATCTGCATACCACCATATATTTTTGGAGGTCAGAGAATGTTCTCAGGAGTTGGTATTATTCTACTTTGTTTGAGACCATGTTTATCTTACTCACTGCTGCAAGCACCTATCCAGCTTTTATGTGGGTTCTGGTGATAAAAGTTCAGGTCATCAGACTTGTATCATAAGCACCTTAAGCACTGATCCATCTCCCCAGCTAATTTTTTATTTGTAATTTGGATGTGGAGTCATGGAAGATAGAAAATAACGAGACATGAAGGAACAACAACAACAAAAAAAAACAGAAATTTTATGATCAATGCTAAATAAAGTATTCATTGAATGGAGTAAAATCTATCATAATTGTCAGTGGTTTATAAATCTAACTCATTAGAAATACGTAACATGTAGGGTATGTCTTATTTTTTTCAAGTATAGTAGTCAGTGAAGATTGGGATAATCTCGTTTGTTTAACAAAGTCAGTACAGCTACACAAGTCAGTATGGCAAACCAAGAGATTAATAACTCATCAACCACATCCATGAATGCAGGGTGGACCAAGTTGTGCAACTTCTAGTCCTGTAATTTCCATGATTTAGCATGATGAAGATTTACCACTAATTCAAGCAAAGTCTGATATGAGTTGAAAAAAGAAGTCTGTGGTGAGGCAGTCTTGCTCAAAGTGACTCAATAATTCATGCCATTTGGAACATGTTAGTCTACTATATCAACATCCTTCTTGGAAACGAGATTCAATGAGTTGAGCACCAACAATTAAACATTTTGTCCTGCAAGTGGCAAATTATTTCTCCTGTATTTCACTGACAAATGATTTACATCCCATGCCTAAATTCACAGTTGCTGAGATTATACAGAGCATGTGGATGTTCAAGAGAAGCAAATGTTTATGTAATAACTTAAATTAATGCCAAGTCCAAATGTGAAATGGCAATAGATGCCATCAGGAAATATCAGAGACTTGTTTAAAGAAGGGCATTGCATGAATTTCCATGTAGAGATATCTGTGTGTACATGTGTGCATATGTTCATGTGTGTGTGTGAGTATACATGTATATGAATATCATATGTGTGTATATATGTGGAAATTAGATAAAACCTTTGGATGTCATCCTCAGGAAAACTATCCACCTCCTTTGAGATAGGTTTTCTCATTTGACAGGAGCTCACAAATCAGGCTACGTTGTCTGGGCAGCTAGGGAATGTCTTCACCTACTCAACAATGGGGTACCAAGCATACACTATTATGCCTGTTTATTTCACCTGGGTTCTAAGGACTGTACTCAGGTCTCATGTTTACAAGGAAAGTGTTTTACTAGCCATCCCATGGCTTATCTCTAATATATCTAAAATAAAATAAATAAATTGGAGAAACATCCCGTATTTGGGGATGCCTTGCTCAGCCTTGATGTAGTGGGGAGAGGCTTGGTCTTGCCTCAACTTGATGTGTCATGCTTTGTTGACTCCACTTGGGAGGTCTTATCCTTTCTGAGGAGTGGATGGGGGTGCAGTGGGGGGATGTGTGCAGGAGGGGATGGAGGGTGAGCTGTGGTTGGCATGTAAGATGAATAATAAATAAATAAATAAACTAATATAAATTGGAGTAACAGAAAGTAGAATTTTTGTTACAAATGAGAAAGAAGGAAAGTTATTTTTCTTTTTAATATATGTATATTTTCAGCTCTGGGAGATAGAAATCTGGAAGTCTGCTTTACAACAATGTAAATATAAATAGCACTAGAGCAATTTTCACTTTGAAAAGACTAAGATGGTTAATTTTATAATGTGAGTTTAAAAATATATGTCAGGCTGTATAAAGGAGCTTTCCACCAAACCTGATGATCCAGATATAAACCCCATGATCTATAAGATTAAAGGAGAGAACCAATTCCCACAATTTGTCTTCTGCCCTCCACACAAGTGCCATGATATGTGCATATATGAACACATACTATAAATTAAATAAAATTTAAACTAAATTATGTAACAAAGGCTCATTTGTCTCATTTCTACATCAAATCATAAGAGTAATAGTATTTAAAAAACAAATGTCATTCCTTAATTGCACTTCTCGATGTAGAAAATGCTTGTACTGCCAACTCACTGATTAAGTTCAAACTAATCTCTATTATGAATTTCAGGTAGAATTATTTGTTTCAGTATGATTTGAAAAATAAATAATGATATATAGTAAAGCACAGAAACAAATAACTGGTTATTATTTTCTAGTAATTACTTTATGATCTTCTAGGAAACTCTTAATAGAATTAGATATGATTTAAAGGATGTATGAGGATGGTCCAAGCAGAAAATAAGTAACACCTACACAAAGAAATAGCAACCAAAATCTTTGCAACAAAAGGACTGTGTGTTGAATTATACAAAGGATTTATAGAATAAAACAGAGATCATGTTACATATATTGTGTGTCCAGTAAAAGTAATCACACAAACATACACCCAGCATACCATATACAAACTCATCTTACATTCATCCTTGCCCATTGGAGTAAAAAGTGTTATCAATTAGCAAAAGCTGACTCTGTGTGGACAGAGGGCCACCTTATAGGAGCTAGAATTAAAGACAAGTACACCACTGTCAGGCTTGTAGCAAGGTAGGGAAACATGACTTTGTTCTCTTTCCTCCTTTTCTCTCCTGTCCCACCATTAACTAAACCCAAACATCCACTTTAGCAGAGCATAACACTGTTAATGCAGTTTAATGCTGTCAGAACACTGTAGCCCTGAGCATCCAAGTGTGGAAAGGGATGAAGGAAGTGGATAATAACTGTCCTGTAAATAAAAACAATAGTGCATAGGGAAGCATGATACCCTAACACCTCCATGTGCCACAGCTACTTTAAATTCTTGACAAGTAAGTCTGTCTTCCAAATGTCTGCTGGGTACTAAGGTTAATGTCAAAAAGTGACAGTGAAGTCTCAGCAGCTTTTGACAATAAGCACAATAATAAGAATGTATTCATCCTCCCACTTGTGTGAGCTACTCTAGGCTGGACTCAGAACAGTGTTGTTTCTTGTGTCAAACTTTATCCTGGGAGGAACAACTATCCCATAGACGACTTTCTCACAATATCAACGCAGAATGTAGATCAAAGCCAAACCATAAATGATTTCCATCCTAAGAGTCACATCTCCCACATTAATATCCAATTGTTCCAAACAAGTCACAAAACTATAGCCAAATTTGAGTGAGTGCCTAGTGTCAGTGTCCTGTTGCTTTGATGGGTATAACTTCAAACTTCTATGACAAAAGCAGTTAATTTTAGTACTGAGGTGAATAATTGGGGCCATGCATTTATTAAAGACTTAAGAAGAGAAAACAATTTAATCTTGATGGAAAGAAGAGAGGGTGATTTTATGCATTCTGAATCACAGCCCCCTCCCAGAGGGAACATTTGTAATGTTAAAACACATTATCACATAAAATGTGTTCAGTGTTTCGTGTATGATGGAGGCAATTTGGAAATAAAAGAAAACAGACAGTCATCTCCAGAAGCAGAATTGTTCTTTCAGAACAACTGGAGGACCACAGTCTCTCCAAGGAATGGAGACAGTGTGCACGTGGTATGGGGGTTTTCTGGTTTTATATGATAGAAAAGGGGAACTTTGGGAAAGGAAGAATGCATCTGCAGGTCAGTTGTCCTGTAGTCTGGAAGTGGGTTTGGTATGTGAATCTCCTTTTCAGAAATTTCTAGTTGTTATCAGTCAAGTCATTATTTGTTTCTCAATCTACCCCTGGCCTTAAAGTAATTAACACTACAACATTGAGCTACCAAAAATCAAAACATTGGCCTACATGACCTGGGCATTTCTAGGTTGACTGATTACAAAATTTCATATATGAAAGCAGTGCTCTAAGTTGAAATCAGAGCTCCTGTGTGTACGGGTGGGGCAGGGGGTAGAGTAGAGTTCATAGCACAAAAAGGTTTTGTTTGTTTACTGATCTCTTAGATACCAGAATTCTTTCAGCACCAAGGAAGCATTTTAATCACCAGGATTTATGTTTAGTGTCTTTTTTGAGCCTCTTTTCTGATTACATTATTTTCCTTCTTAATGGAGGATATCGTCTCTATGATTAGCATTTTCCTTCACAATATGGGTGGCAAAGGCTGCTTGTATTTGATATACATAATGATCTGATTACTGTGTGCTTAGATTTCTAAGCAGTGTCCTCAAGAAAAATGTAGAGATGTATGTTATGATGCAGAATATGTGTGGCTGATTTGCTAGTATAGCATGACTATCGGACAAAGTATGAAGCAGATGACACCTGAACTCTATAGAGTCAGACCATTCTGAAGGCACTCACTATAGCACATCCTATCTACAGATAGATGCAAAATCTTAAGAGCTTTCGGTATCCCAAATTTTATCATAATTGTGTGATTGCCCAGGATGTGCTCACAAGCCAGGAAAGTACATCAACTATAGATCTAAAGTGGAAATTGTAGTTACCAAATAAAATAAGCTATGGTGGGATATTAAATTTATGATCTCTTGAGATAATTTTAGGTCAAATTTCAATCCTCTAGTGTATTAGCTACCCAATCTTGACACATTATTCAATCTTTCTAAGTTTTCCTATCATTATAATTGAAGAGTGGCTAGGCTTAAATTCAGCCACTCAATAAATACTATGATTGCTTCTTGGGCACTCTGCTATATGCTAAGGATGCCATGGACAAAATGAAATGAGCACCCTCTATAATGCACTTAGGAGATGCTTGATAAATCCCAAGTGCCACTGCACACCCAGAGAACTAGTTCAGATAAATCAATTTTAATATTGGGGTCACCTGAGAAGCATTGAACATGGATCATAATCTTGACCTACTCTGTCTGCTCTTAATGTGTTCTTCAGAGCCACATATTCACACCACCTGGAGCTTGTTAGGGAATTCAGGTGATTAAGCACCATCCCAACTTCCTCTTGTGTACAATAAACTAAGAAATTCACCTCTAGATAGATACCATGACTTGGCATCTATTATAAAGTTGCTAATGTTTTTAATCTGCTATTGGGTGTTCCTGTCACCTAGTTTATCTAGTGTTTTCTTGTTTAGTTTGGAATGGTAAAGCATTATAACAGTGTAGATGTTTAAATGATGTGCACATTAGAAAGTACCAATAGCTCATAAAAATTAAAAAGTATATATATCCTGCTAAATGTGTCAGGCTTTGGTGGTTTCATCAGCAAATCTGCAACTCAGAATATTGCTGGACCCGCACAATATGCTTCATTGCTTTTGCTTCTTGTTCTATCCGTAAACAATCCCTTGAAGATGTGGCCATGGTCTAATGAAGATGTGGTAGCTCTCACTAATTATATTTGTAGGCTAAATTTATTCCAACACAAAAACTTGTTTGGACGATTTTATAAAAACCCGCAACAGAGTTTGAAATCCAGCTTGGTCATTTAGTAAGTAGTAAGTGTTCATTAATGTAAAGCATGTAACAACAATTAATGAAATAACATGCCATGGATTTGGAAAAGAGCAAAAAGGGTGTATGGGAGGATTTAAAGGGAATAAAGGGAAGGGATTATAATTTTATTATAATCTCAAAAATAAAAGAAAATGGAAACCATAAGACAGTGGTGAAGCCACTTTGAAAAGTTATCTAACAGTTCTTTACATATTGTACTATTAGACACATACCCAAGAGAAATCTCAAGAACAAAAGCCTCACAGGCAAATATTTACAGCAGCATTGTTCATAACAGGCAAAATGTAAACATAACCCAAATGCTCAAAACTGAACAATAAAATGTGGCAGTATGCCCACAAAATGGAATATTATCTGTAAATACAAAGCAATGAAATGCTAATATACCAACAACATGGGTGAACCTTTAAAAAAATCCTAAGAAGTGTAAAACATCCAGTTACAACTATGAAGGAGAATATGTTTTATTATTTGAGTTGCATGAAATATGTAAAATGGGCAAATCTATAAATACATAAAGTAGATTGACCAGTATGTAGAGCTAGAGCAGGTTAAAAAATTAATGTGGATAGTAGCTAAATTCTACAAGGTTTCTTTGGGGAAGGTAAGGACAGTGTTATAAGTTGACTGATGGCATGGGCAGGTGCCTTTCTTAATATACTAAAATGCATTACATTTTATAATTTCAATGAAAATTTGCATGGCATAGGAATTATATAGGAATCAATAGATTTAAAACAAAATAATTTCCCAATTGGATAACTAACACTTGCATACTCCCTTTCTTGATTTCCTTCCTTTATGAGTTCTTTTTCATACTGTGTCTATTTAACTGATGAATCACAAGGAGATTTGTCCCTTCACATGCCAAGTAACACAAACAAAGTATAATTGAATTTCACTAATTACACAACTTCATCCATGAAGAATGTCATAGAAATGATGAGATCCCACTCTCCATTTATGAGAACATCTCATGCAACTCCCATAGGGACGAGACCAGTCTTCCTTTTTCCACAATAATCAACGAACATCACAAATCTCCATTCTCAAAATCCTTCAACTACTGAAGACCCTACCTTAAAAAAAACACTAAAAGCTTTACAGAAATAACTAGTGGTTGCTCACTTCTATACACCTGATGGGGACCCAGAATAGGAGAAGGTCCTAGTCTAATACTGTTATTTAAGATCCTAAATGTCATATCACACCATAGCAGATAAAGTAAAATAAAGTATAATTACCTCAGGAAAGATATAATTCTCTACACAAAGCTCAAAGAACTCCTTTATTCTCTCCTTAGCATGTTGTCTATCACATGCCTATCATATGATGGGCATTTTTCTTGGTTCAAGTATGAAGGAATAGTGGTTTGTTTTATTTTGGGTTCCTACTGACCATTCTGTTGCTCCATCTAACTGTTGCATTCCTCATCTTACTCCTTTTTCAATACATTGATTTTACTGAGATATATTTTATTTTGCTTTCTGGTCACCTGACTGTGTTTCCCAAAACTATGATATCATCAGCCACAGAAAACAAAATTCATGATGCCCTGTTGTTACTGAGGTTATAGCTTGGGAAAGGATGGTGTCAGAGAACTTTGAGTAAAATGGACTCTGCTATTTAATACTTATAGTTAAGGATATGATAAATGATAGCTTAAATGTCTATAAAAAGGTGAAATTTGGGGGTTTGGAGGGCAAGCTGGAAAACAATTTTAACTTGGTGACCCCATGAAATTAATGGGGCTTAAGGTAAGAGAAAATGAAGAAAGACTGCTTCAAAATTGGGAATTGCATGCGCCTGTTTGTTTGGAGACTCTCATGTATCCCAGGCATGCTTAGAGCTTTCTATGTAACCTAGGGTGATTTAGAATTTGTTTTCCTTGTCTCTATTTCCTGACTGCTGAGTTACAGAAGTGGGTCATCATACCTAGTTTATGAGGTACTGGCGATCAACCTCAAGGTTTTTCTCTTTCCTAGAAAAGTGCTCTACTGATTGAGCTAAATCCCTAGACCCTACATTTTATTGTTAAACATAAAATATCAAATACATGTTTGCTCTGATTGGGGAAGGGAGATGAAACTCACTATAAAATGGGTAGAAATGTCTTCTAGTGAACATAGATTTCGTACTGGAGACAGCTTGTTCTCTTGGTTTCATGTGTTGAGGTTCTGGGGATTCAGAATCAAAAGAAACACTCAGGAATAATAAATCAAGCAGAATTAAATCAATAGGTGTTTTGAAACAAAAAATAATCAGAATCACACCTACAATGCCAGCACTAGAAGAATGAAGCAAAGGAGTGGAAGTTCAAAGAAGACAGCCTGTGTTATAGAGTGAGACCATGTTTAATCAAATATGAAAACAAAATTATTCTGTTATTCAATAATAACATGCAAGTCTGAAAAGCATGTATCTGAATATAGTTTTAAAAGTTGTTATTGATTAGCACCAGATTTATGTGAGACAATCTGAGATTCCCCATGCTTTTTCTTATTTTGATGTTCAACAGATCACCAAGAAATGTGGAACAAGTTTCTATCACATTTGCCACTCAGAGATCAGAGACAGTGAGAGAATTCCATGGAGAAGGTCTGGGCAGTAAGAGGTGGTCTAGGTTGGGATGTCTTTTCCTGGTGTGAAGACTATGGTGCAACTATCTCTATCTCTTCTCTCATTAAAAAAAAAAAAAAAAAAACAGCCCACAGATGCACATACTGAGGAAATTTCCTGCTCTGAGGAAAATTTCAAACACATTATACACCTCTACAAAACTCTCAAAACTAAAAATTAAAAAAACTGAAGGATAGAAAAAGGATGTTTTAGTTGATTCATGTGTCAACATGCCCACACTCATTCTCCTTCCCTCTATCCCTTCATCCCTTTCTTCCTCCCCCCTTCCCTCCCTTCCTTTCCTCCCCTTATGGACTGATTATGAAATGTTGCCCCACAGGTTCATGGTCTAAACATTGTGAAATCTTTAGGGGAGGCTTGACTAGTGTCCTAGTTAGGGTTACTATAGCTGTAATAAAACACCATGACTAAAAGCATCTTGAAGAGAAAAGTGTTTATTTGGCTTATGCATCACTGCCAATCACTGAAGGAAGTCAGAATAGGAACTCAAGCAGGGAAGGAACTTGGAAAAGGGGGCTGATGCGGAGGCCTTGGAGGAGTGCCACTTACTGGCTTTCTCCTCATGATTTGTCATGACTTTCTTAGAGAGCCCAGGACTGACCACCAGCCCAAGGGAGGCACCAGACTCAACAGTCTTACCCTCCCATATCATTTACTAATTAAGAAAATATTATAAAGACCACCCCAATTTTATGGAAACATTTTCTCAATTGAGGCTCTTTTTCTATCAGGTGATTACAGTGTGTGTCAAGTTGATATAAAATGTCCAGCACTGCTAGTAAAGTAGGTCTCTACCAGTAGGTCTTTGAAGGTATATGCACCTCTTGTTCTGGTCTAATCTGTCCTGACTCTTTTCTAGTACCATATAAGAATAATCCTTAACCTCACATTCCTGCTAGTGTTCCCTGCCATCTCTGGCATGATGGACTAAAATTCCTTTGAAGTTGTAAGCCCAAATAAACATGTTCACCTTTGTTACAGTGATGTGAAAAGTAACTAGGACTATGTAATATATATATATATATATAATATATATATATATATATATATATATATATGTATATATATGTAATATAATATATATATATATATGTGTGTGTGTGTAAATAAGAAAGGAAAGCCTCTAAATATGTAGATATATGGACATATTTACCTGTATTTTCATATATATGCATATAAACTGTAGTGTCATCTCCTTTTCTATGATATAATTTTTTTTTATTTTAGAAGGACCCTTATTTGCATATCAATCCCCACATTACCTTGTCCTTCCATCCTCCCATGCTCCCCACCTACCCCCACCCACTCCCCAAGGATAGTGAGGCTCTCCATGGGGGACAATCAAAGTCCATCACATCATTTGGGGAAGGGCCTAGGTCCTATTTCTTGTATCTGGGCTGCAATAGTAACCCTCCATAAGGAAAGGGCTCCTAAGGTCCATTTGTGCTCTAGGGATTGCTCCACTATTAGAGGTCCCATAGATTGTCTTGGCCTCTTAGCTGGCACCCACATTCAGAGTCTCCATGCACTCACTAGGTCAAGTCAACTGTTTCTGCAGGTTTCTATAGCACAGTCTTGGCTCCTTTGCTCATCTCTCTCCCTCTCCACAACTGGATTCCAGGTGTATAGCTTAGTGTTTAGCTATGGATGCCTGTTTCTGCTTCTACTGGGTGGAGGCTCTAGAAATGGCAACCACGGTAGTCATCAATCTCATTATAGGGTAAGGGCATCAAAGGCAGCCTCTCTACCACTGCCCAGATTCTTAGTTGGGGTCATCCCTGTGGATGCCCTAGCTTTTCCCATGTGCCAGACCTCTCTCCAAACCTATACTGGCTCCTTCTATCAAGGCATCTCCTTTCTTGCTCTCCTCTATTCCTCTCCTATCTCAGTCCTCTTGTTCTCTCCTGTTCTCCTCCCTGCTCCTCTTCTCCCAATCTCCCCTTCCCACCTCCCAACACAATTCTTCACAGACCTTGAAAGAACAATACTCAACTTTATATAGAAAAACAAAAAACCCAAGGTAGCCAAAACAATCCTGTATAATAAAGGAACTTCCAGAGGCATCACAATCCCTTACTTCAAGCTCTATTATAGAGCCATAGTCCTGAAAACAGCTTGGTATTGGCTCAAAAGTAGACAAGTGTACCAATGGAATTGAATTGAAAACCCTGATATTAACCCACATACCTAAGAACACTTGATTTTTGACAAAGAAGCTAGAGTTATACAATGGAAAAAAGAAAGCATCTTCAACAAACGGGCTGGCATACCTGGATGCTGACATGTAGAAGGTTGCAGATAGAACTATATCTATCACCATGCACAAAACTTAAGTCCAAATGGATCAAAGACCTCAACATAAATCCAGCCACACTGAATCTCTTAGAAGAGAAAGTGGGTGGAACTCTTGAATGAATTGGTAAAAGAGACCGCTTCCTAACTAAGGTACAAGGAGGACCCCAAGAGAAGAATGCATGGTCCCCAAAAGAAGGTTAGGGGTATGAGAACCCCTGAGCAAATTGGGAGTAGAACATACATTTTTGTATGTGTATAATAAGGAGTTTTGTTTCTGTTGCTGTCAAAATACACAGTAATAAAACATAATTTAGGTGTGAAAGGTTTTATTTAGTTCACAATTCCACATTCATAGAGGGAAGACAAAGCAGGAATTTGAAACAGCTAGTCAACATCTTATCCACAGTGCATGCATTTATTTCTCTGCTCTGGACAGTGCAGATGATGAGCTCCCAGAGCTTGTTCTACTGTTATCCACTTTAGGGCTTCTATCCAGGGATTTGTGCTGCACACTTTCTGGCTTGGTCTTCCCACACCAATTAAGGCATTCAAGTCAGTCCTTCACAGGCATACCCACAGGCCAACCTAATCTATGTAGAATCTCACTGAGACTTTTCTGAAGTGATTATAGGTTTTGTGAAGTTGGCAATTAAAACTAGCCATACCAAGTATAATGACTTTCATGGGATCCAACATCTAGCAAGCCATCAGTCTGGAATTTGCACAAGAGTCAGATGCGTGCCCTACCCTCATTGTCTTTCCAATGTAGCATGTGTACTTTTGATCCTGATGTCAGGAACTGTATTAAAGAACTCCCATATTTAAAACCATTAAACTTTCAAGAAAACTCTGGGAGATGACTTATAAAGCCCTAGAGTTTAATGGGCCAGAGAAGAAATTCACTGCTTGAGAGACTGCTTATGGAACTTAAAAATCTAAGTGATTCTGAGATAAAGCTCAGAGTATCTACAGCACTAAACACACATGTTCCTTTAGACTCTTTTATCTGAACTGATACTTCATTTACCCCATATATGCATGTGAGTTACAAAGTAGGTGATTAAAATAAGGACTGTAATGAATCAGTATCTGTAGAGCATATTCTGTTTGATAAGCATTACACACTCCTTCATAGCATTTGCATGAGTCTGATTATACCACCTATTGAGATCTCCAAGCCCCACTTGGGTGCACAGTTTCTATCATCTTGAAGTACTTCATCAAGCCTGACCTATTATTAGTAATGAACAAGTTGGTCAATGATGTCATAGAAGAGAAAGGCTATCCAACCATCATTCAAGTGACTGGAAGGATATTCAAGGAGTCAAAGTCTTCTCTTGATCAGATGGGAATAAACCACACACTTGGCCTGCTGCTGTTCAGAGCTAATGAAGGATCAATTAGCTAGCTCTTGACCAATCAAGAAATATTCAAGCAACTATATATAACCTTTAAAAGGAACATCCTCAAAAATGCTTTACAGAGACAGGGAGTGGCACTTCAGGGAGAAATGAGTACCTAAGTGAAAACTCCACAGGTTAGACTTGAAGCAAACTCCTTTTTCAAAATAAACATGAAACTTGGCAAAAAAAATGATCAGACCCTCTTTACACATATTTATACATTATGTCAGTATACAAATTTATTTCCAAGACAAGGCATAATTTTTAAATACAAAATCAGATGCTACATTCATAAAACACTTTTAAGTTTATCCACAGCACATTTTCTGACATTTTTTGTGATTTAAAGATGGATTGAAATTTTGGAAACAATCACTTTGCCTTAATGGAGAGTTTATTGACTTTGGAATTAAACAATTCTGAGAGTGAATTTCCACTGAGAAGCTTACTGGAATGACAAGCAAAACTCAAGGATTATCCCCATGGTACCTGTCCCCACCTTAAGAGCAGCTGCAGAACATGTGGTTCAGGGATTTAACAGACATAACATATTTATCTATTTTTTTCTGAAAAAAATACACGGCTGATAAAATTGAACAATACAAATTGGCAAATAAATGTGAGAGGCCCATTTTAGACTGTAATGTATAATTGACTCTGGAGCAATGCCAAAAAATTCTCAGTATTCTGCGTGATGGGAACCAGTACAGTAATGGCATTATCAGCAGAGGATTGAATACTAGTCTCCAATCACATCTATTTTTGTGGGTATGACTATTATGAGTCCTTGCGTTCTGGATATGTGTTTTAAATGTACTCTCTGTGATTTATAGTCACTTCAAGATGCCAGGTGCAGGTTGTGACAGATGAATCCCTGTAGACCTGCCTCCCAGGAATGGATCTTAGAGCCTTCAAGAACAGGTACAACTTGGTTGGCAAGGTATTACCTGAAGAGCAAATTCTCAGTCTGCAACTGCAGTTCTTCCCCTAGGCTAAAAGGATTTCTCTACTTCTGTTCTCCTTGCCAGAGACTCACACATATCTTGAGAAGAGCACATCAAGCAGCCACAGAGACCTGAGGCCACCCCAAAGCAACCACTGCACAGCCTGCCTTTTTCCTGGTTTTTGAATTGACCTGAAACTTCCAAGTGTTTCCCCAAGACATTCCAGTGCCACAGACACAAGGAGTAGAAAGGAGAGGTGTTCAAGAGTGTGAGTGACGCACACCTCTTCTGCAGAAACCATGAAGTGACAATGAATTCATTATAGGTCACCAACAGGCAAATCAGAAGCAATAGTCAGCTATTATCTTCATGAGGGTGAGCACATAGCTGCACACTGAGATTGACTTCTGAGGCTGAAAATACAGGTGTCAGAAGTACAAAGAGAAGGGTCAGAAAGTTGTGTTATTAATAATAAGACAAGTTACACATCCAAAATAGTAGTTCAGTGTGTTAATTTTTCAATCCAGTCTTCCATTTATCTAAGGTTTTAGTATCATTTTCTTTATTTCACAGACATTTAGGCTAAAATATAGACAGGTTTGGGGAAATTTTCAGTGAGATTCAACTGGAAAATGTTATAGCTAAGATAGAAATCCAAAGTTCTAAGGGGGCCAAGCTATGATTTATTTCCAAGTTCCATTTTTCTGCTGTCTGTTGTCATTGATGCAGCCACATGGACACAGCTGATCCTGCCATAGCACCAAGAAGTCTTCTAGTGACAAGGATAGTCCATAATAAAATAATACTCATTGCTTACTATGTGCCTGGTTGGGTATCCTCAAAGTTGCCCACATCCAACTCTGAAAGTGGTACATGAGGTCTGACTTTTGCTCTCATGTTAGGAATGAAAAATCAACAAGGAGGGTAAAGAGTCATGCATTTCGGGCCAAAAATTCACCTCTAGGCTGTTTGATTCTACAGTTTCAGGAATGGAATTTTTATGTCCATAGCCCGGAGGCATCTCCAATCTCTTGACGCACATCTTCATGGATCTTTTTAGCACACCAGTCATTGTCCAGTCTTTTCTTCTGAGTCTCCACTTTAGGCTTCTGCTTCCCATAATCCCCACTTGTGAGAACTGAGGTGGGTGTGAAAGAACAGGCCTAAATACAGACCTGGGGTTTCATTCCCACAGCAGGCAATCTTTTCTTTCTCTTTCTCCATTGTGTAGCAAATATTGTTTTTCAACTTTTATTTCACCAGGTTGCTGTATGCCTGTCTGAGGGATCCATGGGCTTAATAAAATAGCCTCAAAACAATGTAGAAAACAAAACCAGGCTAAAATGAAGTTGTAGGAAACAGAAAGCCATTGGCTATGGGGGATTCCTTCAGTTCTTTATCTTCTTGGTAATATTAGCACTTTATTCTTCTACACGAACCATTGGTAACCTTTAGCTGGCCTAACCAATCATGTACCTTCATACTATCCTCAGGGAATGCAGGTGTTTTTCAGGTCTCAGACATCATTATGAATGTTCATGGTTGTCCTGCATATTTTCCTCTCACTCCCCACCCCATTATGAAAAAGAAATGTTTTGTAAGTCAGTCATATAATGAACTGCATCTTCCCTGTGTGGTCCACATATTTAGAGCCTAGACTTTTTTGAGGGCCATATAGTTTTGAGAAGCCCCAGCCAAAGTCACAGAGTGCAGTAACCTGGCAGAGCACAAGTCCTTTTCTATAAATATCTCACCTATTTCATTTAAGAACTATGAGTACACACCTGTGGCCAGCACCTTGCCAAAAGGAAGTGATCAAATGACCTCTCCTTGCATACTTCATTCACACACATTCAAAGGCTTCATTAGGTGAAAAGTGACTCAAAACAAGATTAAGACTTGTCACTTCTGCTTACATTTTGTGTTTGTTTGTGTTTGTCCTTCCAGGATATATGGAAAAGGACACTTGAGGATCAGGGACATGGAAGTTGAAGTGTTTGTTTGTTTGTTTTTTTCCCAGTTAGATGATGCTAAAAGTATGAATCCTTTGTTATTCTCTTAGAGTTTCTACCTTTTGGAAACAAAATTCCTCTGAACACCCATGAAATTCATCTTTGTTTCTGGTTTTTAAAAATGTATTTCAAACATTCAAATCCAAATTCTCCCTCCCTCCTCACCTCCTGCTCTCAACTTCTCCCCCTATTCCACCTCCTTTCTGCTCCTCCAAGAGGGTAAGGACTTCCTTAGGATGTCAACCAAGTCTGTCCCATCACCTCTTTGAGGCAGGACCAAGCCCCACTGCATCCCACCATGTCTAAGCTAAGCAAGGTATCTCCATAGAGAATGGGCTCCACAAAGTCAATTTATGCATTATAGTTAGATCTTGGTCCTCCTGCCAGTGGCTTCATATACTGCCAAAGCTACACCATTGTCACCTGAATTCAGGGGTCCTGCAATATATGGCAAACCAACAGCCAACATCAAACTAAATGGAGAGAAACTCAAAATAATTCCACTAAAATCAGGAACAAGACAAAGTTGTCCACTCTTTCCATATCTATTCAATATAGTACTTGAAGTCCTAGCTCTAACAATAAGACAACAAAAGGACATCAAGGGGATACAAATTTGAAAGGAAGAAGTCAAACTTTCCTTACTTGCTGATATGATAGTATACATGAGTGATCCCAAAAATTCTACCAGGTAACTCCTACAGCTGATAAACACTTTCAGTAATGTAGCAGGATACAAGATTAATGCAAAAAATCAGTAGCCCTTCTAAATACAGATGACAAACAGGATGAGAGAGAAATCAGAGAAGCATCACCCTTCAGAATAGCCAGAAACAACCTAAAACAATCTTGGGGTAAATCTAACCAAACAAGTGAAAGACCTGTATGACAATAGCTTTAAGTCTTTGAAGAACAAAATTGAAGAGGATATCAGAAATACATCTTAACAAGAAACAAAGAAGCCAATTCTACACAAATCTGTCCATTAAAGAGAAGACAGAACACTTTGTAACTCATTTAATAAGGACAGCATTTCTCTGGTCTCTCTGTGAAAGGTACTATTAGATTAATTCTTCTGAAAGAATAATCTAGTAATTGATGTAATTCTTATCTTTCCTACTTCTACCATGCTTCCTCTGGACACACAAACAACCAAACACTGCTCAGAAAGATTTGCTACCTTGAACTCATGTATGAATTTCCACCCAAATAAATTCAGCAATCAATAAAAAGGCCAGGAGAAACAGCAATAGTGACAGTACCAATAAAACCTGTTAATCTTCAACTTAGGAGGGCAAGAGACTATATGGGCATCGTAAACCTTTTGGAGCTACAGACCATAGGTCAGTAGCACTGAATCACCCTCTAGCCAGCTATAAAGGACACTCACTCCAAGACATCTCCCGTGAGAAGACACCAGGCACACAGAACATTGCCTGTAGGTTTCTTGTCAAGCTTGCAGAAGCCCATCAGTCACACTTGCACCTGTTTCATTGTAAATTTCTAGGAACAATTCCAATTTCTTATGAATAAACTAAAGCATAAATTGATCATTGATTATTTTCTCCCCAAGTCTAGAATTCTCAAACAACCCCAAATACATAACATTTTAATGTTTTAGCATACCAAGGCACAGTAGTTGTGCAATCATAACTGTGAAAAACAAGTCCTTCTAATGGCTTCTCTCTTAGTAACTCTGGTGGTATCTGTAAGGAATTTTGAATGATGGACCTTTTCTTTTGCTCATTCAATTGTCTCCAAAGAGAATTCTACTAAACCTGAGTAGCAACCTATCCAGGCTGCAAGAGGGAAGCTTACCATGCCTTTGGTTTATATTCAGATCTTTGCCAATCCCAGTCTCCATTTTCAGATTTAGCTGGGTGCTTTCCAATGCTGCGACTCCAAACTATTCTGGTTTTTCTGAAGGTCTATGAGTGACTTTTCTGATTTTCATGCATTCCTCCTTCAAAATGCTTGTGACCAGAAGTACTGCAGATTCCACGTTCCTTTGTAATTCGGAGTTGTTTTGAATACATAAAAAAGTATCTTGAGTAGAAGGCCCAACTCTAAACACAAAAGTTTTGTGTCATGAGAAACACCTATATCATGTATTCTTACCCAAGTTCTCTAAAAGTAATAGGAATACTTCATCAATAAATACTGTACTCAGTTTGTTCTCACAGTGAGTTTTTCTTCCAACTTTTTAAATTTGAATTATAAACAGGATTGTTTTACATGACAATCTCAGTTCCCTTCTCCCACCCGTCCTCCCTCCCCCCCCAACTAAAACCTTATCTGTCACATATCTTTTCTGCCCTCCTTGGATGGTGAGGCCTTCCATAGGGTGTCATCAGAGTCTTTCGTATCCTTTGGGATAGGGCCTAGGCCCACCCCCGTGTGTCTTGGCTCAGGGAGTATTCCTCTATATTGAGTTTTGGAAGGTGAGGCCCTGTGTGGATTTCTCAACATGTAGGAACAATGTCAACCTCCAAGTAATTTCAGGTTTTATAGAAATTGGCATATAGTTCATTTTTAGCCACATATCACAATTTTCAGTCTGCCCCTCTGCCATCACTGTATAATGTTCTTCCCACTTTTATTCAGGTCATAAATACCATATCCTCTAAGTCTTTTCCTCCACAGTGGCAGCATGTGAACCTCTGAACTCGGGAGCAAGATTAGAGTCCACCTTGCCCCATGCTTGGCAGCACAGGCACATGTCTCCCATGGTCCCTATCATCTGGCCTTCCAAGACCCACCTGAAGCCAGCAATGATGACTTAGTTAGCTCATGAATGTTAGAATCCTCCAGAATCCCCCTTTATTTCAGTCCAATAGCTAAAAAGCACACTAAAACCTCGGTGAATATGTAGGGTACTTTTTCCAAGAATCCCTTCTTTACCATGTGAACAAAAGATAGACATCTGAAGCATCCATGACCCTGTAGTATTTAATACATTCCAGCACAATCTAAAGGATGACAGTGTGGTAGGGCAAGTCTAGAGTAGATCACACATAGTCAGTTGGTTGTATTCCTGGATTATGCAGGAGTTAGTGGTTGGAAGGGTGATGGCATAATATTGCCCTCTAGTGGCAAGCAAACTGTGTCCCTCAGGCTGGGATGGTCATTCTCTTTTTATTTCCTGTTTATTTATATTTATTTTATTATTAGAGGATACTCATTATTTGAAATAAAGAGATGTGCTGTAACATTTCCATATGTGCATATAATGATTTTGATCATATTCATCCCTGTATTATCTTTCTGCCCCCCCCCACGTTTTTCTTCCCACTTTCCTAAGAAAACACCCACCCCCTTTAGTTTTCATGGTCTTTCCTTCTTCCTTTGATAGGAAATGTGCATGATGCCTCTTTTCTTGTGACTGGCTTGTTTCTCCTAGCATGATTCTATTTCCATTCACTCTTCCTCCAAAATCATAGTTTCTTCCTCTGGCCTGAATAAAATTCCACTCTATATGTCTCCTTTTATTGATCCATTTATCACAGGTACCTAGCATCTTATAACTTGACCGCTGTGAGTAATGCATCAGTAAACTCAAGTATCTCCATAATAAGTTCACTTTGATATATTTTCCATGATCCCTATAGCAGGATCACAGGAATATTTTTATTTTTCTTCAGGGAAATTCTAAACTCCTGGTTTGCATCATGAGTAGACTCACATCTCACTAGCCATGTATAAGGACCACATCCCTGTCAATACTTATTATTGTTTGCTTTCTTCAGAATCACCATTATGAGTGGGTGAGGTGGGATCCCAGTGTTGTTTTGATTTGCATTCCTCTAGCGGCTAACAGTGTTAAAAGTTTTAAGGTATTTATTGGACATATTAATTTTTCTTTCATTGAAGAATGTCTGTTCAGTTCGTTTGTCCATTTGTTCACTGTATGAGTGAATCTTTGCTGTTTAATATTTTGACTCTTTATGTATTCTGAATATTAATCCTCATCCTGTAATTTTTTTCTCATTATGTAATCTCTCATTTCACTTTTCTGAATGTTTATTTTGCTGTGTAGAAGCCTTGCAAAAGACATAACACTGATATTATCTGAAGGGAAACCAAAGTATAATACACAAGCCTTGTGATTTTTATGTAATTTTATTTATCAGTGCTTGCTTTCATTTTTTAGCTAATAGAATCTTATTTAGAAAGTAATTTTCTTATTTTTTTAAAACCTTTTTGTTTGCCAGGCAGTGGTGTTGCACACATTTAATCCCAGCACTCAGGAGGCAGAGGCAGGTGAATCTTTGTGAGTTTGAGGCCAACCTGGTCTACAAAGCTACACAGAGAAACTCTGTCTTGGAAGAAAAAAAAACAAAACAAAAAACAAAAAACTTTTTCTTTCTCATGCAATATATCCTTATTACAGTTTCCTATCCTGCTATTCCACCCAATTCCTCACGACCTCCCCTCCCATCCAGATACAGTGTTTATCACTAGAAAAAATATCAGGCTTCTAAGAGATAATAATCAAACATGGCAAAACAAAATATAATAAAATAAAACAAAAACTGTCACATAGAGGTTGTACAAGGCAACCCAACATAAGGAAAAGACCCCCAAAAGTAGACACAAGAATGAGAGACCTACTCATTCACATATTCAGTAGTCCCATAAAAAATACTAAACTGAAAGCTATAATGTATACACAAAGGCTCTGGTGAAGACCCATGCAAGCCTGGTGCTTAATGCTTTAGTCTCTGTGAGTTCATATGGCTTAACTGATTTAAAGAGACTTGTTCTCCTTCTGTCCTCCATCCCCTCTGGCCCCTTCTGTTTCCCTTTCTTCAGGGTTCCCTGAGCTCTGAGGTTAAGAATTTGATGATTATACTCACAAATGTTTTCTCAATGTATCAACTTTTTTCTTTTTATCTATTTTTGTAATCATTCCATGTTTGCATTGTCACTATGGCTCTGTAATATAGTTAGAAGCCAAATGTAGGGTTATATCAAACTTGGCTCTTGCTTAGTCACTCTGTTATCTTGTCTTTTGTGTTACATGTTTTTCTATTCTATCAACAATGCTATAGGAATTTGAGTTCCAAATTAATTTGAGTCTTAGATCACTTTTAAAAATGTTGCCACTCTCCCTCTTCACACTTACCCTGAACCCCCCACCTCGGACAAGAGTGAACCTGCCCAGACCGGAAGGCCCACACTGAGTCTAGACACACCTCACCCCTGTCCACACTCCGACCTCACTCCTGTAGTGGGCACCCAAGCCTCAGGTGATTCTGGGCACTGCTCTGCTCCCCAACGTCCCCCATCAACCCCTTCTGGCCTCTGCCTGAAGACCCTCCCCCGCTGGACAAGAGTGAACATGCTCAGACCAAGAAGGCCCACAGTGAGTCCAGACACACCTCACCCTTGTCCACCCACCACCCTCTGACATCCAGCTGCCACTAGATGCTGAGCTCTTGGTCTGCCACCAGAGAGAGGGAGAGACCCCACCTGCACTCACTTGCAGAAGGGATGGGAAGAAGACAGAGTAAGAACACACTCAACAACAGAAAAACCAATATGACATCACCAGAATCTAGGGACCCAACACCAGCAAGATCTGAAAAGCCAAACACAGAGGATGAAGAAGAGATGGACCTCAAAAATTATCTTAGGAAGACGATATGATAGTAAATAGGAAACAAGAAAATCCCTTAAAGAAATAGAAGAAAAAACAAGCAAAAAATTACAAGAAATGGAAGAAAAGACAAAACAAAAAATTCAAGAAGTAAACAAATCTCTTAAAGAATCTAAAAAAGACAAGAAAAAACAACCAAACAAGTGAAGGAAGCACTCAAAACAGTTCAAGGTTTGAAAGCTGAAATAGAAACAATAAAGAAAACAAGGAATGAGGCAATGCTGGAAAGAGAAAGGCTGGATAAACGATCAGGAACTAAAGATGTGAGTATAACCAATAGAATTCAAGAGATGGAAGTGAGAATCTCAGTTGTTGAAGACTCTCTAGAGCATATACAGTCATCGACCAAAGGAAATCTCAAGTCCAATAAATCCCTAACACAAAATATCCAGGAAATATGGGAAACCATGAGAAGGCCAAACCTAATAATAACAAGTATAGAAGAAGGTGGATAAATACAGCTCAAAGGTACAGAAAACATATTCAACAAAACCATAGAAGAAAACTTCCCCAACCTATAGAAGGATATGCCTATGAAAGTACAAGAAACTTAGAGAACACCAAACAGACTGGACCACAAAAAGAAGTCCCCTCAATACTAATAATCAAAACACCAAACCTACAGAATAAAGAGAAAGTATTAATAGCAGAAAAGGAAAAAGACCAAGTAACATATAAAGGCAGACCTATCAGAATCACACACCCGGCTTCTCAATGGAAACTTCAAAAGCCAGAAGGTCTTGAATAGATATCCTACAAACACTAAGGGAGAATGGATGCCAACCCAGACTACTTTACCCAGCAAAATTTTCAATCACTATAGTTGGAGAAAACAAGATATTCCATGACAAAACCAGACTTAAACAATAGATATCCACAAATCCAGCACTACAGAAAGTTCTGGAAGGAAAACTCCAAACCAACGAAGATAACTACACTCACAAAACCATAGGCAATAAATAAATAACTGAATTTTACCAAACATGGGAAGAAACAGGAGGGCAAAATCCACACACAATGGCACCACCAACAATAAATCCAAAACAAACAAGAACCAACAATCAATGGACATTAATATCCCTCAATGTCAATCGTCTTAACCTGCCCATAAAAAGATACAGGCTAACAGAATGGATACGAAGACAGAATCTATCCTTCTGCTGTATACAAGAAACACTCCTCAACTTCAAAGACAGGCATTACCCCAGAGTAAAGGTTTGGGAAATGATTTTCCAATCAAATGGGCCCAAGAAACAAGCTGGTGTAGCAATCCTAATATCTAACAAATTAGACTTCAAACTAAAATCAATCAAAAGAGATGAGGAAGGGCATTTCATACTCATCACAGGAAAAGTCCATCAAGATGAAGTCTCAATCCTGAACGTCTATGCCCCAAATACAAAGGCACTCACATTTGTAAAAGAAACATTACTAAAGCTCAAACCACACATAAAACCACACACACTTATAGTAGGAGACTTCAACACCCAGCTTTCACCACTAGACATGACCACCAGACAGAAACTTAACAAAGAAACAAAGGAAATTATGAGCAACTGGGTTTAACAGATATCTTTAGAACATTCCATCCAAAAATGAAAGAATATACCTACTTCTCAGTGCCACATGGAACCTTCTTTAAAATTGACCACATAGTTGACAACAAAGCAAACCTCCACAGATACAAAAGAATTGAAATAACCCCATGTACCTTATCAGATCACAATGCTTTACAGTTAGAATTCAACAGCAGTACAAATTGAAGAAAACCTACAAACTCCCGGAAAATGAATAACAACCAGTTGCATCATTCCTGGGTTGAGGAAGAAATAAAAAAAAAAAATTAAAGACTTCCTAAAATTTAATGAGAATGTAGACACAACATACCCAAATTTATGGGGCACTCTGAAAGCAGTGCTAAGAGGAAAGTTCATAGCACTAAGTGCCCACATGAAGAAACTGGAGAAAAGCCACACTAGGGAATTGACAGAACAACTGAAAGCTTTAGAGCAAAAAGAAGCAAACTCACAACAGAGGAGTAGACGCCAGGAATTAATCAAACTGAGAGCTGAAATCAATAAAGTAGAAACTAGGAAAACATTACAAAGAATCAATGAAACAAAGGGTTGGTTCTTTGAGAAGATCAACAAAATAGACAAACTTCTATCCAAACTAAACAAAAGGCAGAGAAAGAGCATGCTAATTAACAAATTCAGAACAAAAAGGTGGATATAACAAAGGACACTGAGGAAATCCAGAGAATCAACAGGTCATACTTTGAAAACCTGTACTCCACAAAATTTGAAAATCTGAAGGAAATGGACAATTTTCTGGATAGATATCACTTACCAAAATTAAACCAAGAGAAGATAAGCAGTTTAAATCGACCTATAACCCCTAATGAAATAGAAGCAGTCATCAAAACCTCCCAACCAAAAAAAAAAAAAAAAAAAAAAAAAAAAAAAAAAAAAAGCCCAGGGCCAGATGGCTTCACTGTAGAATTGCAGAATTCTACCAGAAATTCAAACAAGAGCTAACGCCAGTACTCCTCAAATTGTTCCACACAATAGAAGCAGAAGGGACATTGCCAAACTCCTTTTATGAGGCTACAATCACTTTGATACCCAAGCCACACAAAGATACAACTAAAAAAGAGAACTACAGACCAATATCCCTCATGAACATCGATGCAAACATACTCAACAAAATATTGGAGAATCGAATCCAAGAACACATCAGAAAAATCATCCACTATGATCAAGTAGGCTTCATCCGAGGGATGCAAGGGTGGATGAACATATGAAAATCCATCAATGTAATCCACCATATAAACAAAATAAAGAAGAAAAACTACATGATCATGTCACTAGATGCTGAAAAAGCCTTTGACAAAATCCAACATCCCTTCATGATAAAGACCTTGGAGTAAAAAGGAATAACAGGAACATATCTAAACATGATAAAAGCAATATACACCAAACCAACAGCCATCATCAAACAAAATGGAAAGAAACTCAAAGCGATACCTCTAAAATTAGGAACAAGGCAAGTCTCTCCACTCTTTCCATACCTCTTCAATATTGTACTTGAAGTTCTAGCTAGAGCAATAAGACGAGAAAAGGGGATCAAAGGGATACAAATTGGAAAGGAAGAAGTCAGACTTTCACTATTTGCAGACGATATGATAGTCTACATAAGTGACCCGAAAAACTATACCAGGGAACTCCTCAGCTGATAAACACCTTCAGCAAAGTAGCAGGATACAAAATTAACTCAAAAAATCAGTAGGCCTACTATATACAGATGATAAATCCAATGAGAAACAAATCAGAGAAATATCACCCTTCACATTATCCACAAGTAACATAAAATATCTTGGGGTAGCTCTAACCAAAAAAGTGAAAGACCTGTACAGTAAGAACTTTGAGACTTTAAAGAAAGAAATTAAGAAGATACCAGAAAATGGAATGATCTCCCATGCTATTGGATAGGTAGAATCAACATAGTAAAAATGGCAATCTTGCCAAAAGTAATCTACAGATTCAACACAATGCCCATCAAAATTACAACATAGTTCTTCACAGACCTTGAAAGAACAATACTCAACTTTATATGTTAAAACAAAAAACCAAGGCTAGCCAAAACAACTCTGTACAATGAAGGATCTTCTGGAGGCATCACCATCCCTGACTTCAAGTTCTATTATAGTGTCAAAGTTCTGAAAGTGGCTTGGTATCACTACAAAAATAGGCAGATAGACCAATGGAATCAAATTGAAAACCCTGATATTAACCCACACACCTATGAACACCTTATTTTTGACAAAGATGCTAAATCTATACAATGGAAAAAAGCATCTTCAACAAATGGCACTACTGGATTCAGACATGCAGAAGATTGCAGATAGATCCATATCTGTCATCATGCACAAAATTTAAGTGCAAATGGATCAAAGATCTCAACATAAATCCAGCCACACTGAGTCTTCTAGAAGAGAAAGTAGGAGATACCCTTGAACGAATTGGCACAGGAGACCACTTCCTGAACATTACACCAATAGCACAGACATTGAGATCTGCAATTAATAAATGGGACCTCCTGAAACTGAGAAGCTTCTGTAAGGCAAAGGTCCAAGTCAGTAAGACAAAATGACAGCCCACAGATTGGGAAAAGATCTTCACCAACCCCACATCTGACAGAGGGCTGATTTCCAAAATAAACAAGGAACTCAAGAAGGTAGCCACCAAAACACCAAACAATGAAATTAAAAAGTGGGGTACAGAATTAAATAGAGTATTCTCAACTGAGGAATCCAAAATGGCTGAACAACACTTAAGAAAGTGCTCAAAATCCTTGGCCATTAGAGAAATGAAACTCAAAACAACTCTGAGATACTACCTCACACCTGTCAGAATGGCCAAATTCAAAAGTACCAATGACAATCTATGCTGGAGGGGATGTGGAGAAAAAGGAACACTTCTCCATTGCTGGTTGGAGTGCAAAAGACCATTCTGGAAATCAGTATGACAGTTGTTCAGAAAAATGGGAATCAGTCTACCTCAAGATCCAGAAATTCCTCTCTTAGGCTTATACCCAAATAATGCACATCCATACAACAAGGACGAATGTTCAACCATGTTCATCACAGCATTGTTTGTAGTGGCCAGAACCCAGAAGCAACCTAAATGCCCCTCAACTGAAGAATGGATAGAGAAAATGTGGTACATTTATACTATGTAGTATAATGGAGCAGAAAAAAGCAATGGAATCTTGAAATTTGCAGGCAGATGAATGGAACTAGAAGAAACCATCCTGAGTGAGGTAACCCAGTCCCCAAAAGACAAACATGGTATGTACTTACTCATATATGAATTTTAGACATAGAGCAAAAGATTACTAGCCTACAATCTTCTTCACCAAAGAAACTAGAAACAAGAAGGACTCTAAGGGAAAAATGCATGGACCCCAGGAATGGGAAGGGGCATGAACTCCTGAGCTATTTGGGAACATGAGGTTAGAGAAGAGGAGGGGAGAGGAGGAAATGGAGTAGCAGAAATGTTGAGTTGGGGGAAGAATAGAGGGGAGCAGGATGAGAGATACTATATCAGAGGGAGCCATTATAGGTCCAAGGAGAGATCTAGCACTAGGGAGATTTCCAGAGACCTACAAGGATGACACAAACTGACAATCTAGGCAATGGTGGAGAGGATAACCTAAAGGCCCTTCCCCGACTGATGACTACTTTTTATGACATCTTAGAGCCCTCGTCCAGTGGCTGATGGAAGCAGAGGTAGACCCCCACAGATATACACTGAACTGAACTCTGGAACCTAGTTGCAGAGAGGGAGGAATGAAGATCAAAGGGGTCGGTACCAGGCTGGTGAAACCCACAGAAACAGCTGGCCTGTACAAGGGGGAGCACATGGACCCCAGAGTGCTGTCTGGGAGACCAGTACAGGACTGATCCCTACCCCTGATCATGGACGTCAATTAGGAGGCCTCTGCACTCCGGGGGCCCCTGGTAGTGGATTAGTGTTTTTCCCTGGTGTAAGAAGGGACTTTGAGAGCCCAACCCATGTGAAGGGATGTACTCTTGGCTAGACACATGCAGGAGGGCCTAGGCCTGGTCCAGGATGATGTGTGGAGTTTTGGGGAGCTGCCTAGTGAGCCCTAGCCTGCCTGGGGAATAGAGGGTAAATAGGGTGGGAGTAATTGGGGGGGTTGTGGGGAGGGGAGGGAGAGTGAGAAGGGATTGAAATGTGAAGCAAGCTTGTTCCTAATTTGAACTAATAAAAAAAAATGTTGTCCTTCTAAAAGTACTTAGCTCATACATGAACTTGAGAAGTCATGTAATCTCTAGTGTCATCTATAATTTCTTCTGTTGCTGATTTTCTGGTTTTTCTATCAAGTCTCTTAACACTTTTCATTAAATTTATGTTTAGGTATTTTGAATAAAGAAAATGGGACTGTTTTCTGACTTCTTTTGGAGAAAGTTTGTTGACGGTTTATTTAAACAGACACTTATTTTGTATGTTGTTATTTGATGAAAATATTTATCAAATCTAACAGTCCTAAGGTTGAGTCTTTCAGATCTCTTAGAGGATCATATAATTTGCAAACATGGAAAGAAAGACGTTAAAAGAACCCAAATGAGAATAATCCCTTTTTCCATTCCTGAAAACAAGAAAGTGTAATAATATGATGCCTGAAGCCTGTGCAGCTGGTCAAGGGCACATACTCCCTTAATGAGCCAAATATTGGTGCCTTTCAGAGCTCATCAAATCTTTGCTTCCTCTGCAAACCCCCCTGGCTGTCTTTTATTAAAAAGCTTCATTGAGGTAAATTTACATACATAAATTTCTCTGATTTTATTTAAGCAAGCCAGCATTTTCAGTATATTTACAAAAGTCTATAACCATCACCACAATATCCCTTAAGAAAATTTTCTTCACCCAAAAGGGAAATTTTATTCCTATGTGTGGCGTTCTGTTCCATACACAACACCAGTCCTCAGCACCCACCTAACCATACTCTAAAGAATTTTTTTTTCCATTTTCCGGATGATTTTTTTTTCTATTTTCATGACGGTGGAACAAAAGAATATATGACCTTGCATGTCTGGCATCTTTCACTTGTCTTGATGCTTTGGAGCTACACATATCTTACATGCATAACTACCTAACTCTCTCCCCACCTAGGAGGAAGCTTCTTGACACTTTTTGTTATACTTTTTATTAGATTATTTAATTGTATGTGTCTTATACACATTTAAGATGTATTTTTGTTATTCCATACTCTCTATTATCCTCTCTTGCTACCCTGCCACTACAATACAATTTATCTTCCCAACTATTCCCCTCCTACTTTCATGACTTTTCTTTCTCTTTTTGAGCCACAATGAGTTTAATTATGGTTGTTTACATGACCTCGTGTGAGGCGTTATTTACAGGAACATGAGAAACTAGTTTCATGTCTGTGGCTGTTATAAAACAACCTGAAAAAAGTCATTAAAGGAGAAAGGGCTAGCCTGGAGAGATGACTCAGTGGTTAAGAGCACTGGCTGCTCTTTCAGAGGTCCTGAGTTCAATTCTTAGCACCCACATGGTGGCTCACAATCATCTATAATATGATCCAGTACACTCCTCTGGTGGCAGTGTAAAGTGCAGACAGAGCACTCACATAAATAAATAAATAAATAAATAAATAAATAAATAAATAAATAAGGGATTCATTAAAAGGAGAAGGTGAAGGCTCACGGAACTAGTCACTTCATATCCAAGAGACTTGTAAAATAAATACATGCACTACTGATGATCAGCTTGGTTTCTCTACTCCTATACAGTCTAGAACCCAAAATACTAGGGGATGGTGCTCACCACTTGCAGGTCTTAGTATTCCCATATACATGAGACAATCAAGACAATCCCCTGAAGATAATCAAGCATCTTTACCAATCTCTTCTGAGGCAATTCTAGCTTGCATGGAGTTACAATTAAATCTAACCAGAACAGCCACTTACCCTTGAATGTATCACTGAAGAAAATGTGTTTCTCTCCTCTACCAAACATTAACTGCCTACTGATCATTAGGTGAAAGTGAAGCTTCACAAGTTCCTCCCTGCTAGCAACTGTTCATTTGTACCTTCATGGTAAGATAGTAATGATTGCATACAACACTCCATCTTGTTCAGTCCACTCCCTGATACTTTTCCTTCATAACAATAGTCACGAGGAGATATCTGAATACTTTCACCATCCATTTTAAAACTTGATTCTGAAAGGTTCCAAGACCAGGTGTGTGAAAACTTGTAAATATGAGTGTTGTTCTTCTGTGAGAAAGAGATGAGTGTAGTCAGGCTTTCCAGGCTCAGCTTTGCAAAGTTGTGATGCCATTTTGCCTCTGAGGCATCTCTGTTAACTGAAAGTAGTTGAAAGGCCTGAGTCTCAAGAATACAAATTGTGAAAAAGCTTGGTAGAGTCTATAGACTTTTGTTTCATCTGAACACTTCTTGGCTGCCTTTGGAGTACCACTCCTAGGCATGAGCCCATAGAGATAAGAGATTTCTGACATGCAGCTCTTGTATCACATCAGTGTATACACTCATACTCAACCTGGAAAGGATAGTAGTCTTCCTGAGAATACTTTTCCAATCAATATACTTGTAACATATATATTATGAAAGTTTAGAAGTCTAAATAAGCTACACATGACTATATTTTATAAGAAAAGACTGAAGGCTTAAAACTAGGTAATGGCCCTTTCCTGCTTACAGTTATAGCTTCAGTTGGACACCTAAAGACAAAATGCTAACTATCCATACATGAATTTTTTCTAATACTGAGAGTTTATAATGTTAAGTGAGTAAAGTGGGCTCAAGGGGGGAAAGGTTTGAGTGATTTGTGGTGTTACAAGCAGAAAACTGTCCCTCCTAAACAAGGTTGTATACTGAAGCAACAGTCATCTAAAGCTAAGATCCACTATCATGATGTAATGTGATGTTCTTGACATGTCTAACAGTCAGTTCAGTTGCCTTTACAGGAAAGTGTGGATAAAAGGTCTGTCTGTCATTTTGTTAGAATCGATGTGAGGAAAGATTGATGGGTACAATTTTAGGTTGGCAAGGGACAGAGATGTGAGACATCAGGTTTTATTATTAAGTCAAACAAGACTGGGACAGATGACATTGCTAAGCCCCTCACTGCATCCCAATGAATAACGTGAGAAAAAATAATGGAAAACTGTAGGGTAACCCAGGTGATTCGGGTTTTTCTTCTTAAGGCAATAGCTGAGACTAAAACCCTAATACTAATCAAAAGATGGTTCCCAGCGTGTATCCCTTCCTCCAGTGTTGTGGAGCAATAGTGGGCCCTCTTCAGATGGCTAAGAGCTGATGAATGGCTGAGTTCACCTCAATAAAACTACATAACTTTTCAAAAATATTTGTGAAAGCCCTCACCAAATTGAGACACGTGCTGAGCAAGCCTAAAAATGGCAAAGGCTCTAAAATAGACTCTAAAATATGATGGGAAGCAGAGCAGCTGCAAACATAATGAAACACCCCAGGAGCAACGAGATTCTATGATGATTCAGTTTTGCAAGGCTTCACAAAAAAAAATCCTACCATCAATTTTACCTTTATAAACAACCACCACCATAGAAAAAGGTTTGTAAGGGGGAAGGTCAGTCTGCATTTGTAAGTGACTCACTCTGGCTCATTTCTAACCTAATTTAATTAAATAAAAAAATAATGCCAAATGTATTTTTCAAAGGCACAAGTTTTAAGGTGCCATTATTTTGTCTTAAATAATTAATTTAAGTCAGGCATAGTATCTTATTTCTGAAATACATCACTCAGGAGCTTGAAGCTAGAGGATTACTTCTATTTCAAGGCCCAGCCTCAGTTAAATGCTAAGTTTTAATCAAGTGTGGGCCATGGAATGAGACCATCTAAGAAACAATAATGACAGCAATAATAAATACTATTAATAGCACAATTTTACAACATGAAACTGGATATTCACAGTGAGAAAAGTGACTTGCCGAGGTTCATTCAGATAGAAAGACTCAAACTATCCTTGAGTTCAAGTGCTTTGACTCTGCAATTGCTGCCATTTCATAATTCTAACTTGCTTTGCTGACACAGAATAACTGATATATTGGTCTGATAATGTATATTTGGTAAATGTTTGCTTTTCTTTATCTCATTGGTGAATCCTCTCTTCCTCCTTAACATAGACACTGTACTTAATGTCCCTTACAAGAAAATTAATCCAAAGTTCACAGCCACTGAAAGAAATTCCTTATTATTGTCCTTAAAACTTAATATTATTTTATCCTAGTTAAATTCTGTGATAGAAAAACAACATTCTGATATAGAAGAATAACCTATCATTCAAAACTCAGGATATATATGAGATGTTCGAAAACCTTCCCAGGACAATATCCTCGTGAGTGATAAAATATCTCAACTCCCTCCAAAGTCAGGGGAAGGTGAAAGTCTTAACTGTCTGGAAGATTGGTGACTGAATATTACATGGTTAGTTGGTCTGTCATTTCTCTCATCTTTAGCAATATTCTTATTCTGAAAATTTATATACAAATGATGTATTTTTCTTGCTTTTTCTTTTTTTTTCATTTTTTTTATTTGGATTAGAAACAAGATTGTTTTACATGTCAATCCCAGTTCCTACCACCTCCCTTCCTCTTCTGTCACCCAGTAACTAAAACCCTACCTATCACATACCCTTTCTGCTCTCCAGGGAGGGTGAGGCCTTCCATAGGGTGTCTTCAAAGTCTGTCATAGCCTATGGGATATGGCCTAGGCCCACCCCTGTGTGTCTTGGCTCAAGGAGTAGCCCTCTATGTGGAATGGGCTCCCAAAATCCATACCTATGCTAGGGATAAGAACTGATCTACTACAGGAGGCCCCATGGATTTCTGAGGTCTCCTCATCAACACTCATGTTCATGGGATCTAGATCAGTTCCATTCTGGTTTCCCAGCTATCAGTCTGGGGACCAAGAACTCCACCTTGTTCAGGTAAGCTGTTTCTGTGGGTTTTACCAGCCTGGTCTGGACCCCTTTGCTCATCACTCCTCCTTCTCTGCAACTGGATTCCAGTTCAGTTCAGTGATTAGCTGTGGGTATGTACTTCTACTTCCACCAGCTACTGGATGAAGGCTTTAGGATGGCATATAAATCAGTCATCAATCTCATTATCCAGGGAGGGCATTTAAGGTAGCCTCCCCTCTGTTGCTTAGATTGTTATCTGGTGTCATCTTTGTAGATCTCCAGACATTGTCCTAGTGCCTGATTTCTCTTTAAACCTATAATGTCTCCCTCTGTTATGGTATCTCTTATCTTTCTCTTCTCTATTCTTCCTGGACTCAACCTTCCTGATCCCTCATGTGCTCCTCACCCCTCCTCTTCTCCCCTTCTCATTCTCCTAGCCCCCACTCCTCTCCCCCCCATGCTCCCAATTTGCTAAGAAGATCTTGTCCCTTTCCCCTTCTCCAGGGGACCATGTATGTCTCTCTTAGAGTTCTCTTTGTTTCCTAGTTTCTCTGGCAGTGTGGATTTTAGGCTGATAATCCTTTGCCCTACATCTAAAATCCATATATGAGTGAGTACATACCATGTTAGTCTTTTTGTCACTGAGTTACCTCACTCAGAAAGGTTTCATGTAGTGCTATCCATTTGCGTGAGAATTTCAAGATTCTACTTTTTTTCCTGCTGAGTAGTACTCCATTGTGTAAATGTACCACATTTTCTCTATCCATTCTTCAGTTGAGGAACATCTAGGATGCTTCCAGGTTCTGGCTATAACAAATAATGCTGCTATGAACATCGTTGAACAGATGTCCTTGTTGCATGAATGTGCATCTTTTGGGTATATGCCTAAGAGTGGAATTGCTGGGTCTTGTGGTAGACTGATTCCAATTTTCCTGAGGAATTGCCATACTGATTTCTAAATTGAGGGCTGAAATCAAACTAGGAGAACAATACAAAGAATGGATATAATGAAGAGTTGGTTCTTCAAGAAAATCAACAAGATAGACACACCTTTATCCAAAATTACCAAAAGGCAGAGAGTGAACATGCAACTTAATAAAATCAGGAATGAAAAGGGGGACATAACAACAGACACTGAGGAAATCCACAGAATCATGATGTCATACTTTGAAAACCTGTATTCCTCAAAATTTGAAAATCTAAAGGAAACGGACAATTTTCTGGATAGATTTCACTTACCAAAATTAAATCAAGAACAGTTAAGCAGCTTAAATAGACCTATAACCCCTAATGAAATAGAAGCAGTCATCAAAAATCTCCCAACCACAAAAAAGCCCAGGGCCAGATGGCTTCACTGCAGAATTCTACCAGAAATTCAAGGAACAGCTAATACCAATTCTACTCAAAGTATTCCACACAATAGAAGCAGAAGGGTCATTGCCAAACTCTTTTTACAAGGTTTCAATAACCTTGGTACCCCAGCCACACAAAGACACAACTAAGAAAGAGAACTACAGACCAATATCCCTCATGAACATTGATACAAAAATACTCGATAAAATCCTGGCAAATTGAATCCTAGAACACATCAGAGAAATCATCCACCATGATCAATAGGCTTCATCCCAGGGTTGCTAGGATGGTTCAACATATGAAAATCCATCAATGCAATCCACCATATAAAACAGACTGAGAAAGAAAAAACACATGATCATCTCACTAGATGATGAAAAAGCCTTTGACAGAATCTGATACCCCTTCATAATAAAGGCTTTCCTTATTTTTAATTGTTGATTATTCCTTGGAAATTCCATATATGAATGCAATGTATTTAGATTGTATTCAATGCCTCCAGTACCTGCTCTAATTCCTTCCAGACATAAGAACCCAAAATACCATTCTCCCCACTTCATTTTTTTCCTCCTCCTGCTCTTCCTCCTCATCCTTTTCCCTTCCTTTTCTTTATATAACACACTGAGTCTAATTATTGCTGTATGAGCATTGATGTAGTATGACATTCATTGAAG
The DNA here is from genome assembly GCF_003668045.3 of Cricetulus griseus. NCBI lineage: Eukaryota > Metazoa > Chordata > Mammalia > Rodentia > Cricetidae > Cricetulus > Cricetulus griseus. Next base: position 105,840,358 of record NC_048600.1, read on the forward strand.
CATAAGCACCCTTCCATGGACCACACTATTGAAGAAAACTGACTCTCCTCCGCAGTGTCAATCAGTCCCCAGTTGGCTGTAGAGCCTTGCGGACCAGTTCCCTGTTCATGCTCGAGTGTTGATTGGCTTGATCTATTGTAGTTCTTGTCTGGCAACCATAGCCACTGTGCAAATAAAATATTTTTAAAGCTAAAATTTATTTGTCTATTACCTTATAATTGGATTTCAGAAATAAGGGTACAAAGCAAAATGATCCAAAGAGAACTAAAGCACCAATTTACAAAATACTGCATTTGTAGGAAAATAATATCCATGCCCAGATGAAATACTGATATGCTCAGTGCGTGTCTCTAACAGTCTAGTCTAAGACTGGAATGTCAGTGGAAGACTGACAGCTCCCACCCACCAGTCAGTTCTTCTGGAGACCTGAGTTATCCACTGATCTTTTGCCATGTAGCCTGAGCAGCTACTTGCATCAATTTAGTCTCAGGCAACCTAGCATACACCAAACCTGCATGGGACTGAGTGGTACTAGAGAGCCACTTTAACAAGCTATAAGGAGAAATATTGACTACTGTTTGTCCACTATTCACAGTGGCCAATCAGTACACTCCCTTTCATGTGGAGAAATGTACTTGAAAGACTATCTGCACCATAGGTAACTGCTAGAGAATTTCATAATAAATTGATGGCAAGCCAGTCTCTGCTGAAGGATTTTGTAAGACAGATGATATTAAAGAAAAAGAATCTAATGGACTATGAAAACATTCTACTCTAGGTTTTCCTATGATCAAACCATAAGAAAACAAAGAGTTTGGACTACATTAGCACAGTGAACACACACTTCATCATAGAGAATGTGATATCTTGACAACTAAATTCCCATATTTACATTAAATGAATACAAGTTTGTGATCAAATGGTTCTCTGAACTAATTATAGATGGATATGTGAAAGACACAAGAAAACCTTGTCTCTACAAGTGAGTCCTTGTGTTTTGTTGCATTAAATTGCATAACATATTATTAGATTTTACTGGGTGTTATTTGTTCTTTCAAAATTATTAAGTTAAATATACAAGAAAGGAGTGTAGGTCTCCCTTACCATATATGCAATGCAGTTGTGATGGCTGCGTTAGCTCCTTGCACTCAGCATTAAATTCAGTGAAGTGATAAAGCACTTGGCTTTCTTTGTATGGCTTATTTAATTTTCATATGATGGTCTCCAGTTATGTATATGCTTCTAAAAATAACAATATTGCATAGATGATTAATATTCTGAGACACACACACACACACACACACACACACACACACACACGCACACACACACACACACCATTTTTTCTTAATCCATCCATCCATTGATCGGAAACAAGTTGTTCCCACTTCTGAGTTACTGCTAGTAGTACTATAACAAGTATGACATTGCAAATTCAAATGGAGACAACTGACAATTGACATCTTTCATAAGAAGATGTAAAATGCCCAGCAGATACATGAAAATATGTTCCCCATCACTATTCACCTAAGAAATGTAGATGAAGGCCACAGGGTAGCATTGTTTCCTGCCATTAAGAACACACATTATCAAAAAATCTAAATAAACAAGATTCATACCATTTTAGTATACATTGTATTTATTTATCATGACATAATTATTAGATTTCATATATATATATGAAATCTACTGAGCCTATTTAGTATTGATTGTATGTATAGGTTTAGGGTTGACCATTTCAGATTAGACAACCTATCAGGGAGATCCTTGTAATGGAAATCCCTCTCTCAGATGGCATTGATTGTTTGAACCTTTGTCTAGGCATGGAACATCGTGAAGTTTTCCATATATATATATATATATATATATATATATATATATATATATATATGGAAATCCCTCTCTCAGATGGCATTGATTGTTTGAACCTTTGTCTAGGCATGGAACATCGTGAAGTTTTCCATATATATATATATATATATATATATATATATATATATATATGGCATGCCAGCTGGAGTTGTCATTATGCAGATATTGTTCAGATAATCATAATTTTGATATTACATGAGTAAAGCTGCTCTGTCATGTCTAGAAGATAACAGCAGCAGGCATGCTAGTCCTCTGGCTCTTGCAAATCTTTCTAACCCCTTTCCACAATTTTCCCTGGGCCTTGGTCATTGGAGCTGTGATGTAGATGGTGCCAGGTACCTCATACTCTCTGCATTGTGACTAGTTGTAGATCTCTGTAGTAGTTCTGAATAGGACTCCATTCACACATGGATCGAGGTCAACAACCAACAAATGAATCCTGATAAAACGTACAAGCTTCTCTACAGCAGAGGAAACAATCAACTGGTGTGGGGGGGGAAGAGATTCTTCATGATTCTATACATAATATATAAGAACTAATATCTAACATATATAATAAACTTTAAAAAAATCCAAAGAATCTAAAATACAAACAAGTCAGAGAATTCTTATAAAAAGAAATAAAACAGTCTCAGAAATATCTTTAAAAGTATTTGGCTCCTTTAGCAATAGGGAAATGCAAATTGAGAGCCACACTCTTAATCCCTGTGCATATGCTTTTATATGGTAATTTATGTGAGCCCTTCTCCAGGAAGAATGGTGTTCAATATCAGAGAAGTCTTTACTGAGTAAAGCTAAGTAGCAATGGCCCAGGGGTATGTTCCATGACTATCTCAATGGCTTACCTGGATTATGATCTTGATGAAAAAGAGTGGTTTTTATCCAATGGCTACAACTTGATTAAAAATAAAACCAATTCCCTAAGGCCTACCGAACCCCTTGCTATAATTTCCATCTATTAGGCACTGGTCCTCAACTCTTTGTGCACCTGGCATTGAGTTTTTAATAGGTGAAATAGGTTTTCATAGGTGAAAAGAGCCATGTATCTTATATGCTCTCATGCTTCCACCAAAAGGCAGAGAGCAGGTACCCTTCCTTTTGTTCACTTAATCTCAGTGTTTGTTACAAATAATCAAAGCCAATTCCTTTTACCACTAACTTACTTGAATTCCCTAATGTAAAAGTTCACCAGAGTTTATCCTACCATGGCTATCCTGAAAAGTTTAGGACTGTAACCAATTCACCTGTTGCAGGTTTAAATTTCTTTTGATGGGTAGAGGGAATGCTGTGATTACCTTATATCTTTCTCATTTTCATTCTGTTCGCTGTTAAAGATATATTTTCATTGTTTATCTTTTCCTTAATAAATCAGAACAATTTCATTTTAAGTGCTTCACAGTTCCATAAAACCAGCATTTATTTTCTTGTTCTGAGCACTTTCTCAGATAATTATTCTTTTTTTGTATTGTGCTCAGCTTCAAGGATTCAAGAAATGCCAGTAAGAACCAAAACACCAGGAACAAATCTATCAGAAATCAATTCCTCAATGCATAGAAACCTACCACATCCTTTCCTAAAATCAGATTAAGAATTCCTCGAAAGGAGATGAGTGTTGTGGCTTAATGGGGGCATCCCTGAAAAGGAGAGGATGATAAACAGGAAACATTACATCACTCCTTATCATGATACACATACCCCCAGAGTTCCTTAATAATTTTCAAATATCTAAACTCATTCTGTGGAGAACGACCTGAAGCAGATGTTTTCAGGGTATGGAATGTTTTCCAACAGAGAGCAAGTTCAAGAAAATCTATTCAAAATTTACGAAGATTTCTGTATGAAAATAAGTGAAAAATGATTTGGAGATTGAAGCTCTCAGAAAGCTTTATCTCTTTTCTGTGAGCAAGTGCAGAGCCATAGCATACAAGAACTTAGTCATGCGTACTTCATTAGTAGAGAAAATATTAGTGGGAGTTCTGTGAGTGCCGGGTAAGGATAAAGCTGACTAACTGTAGGAAAAGAAAGCAAATATCCAGGGTGGGAAGGAAAATTAAAGTTTAATTATCAGACGTTTTCTTAGAGTTAATTTCCCTTGCCTTTGTTTCAGTGTGCAAGTTCTCCATGAGAGGGAAGATTTATGGGTATCTTATTTTAATTAGCAGTCTGGAGGTAAATGTTCTGTGGAAAGTTGAGAATACATCCCCACTTTGCAGGCTTGGATGGAGAACACATTTGGAAATGTGTCACACACACTTATTAATGTCATATGTTACATTTTACTTGATTTTCTTCATAAAAATCCTTACATGTGGCCAGACACAGTTTAAACACTAAGTTAACTAAGGTCAACCTTCAGGACCACAACCATTTCCATGAGCTTCCCAAGGCTGTGAGGGAGTGGGGAATCTAGCAATGACATGCGGTCACCTATATTTGCAAAACTTTAAAGTCAAATCCATGTGCTATGAACCTTTATTTTCCTCAACAACAACCCACTTTCTTTCACACTTTCCTTTTTATTAAATGTATAATAACATAATGATGAGCATTTTTCTGGAACTTACTTAGTAGAGAGCTGATGTAGGGATTATATTTATTTCCCCATTTAGCAAGATATAGTTATATGACTTGGAGTCACTTCTTTGCACTGTGATGTTTCCCCCTCCCCAGAGGACTGCTGCTAGCATATGAAGAGCATCTAGAAGGAGCCGTCTTGCCTACAGTGAAGAATCACTATGCTGTGATGAGAAAATACAGGAACAGGACTGGAAGCACAGTCTGGGTTCTACCTCAGACCTCACTAATAGACCTATGTGAACACAGGGAGGCAAAACAAGTTTGAATTCTGTGGAGCCAGAAGCTCTATCTGGAAATTACTTTCAAATATGCTATGTACACAATTGTAAGCAGTATTATTTTTCTTGGCTATGCCTGTACAAAACAGAATTTCTCTTGTAATAAATTCATGAGATAATATAGCTCATATCTTTATGGGCCTTCCATAAAATAGACTTTATCATAACTCTGGGTATTTATAGGGAACAGACAAGCAAAAAATATAAAGCAGAGAGAGTGAATGTGAAGGAGTTTGCACTTCACATGCTTTATAAATAGATAACCAGTATCTATAATAATAATAATAATAATAATAATAATAATAATAATAATAATAATAAACTATGTTTGTGTTCACAACAAAGAACATAACTAGTCCAGGGTTTTTCATGGAACATGCCTTAAAACATCAAACCATGAAGAGTTGATTTATTAAAGAATATGTGGCCAAAGTTGTAAAAATTAAAAGTCTGTAGTACTATACCACCAAACAGTTAATAAATAAAATCATTGCTTTGTTTTCCTAGACCTGTAGGTATTTGGCATAATTTTTTATTTCTATTGCTGTAATGAAATACCCTGGTAAAAGAAAATTAAGAAATGAAGGGTTTATCTGGCTCACCATTCCAGGATATGGCCACTCATTACAGAAAAGTCAAGGTGGCAGTAAATCATATCCACAGAGATTGGTAGTTTTAGGGTTTACAGTAACAAATATAAATTCTTTCCATCCATTTGCCTGAGAATTTCAAGATTCCATTGTTTTTTCCCACTGAGTAATACTCCATTGTGTAAATGTACCTCATTTTCTCCATCCATTCTTCAGTTGAGGGGCATCTAGGTTGTTTCCAGATTCTGGCTATTACAAACAATGCTGCTATGAACATAGTTGAACAGATGTCCTTGTCATATGAATATGCATCCTTTGGGTATATGCCCAGGAGTGGAATTGCTGGATCTTGTGGTAGACCGATTCCAATTCTCCTGAGAAACTGCCATACTGATTTCCAAAGTGGCTGTACAAATTTGCACTCCCAGTAGCAATGGAGAAGTATTCCCCTTTCTCCACATCGTCTCCAGCATGAACTGTCATCGGTGTTTTGATTTTAGCCATTCTGGCTGGTATAAAATTGTATCTCAGACTTGTTTTGATTTGCATTTCCCTGATAGTTATGGATGTTGAGTTATTTCTTAAGTGTCTGTCAGCCATTTTAGATTCCTCTATTGAGAATTCTCTATTTAGTTCTGTACCACACTTTTTAATTGGATTATTTGGTGTTTTGGTGAATAGCTTCTTGAATTCTTTGTATATTTTGGAGACCCTTCATCCAGTAGCTGATGAAAGCAGAAGCAGACACCCACAGCTAAACATTGAACTGCATTCCTGGGATCCAGTTGTAGAGGAGGAGGAGGAATGAGCAAATGGGTCAAGATGGTGCTAGAGAAACCCACAGAAACAGCTGTCCTGACCAAGTGAGAGCACAGGGACCCCAGTCATAATGTAAGCCCCTGAATATGGGTGCCAGGTGGAGGCCTAGGCAGTCTATGGAACATCTGACAGTGGAACCAGTATTTATCCCTAGTGCACAAATGGAGTTTTGGAGCCCATTCCCCAAGGAGGGATACTCTCTCATCCCAGATATACACAGGAGGGCCTAGGCCCTCCCACAATTGATGTGACCGACTTTGATAATCCCTCATGGAAGGCCTTGTCCTCTTTGGGGAGTGGGGTGGGAGATGGGATGGGAGGATTGTAAACACAAATAGTGAAATGTCATATACAGAAGAGATAAAATTTATAGCAACCTGATATGAAAAGGAATGTCTTTACCTTAAAATGTTTCCCGATAGAAGAGCATACCAATTATTACTTAAAGAGAAATATTAGAAGTCACTTTAAAACAGAAATGTACCTCAAAATTCCCTATTATTAATATTAACCAAAGTGAAAAGGTGACAAGTATCACAAGAGGGCCTGTGAAGCTCAGAATAAAATATCTGCCTAGCATGTATAAATTACCAGGCTCTGTGACCAAACACTCCAAAATATTATAAATTGGAGAAGTTTTCAAATCTTTATATTATGGTAGTCCTCTTTCAGTGCTGAGGACAAACTGTAAGAAAATGTGAGAAATATTAAACAAAATTTGTTGCATTGAACATGCAAAAATTTAGCCAACATTCTGGATACTGCAAATAGCCTCAATGAAAATACAGTAATTGATTTGGAGGCTGGAGAGATGACTCAGAGCTCAAGAACACTGCTGTTGTGGTTTTGTAGTGCTCTCTTGCTGGACACTGCAGCAAAAGAGCTGGCACCAAACATTACAGGAAAACTATACCCACTCCCCACACTCAGGAGAGATGACCCTACCTCACCTCAGGCAAGGGAGAACTGACCCTGATGTCATGGGCATAGGGCACCTGGCTCTGCCCCTCGATTGAGGTTGGCAGCCACAGTGACCCAGACTGATAAGCTCAACTACCACCCAGGCCCATAACCTGCCTGGAGTTAGCCCACCCTAAAATCTACCCCATCTACAACCTGCTGAAATTTATTAAGGGATTGGTCCTGTGAGGCAATAGCTGTGGGACCTCTGACTTGGGGCAACTGTGCAGTATCTCAGAGGCGTTTTACTGGGGATCCATTGATGATGGTATATCTAAGGAATTTCATTGAGGATCCAGTGATGATAGTGTACCAGAAACCAGAGACCTTGAGCCAGTCCAATGACTCATTGCAATGAGCATTTGAAAGTAAAGCTGATTGGACAAAAAGGTATGCTGTGTGACATTCTGCAGCTCCCAATGCCACCAGGATCAATAAAGAGGTGTTGGATAGTCAGGAAAGAAGGAGCAAAGAGTTTTGTTTTTTGTTTGTTTCTGATTTGTTTTGGGTTTTTGCTTTGCTTTTCTCTTTGTTTTGTTTGTTTGCTTGTTTTGTTTTGGACTGGTTTGATTTTTTAAATATTTTCTCTTGGGGGCACTGCAGGGGTGAGTAGAGGATATGAGGGACTGGGAGGTGAGCAGTATTGGGGAACATTATGTGAATTTCACAAAGATTCAATAAAGAAATTATGTTTAAAAAAAAGAACATGGCTGTTCTCAGAGAGAGCTAGCATTCTACTCCCAGTACCAACATGGCAGGCAGCTCACAAACAGCTTGCTTTGTTTGTTTTCCTACTGCTGTAAAGTGACACCATGACCATAGTGACTTTTTTTTTTTTGAGACAGGGTTTCTTTGTGTAGCTTTGGAGCCTATCCTGGCACTCACTCTGGAGACCAGGCTGGCATCGAACTCATGGAGATCCGCCTGCCTCTGCCTCCCGAGTGCTGGGATTAAAGGCATGCACCACCACCGCCCGGCTACAGTGACTCATAAAGGAAAACAAGTAATTGGAGCTGGCTTACAGTTTCAGAAGTTTAATTCATTATCATCATGTTGGACACAGCAATTCACAGGCCTATATGGTGTTGGAGAAGGAGCTGAGAGCTCTATAACTTGATCCACAGGCAGCAGAAGACACTATGTACTGGGCATAGATTGAGCATATATGAGACCTCAAAGCCCACCCCCACAGTGACGAACTTCCTCTACCCCTATAGTGACACACTTCCTCCAACAATGCCTTACCTCCTAATAGTGTACTCCTTATGGATCAAGCATTCAAACACATGAGTCTATAGAGGCCATTCCTATTCAAATCACCACACACCTGTAACTCCAGTTCTAGGTGACCAGACACACTCTATAATCTGTTGAAGGCACTATATGCCTGAGGTGCACCTATATACCTACAGTCAGACAGACAGATAGACATTCATTTATATGATTTAAAAATAAATAAACATGTAAAAACAAGAAAACAAAACTGAGCTTGGTGGCCAGGCCTGCAATCCCAGCCTGCAAGAGGTAGAGTTTGAAGCCATCCTATCTGCAAAAGAAAATGGAAACCTAAATAATGGTCATGGATAAGAAGAATTAATTTCACAAAAATACCAATTCAGAATTGACAAGGCATAATACTTTGTCCTCAATCCTGTTAAAATCTGTTCAACTGCTTCATCTGAACGAACCCTCTTAAAGTAGTTCCTTCTGTTTCTCTCTCAACACTCCTGATCTCTCTTCTGCTCTTCTTCTATTTCCTCTTATCACTTGCCTTCTAACATTAAGCAGAAGGTGAATATTGTCTATGTTACTTATTATCAGCTCTTGAGAATGTTTTGTTTGGTTCATTAATGTATCTACAACACCCAGCACAGTGCTTAGCACACAGTAGGTAATCCATAAGTATTTACTGATTAAATGAATAAATAATCCCAAGTGCTAATTGCTCTACAAAAATCACAAGATCACTTAAGACTTGCTGGTGGATAGTGTCATTTTGAAGAGAAATGTGGTTATTGTCAACTGCATCTGATGACACACATTTCAATGAAGACAATACAAAGATGGGAGGTTGAATCATCACAAAACTCCCTCCCCTCAGTACCAAATTACATAAGCCAATAAAGTGTGCAACTAGGAAAAGAGCCATGAACTATTCTTAAGCAATCACTGAACTACAGAAGCTATATAAACATAAAACTGGGGAGAGCTGCAGGCAATTGTAACAGCAGAGAAGGTCTCCTTCTATGACCTTGGTCTGCAAACTTTCATCTCCTTTTAATTTTCAGATATAAGTAGTGATTCATGTCTATCCAAATTTTTCTTCTATCCATTAGAAAAAGATCTGTACTAAGCCATTATCCAAGATCATAATAAACCTGTAAGAACTGTACAGGAAGCATAGATATGTGCAATGTGTACATTTATAACCATGCAAATATTTGTTTGTTTGTGTATATAGATTCATAAACATATATCAAAGATGTGAAATTTCAGACCCATTGCTCTGGGATCTCTTAGGAGTTTCCCCTTAAGATTCAATGACTCAATTAATTCATTCTCTGCTTTTTTATGCATTTTAGCTGATTTTGATGATTGGCCAAAGCTGACAAGTATTTATCTGGCCCCCAAACTGTGAATATCTGATTATGGAAACATTTTAAGAGTCATGTCTTAAGCAGTAAAGAAAGGCAATTGGTCTTTCCTCTTCTCTCTCCCCCCTCTCTCTCTTCCTCTCCTCCCTCTCCCATTCTTCTTCCCTCCTCTCCCTCTCCTTCTCCTTCTCACTCTCCCTCTTTGAACTTGAGGTAAGTAAACTATCTTGATGTAAATTGCAGAGTTGAGATAAGACTTTACTGGAACAAAAATATTACTTTTGTTTTTAAAAATGTTTTCCATTTGGCTACAGGAGCCTAGTTTCAAAGGGAATAACATTTAAAGTATATGCTAGATGCCATGATATAGAGCCAAAACTGGCTCTTCCATAATTAGGAAATTTTTCTCATGGCTATTCAAATGTTCCTGCAAGAATATCACCCCAAGTTTCCATGCATTTGGGGCAATTTCTTTGGCTAGATAAATATGTCTGATCTAAGATCCAAAGAAGGCCAATCTCCAGTGATTGATCTATGCATATGTAAAAGCCCTGGTCCTCTTATTTTCACTTAGAACAACTTAGAGCAGCCATCCCACACACTATCCATGAGTCTTTGGAGCCCACTGGGAAAGCAAAGTTTGATGCTGTGAAATCTGTAGAGCTCTCCGTATAAGCATCTGATTCATTAAACTGCATCTCAGGATCCTACTGCTGAAACACTCAACCTTCAACACCAAGTGAACCTCCATCCTGTGGTTTACAAGTTGGGTGGCACTTCCCAGTGAGTAAATAACTAAAAAGACTGGCAAGCAGATAAAAGATGTGGGGGAGTGTACCACTTGCTAAAATCAGACTGTTTGGAATTCTCAACATATGGAAATTAATACAAAACTAAGGTTTTGTAACTAAAGGGTTTATTTGGCTTATAGATTAGCCTATCATCAGGGAAAGCCAAAGTTTGGCTGTGGAGGCAGAGACTGAAGCAGAGACCACAGGGAAGCTGACTTACTGTCTTACTCCTCACAGCTTGCCCAGCCTGTGAGTTATCTCAAAGGAAATTTGCAAGTGAAAAGGCATGTATGACATTAGCTTCTGCTATCACCAGCCTAACCACATACTATTAGCAGTCCTCATGTGTCACAAGAACTAGGAGAAACCAACAGGAGGCACATATAAATGTCTGAGAAACTAAATAATTGGAGGAACAAAGTCAAGGAATATGTTGTAATGACAAAGGCCCTTGTTGCCAAGATCAGTGAAAATAATTAAGTGCATCATCCATGTTCCAATGTATGAGTAACTAATACATGTGCAATTAATTTATTTATCTTAAACAAACAATAGCAAAATTAACTTAAAATATATTCATCCCATTCCAAGTGCCAATTTCTGTCTCAGTTACAGTTTTTGTTGTTGTCATAAAACACCATGATCAAAAGCAATGTGGGGAGGAAAGGGTTTATTTGGCTTATAGATTAGCCTATCATCAGGGAAAGCCAAAGTTTGGCTGTGGAGGCAGAGACTGAAGCAGAGACCACAGGGAAGCTGACTTACTGTCTTACTCCTCACAGCTATCCCAGCCTGCTTTGTTATACTACCAAAGACCATCTCCCCAGAGGTGGCACTGCTCACAATGGGCTTGGAATCTACATCCATCATAAATCAAGAAAATGCCCTTCAGGCAATCTAATAAAAGCACTTTCCCAATTTAGTTTTCTCAGATAACCCTAGCTTGTGTCAACTTGACAAAAACAAACAAAATAGGACAGTAAGTATGTTTAAGCTGGAGTTCCAAAGTCCAACTATTATGAGCCTTAAAAGACAAGCTTGAGGCTGTTAGGAGTCTCAAAGACTTTATGTAATTTAACAGCTTAATTACTGATCCACACTTTCTCTGTTGTCTGAAAATATAACTCAATATGAATATTGCTCTGAATTTTAAAATATAATCAGAATGCTTAGACTTACTCCAAACTTGAATAGCTACTAGAGATTAAATGGTAAATGGTTCTCCTTCCAATAACTCTTTATTATAATGGGCTATTTAATAAAATAGAGTATGAATTATTTAACTGCCTGCTATAAGGAAATGTAAAGTATCTGTGAGTGGGTGACAAAATTGAGAAATACAATTAAAAATGTAAAATAAAATATTCACCTCACCCAGAAAGTAAAGGCACAATATCTATGAATTTAATTAGTCTGGGGTAGTTTTAAAGCTTAGATGCACAAAAAGGGCTAAAACTAAGCCTGTGAAAGAAGTAAAAAGATCTGGATACTGTAAGATGAGAGTGTAGAAATATTTGTTTTTCCACTTGAGCATAAAAGAGGTAGAAGAAGAACTATAGATATGCATACATATACAGTTCTATATGATATATAGTTATATATAGATTAAAGAAATTGAAAGAAACAGGGTCAAAATTTGTAAAAATAAGTACAATGGTGGGAAATTCCAAGAATCAAGCAGTTTAAAATATTCATGTAGCAAATATCTTTTTCCATTCTGTGGGCTGCCGTTTTGTCTTGCTGACAGTGTTCTTTGCCTTACAAAAGCTTCTCAGTTTCAGGAGGTCCCATTTATTAATTGTCGATTTCAGTGTCTGTGCTACAGGTGAAATGTTCAGGAAGCTGTCTCCTGTACCAATTTGTTTAAGGGTACATCCCACTTTGTCTTCTAAGAGGTTCAGTGTGGCTGAATTTATGTTGAGGTCTTTCCTCCGTCTGGACTTAAGTTTTGTGCATGGCGATAGACATGGGTCTATTTGCAGTCTTCTACATGCCAACATCCAGTTATGCCAGCACCATTTGTTGAAGATGCTTTCTTTATTCCGTTGTATATCTTTAGCTTCTTTGTCAAAAATCAGGTGTTTGTAAGTACATGGATTAATATCAGGGTTTTCAATTCGATTCCATTGGTCCACCTGTCTATTTCTGTGCCAATACCAAGCTGTTTTCAGGATTATAGCTCTGTATTAGAGCTTGAAGTCAGCTAAACACTGAACTGAAATCCAGTTGCAGAGAAGACGTGATGTGGAGAGATTGATCCACTGTCCGTAAGGCTAAGATTTCTTTATTCAGATAAACACCAGCCAAACGCAAGCCAGAGCGTGCCAGGGGCAGCAAGGCAGCCAGGCCAGAGAGAGGAGAAGGGAGAAGGGACTCTCCACGTGTGTGCGGTCCCTTAAGAACTGTTCCCAAGTCACCTTAGACTTGCCCTCACCATGCCCTCACAGGCGTGTCCCGGCACACCTGTCCAGGCTACTAGGAGGCAGGGCTACAGTGTCTCCCTACAGTGATGAGCAAAGGGGTCAAGACTAGGCTGGTGAAACCCACAGAAACAGCTGACCTGAACAAGGAGGAGCTCTTGGCCCCCAGACTGATCACTGGGAAACCAGAATGGAACTGATCCAGACCCCATGAATGCGAAAGTCAGTGTGGAGGCCTCAGAAATCCTTGGGACCTCTTGTAGTTGATCAGTATTTATCCCCAGCATAGGAATGGACTTTGGGAGCCTATTTCATATGGAGGGATACTCCCTCAGCCTAGACACACAGGGGAGGACCTAGGCCTTATCCCAAAGGATATGAAAGACTCTGATGAACCCCATGGAAGACCGTACTCTCCCTGGGGAGCAGAATCCGTATGGGATAGGCAGGGTGTTGGGGGGGCAGGGGAGGAGGGGAGGCAGAGAGAACTGGGATTGACATGTAAAACAATCTTGTTTCTAATATAAATTTTAAAAATGGAGAAAAATATCCATGTAGCTGTAAATCTCTCTGCATTCCTATTCTTTGGTAGTGTCTTGATATGTGAGTTGTGGATTACATGGATTCCTGTGTAAGGGAAGACTTGGTCATGGGATGATAAACATAATCAGTAACTCAGATGAAAAGTAAACTCACTCTAGATATGTATATAAAATTCACAGCAAAACTCATTATATGGTAAAACAAATACACACTAAAAATAAAATACTAAAACATATAACTACAAAGAAACCCTTTGGAAATTTGCTGGCTTCATAGGGAGCACATATGCTTTTATGCAAATCATCAGTTGGGGACAGACAGTCTGACTTTGCCATGGGGAAATACCAACCAACATTTAGGGCTCCTTTCTGAGCATGTTCTGGTACATTTTAAATTTTAAAATTCATGAAATACCAGTTCCTATTAAATATAACTCTGGTATTTCCAAGGACATATTTGAACTTCAGTATGGGTCTTTCTGTAAGGTCAGAAATATGGGTTTTGCTGATTCAAACTTCTACTCCAACCAGCAAGGACAACCTCTCCCTGTGCTCAGCCACTCCACAGGCGCTACAGATCTTCATTAACCTCAGCTTTACAACCACCTTGGAACCTCTTGTCCTACTGCTGTTCCCATCAACTAGAGGCCATTTTCATCCCAGGCTTTTACAAATACGTCAGTCGCAATAAGCAGGGGCATTTACAACATGGCACACATAAAGTTACTAAAGCAGAGAGATTCTGTCTCCATTGTCTATAAACAAGAAGCAAATCCCTGTTGGAAAGGACCTCTGTGATCTGACTCCTCCAAGCCTCTTCCTCTGCTCAGAATAGCCATTCCTTGATTAATTTTTAACCACTCCCTGTAAACTCTTTCAGAAAGTTTAGAGATTTTTATCATCCTATCTTTCTTTTGAAAGCAGAGGGCTCTTTACTTCCCCACACTGGGGAAAAAATGATTTCTGTTGAAACAACAACCTCATTTTCTGTTTCAAAATGTGTTCACAGTTGTTGCATCACAAGGTCAGGTTTCTAAAACTCAGTAAAGGATGGTAATTTATCTTCTGCCTGTTGGAAATTCCTCAACAAGGAAATACTAAAATATACTGGATAGGAAATATAAAAAATAGTTTGTGATTCATAAACCTTTTTAATTTATGTGTTTGTATTTTTAAAGGCTATGCCTAGCTACTTACTGTAAGATATGCCTTGTTTGGAATGTCTACCTTTTGGTTCTTTCATGTCGAAGTAGCTATGCTATTGTACTTCCATCACTGGGCTCTAAAATATATGCATATTTTAAGACTTAAATTAGCAGATATAAACTGAGATGTCAAAAAGAATCACATACAACCTGTATAGACTATATTACTTTTGTCCAAATGAGGTCTTTTTAGGATAAAGGGGATATTTATGATTACTTCAACTCAGTTTATTTTCCTGGGTAATTATAACATATGTTCACTGTACCCTAACAGTTGGTATATAACTTTTAGAAGTCCAATCAATGAAGCATTCTGTACATTGCTTACCTATTTAGAGGGTGTGGTACCACACAGCTTTATGCTGTCTTTTCTTACATATAAATAACATATTTATCCCTAAGTCAGTACAAAGCCAGATAATTGTTTAGATTCACATTTGCTATATAAATATTCTTTTAATAGCACTTGAAATTACTTGATTGTAGTATCCCTCAAATCAATAAATAGATTAAGATTAAAATACTTATTAAGGTATTATTATAAATACCTTATATTATTTTATTAATATATTAACATTAATATATTAATAAGTATATTAATAAAATACTTATTAATATCCTGATTAAGAATGCTTGGCACCAAAACTGTTTATATTTCAGACTATTTCATTTCATGTATATTTGTTTACTTATGACAATATCTTGGGGATAGAAGCCCAAAACATGAAATTAATTATGTTTCATACATACTTTATATATACAGCCTGGGAATAACTTCATAGACTATTTTAGAGTGTTTGAAATTTTTACATCAACACATGTACTTATGACATCATGTGGATATTCAAAAGGTTTCCTATTTTGGAGCACTTTGGATTTTAGATTTTTGGGTTAAGGGTGTATAACCCATACATTTTTGCTTTTATAAGTAATGCCCTAATAAATATTCTTATGTCTACAAGTTTTTACCTCTTCTTACTGAAAACTTCCCCAGGAGAAATTTGAAGGTTAAAGGATTGTCACATTATGTTTGGTGACAAATTCACATATTCCTTACTTAAGGATGTCAAGCACATGGACACAAATGAAATATGTGAAATGCCAATTTCCATGTAATTCTGAGAGCAATTATTTAATAAAAAAGAAATTACCTACTATTTTAATTCACTATCTTTGAGTAGGGTTCATTAATTTTCACCCTTGTAACTAAGAGGAGAATAATCAATTGGATAGAGCTTGTTTTAGAAAGTCTAATAGAATAGAGAAGATACAAGATGCCATACAAAACTACTGATTTTTGGAAAGTTTTAAGTGGCTAAATAGTAAATTTATCCATTTAATGCATTATTTTGATGCCACTCTCCTTTGCCTCTACACATTTATTAATAGTTTTTTCTAGTTTTTACTTTTTTGGTTTAAACTTAAAAACCTAATTTTATTTTATACAAATAATTAGCCATGTAACCCATTACTCATTACCCTTCAAATCTCATACCTCATTATTTATTACATCTAAATCTCTGTACTGTGCTCCAGGCTGTTTCTGAACTTTTTGTTCTCCAGTCATCACCTAATCTAGAATTTATTCTGATTAAGCTTTTTCCTAAAATATGAATGCCATAGTCATCAGACATACTTTTTAACATTTTCAATATTAAGGGTCCCTACATTCTTAAACTTCATTGTGTTATAATTTGACTGTTTTTCTGGCTCAATAGTCTAAGATATTTTGCATATTACATAGGAAATAATATTTAAAGAATGACATTGGTATTGAATTAATAACGATTATTACATTTGTTGATAAATTCTAAAATATTTGACAGATTTGTAATATACATTCACATACAAACCTATCATATGGCTAACTTTCAAATGTTGTTATTACAAGAAGAATCTGCAAAAACTCACAGAAAGGACTTTAGTAGAAGAATTAAATATATTTCACTGATTAGAAGTTGAAGATTATAGGTAGAAGACCTGCCTATTATACATGGGACAATAGGGTTAGTCTACTGCAGGAAAAAAAATACTGAAGTTCAAAAGGAAGAACTTCTGTGGAAGCATTGAAGTATCATATAAAAATCTATATGTTTTTTTTTACTAACAAATAATTCTTACATTTCTGAGAGGAATTGGATTTTTAATAGTGTGTTAATAGTGTTACAATATTTAATAATGAGAATTTATATTAATTAATACTTCAGAGGAAATTATATGAAAAATCTAGGCATATCTATATCTGCAAAACTGGAGAGAATGAAGCAAGAGGAATAGGTGTTGGAGACTCCTATATGGTAACTTTAAGGCCAGCATGGGCTACATAGAACATAGAGAAACCTTGTCTCAAAAATATTCTGTTTACACCATGCGCATCAGACACATGGCCTGAACTGATCCTTACCTTAATGCTTCCTTACTAAAGATTTCCTTTCATGACATCAGAGTATGCCATGTAATCTTCCAGAGTAGCAAGGGAACCAATAATAGTTCTACCATCTATGAAACCTATGAACCATAACAATGACTGTTAGGGAATGATAACTCCATTATTAAACCAGGATAATCTTTACCTGTACTTAAGTATCTGTCCTGATACATACAGGTAAGTCTGAAAACTTCATCAAGGAAACATTTATTTTGCAAGAAACAGTAGCCAGTATAGAGAATCACAACCAATTAAAATGCAGATTTGGGGATTCCAGTACCAACACACACACACACCAAAATATAAAATACAAAAAAAAAAAAAACCTTCCTACACCTAAGGGTCAGAGGTCATTGCAGCAAAGAGAGCAGAAAAATTGTAAGAGCCAGAGGATCAGGAAGTTTGCTGAATATGTGTCTCCTAAGAATGTCATATGCTAAATCCATAAAGTCTCTCCAACATGACTGCCTAAACATGAGCCTAAAAAGGACAACATCCATACCCATGCCAAAGTGGATGAGGGAAGACCATGAGACCCCTTAACAAAGAACTTCAGGCAACTAAGGAATGCTGGGAATGGGAGATATAATCTTCCACAAGGAAAGAAATGCTAACTGGATATTCAATACAAATGGTCAAACTTGAAAGCACATATAAAAGTAACATTACACAGACTGAGCAGATTGTATTTGGAAAATGTATAGACATATACATGCATGCATGTAAAAACAATAAATGAAAAAGGAGATCATGAATTTGAAATAGAACAAGTAGAGGCATATATACATATTTCAAGGGAAGAAAGGGAAGGAGGAATGGTGTAATTATATTATAATCTCCAAAGTAAAAATAAATTACATAAAAATAAAGATTTTAAAGGTCATATAAAATACCATATTTGACAATATTTGAGGGAGACAGGATTTTGAGCTCCTCTGATTTCTTACTTAGGGTTTATTGTTAGCAGCACAAGAAGTTTAATAAGAAAGCTATTCCTCTACAACTTCCGAGCTTTATTCTAAGCACAGGCTTAGATGAAATTTTGCCTAAATGCCTATTAAAAGAATAATGGGAAGACAGAGGGATCATTTTAAAAGGTGCACGTGGAGATTCAGAGTCATCTCTTTTAAAATTTATGAACAGCAGCAGTAATTTATCTTATGATGGGAACGATTTTATTCCCATTTCCACGAATGCTAATGTTCACATTTCACTTATTACAATTAATCTGGCTCAATTATATTATGTGAGCTTGTGTTCAGCTGTACTGATTGATAATACCAACAAGTATTAAGTATGATTTTGTGAACTGTGTAACTATACAACTATTTAACACCTAATTAGGGAGGGTTGAAAGGGTGTACTTTTGACCCCAAATGCAAAACCTATTAGGAGTTCCTGGTAAATGATAGTCTAAAGATCATGGCATTCATTTATTAGACAAATATGCATTGAGTTTGTCCATAGGCCCATGCTTGGGGAAGAGACACTGATATCTGATGAGGATTTCAACACAAACCAAGAAATGTTAGGATTTTGCTGAACTTTTGTTTAAATTTCATAGAAACTATGTTAAAATATATATCACCATAATATAAAATAGTGAAGTACACTTGCCAACATTAATAGCTAGAAGTCAAACAAAAGGTAAGACACTGTAGGTGGATACCATCTCTTGTCTTTTCAACTACAACATTGAATTTTTCCCATCATAATATGTTTCTAGCTACAAGTGAGTCCCAAGAAGCATGAAACATGATTGCTCCTCCTGTTAGAGGCTTAACAAATAAATGAAGTACAAAGTATTTCATGGTGGTAAATCCTGAAAACCATGTGGAAGTTCACACAAGGCAGATATCAGCAAAATATAGTAAGAAATATAGATTATATAACTTCAGGTCCACTGCAATGGAGCCAACCTACTATGTAATGAAACCAATGAAACTGGGAGTATCCAAGAATAAATCATTCTTTATGTCCCCCCCCATACTTATCACAGTGATCACAGGTTCCCTCACTTAAATAACACATGAGCATCATATCATATCCATTCTGCATGTCTATAGCTTGCACCAGAAATTAACATCTTTCTCCATGTCTACTCCTTAATCTAGAATCTATTCCATTAACACACACACACACACACACACACACACACACACACACTTCATTTCTTATTTCTCCTGAACGTTAACACTTAAGGAGATAAAACTCACTGATTGATTTGAAGGCTCTCACATCTCAGTGGTCTTAGAACAAAATCAAAACCCAAAATGCCCTGTTTTGTAGCAAATCACAGAAACTAAATATCACTTGATCATCTATATAGAACAGGTGAATGGATGGTCGCCAATGTTTTTGGGTGTAATAATCTACACGAGCAAGCCAGCATAATATACATGTGATAATCTACATGAGAAAGCCAGCATAATATAACTTGAGCCATCACTTCATGTCCACACCATGTTTCCTATATTGTTTTACTTTATGTTGCTTTTTGTATTTTCAACTTTGGGCAAACCAACTATACAATATATAAACAAACTTCATCTGAAAATATCATTGCCAACAGCTCTTAACTAAGTACACTGGTTATTCTGCTTCTCCTGGTCTGATTCATTACACATTAAACAGGGAATAATGAATATATACTTTCCAAGAGTATTGTGTAAATTAAATGGGAATTAAGTTCCAAAATAAGAATGCAGAATAGAAATTCAAAAGGTTTTCATCCCCTTGTTCTGATCTAAAGAGCCCAAACTAAACTTTAATTGAGGAATAATAGTCACTTTTCGTCTTTGCAGCAATTTTTAATTTATTGATTATACTAACTAATAAAACTTCCCTAAAGTTTGCTTTATAATAACCATACCTCAAAATTATATCTTGTGTGTGTAGCTCTGAGATTCCTTCCTACTGATATGCTGAGAACACTAGTGTGGTATTGCTGGCTAAGATATAAACACACTGTGAAGCTGCTCTCATTCTTACATTTTGACTCCACTGGGAACTGGTACCACAGTGTTATCAGGAGATTTCCCCTTGATTATTCTGAGATAGATTGAGTTGCAACCTTACATGCTTCAGCAAGTTTTTCCCTTAGCTTCAATAATAGCATTTTCATAGCTCACCTTGGATTTAGAGATGGAAAGTCATATTAATCATGGAGGAAGATAATACTATGTGTGAAGGCAGGATAAAGTCCTTAAGGATAGATTTTAAGAGTCTATTTTCAAGTAGTGATCTCTTTTGCCACAAGAGTTACATGGTACAGGGACAGTTGGTAAACCATCCTCAAGCCCACGGGAATTTGATCTGTGGGCTACCTGAAATGCCTCTCTCTGTAACTTTCCTCAAGGGTCTCGTGATGTGTGACCAATTACATGTTAATGATACCCAGGAACATGGCAGTCAACTAGAATATCAAAGAGCAGATTTACCTAAGAGGGCTAATTGCTTAAAAATGAGATCAGAACACAATATGAAATGAGGAAGTATTAATCTACAGAGAAATCAGAAGCTACAGACTCCCTTCATGTCTTAGGAGATATTAACTGGCTTGATAAATATGAGATTTTCTACTCAGAATCCAACTATGTTGCTGGGAAGTACTGGCATAAGGGATGGCAATGAATGAGAACAAGGTATAATGATGTATACATACAAAAATAACATAGTGAAGCCTATTTTAGCATGTGTATGTATGTGTTAGGCACATGTGTGTAGTGTGTGTATGTGTGTGTGTGTATGTGTGTGTGTGTGTGTGTGTGTGTGTGTGTGTGTGTGTATACATGCATGTTCTTATGTATGTGAATGTATAAGGAAGCTTGAGGTTGATGTAGGAAGTCTTCCTCAAACATTCCCCAATTATTCTTTGAGGTAGGGTCTCTCAATTAAACCCAGAGCTCTCCAGCATGACTAACAAGTTTGCTCTGGGGATCCCCTGTCTCAGCATTTCCCACAGAGGTAGATTGCCACCATGTCCATTCAGCATTTACACGGATGCTGCAGATTCAAACTAAGGTCCCCATTTGTAACTGTCTGCATTTACTATTATGATTATTAATTTTATAGTACTTAATGGCATTTTCATATTCCACATGAATATTTCTAAACTAGCTTCATCTTCTGCAACTTCAAGAACCATACTCTAAACATGCATGCCTTAATCCTTCAATTCAAGCAGCACATTAAGCATAATAACGTCTAGTAAGTGTTTGTAAAGTTCAGGGAATGATCTCTCATATATGTGCTTTGGGTTTTGAATGCATTAGTGACCTTATTGAGCAAGCAATAAGCAAATATCCAGCAGAAGCTGACTGCAGAGGATGAGAAGTCACACGGAGTTCTGGCCTGAGCTCTTTCCACGGATGATCGTCCAGCTTCTTGTTCACACAACAGTCAATTTTACACTGTTGGGAGCCAAATCTCGGGGCTTGGCATGAGATCCTAGGCCATTCTTGGCCAGCCACATAGTTATATATTAATCTTTACATAGCAACTCCTTAGACCCTCAGCTCAAGAAAAGAAACAACTTGACCCAGTCCTTCACCCACAGGCTTAGTCACCTAGGCAATCCTTCCTGGACCTCTTACTCATAAACTCTTTACCCTACCAAACATCCTCTTCTTGGCTTTCTAATATCCTGCCTACACTAACACCTGGATCACAAACAACCCACTCTACCCCTCCCCATATCCTGCTCTGCCGACTATATAAGCTAGCCTGAGGGAAAAAAATAAGGTTTGCCACTTGATCAAAATCCTGTCTTGTGGTCATTCTTTCTGCATCTCTTGTCCCCATTCCCTATCCCTGACTCTCTTGCCCCAGGATGACGTCCTGCAGGTCGGGACATTACACCATTGCGTAAACAGTAGTAATGCCTCTCAATAATCGTTCATCTTCTAACTGCTCTCCAGGATATGGGCTTTTATAACCTTAGCTGTTCTTCCCTCTCCAAAGCACAGAGCCAGCCAGACCTGAGACAGGGATCTGAGGGAGGCCAAGGAAGGGCCTTTGCACTCTCAAAGTACAACATAACAGCACATGGTAATTATTACACATTATGTCAAGAAAATCTTCTTCAGCCATTATACAAAAGTTGAACAATGTAGGTTGCTCAGCATTCATTTACTCTGACCTCATATGAATAGTAACAGCATGGTAACAAATGTTTTCTGGCTTAATGCCTGCAATTCTTACAATAATAGTTTAAAAAATGTTTTGCTTTCTAGAGGTGTGATGTGATAAAAGACTCTAGCCAGAAATTATAGAAATAAGCAAACTTGTTCAAGTTACTGAACTTAACCATGTCTTTGACAAGAAACAAATTGCATGCAATTTAAGATTGTGTTACAGACATTATGCATTATTAATTAAAGGAAACATTTGTGCTTACAGTGCCATGGTGGAAGGTTCTAAAGTGTGAAGAAGGAAAGAATAAAAACTAAACTCTCTGATATTTGTATTTGCCTTAATGTACATTGGAAGTAAGTAGGGTTGATGGATAAGCAGGTGAGAAGACAGCGAGATAGGTATGGAATGAAAGAAATGAAAATAAATTTCAAGCAGCACCTGGAGGAAGGTATTCTTTGATTCCACCACACTACTTGAACTCCTTCTGATTTTCTTACAATGTATGCAGTGAGATTGAGGAAACTGAAATTCCTGCTTTTTTCTTATAACCTTTAAAATGTGGTGAGGTGATGTATATGAATACAGAGCCACATTTACCTTAAAAGGTAAGAGGGAATTTTTCTCTTTAAAAAGTCTCAGTTTCACTACTACAGACAAATATCCCTCATGAACATCGATGCAAAAATACTCAATCAAATAATGGCAAATTGAATCCAAGAACACATCAGAGAAATCATCCACCATGATCAAGTAGGCTTCATCCCAGGGATGCAAGGATGGCTCAACATATGCAAATCCATCAATGTAATCCACCATATAAACAGACTGAGAAAAAAATAAACACATGGTCATCTCCCAAGATGCCTAAAAAGCCTTTGACAAAATCCAACACCCCTTTGTGATAAAGGTCTTGGAGAGATCAGGAATAACAGGAACATAACTTAACATAATAAAAGCAATATACAGCAAGCCGACAGCCAACATCAAATTAAATGGAGAGAAACTCGATGCAATTCCTCTAAAACCAGGGACAAAACAAGGCTGTCCATTCTCTCCATGCCTCTCCAATATTGTCCTTGAAGTTTTAGCTAGAGCAATAAGATAACAGAAGGAGATCAAGGGGATACAAATCGGAAAGGAAGAAGTCAAACTTTCACTATTTGCAGATGATATGATAGTCTACATTAGTGACCCAAAAAACTCTACCAGGGAACTGCTACAGCTGATAAACACCATCAGCAAAGTGGCAGGATACATGATTAACTCAAAAAAATCAGTAGCCCTATTATATACAGATGATACATTCATGAAGAAGGAAACCAGAGGAATATCACCCTTTACAATTGCCACAAACAACATAAAATACCTTGGAGTAACGTTAACCAAAAAAGTGAAAGACCTGTACTGTAAGAATTTTGAGTCTCTAAAGAAAGAAATTAAAGAAGATACCAGAAAATGGAAGGATCTCCCATGTTCTTGGATAGGTAACATAGTAATATTGGCAATCTTGACAAAAGCAATCTACAGATTCAATACAATTCTTATCATTTTCAATATCATTGCCTTATAGTAATTTCCAATAATGATGAATTTGTATCAAGATTTACACACCACCCTCTTTCAAAGAGACTGAATATATTGACCTTCACATAGGTTTTCTTTAAGCATGTCAGGACAAGCCAATCACTTAGGGCATATTTTAGTACTGAAGTGTGGCCATCTCTTAATCAAAAGTTAGAAACAAAGTATTTCAGGAAATTAACAAAAAATACAGGACTATGTGACTTGCTAAGCAAATGGCATGCAGTCATTTATGTCTAGAGTATAATATACTGAAAATGTTGGAAGGATCCTAGTTAGAAGTTATGGTCAATAGGTTATCTTTGGTCAATATGTAACAAGAAAGTTTTAAAGGTTTTAAAAAAAGTTATGGCCAGACATGAGGTATAGAAAAGTAAGTTTTGTGACAGTTGGGAATGTCAAGTAAAATTAGGTCAGGAGACAGAAGTTCTCAGCTCATTGAGTCTCTCAGTATCTCATTCCCTATATTCCTGGTTCCTTTACATCTTTGTCTTTGTGAAAACTGTTTTTGGTAGATATGCTAAGTAAAACTGGACTCAAATATTATTGTGAGTATAGTCTCTTGAGAAGCACATTTTTAAAAATAAAAGTTGCAGGACTCCATTTAGGACATAGAAATAATTCAGAAGTTCACCAGCTAGAAATTCTGAGCACTCCTAACAAGTGTATTACATAAAATGATACCCCAGTCATGAACTTTTAGCAAGTGTTACAGTAATCTTTTCATAAGTGCAACATCTGTCCTGCCTGTGGCTTGATGTTTCATTGAAATTTTATGGAATGTACAATTTGATAGCTGATTTGTAGTCCTTTAGAAATTAGTACTTTAAAGAGATCTGCCTGAGGGTTTGCCACCTAAGAATTAACAACTCCCTTATCACAATGAGCTTGCATTTAAAGTCTTGTCATGGGAGAGAAAAAAAGCCATCTGCTATTGCTCGCAAGTCCATGCTTGGAGAACCTCATATCTGGATTATTTCATGTTACCCTTAAGAAACTATGCAAACTTATGCCCTTTCAGGAATGAGTAGGATCCATGTTGATCTTGGAAGACATGCAATATCTAATACCATCCTTTAACACCCTTTACATCACTTTAACATTACTTACTGTCACATTCACACACTCCTCTATCAGCCAATACTCATTCTCTCTCTCTCTCTCTCTCTCTATATATATATATATATATATATATATATATATATATGTATATGAAAATAAAAATGTGGGAAGTAAAATACAGAAATACAGATGATTTAGCTTCTTAAAGTTATTATATCACAACATAATAAAGGCATCTCTTACTACCAATCCCAAACCTGGGAAGTGGGGAGACACTTTCCAATTTTAGGAAATAAGATCTGGCTATGGGAAAGTCATGAACATCTTAATACATGAGTAACTCTCCACCATGAAAGAAAGGACCTTCTGCTAAAAATAAATGATCTGTGCCCCAAGGATGACTTTACTTCAAAATCATCTTGTTCATTGTAAATAGACACCAGAGAAAGGTAGAATGCAATTCTGTAATGTGTGAATACCTCAGAAAAGCAGCATGGAACAAAAAGTTCACCATGAATTTGGGAACATATCATGTACCTAGGAGAATCATCTTGGTCTCCTTGTCTTCAATATAGGAAGACGTTGGAATTATTTGACCAGCAGAAAGATGCTGTGGCCAACTTTTGGAGACAGACCAAAGGAACTTGTTACATAGCCCATCCCTGGAGCAATTTTAGAACTAAGAGCCTCCATCACACAAATGTTGTCCTGCTGTGAAAAAGCCTATGCTAACAACAAAAATATAGCAGACAAGAAACAGGGATATGACGACACCCCATTGTTACAACTCCTGCTACTTGAGTCAACTCAGTAGAAATGTATTGGGGGAGTTGTTTGCCAGCAATAGATAAACTATGGGAAAAACGAGTATAACCAATCACTAATAGAGGCCTTGAGAAATGAAGCAAAGGGTGTCTATGGCTAAATACAAGGAAGTGAGAACATTGCCTTAGGGGAGAATCATATACTTAAGAAATCACTTAGACCTGTACAAGGAGCAATGGAAATGGTGAATACTTTATCACCAGACCATGCCCACTCCGTTAATTAATTTTCAATCAATAGGAAGTGAAAGCTGCCTCAAAAGATGCCTATCTCTGCATGTCTGGTCAGTGTTGATTAAGGAGGATCTCAGACATGTTTATTGATTCTCAAACTACAAAAGTTACATCTCTCATCTGAGTGTGAGCTAGCCTCCTGGATTCGAATATACAAAGTCATCTCTATCAGGACACTAAAGGGTGCATTTGGATAAACACTTGAGACTTTTGTTACTTTTACTCTACCTGATTGTAAAGGGGTTGCAGAGTCAACAATGGAATCACTGGAATATGATAACACTTTGAAACCTATAAATAACTATGCCACAAATAAAGAAAATTGTGATAAAAACCTAATCTTGTTAGTATATGCTCAAATATTTAGAAAGAAAAATGCAATCCTTTTGCTTCCTAGTTATGTTTCTACACACACACACACACACACACACACACACACACACACGCACGCACGCACGCACGCACGCACGCACGCACGCACACACACACACACACACACACACACACACACACATACACACATGTGCTGTAGAGAAAGGTTAGTTACTCTTCTCTGAATCATAGATTATTTATTTACATGGCACATTTGACTTTAAGCTATAGTATATTGTAAACTCCCAATACCTTTGTGATTTTTACAGAACATTGAACAAAATTATATAGAACAATGAAAAGTTTCACTTGAAGCCTTGGAAATGTTTTTCCCTACAGTATAGCCAAGTACAGGTATTACAGTGGCCCACAATATCACCATGACAACTGATCCAACTCAAGGCTAGCTTCCCTTTAACAGGTTCCAAATTACTTCTATGGACTGAGAGCTCCAGGGCTTACTGGCCTTGTGAATTAAACAGAGAGCCAGTCAGAGCGATGAGTAAACTAATTTCCCCTAAATGTCTGGACTCATCAACTTGTAATGTGCAGATCTGGATTTCTGGGTTCAGCCAAATGCAAGGAAAGTGACGAGGAAAAAACTGAGGTTGGTGCAAGTAATGAGGGTTAGAAATAGAACAGAAGACTCAGCATCCTGTTAGAGAGATGCACATTTGCTACTTTCCTATTTACCCTTTCTCTTAGACTTAGATCCTCTTGGACCTCTGGCTGTGCTGTCTCATGTGTAACTCTTTTAAGGGTTTTCTCTGTATCCCAGGCACCAAAGAGAATCCAGACTTGTGATTCAAAGAAACGCTTGTCTCTATCCCATCAATCCTGAAGCGTATGTAAATGTTTACGAATTGATAGAGGGAGAAAGGGGAAGCCAGAAAGATGAATAATTAGAGGGGGAATCTGACCTATAGATATAGCACCCACATTTAAAGCCGGCATGAGTACAGTTGCCTATACCTACAGCATGGAGCAGATGAGACATGGGGATCTAGAAAACTCACTGGCCAGACAGTCAAGCAGAAGTATGAAGCTTCCACTTTAGTAAGAAAGCCTATCTCAAGGCAATAACTTGAGGAATAATAGAGAAAATACTTGCCGTTTGGTTCTACACACACACACACACACACACACACACACACACACACACACACACTTCCTGTAACAAAAGACCACTTCTTAATAAGTCTTAAGATGGGACTAATAAAACTGTTGTCTGCTGAGCAACTAGAGTTGGGTTATTGTGAGTGAGCTTCTATGGATAAGCCTGAAGTTAAGTGCTGAGGGGAAGATAAATAGCTATGCAAAATAAGGGGAAAAAATGGAAGTCATTCTGAAAGGTGCTAAAGCATGAAAGGTAATAGTGCTAATCCACTGAGATCCCATGGGGCTGAATCCTCTTCCCAGTCCCCAATAATGTTCAGGAAATCTGCCAGCCTCAAAGAGTATGAATTGATTTCTAGGAAAAAATGATGAAAGAGTTATGTGACGGGTCTGATATAGAGCAAATAGAAAATATGTGTAGATAATAGAGTAGGATATACACTAATTGAGCATCATGGACTATGTGCTATGGTTCTCCAATGACACAGAGGATATAAGTAACATGATAGCAATATATAAATGAAACTATATAGATATATGAGAGTGCCTATTATTAAAAGAATTGTCACACATGACAATGGAAGGTGAAAAAATCATACAGTGTGGTTTTAGTAAGCTGGGTAGCCAGGATAATGAGTAGTGTGACTTCCCAATTACAATCATTAGGACCATGAGAGTGATAGCTCTAATAATCAACAGATGAAGACAAAGGCCTAAGGGCCTGTACCTCTGATGTCCAAAGATTCAGGGGAAAATGGTATCCAAATTCCTGTGCCATAGAAAGGGAGAACAACAGATAAACAGAGAAAGAGAAAGAAAACGAGAGTTGCCACTTGCTTCCCCATGTTGGTAGACTGCTGGATTTCCTTACTCAGTCCACTGGTTCAGTGACAATCTTTCTTAGAAATACCCTCCTAGACAAACTCAGAAACAATGCTTAACCAAATATGTGGGAATTCCTCCGATAAAATGAGAATTGCCCAGCACAGACCATAAGGGCAGATGCTCTCAAAAGATATTATGCATTCAAGGAAATTCTTAACATTTTTGCAGGTCATGAAGTCTGTAATTAAATTCTCTGTCGGAGACATGGAGCTCTCCACATCATATAAGGAGTACCTGTGAAAACGCTGGAGGCATTTCAGCCATTCATCTCTTCATTCTTCCTGAAATTTAACCTACAGACTTCCAAGCTGAATTTAGTATTCATATGATAAAATTAAATTCAGTAATAATTTAGGTTAAAATGATGAACTGCAGATGAATATAGAAATATTCTACATATCTCATGCACTTAAATTCTTTATTTATGTGTTTGTGTATGTGCATGACATGTAAACATGTATGTGTGTACATGTATGGGCATGCATGCACTACAATGTGCTTGTGGAAGCCAAAAAATTACTCAGGGATCAGTCCTTACCTTACATTTCTTTGAGACAGGGTCTCTTTTGTGGTTCAGAGATTTTCCTCCATATTCCCTCCATATCTTCTGCCTCCATAGACCCATGGTAGCACAAGGATCACAGACATTCACTATTGGGCTTGTTTGGGTTCTGGGAATTCAAACTCAGACCCTCCCCCTGGAACAGCAAGTAATTTAGTCACTGAGCCATTTCCTCTGCCCACATTCTTTATTCCTTCTGAACACAATTACTTGACGTATGTCAAGGATGAAAGCAGTTCTAACACAATGAGATAGATTTCCAAACTGTTACATATTTTCTTACATAACCAGAAAGAGCAGTGCATATCTCCACATTTCTATGTAATGAGTCTACTATCCTTTAGGTATGAATTTGGTTTTAAAAAGAAAAGTAAAAGAGACAAAAACTGTGAGAATTCTATGGTTGTGAAAAAGACATAGAATTATCATTTCCATTAAACAAATACTAATTCATA
Source organism: Cricetulus griseus (assembly GCF_003668045.3). Taxonomy (NCBI): domain Eukaryota; kingdom Metazoa; phylum Chordata; class Mammalia; order Rodentia; family Cricetidae; genus Cricetulus; species Cricetulus griseus. The sequence goes on from NC_048600.1 coordinate 105,869,661, forward strand.
CACAATTATACAAAAATAATGTTAAGGGCATGAACATGAGTATGAGTGCCATCTTTGATAATTATAACAAGAAACATGCTATCCTGTGTTGGAATGTGAGATGATCATTTCATAAGACACTAGAAATCCATCTGTTTAACTATTCTGACAACAAAGAGTTGATTTATAATTTGAACCATCACAAATTCTTACCTCCTATATTCCTTAATTACAAACTTTTAAAAATTATTAGTATTAGATTACTAAGCACCAACATCTTTCTACCTCCCGAGGAGATTAAGACCTCTTACTCAAGCTCCCTCTGATAATGGATGCCAAGTCCAGCTTCAAACCTGAGCCTATGGTACCCTACTATGCATCTCCAAAGTCTTTCTTTGATTTTCTAGAGCTAGTAAGTGCATCTCTGACAATCCTGAAAATTGAGAATGAACAGCCAAGAGCACAATATCTTATCCTAGAATGAATCTCAGTTAATTAAGCCTTCTCCTGTAGTTGTTTCCCAGTGTCATTGAAGGCCTGTTAAGGGAATGAAATTATCTTCTGGTGAAAATATATGGGATCTACTTCTGCCTTTAAATGAGAACTGAACATTCTGATCTATCCCAAAATTTAAGATCTGATCCTACAGGGATGAAGCATGACAGTAGACATCTGGAATATGATGCTGAGAAATAGCATCACACAACCATGAAGCAGAAAAAAAATGAACTGGGAGTGGATCAAGCATATGAAATCTCAAATTCTGTTCTCAGTGATCTGGCATACTTCCTTCAGCAAGGCTGCCCCTCCCCAGACATTGCCACCAACTGGGAACCAAATGTTCTGTTATCTGATCCTCTGGGAGACATTCTTGTTCAAAAAACCACAGAGAGTCAGTTTTCTTTAATGGTGTGACTCCTCTTAAGTCAACATTACTCCAGCAAATGATCCAATACCCATGAGTTTGTAGGGAGAAGAAAGTAAAATTGGAGGACTGTTTAAAAATTATAAAGAGGACATGATATTTGGAGAAGGGTGGTGGGTGAATATGAGTTATGTTAGTGAGAATAGTGAGGGGTGGATACAATAAAAATACAATGTATACATGTGAGAAAGTCTCGAAAATCAATGAATTTCAAATTTTTGATAGAGCCCAACATTTAATCTGTTTGGTTCCATGCTTTCCTATGACAAGAGACATTTTATTAGTAACTCAATCATCTTTCTTTCATTGGTCTGTTCAGGTTTTCTATTTATTTGTGATTCACTTGTGGAGAGGCCCATGTGTGTTTGGGTATTTCTTCATACTTTGAGACTATAGACTGGCAAGACCAACATGATGCAAGGGTATGAGAAAGGCCCACATCTCCGTGGAGTACCTACTACTAAGATGGAGCAATGACCCAAGACTACTGCGATCATCCATAGGTGACATTGGTTGTCATAGACATCTGATTGTAAGGGGCTGGGTACATCTGCTTAACATTGGGGATATTCCAGAGGCTTGTTTCATCGTGTACACTTCTTGGAGATAGGGTCATTAGTTTCTCTTTTCTTAATTGTTTTATCTTCAAGTGACTTTATTTACTGTGTTACACTGCTCTGACAAGTAGATGAACTTGTAAGCTGACTGTTGTCTGATGTAGGTTAACTGAGCAGTAGAGGGTAACTCATTCTTCATCATGAATGGAGCCTCCATCACATGTTATGAACTCTGTTTCAGCTAATCTTACAAATCTTACTTTGCCACTAGATTGAACTCGGCCTTTTTCCCTTAGTATCATAAAATAAGCAAGAATTACCTGGTTCCAAAGTATGTTTGCCTTTTATAATATCACCTCCTTGCCAGCAAAAGAAGTTATCAGTGAAATTACATACAATGACATAATGATGATATACCAAAATTTGTACAACTGAAACAACTAATTAGAACTAATTTTTATTTTCAATATAAAAATCCAATCTTTAGACAGCATGAAATGGAAAATTTCCCATTTGTGGATGAAGAGTTTAATATACATGGGACTAGGATAATATAGGTTAATTTTATGCAGGGAGAAGTCACTTAGACAAGAACCCAATAACCCCAAATTCCAGCTCCAAGGATCAACACTCAGCTGCTCTCCGTGACCAGACCAGAACCAAAAGAGCAAGCCTGTCCCAGACCCCAGACCAAATCCCACATGCTCACATATGCACCTGTGTGAGTGGCCAGCACCACAGGTGCATAGTTAGATTCTCTCACTGTACCCATTCCCAAAGGATCATACAAAGTTGTTACCATAGCATTTTGCCTTTGCACAGGCAGATGCTGGTCTTGGGAAAACCAACTATGGACTGAGCATGCATATTTTTATGGATGGTTATTTTCCTGCTACCACTAAATTTGAAAAGCCAGAAAATGCCTGCGTCCAATAGCATAGGCTTGTAATATCAGTTACACAGAAGGCAAAAGTAGAAGGATTATAAATTCAAGGCCAGTTTGTGATACAGGAAGAGTTCAAGGCCATTACTCACAAACTGGTGGCATCTGCTTTCAAAAAGTAAAAGTTAAAATAGGACTAAGGGGATGCAGCAGAGTACTTTCCTGGCATGCATTAAGTCCCTGACTTCAATCTCAATACCATACACAAAAATCTTGTTAAATAACACACACATTTTTTTTTTTACCTATTCTTTAGGTGAGGAATATTTAGGCTGATTCCAGTTTCTGGGCATTATATAGAAAGCAACTATGAAAGAAAATGTGGTACTTTGTTGTTGTTGTTGTTTTGGTTTTCAAGACAGGATTTCTGTGTTTAGCTTTGGAGCCTATCCTGGCACCCACTCTGTAGACCAAGCTGTTCTTGAACTCATAGAGATCTGCCTGCCTCTGCCTCCTAGTGCTGGGATTAAAGGCATGCACCACCAATGCCCAGCTGAAAATGTGATACTTTTATACAATGGAGTATTATTCAGCAGTTTAAACAGTGACATCATGAAATTTGCAGGCAAATGGATGGGACTAGAAAAATAAAAACTTCCTGAGTGAGATAACCATATCCAGAAAGACAAACATGGTATGTACTGACTAATAAGTGGATAAAGCAAAATCATAGAAACCCAAAGTTCCCTCATTTCTAATAACTGTGCCAATACCATAAGAAGTTAAGAGAGGTGGACATAAAGACAAGGGATAAACAGTGCTAACTATGAAGACTAAGTTTCCAAGTGTTGTTGCCTATAGGATAAATGGAAAAACTTGATATATCCCCAGGGGAGATAGAGTAGTATAGAATATAGAATATATTGATACAGCTTTGGCTGGTGAGTTGAATGTGAGAACCCAGACCCTACCAGGTATAAACATTAACCACTAGAGATAAAACTATCTCCTGCCCTGCATGATGCTGTAAATGCATATGCTGCCAACTGGGCACACTATTCTAGCTGCAGGTGTGCCTAGTTAGAGAATTTCCTTTGTAATTTTCAAGTCTAAGTCTGCTTATGCTTCTAACATTAGACATATAGATTTTAAATGGTAATGGGTACCTAAGGGAAGGCTGGGGATGAAAAGGGAAAGAGGCAAAGAAACAAACTGGTTATTATTATAATCACTTTTAGAGAATTAGGAAGTAAAAACTGATTATAAAATTGTTCTTGAAAACCATTGAAACTGTATAAATAAAAACAGCCCAGACTATCTGGGGTCAGTTGTTTGAACAACAGGTGGTCACAATTTCTTCATGGTATAACTTCACACATCCATCCCAGGCCACTGAACCCATCCAGAGCAAGGCTCCCAACAATGAACAAATATGGGGTTAAGAAAGAATATCAAGAAATGAAAAATAGAAACTTTTCCAGGACACATGATATTTCAAAATAATTCAAACTCATTAGACATTTCAAAAATAGCTTTTTTTAATTTACAGAAAAATCACATATTTATTTTGGTCATAAAATTCTCACCACCATGTAATATGAACACCTTCACCAGTGACTACAACAATGAATCCAGATGGTAGCACTTTGCCATAGAGCTGTGGAGAGCAATGGATGTTTGCTAAAAAGAGTTCATTATAATTAATGTCACGGCACTGAATGTCAAAGGAATTAATAATGATTAGCCTCTGATTATAAAGAGCTGCCTATCATGGTTATTATGTTAACATTCAAAAACAACCCTTTTTATTAAAGCATTTGTTTTTGAATTGTCAACAGCAATCTGAAAATCAATGAGTTGCATTTTTCAGGATCAAGGATCTCATACAGGTCATTGGTTTTTCTTGCTGGAGCTATGTTGCATAATGATGTTATGTGGGCAGATGATCAATTTGGAAAGGGAAGAAAAGTGAAATTCCCCAAACAATATTTTAGCATTGCCCACTAACCTGTTTCCATATGTCTGTAAATGGCTAAATAAGTTGGAAACACTCTATTTGAAATTTAGAGTGTGTCGGTATTCAGTAAAGGTCATAGAATGTGTTTTTACAACTGAGAGCAGCTCATTAGTTTAGTATTTGCCTGGTACATAGGAGGCTCTGGGTTCAATCTCTGGGACTGGAAAATAAACAAAGTCCTAGAAAAAGTCTGTATACAAATTCTATACTTTGTGCCCAAATTGACAAAATAGCTGGGAAATCTAAAGCCACCAAAGCCCTGAGTACAGTTGCCTCCTTACCAGTGAGTTTCTGACAGACTGAAATTCCTGAGCAGAATGTCTTACCAACTTACCAATATAGTTGCACATCAAAAGACTAAAAATCACCATTGTTCTTACAAATGTGGAAATCTGAAAAGGAAAACCAAAGTAAATCTGATTCCAAGAGAAGAATGGTATCCCTAGGACAAAGGAAGAGTTGATATTAGTAAATGATTATTACAATACACAGAGCAAAATCTTTGGAGTTCTAAAAAAGATACTTAGGTTTAGACAGTTGGTGAAAAAGGAAGAGAAGTATTTTTTCACATATGTATGTAGTCTTCTCACTGTTAAATGGGAATTTGCTTCTTTTGATGCATGATGAACCAGAAATGTGCATCGATTTTTGCCTGTACTGTGAATACCTGGAGTCTTTGCCAAGTTCCTAAGACAGAAATAGCAGAAATGGAGTTGTGAAGCAGCAATATAATACAATTTGTAACAGAGAAAGGAGGCAAGCAATCAAAGGATGGCTCACTTGAACTGGACAGGACAAGAACTTTCAATAAAATAACAAATATAAAAATCTATACACTTGCTTTGAAAACAAAGGTCCTTTATTACCTTTCGTTTCCCTTTGTTGAAAACATCCTTCTAAGAAGATTCTGTTTTGATTTCTACTCATGTAACACCATGAACTTCTATTTTAACATGAGTGGGAGACTTGTACAAAATAACATTAAAAGTAGGAGGACTAATCCCAGCATGTAGGAGGGAAAGTGGTCAGCTGCTGCTAAACAAGCATTCCCTTGCATGCTGCTATTCCTTGCCTAGTATTGTTTTGATTTCTGGAGTGTTGTGATTTATGAAATGAAAGGTCTCATTCTCTTCCTTAAAACCTAATTTCAATGTTTCCTCTTACAATTGTTGTGGAAACAGGTTAGCATCATGGGCCTTCACAAAATGTTTGCGGGTCCCTAGGGATCCTCAGACCATGCTTTGAAAACCACTGCTGTGGGTCAAAGAATCAAATAGGTAATGAGTAATGTTTTTAGTCACTCCTTTACCCATCACTGTGCTTTCACACTCATTAGCTCAGTTAATTCTCATAATAGTTCAGAAAAGAAGTAGAACAGACTGGAAAAATCAAGACTTGGCTTAAGCAGTCGATGAATGTTCAGTATCAGAAACAACTTTTAGATTAAGTCTTCAAAGCGTTTATCCACCATATGATACTAATACTTGACTTTCACCAGGATTGTGAAAGTTTCTAAGAAATTGGTAAGTTTTTTACATTCTTATTTCCAGTTGAATTCATTTTTTTATTTGGTTTACAACTCAGTGCTCCCATTTTTATATTGGTACTCAAAACTGTTTCTGGCATGAATATTGGCATCCTTCTCATGTTCTATTTTTAGCTTCCCTGTCTATTTGACATGTGCATGTGTGTATGTATTTGTATGTGCTTAAGTGTTTTCTTTTCCATATCTTATATTACAAGATGTTCACTGTAAACTGTTCATAGCCTGGTATCAGCCTTTTCTTCAAGGATATCTAGACTATTTGATTAGAGAGTGGTGTTTAGAATCCAGAAACTGAGTTCTAGGTCTACCTGACTCCACTGATGGGTCATTTCTTGAAGACACTCTCAGCAGATAGAACTAGGAAATATAGGTATTTACAACAACATTATACAGGAAATATGCATACTCTGCCATCTATCATCTATCTTTTATCCATTTGTCAATCCTCTCTATCTGTCATCATTTAATCATCTATCTATAAATAAAAGTTTTTTAATACATGATTCCAGTAATTGAGTACAAAAGAGAAACTTCTAAATTTTATGCTTGCCTATTATGAATTCCTTCTCTGACAACAAAATTGCAGTTGTGTTTTCAATCATTGCATTATATATTTAATATTTATAAACAGATATGCTCTAAGTATTAGTCCTAGGAACTTGAATGCTTTTACCCATGAAAACAATTATATAGTTGGTACTGTTGTGTTTCAGATTTTGCTGCATAAATGCAACACACACATTTACTCATCCCAGAAAGACAGCTTACAACAGACCAAAGTAATGGCTGAATCAAATTACAATTACTAACAGAGGTATAGATGAGGGGATACTTTCAGTAACAAGGATAATTCCAAAGGGGCTACATCACAGAAAATCCCACATCACACAGGTGGCAACTTGTTCGATCTGCTTCTCTAGGTATCTACACAACTTGCAGACAGCTCCACATGTCCTAGAAAGTCAATTTTCAGTTTCTCAGCTGGACAGAGTCTCTACCTTCAGTAATTGTCTACTGCTTCTATAACTCTGGAGAGGAGCACTCCAGAATCTTGCAAGCTTCAGCTGTCCCAGACATGTGAAGTCACTTTACCTCTTTCCCCCTCCTGGAGGGGATGTTTCATTAAAAAGGCACTGCTACATAACATTAAATATGAGAGTAAGATTCCCAGTGTAGCCTACAGACACCTACTTAAACCTAGTGCCTGAATTAGTACTCACTTTCCCACTCAACAGTATTCGAAATTGAAGCTAACAAACCTCATTAAGTTCTGTTTCCATTAACAATATAATTACTACAACATGTAATATTTTGGTAAGACTTCTGATTTTACTAAATTATTCACACATAAAATAACTCATCTTGTCTTTATCAAAAGTACAAGTGTTGGGGCTGGAGAAATTGGGGCAGCAATTAAGAACACATACTGCCTTGGCGGGGCACCAAAGTTGCATTATCAACACTAGAGTTGGGTACCTCACTAAGTGCCTGTTAATACAGTTCCAAGGGATCAAGACCCTCTGCTAGTAATAGCAGGGATTGCATTTGAATATATAATCACATACACAGACATACCTATATATGCATGATTAAGAATTAAGAACCCAAGTTTCTCTCTTAATTGTTTTCTAAAGCTTGGGATTCAGATTCTACTTCTACTATTAATTCCTACTAGAATAAAATATTTTAATTATGTCTAATTAACTCCTATGAATTAGTAAATATTACTCATGAAAAATATGCATACAAGATTACAAAAATACCTTGACTTAAGCAAACTCTTTGGTATTGTTATAATCTTGTATGCAGATTTTTCATCACAACAAGGACATCTATTCAACTATGATCATAGCAGGATTATTTATAATAGCCAGCACCTGGAAGCAACCTAGATGTCCTATAGAATGGATGTGGTACATTACACAATGGAGTACTACTCAGCAGGTAAAAAAATGGAATCTTGAAATTTACAGGCAAGCGGGTAGAACTAGAAGAAACCATACTGAGTGTGGTAACCCAGTCACAAAAAGACAAACTTGGTATGTACTCACTCATATATTGATATCAGACCTAGAGCAAAGGATTACCTGCCTACAATACACACCACCAGAGAAGCTAGGAAGCAAGGGGGAACCCCAAGAGAGACATACATGGTCCCTTGGAGAAGGGGAAAGGGACAAAGTCTCCTGAGCAAATTGGGAGCATGGGGAGAGGAGAGGGGGAGTTAGGAGATAGGGAAGGGGAGAAGAGGAGGTGAGAGGAGGACATGAGGGAGGAGGAAGATTGATTCAGGAGAATAATAAAGGTGAGCAAGAAAAGAGATACCATAATAGAGGGAGCCATTATAGGTTTAAAGAGAAATCTGGCACTAGAGAAATGTCCAGAAATCTACAAGGATGACCCCAACTAAGAATCTAAGCAATATTGGAGAGGCTACCTTAAGTGCCCATACCCTATAATGAGATTGATGACTACCTTATATTCCATCCTAGAGCCTTCCAATAGTATCTGATAGAAGCAGAAGCAGACACCCACAGCTAAACACTGAGTCAAACTCCTGGAATCCAGTTGCAGAGAGGGAGGAGTGATGAGCAAAGGGATAAAGACTATTCTGAAGAAACCTATAGAAACAGCTGACCTGAACAAGGGGGAGCTCATGGACCCCAGACTTATAGCTGGGAAACTAGCATAGAACTGACGCAGACCCCCTGAACTTGGGTGTCAGTTAGGAGGCCTGGACAGTCTATGGGGCCTCTCATAGTGGATCAGAATTTATGCCTAGTGTAGGAATAGACTTTGGGAGCCCATTCCACAAAGAGGGATACTCTCAGCCTAGACACATGGGAGAGGGCCTAGGCCCTACTTCAAATGATGTGAAAGGCTTTGAAGATCCCCCGTGGAAGGCCTCACCCTCCCTGGTGAGCAGAAAGAGGATAGGATAGGGGGTCAGTGGGGTGCAGGGGAGGAGGGGAGGGAGAGAAAACTGGGATTGTCAAGTAAAACAGGATTGTTCCTTATTTAAATAAGAGAGAAGAAAAAAGATTACAACAATATGGCATTTCTCTAGAAAATAGGTATCCAAATCAGGCTCTTTTTACCAGTGCCCAATAACCTAAACACCTGCTACAACTAAAAACATTTAGATACTGTCCTTAACCTTGAAGAAGTATGGGTGGCACAGAAAAGCAATAATGAATGTTTCAATGAATTTTCTTGGTTCTTTTGATGCTTAGTAAGTGTGATGTACAGATACATCCGTTTAGTTTCCATTATCATTGTTTTATTTTAAACATTAAAACATTTCACAAATCACAAATGTGCTGATTGTTCCCATTCTAGGAAAGCCTAGGCAAAATGACACTCAAAATCATTCTAAACTGGCTGGTAAATATATTTGTAAGACTGCACTCCATCATGTTTGAGCTTTTTTTAAAAAAAAAAATGTTTCTCTGTTACCCATGATCACCCTAGGGAATAAGGATTTGATCTGAAAGAGAACATTCATGAGTGTGGAACTCAGGAGAGGGAAGACTGTGGTGGTCATTGAAGTTTATCCTCTGCAACAGCCAAATCCCTAATTAGTATTCACTGAACCTGTGAGCGATACCTCTGAGCAAGGACTTTAAATCAAAAGCTTTGCTCAAAATTCTCATCTCTTTGCAAATCACAATGAATATCAATGATGAAAAAATTACAGCAAAGAAGATTGCAAATGGGCCTCAGAAATCACCCGTTCCAACTCTGTCACTTTGCAAATGAGAAACCTGAGGTGTAAGGAGATTCATTGGAGAGCCCATGGTCACAATATGTCAGTTGCACAGTTGCAATGCGATGCTGGGTTTTCTGTTTCCTGGGGGTGGCTTTTGCTGTTGAAATCATCTCCAAAGCTCAGGGTTTTCTCAAATGTCCTTTTCAGTTTTCCCCTCACAAAACCACAGTTTTCTTTCAGAAGATGGTCCTTTTTAAATGTCTTCAGGTCTCTGTGTGTGCGTAAGAATATTTATGATGGTGCTAATATTAAGCAATTTTAGAAGCCTTGGTGAATTAACACAGTTTTTTTAAATATCCCAAGTCAGTTTGCCATTTTGCAAGTGATTGTTATTCTTCATTTTATCTTCTTTGTCTGTCTATCTATCTGTCTGTCTGTCTGTCTGTTTCTCAACCCTTTCATTTCTTCATTGATTTTTCTATAGTGAACACAGATTTCTATATCTTGGCTATCCTATGATATTGCAATGGACTTGGATATTGAGATACTTTCTAAGGATTTTGCTTCTTTCCCTTGGGGTGGATATCAAGGTTTCTGGGTGATACAGTGGATTTACTTTTTTAAAGGTAGGTTTACTTTCAGTTTTGTAGAAATCTCCATACTGTTATCCACGGTGTAGCTGAATCAACTTATATTCTTACCATCATCATAGGATTGCTCCCTTTTATCCACACCCTCTCCAACACTCACTATCTTATGGGGTTTCCTTATAATATTCTATCAGGTGTAAGGAAATATTTCATAATAGTTTGTACTTGCATTTTCTGATGTGTTTCAGTACTGAGCACTTTTTCACATGTCTGCTGGTCTTTTTCTATACTCTAGAAAAAAAAAATCTGGTTCCCTCTGTATTCTTAAGTTGGTTTTGTTTTTGTTTTAGGGCTTGTTGATTGTTGTTGTTTTTTTCTACCTATGGTTTACAGATTTTTTTCTCCCAATCCACAAGCTGTCTTGCATTTTATTGATGCTATTCAATTACTTTCCTGTTTCAGTGCCTAGGTCAGTCCACAAATTTTCTTCTAGCTACACCCGTTTTCTTGCCAAATTTCTTTAGGAAATATACAAGATGAAATGACTTAGTTTTACCTTTGAAGTGCTCTTTCATCCATTGGAATGCAGGTTGGTCATGGCTTTTTCATCTTATCTTATGGTAGACGATGTAAACAAATTCATCTCTTTTAATCCTAGTCTTTGTCACATCTAAGATGCCTTTGAGGAACTTGGTTTAATCACATCTTTGTTGTTTATCATTAATGGGCAAGCCATATTTCCAAAAATGCTAGCCAGCTCTGCAACCTTGTCATAGTCCCTACTTTGAACTCTGTTTCTCTGCTGCTTTGTTTTAGATAAGGTTTAGTCCACAGATCTGAAGAAAGACTGCAAGTCCAATGTGATTGTGACTGCTTTTGACTAAATTATAATTGGATTTCATCAGGATACTTAACTAGTATTTATAATGGAATTTTATTGCTCAAGTTCAGGTAAATTTTAATGACTAGCAGACATGTGTTAAGCATTGCCTTTCACAGACTTTGGCCATTAAATTATGTTTGCATAAATTTTCATTCTTCGAAAACTTTAAAAAAAGACATTTTGCCAGTACATTAAAATTATGCAGCTTGTATTTCCTCCTGACATCTTCATTCCTAAGTATTCCTGATATAACTTAATACACCGTGAGAAATATATAAGAATTAAAATAGAATCACAACATCTGAGGTGTTTAAACAATGTAAATTTCATATAATCTGACTTAGAATCTGTCTTAGTCAGATATATTGCTGTGACCATGACAAATTCAAAAAGAAAGCATTCAATTGGAGCTTGCTTACTGTTTCAGAGATTCATTTCATTATTATCATGGTGGGAAGCATGGCTTCATGCAAGCAGACATGGTGCTAGACAAGTAGAGAGTTCTACATCTGAATATGTAAGCATCAGGTAGAGGGAGACACTGGACTTGACTTGAGCATTTGAAACCCCAAAGCCCAGCCCCAGTAACACACTTCCTCCAACAAGACCACACCTATGCCCACAAGGCCACATCTCTAATACCTATCAAGTAGTGCCACTCATTAAAAACCAAGCATTTAAATATACGAGCCTAGGGGGCCCATTTCTATTCAAATCATCATGGTATCTAAACATAAACTTTCTTTTTAAAAATTACAAACAGTAAAACATAGGATCAAAATGCTTCACTTTGAAATCTTAAACTGTTCTAATTGAAAATCAGAGATTATTAGTTTATTAATTTTATTGATACACAATATTGTTTTCATTCTTATAATCAATGAGAAAAGTAATATTTTACTGAATTCCAGTTGAAAAAGAATTCTTCTAACCAAAAAGACTCTTTAGAATGTCAGTAAAGACAAGAGCAATGAGGTAACTGGCATTCACCCACAGAAAGTAGAAAACAGAAAAGAGATATAATAGATGGTAAATACAGAGAGAGACAGTATTCCAGGTTACCATGTAAATGCATGAATTTTATAGACAGCATTAGATGCTACAAAGTCTGTAGGCACCAGTTCACAAGAGCCATACTTGTATGAACTTGTGCAAATTCACAAGTAGAATATGGATGTAATACCTCCATAGTTGCCTGAAACCAATAATAAACAGAAATTAAGCACCAGGGAGTGTGCACAGGTCTTATTATTTATATTGCACTTAAAATTTGCAATAGGTCTAACAAGAAGAAATATGAAGTATAAGCATGAGCAAAGAAATAGTGTTGTTTTTTTAATTTGACAAAAGGTACACAATCAGTGTTATGCTAGAATGTAAGGTTGACTCTGTTTACCCTGATCACATTGACAGATTACTTGCCACTCTCAATTCTCAGTACTACATAAGAAGTTTGCACAGTAAAAGGATAGAATAGAACACATCATAAAAGTCACAAGATAGGGCAAAAGTCTTAAGAGAAGAGCCAAAGAAAATCTGTTATTAATTGAAGTCAACTACAAATTCTAAGTCTCACATTCCTTTAAGAGGGGGTGTCATTGTCTCTCTCATCCAGCTGAGCTGGCATACAATCTCCTTTAACTAGAGGAATGTCACAAAAAGTATGATCTGTGATTTCTGGTGCCTGGCCTTTAAAAGATAGTTTCCTCTTTGTTGATTGGGAAGCCAGCTGTCATGCTTTAACAAAATATTGAGCGAGATCCCTTGTTCTTCACCGGGACAAGTTTGCCTCGGGAATCTTTTGGTAATAAGGTAATATCTAGAGACATTTTTGTTACAATTTTGGAGACATTGCTGTTATATATCTTGTGGTAGAGAGCAGTGAAACTATAAATATGTCTTTAAAATGTCCAAAACAGCTCTCCACTATATTGCTTCATCAAGAATCCTCTTGGTGAACTGTCAGTAGTGTAGAAATTGACACTTGATTACACAGTGAATGATGAAAGAATAACATATTGAAAGAGTTCAGGGGGTAGACCCCTGAGTCCCCAGGCACGTAAGTTGAAGCCATTCAGTTTATACAGCCAAAGCCATATTGTCTAAATACAACCAAATAAGAAATGAGCTGTAATGCCCCTAGCCAACTTGGAGTGGTAGAAAATACAACTGAAACCAAACAAAATTCTCCTACTATCAAACTGTAAACACTAATAAATTTAGGATACTTAGGTTTTATTTGTCTTTTTTTTGCACAGCAATAGGTAACTAAAGCATTATTCTCCTTGGGATGTGTTGCTATATTAGTTTATTTTTCTAAAAGGTTTACATGGGAATGTAACTATATAATTCTTCTAAATTATACCTTATAGATATGGCAAAATTAGCATCACCCTTGTAGTATATAGCACTTTCCTGAATATGAACCCATTCTTTTCTATTCTGTTTGTTTTCTATATAATGCCCAAACATCCTATTACTCTGATGAGCATAATATCGATTAGTACTTTGAATTCATCAAATGTCTGTTCCCAACACATATTTCACTCAGTTTTATTTTGAAGCCATTAATTTTCTAATTCATGTCTGCATTTCTTTATTTATTTGTCTATTTTACATTTACTTTATTAATTTGAGCAATATTATTCTTTTATTCTTATGGGAGTGTTTGCAAATATTTGCAAATATTTTATCATGGAAGTAGAAAACACCCTGTATGTTGCTTTTAAAATGCTGTAGCTCTAAATTGGCACCACGGATAAAGTACATGACAGGAAGGAACATGGTGGAGAATTAGGTTGAATGAAGACTTTTTCAGGTATAATTATATCAATTCATGGAAGTTGAGTGTAGAAGAGAAGTTTTATAAAGCAGTTCTTCTCTAATGGATTGATCCAAAACAAACAAATAAATCAGAAGACATTAATTCAAGAAATCTAAGGTGGTATTGCCCTAGTAAAATAGCAGGTTTCTGGCCTGTTTCAGCTACATAAGATTTTTGTAATAATTACTTCAATTTGAATGACCTGTTCTCAGTTAAAATACATGAATTCACTTGTGTATGCTCTGTCTGAAACAACAGAGGAACTATAAACTATTATTTAATAGCACATAACTCCATCATCCACTTAACTATTTCCTGAACATGCAACAGTGACCTTGACAAGAAGACTCAGATTTGTAGTCATGCTTCTAATTGCAAAGACTTTTTGCTTCTGAAGGTGTGATTGTAAGAGTTATACATTGTTAGTGTTATTTCATCCAGAAATGTAAGGCAATTTTCAAAACACTTTTGTATTACTTTTAACAGATAAAATGGAAAAAAATTCAAGGTAAAAGGGGAGATATTGTAGCAAACCTTGGTGAAATTAACTTCCCACGAAGTTTTTTTTTTTTTAAATAGGGTTTTCAAGGGTAATATTGAGTATTACTCACTCATTTTTAAAAATATTTTTCTTTTCCTTTTGAGATTATAGTATAGTTAATTATTTCCTGCTTCACATTCCTCCCTCCAAACTTCACTGTACAACCCTCCTTGCTCTTTTTCAATTCCTGACCTTTATTTTCTTTTTTGGTTTTTTGAGACAGGGTTTCTCTGTGTAGCGTTGGATCCTATCCTGGCACTTGATCTGGAGACCAGGCTGGCCTCGAACTCTCAGAGATCCTCCTGCCTCTGCATCCCAAGTGCTGGGATTAAAGGTGTACTCCACCAATGCCTGGCATTTCATTAATTGCTGTTGCATGCATAAATGTATATATACATACACACATACACATTATATTATTATGGAATGTACATTAGGCATATAAACTTGTATATATGTCAAAATGCAAACTTCTCACTCATATTTTAAAATCACTTTGTACTTTGACACTTAAAGTTGTAAGCCCATCATGCAGAACATTTACAGACACTGTTTTCATGATTGAGTCAACTAAGGTAGTGAAGGATTAGGCCAGTCAGTCAACTGGCAATTTTGAATATCTATGATATGCTCACACAGGGGATACAGGCCATGGAACTGAATCTTCATGGTTCAGAATCCCACATTGTCCACCAGTGTAATTGATTTGGAAGATTTACACCCATTCCCTCAGAAACTAATAAGCAGAGGCTGACAAGGTATCCTTGCTGCACATTTTTATGTTCTATGCACTGAAACCTCTTGAAGATACTGACTTTGCAGCTATGATTCTCTGGCTATCCATTTTCTCCAACCTTCCTTTCTCTTTTTCATACTTGAATATGTATAAAGTTCTTAGTAATAAATTTTAAGAGGACCTATGCAAAAGACATATTCAGGAAGGGGGATAATGCATTGAAATCTTGTGTACTTGTGCCTTGACTTATTACTGCATTATTAGTTCACAATTATTTCAGGATTATTTTATGGCAATAATATGACAGTAGGCCTGCCAATCTATCTCAATCCCATGTGCTCTATGCAGAGGTAATCATTGTCTCAAAATTGGTGAGTACTATTCATTCACCATACTATTTTTTCAGATTTTTATTTGAATTAGAAACAACATTGTTTTACATGTCAATCCTAGTTCCTTTCTCCCTCCAGTCCTCACTTACCAACACCCCCACCAACTAAAACCCTACCTATCACATATCCTTTCTTCTATTCTTCCACTGACTCAACCTTTCTGCTCCATCATGACCTCTGTCAGCATACTACCTTAATATTTAAAATGTATATATAGTTATCCAGAGTCTCTCTCTCTCTCTTTCTCTCTCTCTCTCTCTCTCTCTCTCTCTCTCTCTCTCTCTGTGTGTGTGTGTGTGTGTGTGATAGAGAGAGTGTGTGTGATAGAGTGAGTGTGTATTTCATGAAGATGCTGACATGACCCCATTACTTATTCTTTGATTTAATGCTTATCACTGGTTTGCATTTATTATGTCTTTTCATGTTGATGACTGCATGAAACTTTATTGAAGAAAACCCGTGTGATTTTTATCTGACTTGCTCCTTGTGACTTTCTGAGTTGTTAAATCTTTAATAATAGAAGCAATTCTGGAAAACCTCTTTGTAAACACCTCCCAGAGAATATCAAAAACGATTTCTGCTGTGTATGTATTTGTGTGGCATAGGTCTGCCCTGCTTCCACTTGATCTAACCATGCCTGGCCACATGGTTGTGCCAATTTATCATTTCATCAGTGGTAAGTGACAGTTTATCTTTGTCACATCCTCACATCCTGTCCTTCAGTTGATCTTAGTAGATGTCTGGTGACCTCCTATCTGTTGAGCATGAAGCATCTTCCCAGTTATTTAATTTGCATTTCTTGGTTACTGGAGCTGGAGAGCATCTTTTCATACACTGCTTAACAATTCCATTCAGGTTTCCTCCTCTGAATGGCTTGCTCATTTTTAAGCTCTTTTATCTTACTGATTTAGGAAGGGTCCTTTGTACATCCTGAGTATGAATTGTGCTCTTCATTGTTCTTACTTGCAAACAGAATATGCTCTGATGAGTTTATGCAGAAAAATCATATAGGAAAAAGGCCAGGAAAGATGGAAAGTCAGACTCAGGAGAACTTGGTTTTCTCAAACCACACCATAGGTTTGTCCCAGCAAAGATTCATCTACTGAACAGCTGGGTGCCAACACTGCTGTTACTGCTAATGAACTTGAGTCTGAAGGCTAGAAACCCTGTGTGCTGCTCCCCAAAGCCAGGGGCTGTTTTCCTAATCAAACTCCAGCCTGGGTGGATATGATCACTGAAACCCAGGTCCCCTGTCTATATACTTGCTGATTTCTGCCTTGGGGAAGCAGAACTCACATAATAGAGAATTGCCAAGTCTCAAAGAGCTGTGCAAAATGTGCTAAGCACAGCTAATGTCCACCTCACCAATCACATGCTTCATGTTAGCCATGCAAGTATCCACTTCAGAGCATTGCTCCTCATATTGGCCCAATAGTCCTATCATCGCTGATCAAACAGCCCAGTTTTCTCATAGGTTTATGCAGCTCTCTGTCTCATAAACCATTATCTTCATCTGCATTGGTCTTCAGAATGCCACTGTGTTCCATTAGTCTATCAAGGTATTTTTTATATCCATTTGGTGGAATTTTAAGTAGAACAGCATGGGGCCAATGACATGGCTCAGTGTGCTAATTTGCTCTTTTCATGGTAATGACCTGAGTCTAATCCCAGTGACCCATATGGTGGAAGGAGAGGACCAACTCGGGCAAGTTGTCTTCAGCCTGCATCATGCATACCATAGCATAGACACCTCCTTCCTCATTCTCATAATCTCTCTCTCAAAAATAAATGATGTAATTAAAATTAAAACAAAATATATCCAAATGAAAACTTCATAGAGTAATGTAGCTCAAAGGGAGCTCCAGCTTAGAGATCACCAAGGAACTGAAGGAGACTGAAATTTCAATTTCTTCTCTTTATGGTAAACCTTCCTCTCTATAAAAAAAAAAACACAGCCAAATTATTTTGACTAAATCTCTATTTAAGACTTTTATTTATGTCAAAAAGTAAAATCAGCATATACACTATCTCATTCACATTTGTCTTTCATTTTAGTATCAAGGTTATACTACCATCAAAAAATAAAACAGATAGTTTTTCACAATTTTTTATACAGATTTCAAGTACAGTCAAAGTTAGTAATTCCCTGAAGTATTCATTCTGTAGTTGGCATCTTCATCAATCCAAATTTGACAGTGAACCTGCATTTCAATGGTAGGTAAGACAGAATCAGGCAAAGAAGGTAAGAATTAGGACATATATTAGATTCCATACAAGATTTTTCTACACTCCATACTTAACACATCATGAAACTGATGTAGTTTTCCTTGTGCCAATTTCAAAGGATTCAGGCCTTTGAAAGGAAGAATAATCATGTCACTTAGCACTGTTTCACCCTGAGACCTTAATAAATAATATTAATGACATGATAACATCCTGAGCCATAGATACCATACAAGCAACTTGTATTAAATGTGGGAACATCCAGATTCTGCAAGTATCTATCTAGCAAGCAGTTTACTGAACAGTCAATCTGTATAGAAATACTCAAGACAGCATTGGTTATTGGATATTTCCCTTGCATTTGGGAAGCAAAGCTGAGTCCAGACAATGAAGACTAGAATATGCCCTTGATTTTTATAATATTATTGCAATGTTTCCAGCATCCCAGCTAACATTAGCCATTGCATAATAAACTATTTTAAATAAAATGGAGTTAAATAAACAAATATTAGTTTGATCAATATTACAATAAGATGTAAAGTTGCCTGTTGTATTTTTATAATATTTCATTACCTGCCTACCCAATATTTTACTAGGACAAATAATGAAAATTGTATGTAACAAGGACATCTGTTTAACAATGTTCATAGCAGCATTATTTGTAATAGCCAGAACCTGGAAGTAACCTAGCTGCCCCTCACCCGAAGAATGAATGAAAAAAATGTGGTACATATACACAATGGAGTATTACTCAGTGGGGGAAAAATGGAATCTTGCAATTCATAGCCAAATGGATGGAACTAGAAGAAACCATCCTGAGTGAGGTAAACCAGTCACAAAAAGACAAACTTGGTATTTACTTACTAACATATTGATATCAGACATAGAGCAAAGGATTACCAGCCTACAATCCACACCACCAGAGAAGCTAGGAAGCAAGGGGGACCCCAAGAGAGACATACATGGTCCCTTAGAGAAGGGGAAAGGGACAAGATCTCCTGAGTGAATTTGGAGCATGGAGGGAAGGGAGAGGGAGTTAGGAGAAAGAGGAGGAGAGATGAGGAGGGCAGAGGACGACATGAAGGGGCAGGAATATTGAGTCAGGAGAGAATAGAGGAGAGGAAGGAAAGAGATACCATAATAGAGGAGAGCCATTATAGGTTTAAAGAGAAATCTGGCACTAGGGAAATGTCCAGAGATCTACAAGAATGACCCCAACTAAGAATCTAAGCAATAGTGAAGAGGCTACCTTAAATTCCTTTCCTCTACAATGAGACCAATGACTACCTTATATCTCATCTTAGAGCCTTCATCCAGTAGCTCATCGATGGAAGCAGAAGCAGACACCCACAGCTAAACACTGAGTCAAACTCCTGGAATCCGGTTGCAGAGAGGGTGGAGTGATGAGCAAAGGGTCAAGACAAGGCTGAAGAAACCTACAGAAACAGCTGATCTGAACAAGGAGGAGCTCATGGAGCCCAGACTGACAGCTGGGAAATCAGCATAGGACCTACTCAGACCCCCTGACTACTCAGACCCCCCCCTGAACATGGGTGTCAGTTAGAAGGCCTGGGCAGTCTATGGGGCTTCTGATTGTGGATCAGTATTTATCCCTAGTATATGAATGGATTTTGGGAGCCCATTACACATAGAGGCATACTCTTTCAGCCTAGACACATAGGGGAAGGCTTAGGCCCTGCTCCAAATGATGTGACCGACTTTGAAGATTCCCCATGGAAGGCCTCACCCTCCCTGGTGAGCAGAAAGGGGATGGAATAGGGGAGAAGGGGTGGGAGAGGAAACTGGGATTGACATGTAAAACAAGACTGTTTCTAATTTAAATTTTAAAAAGGAAGGAGAAAAATAATGAGAATTGTACAAGAAGAGTAATAGGAATTAATTTTAGCTATTCACACAGTTTACTAAGTATCCTTATATCTGGGTTGAAAGATTTAGATAGCTAAGACTAAATAAGCATATTCAAAGTTTATATCATTGTGAAAGGTGAAAGGTCACATTTATATAACTATATGAATTGTACAGAGTAAGTTGTATGAAGGCAAAATTTATAGTCACGCAAGAAAGGAAGGCAGGGATGAGAGGCTAATACTTGGCAAATGATATTAGGACTGTTCTGAAAAAGGCTCATTACCCAACACTGGAATTAGAATTTAGAGCTTCACCAGAAACTGTCTGGGTCTTGTATGAATGAAGAGAGGATACTCTGAGGACAGCAGACATCCTTTGTTATGGAGAAGAAGCAAATAACAAATTCAGGTAAAATGGAGAAGGGAGAACCAGATGGTTTGGAACCTCTTCATCTCATGGAAGGACACATAGGGAATGCTAAACAACTCTAAAGTCACAAAGTCAGTACTTCTCACTTGCAAATTAGATTGTTTTTATCATAAGGCTTGATTACTAATGGGACTTTAATGAGCAATTTAAATATCTATGAATCAGGAATATTGGACCTTATTCCATGTTCTTCTTCTTGCTTTCCACAAAGGCCCATAAAATAAACTCATACGTAACCAAAATTATTTAAGACACAATTCCAACTACCAAAGTGCCAAGTACATGGAACCTTCCTCAGTATATCAAATATCTTTTCTTTACAAAGCAATTATTTCTCCACTATTTGCCAATTTCCAGAGGGACAAAAATTAATGCATCTACACTACAAACAGAAGTACTGTGGTGCCTGTTACTGAACAAAACTCCAAATAATCATTAGACAATACATCAATGCCTCCTAATTGATCTTCAGCTTATAATCATTCAATTAAAAATTCAATTCAAACAGTAATAATACTGCTCCTTCTTAGCTAGTGTATTATTTGCTTACCATGTTGTGAAATGTTACAGAATAAACTTTGCTGAATTGCAGACTGGGGCGCATGGTAAGAACAGGAACATGTAATTCAGTTGTTTGGGGAAAGTCTTATGGAATTCAAAATGAGAGATGAGGGCTATAGGGGAAGGAAATGAATCTGTGTGCCAGAGACCATGTGGAGATTTATGCCAATTTAATAATAATTCTTTCACGGGCTGATTGATTCAATTCAGTGCAGCCTTTGTCATAAGGGACAAAACAAGGGTCAGGAGGCAGTATCCCCTATTCAACCAATGTTCCAGCAAGAGAGTCAAGCACTTGAATAAAAATGACTTTTTAAAAAGCTTGGGATGAATAAACAAGAGAGAAGACTTCTGTTAGGTCCTCTGTTCCCTTGAATTCATAGAATGTGAGTGAAGGAATGACATAATTTTCAGCTAACTTAGGAATTCTAAACTTGGAAATGATAATGGAAATATCTATTCAAGAATATCCTTTTATAGTTAAGGAAGTTTGAAGAGGAAAGGTATTTGCTCAAGGTCCATAGATACAGAGAAACAGTGCAGACCCAAAGCCTCTAGCTTTGAAGGCTGGGTAAGATACCTTTACACTTGCATGCACATCCTGATTTAATAATCTTTCATGTTCATTAAAAAATACCAATTGCCTTGGTGTCTTACGTACCTTTCTATTGCTGTGAAGAGACACCATAACCAAAGCAACTTATAAAACAAAGAGTTTATTAGGGATCATGGTTCCAGAGGGTTAGAGTCCATGACATCATGGTGGAAAGCATGGCAGCTGGCAGGCAGGCATAGCACTGGAGCAGCAGCTGAGAGCTTACATTCTTACCAGACAGAGAGAGCTAACTGGGAATGGCATGAACTTTTGAAGTCTCCGAGTCCACCACCCCCAGCAACATACACAACATACACAAGGTCACAACCACTAATTCCTTTCAAACAGTTCCACAAACTAGAGAGCAAAAATTAAAGTGAGTATATAGGGGCCATTCTCACTTAAACCAACAAACTAGGAAAGTGCTCCTCTCTCTCTCTCTCTCTCTCTCTCTCTCTCTCTCTCTCTCTCTCTCTCTCTCTCTCTCTCTCTCTCTCTCTCCTCTCTCTCCTTTCATTTCAGGCGGCCCTGGTGTCCATTGCTATCTTTCCAACAAATCATCCATGACAGGTAGTACCTTCCTTTTGGGGATAAAGAGTAAAGATGCTTGAACTCTGAAACAATTGCTTTATATAGTTAGTTTTAGATGAACAGATTCCCTGGCGAAAACCTGGCATTAGCAAGACAATACTGGGTATCACTAGTCATTTATCTCCCATGACCTGGATATTGGGACTTGTACCAACTGCATGTGAAGTATCTCATGTATCATCATCTATGCCCCTGGCAGAGTTATACCTAGCCATCCCTTATCCTTCTTTGGTGTCTTTTTTCTCTAATATAAAAGGAAAGTTTGAAGCTACATCACCATTCCACACTCTATAGCCAATCATTAAGTTGGTATTTGTTTAGTAATATTTATTTCTGCTTATTGATATCTATTTTACATAAACATAAAACACATTAAATTTGAAAACTCTGTCCAAGTTTTACCCCTTAACCTATTCATCCCTTTGGTGGCATTGAATTCTAGGAGGTCTGTAAAATATAATTTAAAACCCCAGAAGAGATTATTACACATGCATTTTCATCATTAGCACTGCTTTGTGACCAAGTATTTGTCCGCCATGAAAAGCTAAGCCTAACATCCATTTTAAGTAGAAAACTAGTAACAACATTGACCTAAAAGAAAACAGGTAGTGTGTTAGATGTCTATGTACATCATCAAATTTAGTAATTTACTCTGCGAGACATGCTCTATATAGCAAGCTACTAACAAAATGACTCAGAAGGGTTGGTGGCCCTCTTTCAGAGGGATGAAATGCTTTCCAGTATGAAGAAAC
This sequence comes from Cricetulus griseus, assembly GCF_003668045.3. NCBI lineage: Eukaryota > Metazoa > Chordata > Mammalia > Rodentia > Cricetidae > Cricetulus > Cricetulus griseus. The sequence continues at coordinate 105,892,263 of NC_048600.1, forward strand.
TAAGACATACCTTAGTCAGAACTGGTTTACATCTTGCTGGGTCTAAAAGCCCTGATATTTCTATAGCTGTAAGACTGAATTATGCATCCAAGTATTAAGGTCACCATAATGTACCACCTTCACTTGAGCTAGCCACAGTTTTTAGGTAATTTTCTTAGTGTTTTTACATGTATATCACCTGTTTGGTCAAATGTACCCCCAGTTCCTCCCCTATCCCACCCATTGCTTTTCCCTCTTAATTTCATGTGCTCCTTCATCTTAGTAGAGTCTTATGTGCATGGTTGTGGGAGAATCCACAGTTTTATGCTACTGCACCAGATGGAGATGAGATTAAATAGAGCCCCAGTTTTCTTCCCATTTGAAATAAGTTAAGTGTGACCTACAAAACTCCTCAGTGATCTTAGTTCATATATACTCCCTTCCACCCCATCTCCATTTCCAGAGCTCCTGCTCTTCCTATGCTCACAAAGAACACAGAAACACGACAAATCCTCTTTTACAATGCTTCACTTTAAAAGCTGAATGCAAAGATTCCTAGTGAACACCAATGGGATGCCAACTCTGACCCATTACTTCATTTTACTTTTAACAGTACTGTAATGTGGAAACTAATAGGTACTGTTTAAAAACAAAGGTGGGAAAGATGACTTGGATGGCACGACATAGCACAGAATGAAGGAAGCTGGCATGAAGAACCCAGACTGCCTGGGTCTAAGCTTAATATCCTGTTAACTTTTTTCATACTAGATACGAATGGTTCCCTCTCTGAACTAAATCACAGTTCTGATGCTCTTTTATTCTTCCTCTTTTAGGGTATGCATTCTTAACCAAATTTCAAAATAGTTGTAACAGTTGAGTGAGTTTTTCAAAGAAGTATGCATTTCATTCTGACGACTTTACTCTTGTTACTTTTAGGGGTTCTTCAATTAATTAACTGCTAATTTAGTTTTGAAATTCTCCTATCAGGAGGTAATGATCTCCAATACAGGGTTCAAACCCAGTAACAATGAAGAAAGATTAATGCATTACTGCTAATTGCCTAGCATGGAGGGTCCTAGGCTCTCTGACATGCCACTGAAAATAATGGGTTGTTCTCTTTCACAGACAAAATTCTTTCAGATGAACACCAAGTTACTCAGCACAAAACTATTGCAACATTATTACAGAGTTGACAGAACTTGGTAAGTGAGAGGACTGCCAGGCAGATACTCCCAGTTCCTGATAACTGGCATTGGTTGTGGATAAGACTGAGTCAAGCTTATTAAGGAAATAACGAAAAGCATGGAGCTTTCTGACCTCACATGTCTCCTTCCTTCTTTAAGCAAACAATTAACTGCACACCATCTTCTAAGCATTGCATTAGACACCAGAGATGCAAAAAGCTGCAGTCTCTGATCTTCATAAATGTATTCTCAGTAGCCTGAGAGATGGTTCATCAGTTAAGGAATGCATTTAGATAATGAGAAAGGCATGCTTCTGATCCATGATTCCACATCATAAGAACATCCTTCACAGATGTAAAACCATACCAGGTTGCCTGATGATGGAGTAGAGCGTGAAGGATGAGGAATGGAAGTGTAGAGAGGTTCTAGTGGCAAAACTGAGCTGCACTATGAGGGAAAAGAACTTTAGAGAGTTACAGAAAATATGGGACACACTTTTCAGATAGAGGAAATGACATAAACAAAAAGATCTAGGAAGAACATATGAAGATCTGAGAATAATAATGGCAATAATTTCAGATGACAACGACATTCTTTTTGAGCTGAAAGAGAGATGATAAATTAGGGGGGGTAAAATCATAGTAGATCATGAGTGAGCTTGAATGCCCTGCTAACAGCTGTGGGCTTATTATGTCAATGTTAGACAGCTAGCTTTCCTTGCCAATCCAGTGTCCCTGTGATCACCAGTGGGAGGTGGGTGAAGGTCGAGAGGACTCTGGACAGCTGTTTTCGGCTCACAACAATCACACTGCTCATGAGCCTGAATCATATATTAGGGGGGGAAAGACACAATGTTCTCTCTGTTTCAATTTTCATTTGCACTAAAATGGATGGCTTTTTTTACACACTATCAATAATGCCTGTGCTGGAGGAGCTTTTAATAGGACAAGCATTCATCATTCTAAGGTTGCTCTTTCCCCAAAAGCATGAGAGCAATCTGTTGGTAAAATGGAAAAACCTTGTACATGAGGCTGCCCTGCTGCCTTTCTTCCAGGTGGTGCCCACAGATAGCAGTGAAAAAAGGACAAAAAACATTTTACTAATACCAATATTTTTAACAAATATCTGTCCATTTGAAAAGGTAATGCCACACAAGAGAAAGAGCCAGGACATAATAAACATGTCTTCTTGCCTATTTGGCTTTCACTTTTAGACTAAATCCCCAAAGGGAAAAACCAAACATTTTTCAATAGTTCTAATAATACATTTTATAAAGGTTAGATGGTATCAAATTACAAGTAATCAGGAATTACATGCATATATTCAAAATCCCAATTTAAAAGGGAATTTCCAGTTATCATTATTAACAACCACTTTTCATTTTTTATTTTTGAAATAATTACAGAATCCCAGAAAGCTTGAGATAACATACAAAAAGTGGGAGCTGATGTACCTTTCCAGTCAGCTAACATCTGACAAAGCTCAAATAATAATCTCCACTAAATAGTAGACTTACCATGAATACCCTACCCTAAAGCATATTAAGACCTATTAAGGTCAATATTACATTTACATGCTCTGTGTTTATGCGTGTATGTTTGCACATAATTGTGTCATACATGTAGTTTATATAACTGTTACCATAATCAAGATAAAAAATTGTTCTCTCTATTCAGGACTTTGTGCTGGCACCCCTTTTGTAGCCAGATATGCTTCACATGCTCTAGAAATAATTAATCTTGTTCACCAGGGTTTTCTTAATTCAACACTGCACCATGCTTTATTACTGAGATAATTTTGGTTTCTCGTGTGAGTATCCCAAGGCACTATGCTTTGAAGTCTTTCTTTCTTTCTTTCTTTCTTTCTTTCTTTCTTTCTTTCTTTCTTTTTTTTTGGTTTTATGAGATAGGGTTTCTCTGTGTAGCTTTGGAGCCTATCCTGGCACTGGCTCTGGAGACCAGGCTGGCCTCGAACTCACAGAAATCTGCCTGCCTCTGCCTCCTGAGTGCTGGGATTAAAGGCGTGCACCACCAATGCCCGGCTGAAGTCTTACTTACTTATTTGGTTCCATTAAGAAGGGCCATATGTGTCTTGAATCCGTGACACTGTCGTATCTTCAGTACTGAACACATAGGATGACATTTAGCAAAAACCAAATAAAAAATGATCCACTAAGTGACATAAAAGCTGTGGTTCTTGAGCTCTTTTATTGATTGGGGTAATTAGAGGTCTGAGCATCAAGGAGGAGTAACTTTAAAAGATCAAGTGACACGGAAATGTTTCACATCTAGCAAGATACCCAAATCACAAATCACCTACCAATGCTCCTCTTGGACTGTCCTCCCTTCCAGTCCCAGGAAACTGACCTCAATTCTAGGCAACATATGCGAACACTGCAAAATTCAATAAGATACATGTCTGCCTAAATATTTCTCAAGGGCACTTTGGCAGTAACCTCTGACTCTATCATTTAGAAACCGAATACAGGAATTGCAGTGAATTAAAGCTATCCTTTGGTATTCAATGAATTCCAAGCCAGTCAGACCCACGTGAAATGCTATTTCAAAGCAACAAGAGTTCCAGAACTTTCTCAGCAGATTGCATTTTGTGATGTATTGATCAGAACTAAGTCTCTTGTTCATACCTGATCTTAGAAGCAGGAGAGGAACCACTGTGGTCAACGTAGGTGACTATCATTCATCTGGCCAAGTTAGGGCTCATCTTCACTGTGATGCATAGAGAAGAGTCCCCATAAACAAAGGAGGCCCTAGCAGTATAGAGAAAGTAAGGGATGGTTACAGTGGAATATCAAGTACGAGGTGGAGGGAATATTTCAATAAGATAAGCAAAATGATCATCTCTAATGCCTACTGCTTTAAGTGTTTGATGGAGCATTTAACCCATACAAAAATAAAGTCCACATTTTCTGAAAATTAAATACTTGTTTTAAAATTGGCTTACATCTATGAGGCAGAAAAAAAGAGTGAAAAGTTACCCTCTTGTTAAAGACACATTTCCTAACCTTCCAGCATGTATTTACAATGTCCTTCCATTGAGCTTCTTTCACAATGGTATTTCTGTAACAGTGAGGTCTAATAACCTGCTCATAAAATACTGCTAATGCAAGTTGAATGGGAACATACCATCCAGCTCCCACAATCCCCGAGGCTTCAGAGACAGAAGTTGATTGTGCGTTTCTCCTTCTTAGATCTGATTCCCCCATTACGAAAAGAACAATTGCCACAGGTACCAGTTCTGCCCATGATGTGCTTTCAAGACCACCCCTCTCCCATTTTAGTCCAGTTGCATTAATTCGGTGTTTAAATTTATCGCTCTGGAGTCTAACGTGTATTGCTCCTGTCAGCATTAAATTTAATTTACTGCAACAGGGCAAAGGGGTTGCTGAAGCCAGATTTTAATTCCCAAGCCATTAAAATGTGTTGTCCTTGATCAAGAAGATTTTTATTATACACCAGCACTATGTGTGTGCCTATAGAGATATTGTTCTGCAGAATGTACTCAGTGGATGGACGTCTTCTTTTAAAGATCATATATTATCTCTTTATTCTGTATATAGGAATGGTCCAGAAAGACTAGGCTATAGAAGCATTTTGCTCTATCATTTCTTTTCTGATAATAAAATAGGAAATCTAGCCTCAGTCAGACTACAGATTTCTACTGTATTCCTGCTGAGAGCTTCTCAACAATGGACTCTAGCCAAAGATACAATACTGATTTTTTTCCATAAAAGCAGATACTAGACAGAGCAAGGATTTCTTTGTTGTCAAATGAAAATAGACTAATTTTTAAGCTTAAAAAAATCTGTGTTGTTAAAGTGATATGTGCCTACAAAGACTTAGCATGGGATATTATATACTATACACATAGTACATGACACATATATAGAATATAAGTTCTATTTTTTTTTTTTTGGTCTTTTTGAGACAGGGTTTCTCTGTGACTCTGGAGGCTGTCCGGGAACTAGCTCTTGTAGACCAGGCTGGTTTTGAACTCACAGAGATCTGTCTGCCTCATCCTTCTGAGTGCTGGGATTAAAGACATGTGCCACCACTACCTGATTACACTTTTTCATTTATAAATGTTTTTCAGATGATGCTCTATGAAACAATGAAAAACAAACAAAAGCAGCCTCACATTGACTGAAAAGAAGATGTGTTGGTTCATCTACCAAGAAGTTTTAGAGTGTGGAGTGGACTTTGAGGTTGTTTTGTTAGAAGCAGCATGATATTTCAGGGCCTTGCTATGATTCTCCACTCAGTGATCAACAAAATATTTTATAATCTGAGGGGCAATACAATACCCTTTGTGCTAGCACTATGCAGGGTTCATGTTGCATTTGAAAAGACCATTCTTTCCTTCACTTCAAAGCAAACAGTATTTCCAAATGACTATTGTGCCTCTTCCTCTTGAAACACTGTTAGGCACAATTAGGTCACATGGTCATTCCTCAGCCAGCCACTGCTAAGGGAAAGTCCCATTGGATTCATGCGCACAATCTCCACATTATTCTGGGAAGTAGAAATGTTAGCCTGAGGGGTAGAGTCTGATAATAATGTTTGTTTATTATAAGAGAGTCAAATGTGTTCTAAATGAACCACTAACAAAACCAACTGTGGTCATGGGCTTAAGGGCCTGAAAGTTTCTGACTTTTGTTTTATTTTTAATGGGTCTTTTTGGTTTTTAATGTTTGCTTCATGGTACATATTCTTTTTCTTTTCTGTAGTTTGCTGTTTTCCACTTTGGATAATCTAAAACTTTTGAACTACAATTAGAGGTCTTCCAGAAATGACCTTTAAATACCTTGTTACTTACAAAGAAGATATCTAAATTCTTTTTGTCTGTTCAGCAAACTCAATATCTGTTGATACTGTTTCCATAATGATAAGGGCAATGTCCTTCCAAAATCTCTTACCTATTGCATATTTCTTTATTTGATTTTTTATCAGTCACACTAATTTTTAGCATTGTCAATTACTATTATAATTACATTATATCATATAAACTCATTAATATGGATTCTGAAGTCTAACTTCAATATTGACATATTTTTAATGATGATGTATACCATTTTTGTTGTTCAGAGTCCAAATTTCTGTTATTAATTTTTATCTCCCTCATCTTCCTCTTTTTTTCTTCCATCTCTTCCTTCCTCTTTATGCTACTTCTGACTGGCTAGATTTCAAGACAACATTTATCCATTAAGTCCAACCATGTGATTTTTCTTTGAGTATTAAGTGACAAATCTTAATTTTCTATTCTGTTTCATAATTATAGCAATAATACAAGTGGGTATGAAATTTATATGTTTACCTTTTTCATCTTATAACTCATAAAATATAGTTTGAGGATTGGTGTTCTAGCTCACAGGGAGAGTACTGGTCTACCAAGTGCAAGACCCTGAGTTCAGGCCCCAACACAGATGAACAAGAATAAGAGGATTAGGGGAGGAGGGAGAAGAAGGGAAGAAGAAGAGGAGAATGAGGGGGAAGACTTGTTGCTGAATTGTTCCTGAATAGACCCAAAAGCCAATATAATATTTTTCTATTTTAGATATTTCTGTTGTGATTAGAGAAAAAGGAATACTTTTAATTGCTAGTTTTTGCATTTGAAATTACAGTGACTTCATCAAGGTATGTCTTATTGATTGTTCTTTAGAAACAATAGGTTCTTTAACAAATTGTTCCTTGAATAATATATTTTTTTCATTCTAGAATGGTTTGGCCTTCTGTATTGTTGTATTATACTCCTGAATACTTATGCAGTCTGTTGTTTACTCTGTTTTAGTGACAGGATGCTAATTCTTCATAGGTTGGATGTCTTCATTTGTGTCTGTCAAATAGTTATGTCTCTCTATTCTTGCTAATGTTAGCCTAGGAGTTGTATAATATTCATAGGCCAACCTTTCATGATCCTATATTTTGTCAGCACTATTCAAACTCCGTTTTAAAATGACTAATATATTTTGATCATAGTCACCCACAATAGCCTCTCTTACTCCACTCTCATTCACAATGAAACCTTCTAGCCACACTATCCTCTTAGATTGATGTCTTTTGTGTGTGTGCATGTTAATACTTGGGACTTGAGAGGAAGTAATATGGATGCCCCATTGGGGGGTTAGCACTCCTCACTGACTTATTCTCTGCACATTGACTGGCTGTGAATTTCTGTGTCAACATCCATCCACTGCAAAAAGAAATTTCTCTGATGTGGAATGAGCTACATTATAAGGTAAATGTAACAAAAGCATTTTGATGCTATGTCTTTTTACCAAAATAATAGTAGTGAGTTCTCCCTTAGGCGGATGAGCTCACAAGCCACAAGATACACTGGTTGTAGGTAAAAGTCACTAACTAAATGGCCAAGGATTAGTTTCGCTAATTCCTATTATAACTGCTGATTCCTAGTATCTATTCCCATAGCTTATGTAATAAGGTTTCAAGGAAAACAATAAATTGATATGTTTTTGCTGCCCTGGAAAATAATTCTATTTTATTCTTACTTTAGAAATAAGTGGAGTTTTAAAACCAAAGGATACTGTAATAAATAAAAATAAAGGATCACTAGAAATTCTTCCCTTCAGAACTAGTTACCATCAACATTTCAAGAGCATGATTGTAGACATTTCTCTGTACATACATATGCTTACAAGCACATTCTTATTAACACATGCTTCTATGTCTGACTTATTACCCTTAAGACATCTTGGGATTTTTTCCTATGTAAGCAAATATGTAATATTAAGTGGACATTTATGATTATATTAGGTAAAATGATCTCTGGATAGACATTCAATCTCCCTCCAGAATTTTATCATGCTTCTCTTCCCATAATCAATGACGTTTTAATGAACATATCTGTGACTTCTGCAGTGGCTGGATGCACATTGTAGCAGGGGACAGCAGACATCAGGCTCTTTCCATTGAATTTGCTCTTTAGAAGTGAACTTTTTGTCCAAGAGACTTATAAAATATCTCTCTTCTTTTTCATACACATGCTTTTAAAAATGCTGTTGCAGATGGACTGAGACCTAAATCCAAAATGAAATATATTTTATTTCTTTTTCAAGAGAACTCTGATGTATTAAAAGGATGGATATAGGTTCTAAAAGAACAATCAGACCCTCTGATTCCCTCCCCCAACCTGGCATCACTATCAAAGGGAGTTCTAAATACGAAATTCAGTCACTCAGCCAAAGTCTCACTTTGTTCCATAAAACCCAAGTTTGAGGGCTGTCACCAATGGTCAGTCTCATCACTTGTCAAAAGCTCAGAAGAAAGACAGGGCTATTAAAATCAGCTGGTAGAGAGAGAAAGGAAACTCTCAAAGATCTGGTTCAGAAATCAAAACTCAATAAAAGTTTGTCTACTGCTTCTTTTGTATTTGTAAAAATTCTATTTTTGGGTAGTTTGGGAAATCAATGTGTTGAACTGCAGTGTATGTTTTAATGAATCCTAAGTACATAGCACTAAACTGTCTTACATACTTTTTATGGCTGGTAAGTTCTTGATAAAACTCCCTCTCTATTACAAACCCTTCTAGACAAAAAAAAGTTCAGCAACAATTCTTCTCTTCCTATTCATTCATTCATTCATTCATTCATTCATTCATTGTGCAACAATTAGTTTCTTCTGTATTTATTGTTAGCTTTTTATCTGTATTGTTGGGAGAATGCTTTGCTAATATTATTTGCACCTAAAATAGGTAGCCCAGAAAGAGTAATAATGGTTATAAAATGTTACATAAAAGAACTATCACAATATGATGGGGACACATTAATGGAAATCTTGCATCTTTCCTGTTAGTGTACATTATACCATTGGAAAACATTTAGCTGATTCTAGTACCACAGTAAGATTGTCTTTCCAAATCACTGTCATGAAAAGTGGTGTTCGACTATGAAAATAAAAGCAAATGTCTTCATATTTAACTTACACTTATTTACTGCAACACTTGTGAAAACCTAATTGATTGCAATGCAATTGATATATTGTGGTATAAACCATATTGCAAATGTCATTATTTGCTCAGACATAAATTTATCTGATAGAAGTACTAATTGAAGCACAAGTTCTACCAAAGTGAACACAATTTAGTAAAAATTCATATAACATATGCTCACAGATTTCAAATACCAGCATCTGCTTCAGGTCATTGTATGCTTTGCCACACCCATTGCATGTGTCTTCAGAGATCTGGTTGTGAATATCATGCTTCCCGCCACTTCACAATATCTCATGAGCCACTGCCCTTGAAGTATCCATATTGACCTCAAGTTGCAGTTGCTGCTCAAGAAAAGTACCACAATTATGGTTTGCATACTTATTAGCTTCTTAAGGTGTATATTATTATGAAACTCTGCTTAAGTCTCTTAAAACTTACCAGAGAATTATGTCTCAATTCTATTTCCCCAGATGCCCTTTGATTTCCCTACTTGAGTTTTTTTGCAGAGCATTTTTAATTCCCAAGTGCTATCAGAGTATAACTTCTTGTCCATATTGCACCATGACTGCTGTTGGCATTATTGGTTAAGATGAAATCTGCCAGATGTCTCTAACATAAAATCACTATCTTTCTTTCCCCTGCAATATTTTCCCATGCATACTATTTCAAGGAAAAATAAATAAGTTCAACTTCTTGGAAGATTATAAAGGATATTTGGGAAGATATTAAAATAATTACAGTGTTTCAATCTCTTTTATGGGAGCTACTTTGAAGCGGTGCAAATATCACTGTTTTTCAAGGTTTGCACAAGAACGTTTGCAGGCAGCAGTGAATCAAACCTGAAGTAATTGCTACTACTGTGTACTCATATGATCTCTCTCTCAGTTTTGCATATTTATTAATTTGAACTATATGTAAAGGTAATGTATCTCTCTTGTCATGTTTGCTTATTCTTTTAAATATCAGTTTTTGTTGGTATGAACTTCTGGATATCAATGCGTGAAGCAAAATCATCCTGTGATTTTCAAACCCGTGAGAAAACATCAGAGACAGACAAATGGAGGAATACTCAGTGAAACATCGAACTACAACTTTCCCAAAGTGCAAAGATTATAACAGGTTGAGATATCACACACTGAAGCTGACTAACACAGCTAAGCTCAATATTATGTCTTCCACTGAGTCCTAGGACAGAAAAGAACATAAGCAGAGCAGAGTTTACTTGTGTCATGCATTCTCTTAAATAATTTTCATAGACAGATTCATTTGATGAGAACATTAAGTCTGATTGACATGTACTACTTACTACCCCTGGCTTAAATGTAAAGAAAATGAGGAACAGCATGGTTAATAACGTTTCTATGCTGGAAAGTAGAATAAGGAGAGTCAACACTTCTTGCTACATACTAGGATTAACAAGTAAGTATAGGAAATACTTCTTGAGAGTTCTATATATAGTATATTTTATTATAGTTATATGATATTGAAACAATAGAGCCAAAATATCCTATCCCAGAAGCATAGATTCTGAATCCAACAGAGAAAAACAGATTGCTAAGGTATCTTTCAGATAACCAGAAGAGAGTAATTAGGGTTTAATGTCAACAACACAAAATTCAGAGTGTGATGTGGTGAATGATGAGTAAACAGGTCTAATGTCTCAGATAATCACAATAGGCATCAATGAATGTCTCTGAGTCTCTGATGCCTCCCTTTTTTCCAGTTGCTCACAGAAATGCATGCACAAAAATTGTAGGTTGGAAATGGCAGGTCAACTTCTCTCAGTCAATTTTGCAAATTGCTGAATTGCTAGTAATTGTAGCACTAATCGGCTGTTTTTCCTCGCCCACTTAAAGCCTTCAAAATGGTTTAAATGATCAGTTTAGTCAAAGGGCCTGGGATTGGCAATCAAGTAACACCAAAGCATACTGGTTCAGTGCAAAGGCTCTGGGAATAAATACAATTAGCTTTAAGATATGCTTTACCACTTGCCAGCTATTAAGTTGGTCATTTTATTTCTTATTTCAATTCATTTTTATACATTAGAATAATAATAACTGCCTCCCAGGCCACTATGGTTATCAAATAATAGGATGTTTATAAAGAACATAGTATCTGATTCATAAAGACAAAAATATGTGTTGTTATTATCATCCTATATTTCCTTTATCATTAGTAAGGATGAACATCTACTTCATTCTAGCATAAGTTCAAGTAGCTGGTCATTTGCTTTATTTCATGCAAAAGTATTCTGGAATTACCTAATGAAAATCTGCAAGGCTTATCTTCTAAATATTATGAAAGACAACTTTAAAGAGACCTGCTTCTTGACAGTTGTCCTTATACTGACCAAGGCAGTCATCCTAGGGTCTCTAGGCATCCACTGAGACTGTTGCAGGATGCATATTATTTTTGACATTGATAAAGCTTTTAAATATTATTTGGAAGTAATGGTATGGTGTTATTACACGTTAACAAGGGGAAAACATCTATAATACACTCCTGTTGTATTAAGTGGTAACATTGGCATTTACCCATGATCATAAATATAGAGATAACTAGATAAATATGCTTAAAGACGTTGTTTATTTACATATTTCCAAATTCTACTCATTAAGAATTTGGAGAACAATTTTCTCAAAGAGCATAACTACATTAAAAATGGGGAATTGGTCTTTAAGTGAGACTAGAACACCTTGAAGAAACCCAGGTGATTCCAGGACTGAAACAGAGTACATTAAAACACAAAATAATTTCTACCATAAATCAAGGCATTGTTCAAAGATGACAAGAAGCTAAGCACAAGGGCATGTAGCTATATTCTCAGCTTTTGGGAAGTTGAAGTAGAGGATTACTGATCCTGTATAGTAGAGGTCAGATTAGGCAATTTTGCAAGACTTTGTCTTCAATAAAGAAAACATAAAAAGAAACAGCAGGGAAATGGAGAGAAGGAAAGAATAGGAGACAGAAAAGGAAGAGAGAAGAGAAGGAAGAAGGGACAAATAATATCAAGATCATATAAAAGCCATTGAAGAACTACCACTGGTTTCATGGAAAATGATCCAAGTATGAATAATGACAGTAATGATTGCAAACGATGTAATAAAATGATAAATTGCAATTCCATATTTTAATTGAAAGTTTAATAAGATAAAGATGAAGCATTTACACAATTTTCAAGAATGCCCTTACAAACAGCTTATCAACTATATTTTGGGAGAGATAAACTGACATTTGTAAAGCCTATGAAATACTACCTTAAACAAATGATTGAAATAAAAATTAATTGTAATAGATCAAATCAAAATTATGAATTACCTGATGGGACACATAGAAACAAGTATAGTTTTTGTCATTCCTGACAAAGATACAATAACTAACTATAATCTTCCAGGGGCATTGAGCACATAAAAATGATGGTATATATTAGACAAAATAATCCAGCTCTTATCTTTAAAACTGCTAATGTTATAATAATCAGGAAAATAGTAAAAAAAGTGCCCAGAGACAAGGAAACATAAATGAATGGAACGTGAGATTCCTTGCAAGAAGAATATGATGGTGATGTTTGTTAAAATGGACCATTGCAAAGTTTGGAAATAGTGAGACAATCATTTTAAATTCCAAATTTTTGTCATTGGATAGAATACATATAATAGTCACTTTTCATAATTGTATGTTATCACAGCAACAAAAGGTAAAAAAAATTTAGAAGTAAGAAGAGAATCTAGCTTATAACGTGGAATTGACCCAGGAGACAGAGGGTATGAGAATGTAAGGTCGTGTAACTGCCAATTTTTGACTAAACAGTGGAGTCTAGGTCAAATTCAATAAAAATATAGGGTTATAGAATGACACATCAGAACACAGAGGTCATTGTTCACTCATCAAATATCTAGACAGACCAAGGAGTAGATAAATTACTATCTATAAAACCTGAATCACTAGTTACCCTCTTCCTCACTGGGCAACTATACAAATAGAAGGAAAATGTAATCAAAAGGCCAAGAGTGAAGCAGCCTCTGCTGGCTACAAACCTGGTGAGGCCACTAATTACTCTTAACATGACTCACATTTCCCAGAAATCAGTGGGAACTCTTGACACAAGCACAGATCTCTGCTTTATCCATCACCAGCATGGTCACTGTGACCTACATGGAAAAGCTTCCACTTAATCTTTACTCCATTCCAAGCTAGATACTTTACAGCAGAGTTTTCAATAAGTACACAAACCAAATTCTCAACTTGGCCTCAGCTCACTCTTTCCGTTATACCCTATAAGCTCTTCCCCTTACACCTGAAGCTTTACAAAAGCTTCTAGATACCCATAATGGATACACAGCTTTAAATCCTCTGTGGGGTGGGTGGGGAGGAAGAGGAAGAAAAAGAAGAAGGAGGAACAATAAAAAGTAGGAAGAGGAAGCAGGAGGAACAAAGAATGAGAAGGAAGAAGAAGGAGAAGAAGGGGGAGAAAGAGAAGGAGGAAGAGAAAGAGAAGGAGGAGGAGGAGTAAGAGAAGGAGGAAGAGAAAGAGAAGGAGGAGGAGGAGGAGGAGGAGGAGGAGGAGGGGAAAGAGGAGGAGGAGGGGAGGAGGAGGTGGAGGAGGAGGGGGAAAGAGGAGGAGGAGGGAAGGAGGAGAGGGGGGAGGGAGGAGAGGGAGGAGAGGAGGAAAGAGGAGGAGGAGGAGGAGGAGGAGGGAAGGAGGAGGAGGAAGAGGGGAAGGAGGAGGAGGAGGAGGAGGGGAAGGAGGAGGAGGAGGAAGAGGAGGATGAGGTGGAGGAGGGGGAGAAATAAAATCTGATTTTTACACTTGTTGCTATTATTGAAAACAAGTTCAGACTCCACCATCCTGAATTTCTCTTTCCACCATTTTCCTCCCCACATACTCTTTTAAATTATATGTTGATAAAAGCATTCTGAGAGATGCTTCTTCTCTCTTTCATATAGCTGCTATTGACAGTCTATTCCAAATCCAGGTTTGCAAAACCCTAACTGCTCCACATACCCTACCTTATCCCTCACCTATGGGCATTTCAGCTTCACTGTAATATAATACAATCCCCTGATATATTGCTTTGATGATTATTTCAAAATGGAAATAAAATATTATGTGATTGGGCAAAAGTAATTAAATACAGATTAATTTCCCAATAAGTTACATTTTCTTTCTTTCTTTCTTCATGTTGTACTTATGTATTTAAGAATTCATGTGTATGTGAAAAGATTCATGAAAATGGAGGTCATAAATTTGAAAATAAGCAAGGAAGAACTTATGGGAGGATTTGGAGGAGGAAAGAGGAGGGGGAAGTGATATAATGATATTATAATTTAAAAAACAAAAGAAATAATTAAATATTTATTTCTTATTAGGATATTATTCTCTTGGTAATTTCATTCCTCCTTCTAAACCAACTCAAAAAGCATCTCCTCGGAGAAACCTTTCTGTGTTTCTTCTTCTTTTAATTTTTTCTATCAGAATCTATAGCTCCCTCTTCTGGCCTCCACTCATTTCACACTAACCTTTCCTGAAGTCAGTCTACCCCTAGTCTGAGTTTACATTAGCCATATATCTGTTGTGGCCCACACACTGCTAAATTCTCAAAGGTAGAATGTGTATTATTTTTACTTGCCAAATCTCCAGTAGAATCCCTAAAGAGATGAATTTTTGATAAACACTGAAGTTTCAATAAACACTGGTGGATGAAGTTAAGAATAAATTTTTCACTGCTTGCTCAATTTTGTTTTGATCATGTACACATCGTAAGGAGCCACATACAAAACACAGCTTAAAGAACCATGTTGCCTCTTTTTATTCCTTCCACTCTGGATTAAGTTACAACATCCATGTAAGAGGTATCCATGGTAAAGCCTCAAGAACTGAAAGGCAAAAGAGCATGAAGCTGGAAAACATTTTTCACTTGTGGAAAATGATGGAAAATGTTTTAACTTATGTTTACTTTGAGAAGAACTTCTCCAGGTGGATTCAATGAAGAGAGGATCTGAGATGTAGATTGGTGTGTAAGTAGAGACTCATTAAATCTGGAGCAAAGACAGTGAGTGAATAGGGAAAACTAAAAAGCATTGAGGAAGTCAAATAGGCAGTCACATATGAAATTTCACATTGGGTTTCCATAACTAAAACAACCTGATCCCAGAACTCCCTGAAGTCTAACCATGCTACAGCATTGTTTGAACACTTTGAGTTAGTCCTTGAATCTTCAGGTCCACTAGTATTTATTGGCAAGGACCCACTCCCCAAATGAGTAAGCAGTTAAAGAAGACAAACTCTTACCTACTGCCTACTGTTTTGTGTGAAAAGCAAAGAGGCTTCAGTAGCCTGAGCTCAGCCTTGAAGGAGGAACCACAGACACAACTATTCACTGAAGGCAAAAGACCAACAGGGGGCAGAAAGGTAGAAGAAACCTGACTAGAGGGAAGCATTGGAGGTATTCATTTGGACAGCAGCACTGTTGTTGCTGGTCCTCAGCTGGCCCTTTTCACAGGGGCCCTAGGGAGATGGGAAGAGACAATCTCCCCAAGTTAGCAAACTCCACTGCACACAGCATGTGTGTCTGCCATACAAACATACATATCATTGTCTGAAAGCAACTGTCGTTCTTAGATGTTAGCATCTGATACAAAGCCAGAACACTTGGCATATAACTAAAGACAAGTATTCTGGGATAGAGAGACAAAGTTTCAGATTCAAGAGAAATAAATTAATTGTCAAAACCTCTGTTTCAATTCATTCATTCTTTAATCAGGAATAGTAACATCTACCATGCAGCACTATCACCAGGATTAAACACATATGATCATAACTTGTGTGAAATGCTCATTAAAACAGAAACATAATATATAATGACTTATCAGTGGTTTCTTTTCATTTTGTTCCCCCTCCCAAATAACCCCAAGCACTCTGATCATTAGCAGCTGGTCTCTGAGTAAGTGAACAAATGAATAAACTTGTTAACATTTCAGATATGCTGTTATCACCCAGATGCTTAATAAGTATGAAACACAGTTGTGGTACTACAGGAAATTCAAAATTAAATTGCAGCCCACATCCTGAGGATCATAGAGTCTAAGCTTAAATAACAATGACCTTTACACCTGTTGCAACGGCGTGACAAAGCTGAGTGTCAGTTGTATAAGAAAGACTTAAAGAAGCAATACAAGACATGAGACAGCTGACACATAGTTTGGATTTGAAAGAGGGCTTAGTAGAATGAAGAACATTTTAATTGGACTTGAGGTAAAAGTTTCCTAGCCTTTAATATTTAATAACTTCTGAACTGTTGCTTCACAGACACACTGGGAAAAATATATATAACCCTCACTCCAAAGTTTTCATTCCAGAGAGACAATGACAAGCAATAAGCAAATAAATTAGTGAATGCATATCTAGTAAGCATGACAGATAACTGCTGTGAAGGTAAATAAAATGGACAAAGAGGAATGGAAGGAAGGTGGTCTTTCTGGTTTAGCAATCAGACAAGAACAGGTCTGGGTATATCTACCACCCTCCTGACCAGGTCACCTGCCCAGGGGTAGTAGGCCAATACAAAGTGGATTTCATGTTTGTTGGTTTGCTTTTGTGTGTATGTGTATGTAGTTATGAGAGAGAGAGAGAGTCAGAGCCAGAGACAGGTGACAGAAAGAACATGAAGTTGGTTGGGCAGGGAAGTAGGGATCCAGGCAGAGCTGGATGAGGGGAATGAATATGATCAAAATACAATGTATGAAATTCTCAAAGAATGAATCAAATCATTATTTAAAACTAGAAAGAAAAGGAAAGAACTACACCTCCAAGCAGCTGAGGAAGTGTTAATCCCATGACAAGGGAAGAACAGCAATAAAAACTCAGAAGCAGAACATGTTGATGAACTTGGGGAACATTAAGAAGCCAGGGTGTTTGGAACTGAGGAGTAGCAGAGAAAAGGTCCGAGAAGCACTGGAGGTGTGGAGAGCTTGAAGCAATTGTGAAAAGGCATTTTTAGGCCACACAGCCACAAAGCATGTCCAGTCATACAAACTACAGGATGTGGCCAATCTCAATCTGATGTAGTATTCTGGTGACAACAGGCACAGTAGGCCTATCTCAGGCAAATCTAAGTCTCTTCTATGGGAGTCACCAGGAATGAAAGATGTCTTGTCTCTAATTTGCTAGGCCAATAAAAGGCTTCTTATTCCTAATGCCTTCTCAACACTGCCTTATGCAAGACTAAGATTTCTGTCCCATGAGCCAAGTAGATGGGGATTGTGGTCACAAGAAACAGCTACTGAAAACATCCCACTGATAGTACTGTCCTTGTCTTTACCATGTTAATGTTGAGTAGGGTCTGTACCTTCTGAGAATAAGAGTTGGCAGGAACCATGACAGCACTTGTTACTTTTGGCCAGTTGATCATGTATCATTTTTTAGCATTCCTCTGCTGACATGTGTGACAGCTAAATGGTAGTTTTGAGGAGATCCTTGTGATGCCAAGGAATGACTTAAAAGCAATGAGGGGATCATCAGTATGGCTGTTAGGCTAGACTTATTGCCAACATATGGTATCCAAAGGTACCTGAGTCCCTTTATGATGACTGGAAGGATTCTATTGTGGGACATACTGGACTTTATTGGCCCAAATGAATGATGCTAACCACATCAGGGCTTCTGACTTGCAGAAATGCACTGACTGTCAAAGAAGCCTACAGTTGCTTCTCATATAGCTCATTTGGGGAAGCATGGGTACTCTTATCCTATGGACATATGTCTTCTTAATCATGAAAATGAGAGACTGATGGGGGGGAGAGCTTATTACCCTTCACAGCTCCAACAATGTTTCCAAAACAAAAAGCTAGCAGAAAAATAGGAAGTGTAAGTTAAAAAAAAACATACCTCACTCTTATCTTCACCTAGATACCTTGTCCTATAAATCAGTAAGAAAAGAGAATTATCGCTAGCATTAGCATATGACACTGGCACAGGACTTTGCCATTTACAACCTGTGTATGTTCAAAATTAGTTTTTATTCATTTGATTATCACAACCAGTCAGCAGTATACTTGTGGGTCAGAGAGCATTACCATATTAAAGATAGAAGGCAGGAAAACATACAAACCAGCAGACAATAAGCAAACCTGAGGTTCTGGGATACACAGATAGTTCACCAGAAAATGAGGGCTATGGAAAATGAATGACTTTACTCTTGTGAATGTATTTTACAAGATGCTTTTTTAAGTCAGTGCTGAGTACAGAAGATGCTAGAAAGATTGGGCAATAATGGCCTCACAACCTGCTTATAAACATATTGCTGAGATGCAGAAGCCATCACCTTCCAGGAAGTACTTTCCACTCAGCTACAGAGAGTGCAGTCAGCAAATCCCTCCCAGCTGTCAGTTCCTCAAGGATCTGTCCTACCTGCAGAAATATAATTCCCTCACTGAGCCAACCACCAACGTTGGGCAACTGAATGAAGTAGAGATACATAGACATTGACTCATTGCCCATAAATAAATAATAAATAAATAACCTCTAATAGTATTGACTCTGGAGCTTCCCAGTAGATTGACTTTTCAATCCTATACCTTCTGGGCATTCATGTTATTTCTGTTTTCCTTTTATAGGTATCTCTAATAGATAGACTTCTTACATCCCAGTGTCTGACTCTTTTGTATACAATTTATACCAGATAATACGGAATGTGACCAAAGAAGTTGATGATGAGAATTTGGAGTTATAGAACTCAGACCTGGCTGGCAAATAGAATCTTGTCACTAGTGCCAGGTAAAGGGCAGAGAGCTTTGGATCAAGGTGGTGATCTAAATTGTTAAAATGTGTACTAAGGATACAAGACAATGGAGAAATAATTAGCTGGCATTTAAGAGAAATGGAGAAGTTATGACAGCTACAGTATCAAATGATATTTATAAGCAGGACCCATGTTCCATGTAAAGAAACATAATCAAGAGGTGAGAGCCAATAATAAGAGATTCAAAGTCGTTCTAAATGCCAAAGGGTTGCATGATGCACATACAATTGAGCTCTTATTTCCTGCAGCAGGAATGGGAGAAATCTAAACTTAAAACTTGAACAGTCCAGTGTCTGAAGGTCTGGGCAGATAGCTAAACAGGTATGGACACTGAGTACCTGTGTTTAGTTCCCAGCACCCACATGGTGGCTCACATCTGTATTTCCAATTCCAGGGCACTCAATGCCCTGCTCTGGACTCTGCAGGTATGCAGAAGATGCACTTGTATACAAACACTCATACAAAACTAATATTTTTCTTTTTATATTTGTAATTAGACAAATTTTAAATTAGAAACAAGCTTCTTTCTCATGTCAATCCCAGTTCCTTCTGCCTCTCCTCCACCTCTGCTCCCAAAACCCCCTATCCCAGTCCCTTTCTGCTCCCCAGGGAGGGTGAGCCCTTCCATGGGGATCTTTAGAGTCTGTTGTATCATTTGGAGCAGGTCTTAGACCCTATCCCATGCGTCAGTATCTGAAAATTCAAGGAAAGTTGAGCATCCATATAATTCAGGTGCATTAATCCAAGGTCAAGATCCGAATTTAAAAATGTTAAAGCAGATACATTCAAAACACCCCAGTTCTGCACCTGTTGTGTTCACTGAAGAGCATCAGCTTTCCCAGATAAGAGGCAACACTCCCCATCCTAGACAGGAAGATAATGCCAATGCATCTTTCCTACCAATACCCCTGGAGGGGACCTACAATCCCCCCAATGGATTTACATTTGCTCCAACCAGGCCTTACATAAGGGCTAAACCATAACATAACACACCCAAAATCATGGTGAATGAAACATAGAAAGAAAGACTATGTGTTTAATCATCTGAAAGTCCAGAGAAGAAGAATGTATGAAACTGAATGCTCACCATGCTTAAACAAATAGGCTGGAACACAGGGCTTAGTACGAAAGGGTTTATTGATTTAAGAGCACTCTCTTGAAATAAGGGGTTTGACAGCTGGCAATGCTCCCAGGAGCTGGTGTCGTGCACTCAGACATTTCAAGATTACTTTGGAAACAGTTTCTGAGTTGACATTGAAACCTAGAGACTCAAAACTTCATCATGATTGCCAATTAAAGGGAAGGCACATGTGAGTCAGATAACAAAGGAACTCCAAAACACCTTGTTCACTAGTTCATGAACAAGTGAGGTCCATAGAGAAAATAGGAATAATCATGTGGAAATGTTCCAGTGGAAAGCTTGAAACACCCTCTATTCTGGAGCAAAAGAGTGAACAGATTTCAGGACAGGGAGTAGCAATGGTTGACACCATTATTAAGCAATGTTCCCCATTATGTCATAATTCAATTGCCCAGTGTTGGAGCTGTGGAAACCAGAAGGAACATCAGTGATGACTGCACACTACTTTAACCTCAAACAAGTATTATCCCTGGTCACAGCCACCCACTTTGGCATCTCTGCCAGAGGAGATAATCTTTTGGCTTTATGATTTCTGGATTCAGGCATTCAAATATCCAGAAATCACCCAAGATGCTCAGGTAAGAGTTGTAGCTTGAAAATGTGCTTCTGAGTTAATATGTCATTGCAATTTGTATTTCTCTGGTATAACTTTTTAAGTTCTAAATTGTATTTAGCTCATCTTTATGACCTATTTCTTTGTTTAGATATTCTACCTTTTTGTTTCAGGACAATTTATAATTGCTCATTAAATTATTTTGGCTGTTTCAAAAAATATAGAAAACATAATTTTACAGTATATAGACATTAGTGCAGAACAAAATAGAATGCCATTTAAAAGTGGGGCAGTGGGTTTCGCACAGCAAAGTAACTTACAGTAACTAATCTATTATAATGAATTAAATCAAATATACTAAAGTTTATAGCCTTATTTTCTAAAGCAGAACAAAGCAGTCAAGAAGGAGGAGTCTGGATAGGGAGGAAAATGTGTATTTTGATAATAAAACATTTGCTATGTAATGACAAACAAAAAACATCAACACCAACATGAGCTCACAGCAGCTATGGGTGCCAACACAAGGCCTGCACAAGACTAGTCCTTCCAACAATCAATCATGGATCAGGGAGGAGTTCATAGGTCCTGTTTGTTTCTACTGAATTCTTGATAACTGGTGGATTGTTGGGTAAGGATAATCATTGCCTTTAGTTTTATATCACCAGATCCAAAGAACACTTCCAAGCCCATAGCCACACAGGCTGTGAATGTCCAGATTAAAATCAAAGGATTTTCAAAGGAGTGGCAATAACAGGAGGACAAAGGGGACAGAGAATGTAGGGAAATATGAGCCATCAGACAACAACACATGGCATATACATGTTGATAGGGCCATGAATTGGAAATGTACTGTGTACACTTACAAAATGGTCAAAGAACAACAAATTTGATCAATAAAAATTAATCATTGTGTATCTAACTGAAAATCAAATTTAATGGAAATGTTTGGCAAAAATATGCTGACATATACTAGGCAAAAAAGATTTCACAATTTACCTTCGTAAGCTAAGAAGTTAAAACTCAAGTTTCAATATGAATAGAATTTTCCTCAAATCCTACAAAGCATCAATATAAAACATATGAATGACACATACACTTACAAAAAATGCATGAACAGAGATCACCAGCACTGAACTTTAATATCATGCTTAATAGCCAGAATGGTCTACAGATAATGAGAGTGTTTTAAATGACATTTAATTTCTCTAACAGCACTTAGCAATTCTCCTTAAAATAATAAAGTATTGTTAGTCTGTAGCATTTGTTAATAAGATATAAGACTTTGAAGTTTTTCTTCTAATTAGTACTACAGGCTACAGTAGTAAGTTCTTTGTAAACTTACAAATAAATCTTTTGAGCCACCAATTAATGGGAAATTATTAAATGACTATAATCCACTCTTGCTGTGTTTGCATATTATATTTTTCCATTGAAAATGAGAGTTTTAGTACTAAGATTTGTGAAAACCCATTAATATTAGACTACACAGTCTATATAGTTTAGAATTTCAAACTTCTTTACTAAGGATAAATGAAAAAATAGTCTACATAGATCCAAGAAAAAAAGGGGGCATTAGTGTTTAAGGAAGATGACAGTTCAAATAACTAGAGGGAAAGACGGATTGTTCAGCATTTGGGAGTAAAGAAAACACACACTTGGAGAAAGATAAAAGTTCAATACCACTCCTTAGAGCAAAATACCAGGTGAATCACACACTTGACTGTAAAACATGTCTATGTCCATAATCAAAAGGCCTCACCCCAAGATGAAGTGCTACAGGAATTAATGGGTGCCGAGAGATGAATTACCAGTCTTCCCCTGGGATTTGACCCCCTTATCAATCATCAAATCTCAAGTTGTCAATCCTAAGTACATGTGAAGGCTAAATAGACTTGGCAGTCTGTATATCTATTTAAATATGCATATAAGCCACCTACGTGTAACAACAATAATTAAAGAATAAAAGGTCATGATGTTGAGAGTAACCGGGGGCAGAGGAAAGAAAGGGAGGTGAAGATGGCATGAATGTAGTAGTCATGCATGAAATTCTCAAAAATGTATTCAAATTTTAAGTAAGTAAATAAATAAAAGCTTTAAAACATCTTAGACATTATCACATATCCACTATTAGACAAACATCCTAAATGCTGAGGCTGAGTTGATTAGCAAAGGAAATATTGGTGCAATGATGTTCAGAATGTGGTAGAAAGGGAGCAATTAAAAATAGTATCAGGTGGCTGGAGAGATAGCTCATAAGTACAGAGCCCTGTCACCCGGCCAAGGGCCTTGAGTTTGATTCCTAGCACTCACAACAGTGACTCACAAACACCTATAACTCCAGTTCCAGGGGACCTGACATCTCTGGCTTCCACAGCACCTGCACTCAGATGTACAGATAGTCACATCTCCACATAAGGAAAAATAGAAATAAGAACACTTATTGGATATTCCTATACACTGTGTGAATGTATGTTGCTGTGATTGGTTTAATAGAGAAGCTGACTGGCTAATAGCTGGGCAGAATAAGATGATGTGGGAGAGCCAAACTGAAAATGCAGGAAAGGAGAAGAATGGAATCTGGAGTCCTCAGCAGGGCAGGGATAATCAGACAGGCATGCAGTACAGAGAAAAGGTACCAAGTCATGTGGCAAAGTACAGGTAATAAATATGGGTTAATTAAAATGTAAGCGTTAGCTACTAACAAACCTGAGCTATTGGCCTAGCATTTGTAATTAATATGAAATCTCTGCGTTGGCTATTTGTGAACTGGCAGGAAGAAAAGAAACGTCTGCCAACCAAACACTGTTCTACAGCATCTGATAAACCAATAGAAGATTATGCTGAGTCCAGAAAATGACAAACACACATGAGGTCTCCTGATTTATTAAGACTTCACTGCCGCAACTCACTGGGGAAAGAATGGCACTCACCATTGAAAACAATACTTGGAGCTATTGAATTTCTTGGAGGAAAAAATCAATCCTGAGCCCAATCTTAATTTTAACTTAAACTAGATTTCAGTCATAAACATGGCAGCTAAAAATGTAAAGCTCCTTTGAGAAAATATAAGAGAATATCTCCATGAATTTGATGGAACAAATTTTAAATTAAAAACACACATTTTAATCATTAAAGACTGTTAAAGAATATCTACCAATCAAAACGGCACCATACAGTATGACAACCCACCTGCAGCACACATACCCCATAAGGTCTCATTACCTGAATGTTTCTAAAATTATTATTAAAATTAAGAAACGATAATCCTGGTATGCAGGCATATTTCTGTGATCACAGAGTTTGGGAGGTGTAGTCAGGATCAAAAGCCAAGGTGATCCTCCACTACGTAGTGCTCAAGAAGGCCAGCCTGGGTTGTGTAACACCAAATCTCGAAACACAGCCAGGGAGAAGGAGGAAGAAGAGGAGAAGGAAAAACAGCAGGAGGAGGAGCAGGAGGACTGGAATGATGATGAAGACGAGAAGGGAGAAAGGAAATAGCAAAATCAAAACCCATTGATCTAGGTAACAGCATGAATGAGCTTCAAATACATTTTAATAATTGTGTTAGTTACTTTTATGTAGCCTTGACCTGTATCTGTCTCCGCCTGTCCCACTGGACCAGTTTTTCTCTTGCCCACTGTGTCTCCACAGCCACTTATGAAATAATACTCTGAGGCTTAATATTAAATATTATTGCTTGGACATATTGCTGGCTATAAATTAACCCATTTTTATTAATCCGTGTATTGCCATGAGGCTGTGGCTTGTTATTCCAGCATGTTACTCCTTTGGCAGCTGCATGGAGTCCCCTGACTCTGCCTTCTTTCTTTCCATAACTCTATTTAGATTTCCTGCCTAGATATATTTTGCTGGCCATTGATCAAAACCGCTTTATTCATCAACCAAAAGAGCAAGACATATTTGCAGCATACAGAAGGACCTCCCATATCACTAACCAAACACCTGAAAGGGAGGAAAGATTTATTTTGGCTTATAGTTTTCAGTGGTTCACTCCAAGGTCAATTGATCTTGTTTGCTTGTACCAGAAAACACCATGTGACAGGAGTGTGGAGCCAACGAGTTCTTCAGCTACTTTCATATATGAAGCTGTTCATGATACTGCAAGTGACCAAGGATAAGATATTTCTGAAGAACCTATCCCTTAGTGACCTAGGTTCCAGCTCCTAAAATTTCCAAACATTCCCAAAATGATACCATGAGCTAGGACCCTAAGCTTTAACACAGGATCCTATCAGGAACAGTTCATACTCAAGCTACAATACCATATAAGAGAAATGCAGCCAAAAAAGCAGTGTGTTGTGTTAGCCTGTATATCTAGGGCAATGAGTAAGAAATAGATAAATACCACAATTTTTAAAGAAATATTGAGTAAAGGATACAATGTGAGGAAATGGTGATGCATAGATATAGTCATAGACATAGACATGGAAAGTTGGCTAGCTCTCTTAACTCTTGGAAAACACGAGTAAAAAGGGGAAGTTGGCGTTTGTGTTCATCAGATTGAAAGACATATTTTAAATTGTTTAAAGAATCTAACATTAATTACAGAACCATATGGCAAAACGGGAGAGCCTGCACTTTGTGAACTTCTGAAGAACATTGTACTGATACATAGCAACATTGTAAACCCTAATCTCTATACCCAAAAATGCACCTTAGATGATCACACAAATGTTCAAAAATATAAAAAATCAAAGGCAAACTGCATGCTATGTATCTTAACAGTGAAAATTTATTTAGCAATAGGAAGCTGATTAAAATTTTATTATACTTAGCAACAATGGACTATCAAGTCATTTACAGGACTAAACCATTGTGGCTATTATATGCCAGTAAAGTGATTTACATTCAGCATTCAATCTCTAAACCCATTTTGAGATTTCAAACACACAAATCACACAATAAGTGTTCAAGTTGTAAAGACTAATAACATATAAACTTGGGCCTCAATAATTTCATGGTCTAAAAGAGCTAGACTTTGAAATTAATGACTCTGAAACCATAAACACACTTAAAAGGTTATGTGTTTTCAGGGAATATAGAAAATAAACATAATTCAGGCAGACTACAAGACATTTCTCAGAAGACAAACACTTGTTCCATTTTCCACCTATGTCAAATGGTTTACCAGCAACCTTTGAGTGTGCATCTGCCTGAGAGGAAGACTTTACTGTTGTGCACATTAGGGTTGAGTGCTGGATATCCATGCAGAGTAGTTTGTTCTATGAACTAAAGCAGAGAGCTCTTGGATCAGTACAATGGACTTTGGCTCCTATCCTTTGAAGAGTGTAGTGAAAACAGCAGATTCATAACAAATACTTAACTAAGTTATTTTCAAAAATCTTCCCTAAGAAAACTGTCAGGAGTCAGGCTAAGCTAGGTGTCATGTGTTTCTCCAGTATTGGTGGAAATAACAACACTTGAACTCTATCAGTCAACTTGTCATTGCTATGGCAAAACACTGCACTCATTTAACACATAGAAGGAAAAGGCAAAGTTTTCTTTGGTTTTTATTTCTGTAGAGTCTAATCCAAGAAATAGCATTTTGCTTGGCAGTTGGAAAAGGGTGGTATAAAATGGTCGTGGTGGGTATTACAGCAATCCAGGAAGTAGAGAGATACAGAATAGACAGGAAAGGTTCTATGGTATTCTTGGAGACATTCCTTCAATTGTTTAAGGACTTGCAATTAGACCCAAGCTCCTTTTTATTTTCTGAGTCAGGATCTCATGAATCCTTTGCTGGCATTGAATTTGTCATATAGCCAAGCATAATCTTGAACTTCTGGTTCTTCTACACATCCCCAGTGCTGGGAGTACAGGCATAATCTACCATTCCTGGTTAATGCAGTGCTGGACAATGGACTCAGGGCATCTTGAATGCTAACATTCTTCCAGCTGAGCTATATCACCAGCCTAGACTTCATCTCTCAAAGATCCACATTCCCCAGTTGAACTCACCTAGGCATCAAGTCGTTAACACATGTTCAGATAGAGGACACTACTCATATGTAATCCATAACAGTTATGTACCTGATGTAGATGCACAATGGTAAAAAGTTAATGATATAAATTCTTAGGCCCAATTCCCTTTCCGTTATTCTCCACACTGAGCCATACAAATAACTGAACTGCTTTCTGAGAAATCTGTGCAGTGAGAGATTAAACAGAGGAAGCTTTGAAATGAGTCATTCTAGCCATCCTGCAGAAGCCATGCCCAGCAAGAATTTATCAAAGCAAATAATTCTTTATTAAATAAAAAAAACTTTGATGCTGCTGGAAAATTACAAAATTTAAAAAAGAAATAATAATGAGAGTAGTCATTGTAGTAAATTTAAAGATGAATCATTACTAAGCCTTCGGGAAGGGGTAGGAGAAGCAATTAGTTTATTTTGTCTTCCACAGAACAATGCATAAGTAGTAGCCTATTGTGTGAACAAATTACAGTAGAAGGACAAAAGTGCTGCATAATTTTAACATTCCACTGGCTTTATCCAATCAATCTCATCGATGTTCCTTCCAAGCATGAAAGCTGGGAGTTCAGCTTTCTCAACTGAAAGAAAACATAAGGTCTTCCTCTGTGTCTTTCTGGTTCTCTGTTATGATGCTGTGATTGCCAACAGGAAAATGGATGTGTCTCTTTCTCCTAAAGTTGAATGTTCATTCTTGATTCTAGAGTGATAGAAGCTGCCTCTCAGAAGCTGTGATGAATGAAGTATGTGTGCTTCTCTATGTTTATGTCTAAAAGATGTGCTGCAGGAAGGGAATTGCTGGTTGTCAGAATAGAAGGCTTTGCTTTGCGTCCCTGTGAAATACCTTACCACCTCCAGCCGAAATCAAGAACAAGCAAAACCAGTTATCATAAAGCCCTAGGAGAGGAGGCGAAAATCACTTGCTGTCTTGCTCAGAAAAATATAGATCAGAATCTTGGAAACACATCAATTGTAATGGAACATTGAAAAGCATTTTTAAGCAATTTCTCTTCAAATGTCTGTTAGCAATCCCAAACCCACGAAAATCTATGAAAGCTATCATTGCTGCCTGAGACAATGTATTAGAAATGGTACATATATTATCATTGCTTCTTACCCTATCCTGTCATTAATTCCCTTTGTAGATGAAAATTATGTGACTCTCACAGCTTAATTAACAGTAAGTTCCAAGGTTACACATTTAGCAAACATTGCAATTGACATTTGAATTCATGACCATCCATCTTAAAGTTCTTCAAGCAACCAAGTGTTCACATTGACAAGAAATTGGCTTAAACTAAGATGCTTTCCTCACCATTTGGCTAGATTTCAAAACAAAGGGATGTATTTCTCTTCATTCCTCACCTCTTTAATCAACCAAAATTAGTCTCTGCTTTCACTTTTTTTTTAAAAAAAGAAAAAATCAAGGACTATAGCTACTGATAATGCAATTTTTCTTCAATAGATATGTCAGTAAATGAAAACAAATATGGTGGTAGGAAATTAAGCCTCCTTTAAAAATACTTAATAGGCTCAGTAAATGTGGGCGTTTTATCTATATAACTATGCTAGTATACTTTATATGTGTTCTTCAATAAGCAAAGAATGGCATGCCACAGTGACAAAGCTTAGCTGCTTTGATATTATTCAAAATGATGTCTTTCCTACTTAAGTCTCCCCCAAAACAAAATATATTTCTAATAATTGAGGCCAATATTGACTATCATAAAAATCTGTTTTCTTTTTTGTCACTATCTTTTCTTGAGTTTGACACTATTTTTATCCCCAAGCCTGCTCATTACCAAGAAACTTTCATCTTTTTTCACCTAAATAAAAGTGTATGGTATATTCTTTTACTGCTCCATTTTTCTAATTTCATAGTCACTAATAAAAGACCCTACGATTGAATTCCAGATGTTTTTGCCTTACAAATCCATGAGGCTTCCTTGACCTTATAACACATTGCTATCATTCTCTCTTGATCTCTCCAGCTTTGTTTACCTCTCTGTATGTACCCTACCTTAACTGAATCTTTATCATCCCTCTTGACATTCATTCTGTCCAGCAGTATTTCTTCTCACCTCCCCATTGTACCTGTACTAGACCAGAAGTAAGACATCCCCTCCATGTTTAAACATGGCCAACCAGATAAATATGCTGCAATTCAAACTACCAAGAGTCCTAAACATTCAGGGCTAATGGGTCATAAACAAGGTGTTCCATCTGGTGGGACTTGAGTCAGAATGGAAGTTTCCTGGCATGTGTACCTTTTTCTATCCTCTGTTTTTTGTCTGTGAAAATTACCCATGTCTTTCTCATAAAAAGTATGGTTATGATGGTGTGTCCACACAATTCACACTATAAACAGATGCCTAGAAGTAGATAATTTTATTCAAACAAGACATGTCAAGTGTCCTGAATACATTTTGTGAAAACCCTTCAAATGTGCATGCTTGAGGACAGTCAACAAATGGGGCTGACATTCACAACATTCTTCCTAGTATTAAACAACATAAAAATTAACTGCTTTGGTTTTTATTCTTAGTTTTCTTCTCTTAATTTTTCATATATATAGCAAGTTTAAAGTATCCCCCATATGTGCCCCACTCTCCCTCTTCTCAACCCTCCTGCCATTTGTCCCCTCTGTTCCCTGAAACAATTTCACATCTATGTTTATGACCCTATATGACTGTATAAAACGTAGGAGCCATGAATAAGACAGAACATATTCACTTTTTTTTGCTATTGGCTTCAGTTACTTGATATGATGATACACAGTTGCATTCACTTCCAAAAAACAGCCCAACTTCATACCCTATGACAAGCAACATAAAATTTTTAAAAATTCAATTTAATATGTGAAAAATAATGCTTTTCTGCTTGATGTCCTTGTCTTTATTTATTTGGTTACTAACAAGTTTTGAAATATTTACATGTCCTCCTTTGAATAACTCATTTTGTTGCTCAGGGAGTTATATTTGATTCTTATACTAGTAATTAAAATATTTTATGACATATTAATTTTTATTATTTGAAATGTTTCAGAATGTTTTTCTATTCAATGAGATATCATCCCAAAATATAATTAAATGACTACTGATTGCAGGTGACCAAGAAAACAGTGTTCTCTCTCTTTAGAGTCCCACTAACATGATGATGCAGTAGTCACCAGGGCAACAAAATCACAAGGATGGGAAGCATACAATGGGGGACTAGAAGAGGAGACATTTCAGCAGTGTTTAGATATAAAATAGAGATGGAAGTATAATGATAATTGATGTTGCTAAGAGAAACCACCACTACTCCAAAATATCAGAGGAGAGATAAGCAGAGAATGGGGTCCATTAGCTCTGGAGACCTATGAAGAAGTATTCTGGTGAAGAGGAGGAGACTGACATCAAGGGGAAAGCTAAGTCTGTTCTTCAGAGAGGCCCCTGACCCACTCTCTACCCCATCCCTGTGCAATAAGGAACAGCTGGGTCCTGATGTCCATTCAAGCAAATAGAAATAAAGGTATTTAAAGAGATATGATGTTAAATAGTAGCTCATGCATGCCACTTGAGTAGAATTATGGGAGTGGGAGGCACCAAGCACTATACAGTACATGTCAAAGTTGGGGGCTATAGAGTTCCTACTATGCCTCTTCATCTGCTTACCCTACAGCAAGGTCAAAGAGACACTAAGTGTTTGGCACTGTTGTGTTCGTTGTTTTTTTTTATTGTTTGATGTTCAAACATTCTCATGTTTAAGGGAATGCAACCTATTAATTTATCTGTGAATATTACTACCTTTGGTATTAATATTATATAATGTATCCTTATTGCCAAATCAACTAAAACATTGTTTATATTTAACAAAATATTTTACATATGAGTCTTTTAAGCAATATAATCCCACATAAATGTGTATAGCAGAATGTCATAGGGTCTAAATTAATATTTCAGTTAACAAATTACCAAATAATAGCTTTGGTGTTTTGAATTATTATATAAGTGCTTTTAGAAAATTATTTCTTTTATTTTTAATTTTTATTTTTTTTATTTTAGAAGCACTCTTATTTACATATCAATCCCCCCTTTTCCTTGCCTTCCCATCCTTGCATGCTCCCCACTGACTACCCCAACCTACCCCCCATCCACTCCCTAAGGATAGTGAGGCCATCCACAGGGGACCATTAAAGTAAATCACATCATTTGGGGGAAGGCCTAGGTCCTCTTTCTTGTATCTGGGTTGCAATAGTATCCAAAAGTTCATTTGTGCTCTAGAGAGAAACACTGGCTCCACTGTTAGAGTTTCCATAGACTGCACTGGCCTCCTAACTGGCACCCACAGTCAGAGGGCTTGGTTCTGTCCAATGCTGGTTCCCCAGCTTTGCAACTAGGGTCTCTATGTTCTCACTAGGTCAGGTCAACAGTTTCTGCGGGTTTCTCCAGCACAGTCTTGGCTCCTTTGCTCATCCATCCTCCCTCTCTATAGCTGGATTCCAGGAGTATGGCTGATTCTTTAGCTGTGTGTGCCTGTTTCTGTTTCTATCAGCTACTGGTTGAAAGCTCTAGGAATGTCAACCAAAGTAATCATCAATCTCATTATAAGGGAAGGGCATCAAAGGCAGTCTCTCCACCACTGCCTAGATTCCTAGTTTGGGTCATCCCTGTGGATCCCCTAACTTTTCCAACTCCTACAGCCAATAACCACCTTCAGCAGAGTTACAGGATACAAAATTAATTTAAAAAAATCAGTAGCCCTACTATATACAGACAATAAATTGGCTGAGAAAGAAATCAGAGAAACATCACCCTTTACAATATCTACAAACAACAAAAAATATCTTGGGGTAATGCTAACCAAACAAGTTAGAGGTTAAAGACCCCTAGAGTAAGAATTTTGAGTCTTCAAAGAGAGAAATTAAAGAAGATACCAGAAGATGGGAAGATCTCCCATGCTCTTGGATAGGTAGGATCAACATAGTAAAAATGACAATCTTGCCAAAAGCAATCTACAGATTCAATGCAATCTCCATCAAAATCCCAACACAATTCTTCACAGACCTTGAGAGAATAATACTCAACTTTATATGGAAAAACAAAAAAACCAGGATAGCTAAAACAACCTTGTATAATAAAGCAACTTCTGGCGGCATCTATTATAGAGCTATAGTCCTTAAAATAGCTTGGTATTGGCACAAACGTAGACAGGTAGACCAATGGAATGGAATTGAAAACCCTGATTTTAACCCACAAACCTACAAAAACCTGATTTTTGACAAATAAGCTAAAGTTATACAATGGAAAAAAGAAAGCATCTTCAACAAATGTGCTGGCATAACTGGATTCTGACATGTAGAAGATTGAAGATAGATCCATATCTATCACCATGCACAAAATTTAAGTCCAAATGGATCAAAGATCTTAACATAAATCCAGCCACACTGAACCTCTTTGATGAGAAAGTGGGAGGTAATCTTGAAAGAATTGATATAGGAGACTACTTCCTGAACATAACACCAGTAGCACAGACATTGAGATCAACAACTAATAAATGGGACCTCCTGAAACTGAGAAGCTTCTATAAGACAAAGGACACAGTCAGAAAAACAAAACGGCAGCCCACAGAATGAGAAAAGATCTTCACCAACCCCACATCTGACAGAGGACTGATTTCCAGAATATAAAATGAGCTCAAGAAGCTAGCCACGAAAACAACAAACAATCCAATTAAAAAGTGGGGTACAGAACAAAATAGAGAATTCTCAATAGAGGAATCTAAAATGGCTGAAAGACACTTCAGGAAGTGCTCGATATCCTTAGCCATCAGGGAAATGCAGTTCAAAACAACCCTGAGATACCATCTTACACAGGCCAGTATGTACAAAATCAACAACACCAATGACAGTCTGTGCTGGAGAGGATGTGGAGAAAGAGGAACACTCCTCCATTGTTGGTGGGAGTGCAAACTTGTGCAGCCACTTTGAAAATCAGTATGGCAGTTTCTCAGGAAAATGGGAATCAGTCTACCTTAAGGTCCAGCAATTCCTCTCTTGGGCATATATTCAAAGAATGTACATTCATACAACAAGGACATATGTTCAACTATGTTCATAGCAACATTGTTTGTAATAGCCAGAACCTGGAAGCAACCTAGATGGCCCTCAACCGAAGAATGGATGGAGAAAATGTGGTACATTTACACAATGGAAAATTACTTAGTGGAAAAAAATGAAATCTTGAAATTCGCAGGCAAATGGATGGAACTGGAGGAAAACACCCAAAGTTAGGTAACCGAATCACACAGACAAGTAGGGTATGTACTCACACATCTATGGATATTAGACATAGAGCAAAGGACTACCAGCCTATAATCCACACCACCAGAGAAACTAGGAAACAAGGAGGACCCCAAGAGAAGAACACAAGGTCCCCCAAAGAAGGGGAAGGGGACAAGAACCCGTGAACAAATTGGGAACATGCGGGAAGAGCAGAGGGAAGTGGGAAGGGGAGAGGGGAAGAAGAGAAAGGGGGAGGAAATCCTGAGAGAACAGTAGTACTGAGACAGGGTAGGAATAATGGAGGCAAGAAAGGAGATGCCTTGATAGAGGGAGCCAGTATAGGTTTGGAGAGAGGTCTCATATTTTTATTTTATGAGATAATTACATCATTTCCCCCTTCTCTTTTCTCCCTCCAAGCCCTCCCATTGTCCCTCTTTGCTCTTTTTCAAATTCATGGCTTCTTTTTCCATTAATTGTTGTTACAAATGTATATATTGCATATGCTGTTACACACACACACACACACACACACACACACACACACACACACATATATATATATATATATATATATATATATATGTAACAACAATTAGTGAAGACAGATAGACAGATATTCTTATACGAAATTCAAAAAATTTCCCTAGGTATTTGTTACTTTACAGTAAGTCTTACCTTGACTTACATGCCAATTTCTTAATATTGGAAAGGTCAGGTATTTTGCCGTTTTACTTTATCAAAATTATTGTATCTATTCATAAATTAATGTCTTCAAATTTTTTCACAGTATTTCAGTGATACTGTCCAAAACTGTATTTTTTAAATAACAAGTACATTAACGACTCTTAGTCTTCCTAGGCAGGAATATGTTTCTTTGTTGATTTATACAGAAGTTTTTATTTTAGGTACAATTTTACCATTTTTTTTCTATTTATGAAAACAACATACCTTCATGGTATTTCTGTCTTTATTGTTCCTGTGATATACTACTTCTCTCAAATAAATATTTTCCACAGTTGCCATTAAATCTGAATTTTCATTGAGACTTTGACACACATAGACAATAGTCAAATAGGTATGGACCACAGTAGCTCCCTGCTAAACCTCTCTCCTTCCTGCCCATCCACACACATCTCTTGTTTTCCTGCAGCAGCCTCCTTCCACAGTTTGAACTGATCTGCCTGATATTTACTTCCACAACTCCAAATAATCTGCTTATATTGCTGTTTATTGCTTTTTGCTTTTAGAGATTATCATCTAACTTCCTTCTATAAGAAGTGAGAAGTAAGCTGTTTTGTTTTGTTTACAACCAGTGTCCCATCCTTCTAAACCCCTGGTTTTTTTTCTTTTTATTAAATCAATGTTTGTACTATCACTTTTATGTAAGGATCCTAGATAGCTGAATAGTAATTTAACTTGTATGATCAAAATATTATTGTCCCTGACATTATCATTGACTTGCTTCAGCTTAGTTACTTAGATAGATTTGTGTGTGTGTGTGTGTGTGTGTGTGTGTGTGTGTGTGTGTGTGTATCTGTAATAGTTTTCCATGCATTACGCTTTAATTTATTACCAGATTTACTTACAGTGTTATAAAATCCTCTCAAGATATCATATCAAAATATAATTAAAGTCAGTTTATTATGTCCATCTTTGGGGATCAGTCCTTCCTGGAGGCATGTGAGTTTTCTCTTGTAGAAGAGATCTCTCCACTGTGAAGTACCCATTATTTTGATGTTATATTTCCCCTTATGTTTGCTTCATTACTCTATTTCAAAAGAGTATAGCCTTTTGGCAATTCCCTTTTTAAAAATGCCCACATATAATTTTTGTGCCAGGCTTTTTCTTTCCTTTTGAGCCACCAACCAGCTCCCAAATCCTGATACAGAGATTTATTATCAGTTTTGAATGCTTAGCC
Organism: Cricetulus griseus; assembly: GCF_003668045.3. Classification (NCBI taxonomy): domain Eukaryota; kingdom Metazoa; phylum Chordata; class Mammalia; order Rodentia; family Cricetidae; genus Cricetulus; species Cricetulus griseus. Next base: position 105,927,058 of record NC_048600.1, read on the forward strand.
TATCATAGGCATGTTTCTGACTAGCTCTTTGAACTTAAATTAACCTCTTTCTCTTTATCTAGAATTTGCCTCAGAGGTTATTACCTTTCTTAAATATCTTAATTTCACTGCTTGTCTATATCTGGCTGGCTGGCATCTGTCTGTCTTCTTGCCCTAGCCGTGTCCCTCGTTCTCTCTTCCTTCTTCTCTCATTCTTCCCTTCTCTCTTGAGTCCAGATTTCTCTTCCTATTTATTCTCTCTGATTGCTAGCCCTGCCTATCCTTTCTCTGTCTAGCTATTGGACATCCAGCTCTTTATTCTACCAATCAGATGCCTTCGGCAGGGAAGGTAAAACAAATGTAACACATCCTTGCCTAGTTAAATAATACTCCATAGTGACTTTTATTCTGCCCTAGTACTTCATTGATACTGATAAATTAAGTATAGAATACTTACATGGAAGCTATTGACACTTAAATACATGAAGGCATTTTTCAAGTGTCTCTCTCAAAGCTTCTGGGATTTCTATTGAGAAACATCATTGCATATTATCTCCTTCTGCTGATCCTTTGCTTGAATGTGTTTTATTACTTCTGAAAACTTTCAAGATGTCCTCTTTGTCAATTATATTCTGAAGCAATGGATTAATGTATGGGATGATTTTCACACATTTTTCTGATGCCAAATGGTCTCTTTAAGCCCAGAAATATGATAACCTCATGAACTCTTGCTGACACAATAATCTGGAATTTTTGTCCCTGTGACCTTTTCCTCTTTTTCTGTAAGTACTGTTTTTCTATACTCTCCAGACTCTTAAGTTTTGATTCATTTTGTTGACCTTTTTGTCATATATAGTATCAAATGCTGGATTTCATTTTGGTATTTTCATACCAGTAAATAATTTAATTTTCACCCAAAATTAACCTTTTCCATACCCCTCTTCTTCTCGCTGGTCCTCTTTCCCTCCCCAAATATAGAATTGTTCTTCAACTTTCCCTAGGAACGCTGGAAAAGTATTATGAAAATAATTTTAATGATCATTGCTTTATTGTAACATTTCTAATGTTTTACCATTAACGGTTTATTTATATATTCATTGCTGGCAATATCCGTTATTTATCTTAGGAAAATGGTATTCATAACATTGAACAAATATCTAAACTATGTGTTTACCTTAAATTTTTAGATAACTAAAATTATTTACAATCAATATACTTGATCTTGGCATTGTTTCAAAACAGATTTTCTAAAATGACAACAACCACCCATTCTTGAAGTTTGGGGAAAAAATGTCCTTTTAGACTCATAAGTCTGAATACTTAGTCCTCAGATGTCTGAACTGTTTTATAAAGTTTTGGAACCTTGGGAAAGTGGAGCCTTGATGAAGGAAGTGAGTAACTGTGGTGGGGGGCTGTTTAATAACCTATCCCACTTCCTATTTGCTTCCTTATTCCTCACCTCAGTGCAATTAGCAGCTTTGTGTTCCTTGCTGTATACAGTGCTTTCCCTGCCTAATGGACTTCATCCATTTAAGTTGTGAACGAAAATGAATTCTTCCTCTCTTAAGTTGCTTCTTGTCAGGTATTGGGTCATAAAATAGTTTAAAGTAATAAATGTATCCAAGGTTTATTTTGAGAATTTATACAATTGCATGCTGTGATATGCATGCTTGATCATTAGGGAGTCATTTCTGAACTGTAATCCCACTACATGACAGGCAGTGTGATAGGGACTGGGAAGCTGAACAATACCTTCTCATGCACTGAGCTCATATTAAGTCACCTTGAAATAAAAATTATCTGAGTGTTCATATGTGACAACCAGGAAACATTTCTCCTCGAATGTGGACATTAAAGCAGAGGCTTGGGGTTGAATGATATGAAGAATGGTAATGTCATTTAATGACATGAGAAATCCTCAGATGGCATCACTTGATAGGCAATAAAGAAGAACTCAAACGCTTTGTTCTGTTATATTTAACATGCACTAGCTCTTAAACAACCCAGTGAAAAAGACAAGAGTCCAGCTTATCTTGGAATCTGGAGCTTCTGGGAGAGCCGGATGGTGGCTATAAACGTCAATGTTTTTTCAGGATCATTTATATTCAAAATTATGAGGTTGGGAGATGTCATCAAAGGAGCAACTATCATTACCATGAAAAGGGGACAGGATGGAATCTTGAGAAATTCCAGGGCACTAAAAGGTTGGAGAGGAACAATAAGATAATCTAAGAATAATCAAGCAAAGCCAGGGATTCTGAGAACAAGACAAATGATTCATCCTCACAGCTGAGGAACTCCTAATGATCTGACATTTATCATTTGTTTATCAATTGTTAGCAATTTTTATTGTCCTGGTCTATGTAGTGGGCAAGAATGATAATGTATTATAGATAAATATACATAATATAATATTCTGCATATTATATATATTGTGAGTGCTTCAGAGATATGTGACTTTTTATTATCTTGATCCATATAGTGTGCCCAGGTATGGTCATACTTGCTGGGATTAAAAAAATAAATTGAGAGGCCTGTCATGTAGCAGAACAGCAATAATGTTGGAAAATAGATGATTGTTGGGCAAGCATGTATTTTACTAAATGAAATTTTACAATTATTTCTTATAAATTTTGAGAAGATGGCTCAGTTAGTACAGTGCTTAATGACCCTAGTTTAAATCTCCAAAACTGTAATCCAGCACTGAGGAGTCAGAGACAGGTAGATAGCTCCCTGGGTCTCACTGGCCAGCAAACCTGAGCAAAGTTATCTTCTGCCTACACACACACACACACACACACACACACACACACACACACACACCACAATCTAAAGGGGAATAAAGGACATTAGTTAACAGTGTCTGAAGGCAAATAACTAACAGTTGGTTTATAGAAACCAGTAGAGAGAAAATTGTAAAAAGTATCAACAACAATAGGCACTTGAGTGTTTTTAAAAATTAGATAAAATATATGTTTCAGAATCAGAAATAATAAGGATCAAGGAAGACATTCATTGCCAAGCTCCAGGGGACTCCAAGATTGAGCAAAGTATAGATTAATAGCACAATAGATAGACTATCATTTTAAGGCTGTTCACATTCAGTTTGCAGTGAAAAGTGGTAAGAGAAGATGTGGCATAGATTATAGACTATGTTTCCCACCATAGTAATTAAATTCACTGTTCCCTGTGGATACCAAAGTACCCTGGAAGTTATCTGAACTTGTAGTAATGTTTCCCTTTACAGCAATAACACAATTTTAATAGGAAGGTCAAACACACACACACACACACACACACACACACACACACACACACACACACACACACACACTACACCATTTCACAAAAACATCCCCATGAAAGTAAAGCATACAGCAAGTGAAGCAAGTCAGATACTAGCTTGTGAAGCAGTGTCTAACATTTACTCACTCTTCACAAGTATCAGTGTGGATACTGATTCAATAAGTGGATTGGAAAAAAATTGGAGTGAGATCTGTTTGTTTGTTGTCTAACAAAAATATATTGAAAGGTATATGTATTTTTTATAGTAAGAAATTACCAATACGGAGTCAGGTAGAAATATAAGGGTATTTAATAGGGAAAAGCCTTACTTACAGAGCGAACCAGCCAGCCGGTGGTAGTCTGTACAGCAAGAAGCAAAGAGAAACCGAAACCGAAAACGCAGTCCCCCTACTCACTCTGACCACGCCCTCACAAGCCCTCAGGTACTCTTGTAGCCAGCCCCTAAGAAGGCGTGGCTACAGCTTCCCCTACAATTCCCCTTTTAGTCTAAAAGAGGATTAAAACTTAACAGTATAAAGGTAAAATATAAGAAGATAACTATCTATTTTAACTAAACCCTAAAGTCATAAACAATAGGAAGCTATTCCTAACTAGGTATATACACTATCCTAAGTGACAACAATGGGGAAAGGGGGCGTAGCATTTTCCAAGTTACTTCCTGCTGAAATGGGACGATGATAGTCATGTGGGGTCCTGTAGAAAGAAAATGTTAGTATCCAGTCCATGTTAGATGGGATTCACTTGATTGAAGATCTCGCTTGAAATCCTCAACTTGATTGAAGTCAGTACCCGAACCTCTGGCCGGAGTGTCAGCTGAAATGGAGCAAGTTGGATCCAGTGCAGTCGAGGAGCTGTGGCCCATTTTCTTTCCAGGGTGTCCAGGGATTGCTGTCAGGCAGGTCTTCATTGGCTGTGTGGGACTCAAACATGAACAGTTAGCAGAGAAATGTTTGCTTGTGTATGTACACATGCTAGGGAATGCAACCATGAGAGCATAACAATTATGAAAGGGTGTACACCTTGAGAGAAAGATCCAAGAAAAGACAAAGACAGTCCCCAAATTCTTCTTTTATTCTGTATTACATCAATTGGCTTCTTGATACAATACAGAAACACTAAAGCTTAGTTAAATAATGTGCTTGGATTTTAGAGGAGGAAAGCCAAATCCACCTCTAAGTCCAGCATTGGTTTAATTGAATAGGGACTAGGAAATAAAGAGAAATAGAGTTTTTTGAGAGACAGCTGTAAAGTTTACCGTATGGCACATTCCTTCTATTTGATGGTTATAGCTACCTTGTCTTCTTAAGTATCTACCCATGCAGTGTCCTTTGCCTTCTGAAGATGAGTTTTCCTGTGAAGATAAAAGCAAAACACTTCCCTTTCCTTTGGGAGGTTTCTATTTAGTTTATAAGATATACCTTAGTAGAATACCTGTCATTTGTCCTCGTTGAGAGGTTTTTCCTTTTCCAGTCGAATCTTGATCAACTTTGATGGTATCCAAAGTTTTTCTTCTCCTGTAGAAACCAATACAAATTCAATCAGTGTATGTAGCTATTCAATAAAATACACTATCTCAATATATATTTACTAAATATAGCGTGATTTTAGAGTTCTATTCCAATGGTTGCAATTTAAGAATAAGGAATTAAACACCCCCCTCCACAATTAATGTGGCTTTTCAGAAGTCACACTCAGGCTACACTCATTAGACCTTTTACAACTGCAACTCAGGTTTGCAAAACTGCAAGGTGAAATAACTTCACACAAATTTGTCTCCAAATAAGTGAAATCCCTGAAAGGAAAGAAGCCTGGAGAAATAAAGGGGTGCAGGACATGTTTAGAATTCACTGTGTCATTGTGAGAGGCCGAAGTTCCGCCAGGGCATACCCATTGACATGAGAGCCTCAAGCGGTACTGCAGAGAATCTGAAGTACAGCAAGTAGTTTATGGCTCCTAAAAACAACTCAACAGCTCTTCAATTCTTTCACTAATGACTTTGTTTTTAGTACATTTGTTTAGTTTCTTGTCATGTACAAAAGTTATTCAACCCAAAGATGTCATAAAGACACACTAATAAAAAGAAAACAAAATGACTCAAAAGATTGAAAATGCCTCTCAATCTCTTGTTCATCAAGGGTGTCAGAGGTACCATGCACACTCCAAGCATCAGCCAAGAGCAATCAGTTTCCTCCTTCAATGTAAATAATTGTCTTTTCTGTAACTAAAAGAATCTGACGGCGAGCCAGTTACAGGGTTCAGTGGGTAAAGGCACTCACTGCCAAGCCTGACACCCCCGAGTTCTGTCCTCACGAGTTCTGTCCTCAGGACTAACATGGTAGAAGGAGAGAACTCCCATGAGATGTCCCTCTGACATTCACGTTCACATTGCACCCACTCTCCACCCCATAAATAAGTGAAGATAAAATATTTTAAAGAGTATTTATATGCATGAGAATACAAAAAGCATAACAATTCAAAATTCTGGCTGAACTTTAAAATTATAGAGGAAACCTTACTTTTAGTTAGTGTAAAATAAGTGAACTAACCCTGTTTTAGGTTTTTTTCATCAACCAGAAATATTATATTAAAGAGATTGACAAAATTTTGGCACCCAACGAATAATCAAAGTAAGTAGGGGAACATTGGATCACCAGATTACACCAGAGTTAAGAAGTGTAGTGTACATTGGCTGTGGAGAGAAATGTCAGAGAAATCTGGAATGTGTTTACTTTAACAATTTCCAGTGTAATAAGTGATGCTCAAATTAGCAACATGTGCCTCCCAACATGATGTAATAAGAAGACAGTTCTGTTTATGTGTTATTAATACCACAGATCTATAACCGTAAACACAACCATGATGAAATAGCCCACAAACCTGAGTCAGAGAGCATTCTTCAAAATAACCAGCCAGTCCATTTGACAAGTGTCAGCAATGAAAAGGATAAAAACAAGAGAACACAGACCTAAGAATACGAGACAGCTAAATACGGTATGTGATATTGTATTGATCATGAATGTGAAAAGAGACACAATTAGGACAAACTGGCAAGAGGTTAATAAGATACATGATGGAGAAGCTAGGCCCTGCTCCAAATGGTATGACAGACTTTTAAGATCCCCCATCAAAGGCCTCACCCTCCCTGGGGAACAGAAAGGGGAATGGGATGGGGGTTGGTGGAGCGGGTCATGTGAGGAGGGGAAGGAGAGGGAACTAGAATTAGCATGTAAAACAAGCTTGTTTCTAATTTAAATTTAAAAGGAAAAAAAAGATTTGTAAGCAAGTCCATGGTACTGCATCAAATGTCACATTTATGACTTTCATAATCCCACTGTGATTGCATATGGCAACATCTGGGGTATCTCAGCCCAATACATTTTCTTAGACTCTTCTGTAAGTTTGAAAATTATATCAAAATTAAAAATTAAACATTAAAAAGTATTTAAAACACTGGAGTATTAAGTTACTGAAAAGCTGGAAAGAAAAATACGATGTTATTTCTCGGACCTTTCTAAAATTTACAGCCAGATGTAGTGGTACCCAGCTGTAATGTTAGCAGGCAGGAGGCTGAGGCAGGATGATCACAGGTTCAAGACAAGGTCAGGTTACAAAATAGGTCAAGGTCATCCTGGGCTACATGAAACCTTTGCATTGCTGGGACAAGTGCTGCTAGTTAGCTGGAGCTGAAAAATTTAGTTATAAATGAGAAGAGACCAGAATCAGTGAGGATCATAATTATGGAAGTATTCCCCCAGGATCAGCTGGACCCACATGGTGAGTTTAAGGCCAGCGTGGGTAAAACTTTTCAAATTCATGTTCTTTTATCCCTTGCTTCAGTTAAGGTTGTGGGCAATGCTAAGAAGTTTTAGATAATCAGATTGTTAAAAACAAAAGTAGGCACCCATGTTATAATCTCAAAAATTAAAAATAATAAACAAATAAAACATAAGTAGCTCAAGATTTGCAAATCAAACTTGTATTTTGGTTCTACCGTATGCAAATACTGGAGCTGGGTAATACAAGTGACACAGAGAGAGAAGAGGCATGTCTTTTTTCTGTGAGACTCCAGTCCAGTGAATCAATCAATAATTAAGATTACCTTTAAAATGAGTGACCACAAATTAACAAGTGATTAAATAACAGAATACACAAAAATATAGAGCATCCATTGTTTGGTAATGTTGGCAAAGGTGTTGTTTTGCTGCATGTGTTCAAAGAAAGAAGCAATTTCCTGTGGCCGTGTTCTTCTTACCCACTATAGCAGACTGTAGCTCATCTGTACCCTGTGGGCCTGTCTGAAGTCTTGGATCACAGGTCTGTTAGGAGAAATACTGCAATCCTACACATCAGTAGACAGAACTGCATGGCAAGGGCAAGCATGGACTCAGATGCCTGTGATCAGTGGCCAGGTCGCAGCTTTGTGGTTTCCCAGCTGGGTACCTCTGGGAAATGCTGCCTGAGCTGGCTGTATAGATTCTTCACTTGAATAATGAACATAATTAAAGCATAGGGTTGTTAAATGGACCAAGTGAATTAATAAGTACAAGTCTTGATACATAATAAATATAGCCTCAACAATATAGTTCTGCCTTTTTGTTTCTCTTCACCACCCCACCCAGAAAAACTCTTCCACACCCATGCATGTACACATTCCTCAAGTACTTTTGCTATTCTCAAAACTATGCTTTAGGTGAGGGCACATGTACTTGACTCTATTGTTCATTTGTTCATGTCATTGTCATCTCTTGCACATAGTACAATCTCATGCCTTTTCATCTTTCTTCGTCTACTTTTGTTTTCTCAAATTCACTATTGAAACAGGAGCTAGGACTGCAGCACCCCAACATATAAAAGATGTCACCTTTGTCCTGAAGTTACGAAAACTTTCAATTGCACTTTGTATGAATTGCAATTTCCTGTTATGGCCTAAGATCTTCCACGGTCTGGGTACTGACTCTCTTCTCACTTGCTCAACTTATAAATATGTCTCCCTCTCCCTTTCTCTGCTCTGTGCATACTCATCCCACACTACCTTCATTTAAATTGCATTTGTCCTTACTTCATCCTGTGTTCTTCTCCCACCTATTCCATTACACAAAAATACCCAAAAGGTGTATTTTCTAACTGAGTAAACAAAGAGGACAGCTGGCAAAGAGTGCAGGGTGCGTGGTGCTGGGTGCAGAGTACAGGGATAGTTTTAGGGAAATTCCAAGTGTTGGGAAAGCTTGAAGAAACTGATTACTGCAGTGTGTTCTAGGGAAATAGAACAGGATAAACCCAGCCCACATCCATGTGCTACTGCTATGTCTAATTCATCAGGCTTTACATTAGAGAAAGCTAAAACTTTAGCATTGGCTTAGTCGGGAAGCAAACTTGGAATGGGCTTAATTGGGGCTAGGGAATTGATCCACAGTATGACAGATGCTTGAAAGCATTATCTGAAAATCTAATGAGAGTGTGCTGAGAAGGTTTTGTGTATTTAACAATATCAATATCCGAGAAGGTCCCAAATAGTGTTTGGAGTGAGAAGGAGGGGCTTACCTAGCTATCTGCTCACCCGGGTGATTACAGTTTCTTATGCTTCAAAGACAGAAAGAGAGAGGAGAGAGGAAAGAGGCCAGAGGAGGGAGAGTGTGGGAAGGAGGGAGGGAGAGAGAGGGAGAGAGAGAGAGACAGAGACAGAGACAGAGACAGAGAGAGACAGAGAGAGAGAGAGGTGGTGGAACGGATACACAAAAAAACAGAAGCACTTAAATGACCCAGGAAGAGACAGTCTACAGAGTGACCAAGTAGCCAGCTCTTCAGAAGACCAAAGAGAGACCAGGAACCCAAATCTGAATTATATGGACTAGTTTGGAGAAGAAAATTCACAGTCCTACGAAGTCAGGCCTAAAGAAGTGTGGGCTCAATAACTATTCATCCCATCTGTAGGCCAATTTTCCTGTCCCACCAGCCAGCTCCCAAATAACCACACAGAGATTTATTATTAATTAGAAATGTTTGACTGATAGCTTACACTTGTCTTTAACTACCTGTTAACCCACTTCTATTCACCTATGTGATGCCCTGAGGCTCATTTACCTCTTCTATATACTTTCCATGCTCCTTCTTCCTCATCTGTCTGGCAACCCTGAGACTCTTCCTCCTTCCCAGCATTTTCTTAGTCTGGTACAGCTAACCTAACCTTGTCCTGCTTAGCTTATAGGCCAGTCATCTTCTTTATTAAACCAATCACAATGGCATATTTCTCACAGTGTGAAGGAATATTCCAGACTCTATCTAAATGGGAAAGTGGCTCCTCAAAAGTGTCTGGTCCTCATTTTTGAGAATGAGGTAAGGTAATTGCTAGATCTATGATGGAAATGTACATGTTTTTATCTGGGATTCAAGAGTGTTAAATGTTGGTGATTCAGGTAGATGTCTGTAGCAATAACTCTTTGAGCCAGCTGCCTGAGATGTGCTACCATGTTAGGGCCCCCAAATAGCACACAGAGATTTATATTATTTACAATGATGCTGGCCAATGACTGGGATTTCTTATCTGCTAGCTCAGTCTTAATTATCAACCATAATCATTAATCTATATATTTTATAAAGACTTATCGAGGACGCCAGCAGAATGTATCCTCTCTTCATGGTGATCACATGGCAAGTCCTGTCTTTCCTACAGTTCCCAGAATTCTCCTCGACTCCCATCCCCACCTATCTTGCTTTCTTATTGGCCAACAGTGCTTTATTTATCAACCAATAAGACAAACATATACAAAGAAGGACTTCCCCCATCAGATGTCCTATCAATACTAATGTTGATCAGTCATTTGAGGGTGAGCAAAATATCTCTCAGTCTAGACAGAGGCTTGATAGTGATAAGGTTTGCATTTAATGACATACAGGGGTCCAAGGGGCACATGGTCAGACCTGTGTATGGGGAAAGAAGATGATTTCTAAACTAGATTTACCCACCTCTAGGTAGATATTGGATCCCAACATGGTCAACAATCATTTGCAAATGTGTCTTCACTGAAACTAGGGCTCAGATCTCAGTGAATGTACCTGTTGTGGGGAAAGGAAATCTAGTGTAGTTCACATGGAAGAATTATGTATTTGGAGAATGAGATGAGGTTGAAGACTGAAAGCAAAATAGATCCAATTTCTTACTGAGGACAATTATTTAAGGAATGAGAATAATAGACAGATACCTCTTCTCCATAACTGGAGAGTTTGATGAATATGCCAAGACTAGATTTGCCTAATAGGAATCTTCACACATGAGTGAGTAAGTACACCTGTCTTATTACCAAGCAAGCCTGAGACCAAATGAACTAGCAAAAAATTATATTACAAATATTACAGCAATTCAAATTCTCATTTTTCAAAAATATGATACTTGCTATGTTTGCCCTAAAGCTTTGGGAGTCAATGTTGTAATTACTTGAAAGCAAACAGGTCTACAAATGTCAGAGTTGTGAGTTTCTAGGCTTCTCATTCAAATCCTAATTTTTGCCCCATTGGTAGGGAGGAATTATTCATAACCCATTGCCTTTCCCTTCTTGCCTTTGACCTACCTCACATCAGCTTATATATCTGAGAATCTAGTGTTGACTTTGTGACTTAACAATTTGGAAATCTGTATCCATGCACTCAGTGAAGTCTTAGAGAGCACAACATCAGCACTGCAGTCCCATGGAGCCAGGCTTCCTTCTGCTTCGGGAAGTGACAAGATCTACTAAGTGGCTTCACATCCACCCTGACTACACATGAATTGGGCCATTGAGAATTGATTTCAAAACCATAGAAAAAGACCCAAAGCATGACTCATTTGTAAAATTCATTATGCCCTGAGATCTGTCTCTGCTATAATAAATGTAAGGTCTTGTCTTGGGTAAATTTGTTCCTCAGAACATTATAGTACAGCTGGGTGCTTTAACATCACTGTACTAGTTTTCTTGCTCTAATTTGTTTTCACAGATACTAAATTTTCTTTATCAACATCTTCATCATCACCATAATCATACTAGCAGTTAATAAATATGCAATATTAACAACATGTTAGACACTTGCTAAATATTTTACATGATGAATCTCAATGAATACAACAGCCAAATAAAGCAAGCACTAATTTTATTCATCTATTAACAGAAATATATAAGATGCATAGTACTAAGAAATTAACCAGTACCCCCCAGATAATAGATTGCTATATGAAAATAAAAACTCTGGATTATATAGTCACAACCTCAAAGAACTCTTGGCCATTTTACTCAAAATAAACTCTTCTCTGTAAAGACTATAATACCATATCCTAAATGGTATGTTTAGATGGTAGAAAAATTAAAAGACTGTCTGGCCCTTGAAATATCTATTCTTTTCCTCTCTCTCCCTCTTTTCTCTCTCTCTCTTTCTCTCTCTCTCCTGTCTGTCTTTCTTTCTGTCTGTGTGTCTCTGTGTCTCTCTCCATCTCTGTCTCTGTCTCTGTCTCTGTCTCTGTCTGTCTCTCTCTCTGTCTCTCTCTCTCCCTCTTTTTCCCTCCCTCTCTCTCTCTCTCTCTCTCTCTCTCTCTCTCTCTCTCTCTCTCTCTCTGTGTGTGTGTGTGTGTGGGGGGGGTGTAGCTATGTGCACATAAGTGCAAGTACCTACAGAGGCCAGAAGAGGGCTTCAGATGCCTAGAACTGGAATGACAATGAGACACACAAAATAGGTGCTTGGAACAGAACTTGGGTGCTCTTCAAAACCAGTCTGTGTTCTGTTCTGGTATGCTGTTTGCTGCTGTGTAGAACACTGGCGATCAAAGTGTCTTGGGGGAAAAAAGTTCACTTCCATGTCACAAATGATCCTGAAAGGAAGCCAAGCCAGGAACTGGAAATAGAAAGGATAGATGAACATTGCTCACTGGATTACTTTCTTTGGCTTCCTCAGCTACCTTTCTTATTCATCCAGGCTCACCTGTCTGGGGATAGCACTGCCCGTAGTGGGATGGGTCCTCTTATATCAACCTATAATCAAGAAAATGTCCCACAGATATGCCCATGGATCAATTATTAGATGGAGGTAATTCTTCAAATAGTTTTCCTGATTCAGTGACTGGCAAATATATGGAACTCTCTCACTGCAAATGTCAAAAGTCAGAAAAGACTAAACATTGCAGGTCATTTTCACATTAGACTAAAGGGCAGAAATCAAAACTCCAAACTTATATTAACAGTACAGTTGTAGTTTCTCAGTGCTGCAAATGCTATATTGTCTTTCCTGGCCAATAGTCAGAGTTTGAAATGTCTCACTTAAATTCTAGGAAAGCCAAAGTAACTGGATTGTTGGGACATTCCAAACTTTGTCTTTGGAAAGGCTGCTCTGATACTGATGGCACTAAATTCTTGATTGTATTTTTTAATGATGACCTCTACATTAGCTATCTATTGTTGTATGTAACACTCCTGAGACTTGGTAGATTAAAACAACATTCATTATTAATGTTACACTAGTTTATAGGTCAACTGTGTGATTTCACAGATCTCATTAAGGATGGGCTTGGCAGATCCTGGTTGGAGCTGCAGTTCTATATGTGGTAGATTGGCAGGGTGGCTGAAGGTTGACATGACTTTAATGAGAGCGCTCACACGTCTAACGGCTGGCTATGAACCAAAGTGATACATGGCACTGAGCCATGAGTTTCTCTTCCAGGCAGCTAGCCTGGGCTTGCTCACATGGCAGGATCTCAAGACAACAGTGGAAATACTGACGCTTGAATGTAGAAGTGACACACAGCTAAATAACAAGAAATCCATCAGTTTGAAGCATCTACAGAGCCGTCTATTCCCATATAAGTACACAAAACACATCATTCTAAACACAGAATGAATCTTAAGCTTAAGTTGTCTAAATTGTCCCTGTCTCAACCTGGGAACTTTCCACTGATTTTTCAATAAGACCCCTGCCCCCCACCCTAACCAACTAATAATTTCCTTTACCTTGCTTCCTCATTCCTTTTTAATTACTTAGTACTGTGCAAGTATGTCTGTAGAAACTCCAGACCATAAGTAAATTATTGCCATTTTATGAAAATTTTAACTAAAATAATCAGAATTTACCTGTTATATGCCCCTTTGGGATATTTTTAAAGGATTCTGAATGACCTTAATCTCCACTTTGTGACAGATAGATGTTTGAATCCATAAGACCATAGTTTCATTCAAGCTCCAGTAAATACACAATGCTTATTCCTGAGAAAAATATCTCAGTTGGTTACAGGCAGGCCCCATACTCTGCCAAGAATATGAAGTATGTATCTAATTGTCATTCTGTTATCTATTCTTCTGCTTTTCTAGTTGATGGTTCTCTCATGAGTCAACACATTGTGTTAGGTTTTACCTATAGTCTTCACAGACCAGATGGAGTTGAAAAGCTACAACCTAGCATTTGTCAAGTACTTCAACATTTAGGATTCAGTGTTCAAGGATATACTGTATAATGTTACTGATGGATATCTTGGGAGTAGAAATTTCTTTAAAATTGCATGATCCTGCACTAACTGTTACTGCAAAGTACTTTGTAAATAATAGTCTATGGTCCATGCTTCAGGATCAAACAATAGGATTTTTACTGTAGGATTTTTCCATAAATTTGTTATTTCAGAAATCAAGTCTCCTGTGTAAAGTTTTCTTTTAATGAATAACTGGAAGTTAATATAGACTTGCATAAAATTTTTGGTTCAAATAGATTGAGACAAAGACAATCTTGTTGGGAGGATTAGAACAATACACAGATGGGAGAAAGAGACCTCAATACTCATCACAGGTCTCATCTCTAAATAATTCTAATAACAAAGCCACAGAGAGCTTCTAGCTAGTAGAATTTGAGAGATTCAGATTAGTCTTTTGAAAATCCAGCTCTTCTTCAGGAAAGGCAAGCACTGTGTATGGTATCTCTGGCAGATTTTTATGTCCTAGATATTCTGATAAAGACACTATTTCTGTGATCAGTCCAGACTCTACTTTCAAGAGAGTTGGTTATGAATTCACCCCAGCCAAAAGCATCAAAGTAAAATGGGTGCCCTTCTAGTAATGATACTGGAAGGCTCAAAGGCCCAGGTCATAGGCAATCTGTAAGGTCACAGAGGAACAGAGGAAGCACAGTCAGACAATGTGACCAAAAGTGATTCAACCTGAAAAAAATGAGGTCACTGTCATGCATCCATAATCACACTCTGTACCAGGGTAGCTCTTGAAGAGAATTTTTTTGGCAGAGTTTTCACAGCTTTCCAGTTTTATTTTATCCACACATCTTCTCTCGGAAACTATGCAGACCTGGTTGAATACAATTCACAGCATTTTGTGGTGGAGGGTGGAGGTGGAGAATGAAAGCAAAGACAGGAAAAGTGATGTGTTCAATGTCATGTAAGAGAACAAATTCAGAACTAGGGCTCTTCTTCTCATGGTTACTGTTCTTAAGATGTCTGTAACTTAACAAACATGTTAGATAGCAGTCTTCCTTAAGGTGACTTCTTAACTACTCTCAGATACATAGCTCATCCTATGTTCCTCCTATCTACTCCTCTTCCCACCATTTCCATCCTTGGTCAGATCCCATCTTCCCTCCACATCATGCCTCCTGCTACCCAGTTAACTGTGAGTGGGTGTGTGAAGCAAATGATCGTGTGTTTAGCATGAGTTTTGTGCCACTTTACTAACTCAAGTAAATCATAAAATTTGACTAGGTCGATATTGAAAAGCAAAGAGGAATTGCCAATATTAGTGTTGGTTTTGTTTTGTTGGGGTTTTTGTTTGTTTGTTTGTGTTTTGGTTTTGTTTTTGCTAGAGATCCTAGGCACGTTAAACTTTAAGTTAGTTAACAATGATAAGCAAAGGCAGTCAAGCTGGGTAAGTACAAATTTCAGAGTGAATCAGACACCATTCGAATCTGAAGCATAGCTACTTATTTGATGACTTTGGATAAGGTTTTTGCTTATCTTATTGTTTCACATAGGGTCATTATGTAGCTCTTGGAACTAACTGTGTAGACCAGGCTGACCACAAATTTGTAGTAATCCTCCTGTCCCTCCTTCCTGAATGCTGGAATTATGTATATATGCCATCAGGCCTGGCAAATATGAACATGTTATTTTGCCTCTATGAACCTCAATTTGTTAAATAACAAAATAAGCATACTAATCTCCTAAATTCTTAGAATACTAAATGAGATAATGTATAAAACTCCCAAAATAGCATAAGCACTACTTTTTAATGTAAGCCACTTATAAAGCAAGTTATAAGATAGCCTACATTAAGTAATTCATGTATTGCTTTGGAGTCTATCCTGGAACTTTCTCCATAGCCCAAGCTGGCTTCGAACTCACAGAGACTCTCCAGCCTCTGCCTCCAGAGTGCTGGGATTAAAGATATGTGCCACCATGGGGGAGGGGAGAGGGAGCTAGAAGAAAGAGAAGGGAAGAAGAGGGGGGAGAGGGGGACTAAGAGAGAAGGAAGACTTAGTTAGGGGAAGAATAGAGGAGAGCAAGAAAAGAGATACCATAAAAGAGGGAGCCATTATAGGTTTAAAGAGAATTCTGGCAGTGAGGAATTGTTCAGAGATCTACAAGTTTGACCCCAACTAACAATCTAAGCAATAATGGAAAGGCTACCTTAAATGACCTTCTCTGATAATGAGATTGATGACTACCTTGTATGCCATCCTAGAGCCTTCATGCAGTAGCTGATAGAAGCAGAAGCAGACACCCACAGCTAAACACTGAGCTGAACTCTGGAATCCAGTTGCAGAGAGGGAGGAGTGATGAGCAAAGGGGTCAAGACCAGGCTGATGAAACCCACAGAAACAGCTGACCTAACAAGGGCTTGCTCATGGACCCCAGACTGATTGATAGCTGGGAAACCAGTGTAGGACTGTTCTAGACCCCCTGAACGAGGATGCCAGTTTGGAGGTATGGGCAATCTATGGGGCCTCTGGTAGTGGCTCAGTATTTATCCCTAGTACACGAATGGACTTTTGGAGCCCACTACACATTGAAGGATACTCTTTCAGCCTAGACACATGGGGGAAGGGTCTAGGCCCTGCTCTAAATGATATGACAGACTTTGAAGATCCCATGGAAGGCCTCACCCTCCTTGGGGAGCAGAAAGAGGTTGGGATGGGGGTGTAGGGGCAGGAGAGAATGGGAGAGGGGAACTGGAATTGACGTGTAAAAGAAACTTGTTTCTAATTAAAAATTGGTCTAATTACTATTATAAAATAAAAATTATAATAATAATTCAACTAAGTTAAATGGGGGAATTTACCTAAACTACCTAGCATATCATCTTAATGACTGACTGACCTATGTATGACAGAAATTTAATTTGGACATTTGTAGAATCTGAACATCTGGCTCAGGATGCCAGCACAGTCTAAAAGGGGTGTTTTCTGGGTTGTAGGATATGACCTTCTCGTTGTGTCATCATGTGGCAGAATGATACAAGTGAGTGCTCTGTGCTCCCTTTAAAGGGCATTTCTCTCATTTATGAGAACTCTAGGTTCATCATCCAATCAATGCTCAAAAAGCGCACTTCCAGATACGAATATACTGTGAGAGTTGGGTTTCAATCAATGTACACTGGAGAGATACAGCTAATTCTGTCATTACACATCATTATGCAATTTTTAAATTACTAATATATATCCAGAAACAGAAATCCTAAATGTGTACAAATTGGAAGTGATGCTAACCAAGCATTTTATTAAGCAAATCTTGGAGAGATGATGGAGGGAAACAGGATGTGTGTGTCTCCTTCATAGCATTTATATATCACTAAATCATTCTCAGGATCCTTTGGTAGTGCCAATTTGTTTAAATAAGATTTTTCAGTTACTTAACCAGATACTAATCTTTGTGTTTTCTGTGAAGGGATTGTGTAGATGAAATAAAGTCCCCAGTAAGTTTACTTTAAGTAAAGAAAATAATCTAGACAACGTATGTGGGCTTCATTCAATCAGTTGCAAGGTATTAATTCCAGAGAGGAGGTTTCACAGAATAAGTTCTCCCTCGCAAGGACAACTTTAATTCATGCCTAAAAACTCCAATCTATCCTCTTCAATTTCCTGGTGAGTAGGTTTCACGTTTATCTAGCTAATTCCTTGTGTATATATGTGTTCCTATATATTCATTCATAAAATATGTGTGCACGTTGTGCTCACCCAAATGTATGTATTCGACTGTGTGTGTGTGCACATGTAATTGAACAACATGACCTTGTTGTTTTATAACTCAGAAAATTTCTCATGGAAAAGATACCAGAATTTCTTAGACACTCTGCTAAAACGTCTCAGACTTCTTTATCTGAAATGCACTGGGGAGGAATGATAGCACTTAATGAGCCTAGTGCTCAGCCAGGGCTCTGGCCCTCAGTGCCTTCAAAGTCAGCATCACAAACAGGCAGTCCATAAGAACTTTATGTCTTTCTGGTCTGAAAAACAGTACTGGAAAATCCAAGTTTCATGAAAATGTGCAGTTTACTTTTCTCTCAGATCCCTCTATATTCCATATTATCAGACTTTGTGCCATCCTCATTCAACCCGACTTTCAGCAAGATTCATGAGTAGGGATTAGAGGCTGAAACTGAAATATCCAAACTGTCCCTTTCTCAACCCAAAGTTTCAGAGAAACAAAAACCCAACCAGTAGGTCACCCCTGCTTTC
Organism: Cricetulus griseus; assembly: GCF_003668045.3. Taxonomy (NCBI): domain Eukaryota; kingdom Metazoa; phylum Chordata; class Mammalia; order Rodentia; family Cricetidae; genus Cricetulus; species Cricetulus griseus. Next base: position 105,945,025 of record NC_048600.1, read on the forward strand.
ATTTCATGGGAAATCTAATCAATAGCTCTAAGTGTGAGTATCTAATCTCTCTTGCATTCCCCAATCTCCCTGGCACCCCCATTGTTCCCAGAGTCCTCTCCAGCATTCCCCTGCAGAGAGGTTGCAAGGCTGCTTCAAATTGAACCAAAGCATTTCTCCTGCCCAGACAAAGCCAGGAAATTTTGCTTTCTGCTCTTTTCAGCTAAAATGCAGCTTCCTATTATGTGAGCAAGTAGGTCACAATCCATCTTCCTTTGGAAGGCTGTGACTCCGCTCCACAGTTCCTAACGAACTGGCAAGGCCAATTAAGCATTACATAGAATATTTGTAGCCAGCTAACCCAACAAAGAACAGATAGATGAATGAATTCTCTGTCTTTTATAAATGAAGATGACCAGGAAACAGGACTTTTGTTGCTTTGCAGCCCTCAGGGAAGTGGTTGCATAAATCCACCAAACTAATATCTTTTTCCCCCTTTGAAACATCTTTGCCAACTAGATTCAAATAACATTTACTGACTGTACAAGATTTCAGAGGAGGAAAAAAAGAAGAGGAGCCAGGCTTGGAGAAATAGAAGAAATAGAGAAGTGCTGATTCAGGAATCCCTCAGAAGAAAACCACCTTTCTACAGTGTTGGCAGGGTGGTTAAATGACTGAGAACTGCAGACAAGATATTGACCCATCTCTTGCCCCCCGAGAAAGGTTTTTCACAGAAGGTCTAACCACATACTACAGTGGGTTGGCTAACAAAGTATATAGTGATAGTATTAAGAATAATTATTATTTCCTAAAACACTGACATTGAGTGAGATGCAGAGGGCAGTATCTTGCAGGAGGAACAAACCAAGGCTATTTGAGTATCCTATCAGCTGGTGAGGACAGCATGTTTATTTCACTGAAATATCACCTAACAATCCCTGGTAGAAAGTGATGACTCTCCCACAATACCAATTCTCTCCTTATAATAACAATGAAAATTAAATGGCTAGACATAACATATCCCACAATCCTTTGCTACAGTACACAATATATCAATTATTACCAATAAACTAGAAATAATATAGAAAGCTTTCCCCCCCCCTCACATTTCTACCTTAAAATCTTTGGCCCTCAATGTGAGCTCTTTCCTTTTCCCATAACCTCATGATCCAGAAAATGTATTTACTGGTAAAAACAATTCAATCAAATATTCCAAGGAACAACAGAGCAATAGGAGAAGGACTTGAGCTCTCCATGCAGAAAAGCCACAAATAATCTCTTCTTATTTGACAACCCTGACATCTCTAGACTATGACAAAAGACAGAAAGAGAAAGAAGCACAATAAAACCCAACACAAAGCAAAGGTCTTTAGGCTTGAATAACTGTATTTGAGGCTTTGCATTTCAGAAAATTACAGTGTTCCAGTATGAACTCCATTAGAGTAGAATGTTTCAGTTATGCTATTGTTAATGAGTCTCTCTTAGTCATCACTAATTAAAATTATCTACTGGTAAAAAATGTTGAAGAGGCCCTGTGATTTATAAACCTAGACTATATGCTATGAAAATGTGCTTATTCCATAGATATGGAATAGCTCTCGCTTGGAGCATCCTTTTATCAAGAGACTATAGATTGCACAGACAAAGAATTAGAAACTATAAAAACAATCGTACAACTGTGGGTGGGGAATTTGTTCAGAAACAGGAGCATTTGCTGCACAATTTGGATCTAAACATTCATGTAACAAGCCAAGAATCCTGAAAATGCCTGCAACCCCAGCTATGAGAGGGAAGGGATAGAAGACTTGCTGAGTTTCAGCCTACACAAGAAAATATGAGTCCCAAATGCAGGGAGAGACCCTGTCTGAAAAGAACAGGCAGACAATGATAAAGGATGACATATAATGATCTCTTTTTCTTTCCTTGGAGTCCCAAATGCAGGGAGAGACCCTGTCTGAAAAGAACAGGCAGACAATGATAAAGGATGACATATAATGATCTCTTTTTCTTTCCTTGTATACACAAGCATGTACGTTCCACACAGACATGTGCACATAACACTCATGCAGACATATGCACACTTAAAAGTGACTTTTAAAATATGCATAACAATTGGTTTATAAGTGAGCAAATGAAAATACCCTGCTAGCAATGGCAAATATTCTTTGTGTTTATGGAAGTTTGATTTCACAAACTATAGAATTGGACTTTGATGAACTAAGGCAAGTGGAAAGATTTATTGATTCTTATACTCAAAGAAAGGTCAGTGATAAGACTGAAGTTAAAAGGGGGGTTTATTTCCCCCACCTTTCCCTCAAACGCTCAGGCGCACGTGCACGCACACACACACATACACACACACACACACACAAACACACCCACACACACACACTTCTCCCATGGCAACCTAGCATCAGTCACTCAGTGGATATCACTCAAATTCACTTTCCTAAAAGGACTTTTCAGATTTGCTTTTTGCTCCCAAAATGCCTAAGTAGGAATTATCCTGTCCTAGCCTGGCTCAAGTCCCCTACACTCAATCAACTAATTCTTGGCACAGAAAGGAACATCTAAGAAGATAGTAACTCACATTTAATTATTCATTCAACAATTTGCATTGGAAATAGAGCGCATCGTTTATTTGACAAGGCTGACAAGAAGATTTGGGAAAGATTGACATTGTTTATTCTGCTTCTCGGAATTCAGATACCAAGATGCATTCATCCTACCTTACCATAAATAAAAAGGAAGCTGCTAGCTCCTGGCTCCTAGCTCCTAGTTCCTGGCTCCTGGGTCCTGGCTCCTGGGTCCTGGCTCCTAGTTCTTTGCTCCTGAATTCTGAAAGGAAGCATGCCTGTGTGAGGGTAAATGTCAGTCATACCTGTGCCTTCTCGATCTATCTGTCCTGCTATTCCTGGAACAAGCTCTTTGTGAATTTCTGTGACAAAAAAAACAAACCCATCCCAAATGAACACATAACATGAATGATTTCAAATTTCTGTAAGTAATGGCAGATGGGAATATTAGGTGACTAGGAGGAGGACATTCACTGACATTTTTGTAAAGTAGAAGGTCCTGGGGACAGGCTACAATTGTCTCCAAGCATAAAGTTTCCCATTTGAACTCTTTTGAGTGCATGCACTGGAATCTGAAATCAGGTTATTGAACACGATGTAGACAGGCTCCTATATAGCCAATCCCATGAGCAGGTCAGGGTGGGAACCATCTTTCTCTCTCTTCTCTGGTTCAGTGGAAGACTTCAGAGGTGCATCTAACCCCATCAAACAACCAGAATTTGTAGTTCAATCCTAACTCCAGGACCCAACATCCCCCATCTCTGCCCCAGAGGAAGTAGATGTCCTGTCAGATGTTTGCCTCCAGAGTTAAATAAAGAAACTGGAATCTTGGAGTCCAGTCCATAAAATATAATTGAACAAATCTCAACAGACAGTGTAAAATATTGGATCCTGCCTTACACAGATGGGCTTATTTAGCCTTCACACAACCTTCAAATAACACATTGTGGTCCTTTTAATCAATCCATAATTCAAAGAGGACATCTTTTAAGCCTCCAGAGTCTTTGGAGATGACAATAGCTGTAGGCAGACTAAGTCAAAGTATATTTTATTACAAAAGTCAAAGTCAGCAAGGGCCATAATTTCATAAATCTCATTAGTGATTATAGTTTCTTATTTCCAGGTATGATAAAATACCATTTTCACACTGTAAATGTATCTCTGCCAGCCAGGAGGAGAGATCCCAGGGCCTCTCCACAGGGCACCCAGAACAAAGGGACTCCTGGTGTGAGAGGCTGTGACAGCCCTGATAAGAAATTCTGCAGAGAAGTGCTGTCCTTTGCCTACACACACAGCACCTTAATGAAAGGTTGGGAAGCAGAACAGCCCCTATCTGTGTCCCCAGGGATGGAGAGGCAAGAGTTTTGTAAATGGCACAACAAATAGCCCTCTTCTACAGCTCCTGCTCTGTTTCTCCTGCGTGGCCCAGTGTCATGCAAATGTGGACTAGAAATTCTTCTTGTCACCAAAGACACTTGAACTTACAGAAGAGGAACTACAGAGTTAACAGATGCTAAGTTTCATCTGAAGAAACTCTGATGAAAGACCATAAATCTTCCTTCATCAGTGAGTCAACTACAAGTTATGCCTATGTGGTCATGGATTGCAGTTACAAGAAGAGCTAAGAGGCAATTAATATTCATTTGGAAGCTGTTTTCAAATTTTGATTCCAGGCAATGCAACAATCATGGCACTGAGGAGACAATACTAGAAATGTCCATTTTACATGCTGAAGAAGTGGACTCCTCCAGGAAAGTACTTCCCTCAAATACCACCAGGACCCAAGTTGGATTCCCCAAAATTCCACACACAAAAAATGATGCTTCATATTTATAATCCCAGTGTGTAGAGGACTGGTCAGCTACCCTAGTGACTCAGTGAGTTCCAGGACAGTGAGAGACCTTGAGGAGATGTACTCAAAGTTGTTCTCTGGCCTTCAAAAGCACACACACACACACACACACACACACACACACACACACACACACACACACTAGTTGGCTAAATACTTAAATGTGGTAAGGATTTATATGGGAATACCACAGCCTAAAGAAGATGGAATTCAAGGAAAGTTAAGAAATGGTTAAATCAAGCCAGGCGTTGGTGGCACAGGCCTTTAATCCCAGCACTTGGGAGGCAGAGGCAGGCAGATCTCTGTGAGTTTGAGACCAGCCTGGTCTACAAAAGCTAGTTCCAGGACAGCCTCCAAAGCCACAGAGAAACCCTGTCTCGAAAAAAACAAGACAAAATAACAACAACAAAAGAAATGGTTAAATCAAAACCTGAGAAAGTAATGGAAGTGAACTGCTTTAGGGAGAAGGAAGAAGGAAGATATACAAAGGAAGAAGATAGAAGGAAGAACATACACAAATGCATGCCACATGGTTTAGCAAAACTAGATTGTTGGTAGTGTTTACCTGTTCCTAATTCAGTTTCTGCCTATGTTATTATAAATAATGACATTTCTTTATGCTCAAAGTTGTTTGAATACTAAATTATAGGTTACCATTGTGACGGGAAATATAAGCAGGGGTGTGAGGGGGATGCCCCCCAAAGTTGAAGATTGAAGTCTAGTGAGCTCTGCTCAGTGAATGGGATAAAATGGGTTTTATTCAACAGTCAAGAAAAAACCCTGAAATAATCAAAGTGAGGAGAACAAAGTCAAATTTGTGTTTAAGGAAGCAAATTCTGGTTGCAAAGTGGAAATTAAATTACTGGAATGGGTAATGCTGGACTGGAAGAGACCAGTGAGTTCACTGACTCTCAAGCTGCAATCCCAAATGAAATGTCTTCCTTCTATCAGAGATTTCCAATAGAAATAAGTTACAGGACATTATTTAAAATACTTTTGCAGCCACATTAGTCAAAGTGGAAGGAAACATAAGAAATTTATTTCACTGTAGTTTATGAAAGTCAATATATCAAAGATGCTATATTGCACCATATAACAAATACAAAAGAGTTAGCCAATTTTAACATTCTTTTTCTTCCTCTTTTGTGTGCAGACATGGAATCTCCTTCACCCTTACTTGTTCCTTTAATTTGTTTAGCAGGATGGGTGGCCCTCCCTCCCCAGTCCACGGAAGAGTCTGGCTTTTGACTTAACACTTTAAGCTTTCAAAAGGCCTTCCATTGACTGATTGCACAGTGGGAGAAAAAGCAGACTGAGAGCACTCCATAAATAATTGTTAAATAAGGAAAAGGGGGCAAGATATAGATAAACATTTGCATTTGGATAAAAATAAGGCACCTCTCCTATTTTGCCTTTGCCCGTGTAGCCTCAACTGAAAAATGACTTCAAATTTCATGAGTGAACCCAAATTCCTTACTTTTCATCAGTCAGCTGAATCCTTACATGACAAACAAGGAGGCAATGTTGGGTGTGTGAACAGAGCAGTCTGTGAGAATAGTAATGGATTTCATCAATGACTGGAAATGGGATTTCCTTAGATTGCATGTCAATAGAAAGAACAATTTAATGTTGAATGTCAATGGCTTTACTACTTTTTTAATCATGTGCAGAAATACTTTAGGTACATTTCAGCAATAATACTAGGAGTTATGGGTGAACTAAGAAAGCAATAAAGTCCTGCATAATTTATCCTCATTCATGTTTTATTATGAAAACTAAAGCATGAGAGAAGATCTTAGAGAAGGATTTGTTTTCATTGCCTGTCTTTCAGGAGTTTTGGCTGCATATTTAATCACTATAACCTTAAGGGACATACTCTTATCCCCGAAACCCCATTCTGGCTTCTTTGCCTGAAATAAAGTTTTAGCTATCTAAATACTTCTCATGAATGTAAGCAGGAGAGCATGGATTGCATTCTCCTTAAGCTAGGAGAATAATTTTTCATGGAGTTCAAGTGGGGAGATTAACCCACATGGCCATTTTTGCTTTCTCAGGCTCTGGTTCCTACTCCAATAGCAGAGAAATCTGTATATCCCAGCATCTCCCTTCTAATCTGCTGCTTTAGATGTCTAAGTGAGCTGTCATGTAAGACGATGAGCAAGAAAAATACACACACACACACACACACACACACACACACACACACACACACACACACATATATATATATATATATATATATATATATATATATATATATATATTTCTCCAGCTCCAAAAACACATCCCTAAGATTTAACATTGATCCCAATGGGGTAAGTATTAATTTATCAGGCAAAAATTGAGCCTTCAAAATTAATTGTGTCTCTTCTCAGCCTCCATTTCTTTATTTACAGAGACCTCTCCAGGATTTCTAAGGACAATTCCAGTTCTAAGATTTTCAGATTCACAAGAGAAGATACAACTGCTTATATGCTACAAATAATTAAGAGTCAAATATCCAATGACTTGAAGGGAAAAAAGTAAGAGTCAAAATTCAGCACAGGTGGCCTTTAAATACCAAGTGTTTCCACATCCTCTTTAAACCATTGGTAAGGTACAAGACTTTGGCAATGAGCTCTTTAAAATGCCTATGATCACTGGTGGCTCCTCCCGCACTTGAAATGCATGGCCTTTTAAAATATAAGTTGTTAAGCCACTACCCTGTTTGGCTCATTTTCAGCTCAGTTAACTTAACGCTACTGCGTTTTATCTATGAGATCTGCTAGAGCTCTGTGCTCTCAAGAACACTGTGCAGTAAGTCTGCAAGCCCTGGACACCACCAGCACACATGGCATAATACACTTTCAAATAAAATACATGAGCTTGTGCAGAGGGAGTAGTAGGGGGCAAGAAATTGAAAATTCAAGTCTCACACTGTGTGAGCCACAGGAGAGTAGGGCCTCTGTGTTTTAAATGAAAACCTTTCATCTTTGGAGAAGACTCCAGTGTCCTGGTTAACACAGGACATTGTACTCATCATCCATCCTTCTCAGAACCCTGCAGGGTGACAATGTCAGAAGCTTGGCTACGGAGACATCTCATTGTTTCAAATATAGTTGCTTTCCTTCTTCCTTTTTTCTTAATTTCACACTCACTCATCAGGACGGATGCAGTGCCCCCTTGCATTCTTTCTTTCCCAGAGGGTGATGTTTGGAAAGGAGGGGGGAGGCATGGATGTGTTCTACTTGCCTGTTCCTGTTTTTCTCAGGAGAAAAAAAATGGACTTTTTCTTCCCCTAGTGTCTCTCACCAGACCATTTTAGATTTCTTAAAATAAAAGTGAGGATTCTGAACCCCGTTGTTGCTTTCTCCTCTCTGTCTCCTTTTCACTCATCTGCCAGGGTTCCTAAGGGTCCCGTGTCTGGAGTCATCATCAACTTTCTTGTGTTTCTTCTGTGGCCATTTGTGTCTCATTTGATTCACAGACAAGGTATTGCTGTTAGTCTCAACTGTTCTGCTCAGTAAAGCCAACCTAATTACATTGTCTTTCTACTCCCTGTGCTCCTCAGATTTCTGCTTCCAGAGTTAGAAGAGCCAGAATGCACCCATGCACCTGATCTGGTCTGATGATGCCTGGCCCTTACTTACCTTCCAGTAAGTATACTCAGGAGAAACAGGGGATGCTCTATCTAAGTAATATCCCATATCATGCCTAAAAGGAGAAAAGTGTTAGTAGTCTCAGGAAAAGATTGGAAAAGAAGTCAGAGTCTTAATATCTCTCACCTGTACTGTACTGTGAAGGGCAACTGTACATAGCACACACACACACACACACACACACACACACACACACAGAGAGAGAGAGAGAGAGAGAGAGAGAGAGAGAGAGAGAGAGAGAGAGAGAGAGAGAGAGAGAGAGAGAGAGAGAAACACACACATACAGGCCTAAGAGACAAATGAATGTTTTGGGCAGAAGGCATCAGACAAGAGACATAATTAGGAAAGGCACCTGTGTAGCCCTTTCATCCCAATTGCAAGGTAGAAATTTGCATAAGTGTCCCTTCCACTCCAGGGAAAACCAAGTGTGATTGTTGTTCACACCCAGAATATCCCGTACACAACTCAAGAAGGATCCATGCAGCAAGCTGCACTATCTTTCTTTCTGCCATTCATTTATCCTTCTAACCTGCCATGTCTAGAAACGGGTCCTTTACCTTCATCTTGCTATTTCTATAAAAAATAATGCTAGTTTTTTTTTTTTTTTTGAGGACTGTACTACATAAACTGGAACTCTAAGACAACTTCTTGAAGATTACTCATGACCTGGCTATCTCTCATGGATAAATGAAATACAATTGCTAGTAAGCTTTCTTGTTTATCTGTCTTATGTCTTAAAGAAATCAGCTAAGAACTAGGACAGATAAAAAGAAAATTATTTTTCCTCTCATACAACTCTCCCAGAAGTCCCCTGTTTACATACCCTGAAATCATCATCAAAATCCTGCCACTCTGACATGATGGTGGTTTACATCTTCAATAGAACCCTGAGCCTCTGGAATAAGCCCTCTATCCATAACAGAAGTCAGGCCCTCTGCAATCCCCAATCACTCCTCCACTCCCATCTCTGGCCTTTCACTTTCATCCTTGGCCCTCAGACCCCATCCTGTCTTCCACTACACCCAAGAGCCTGCAGGTTAAGAGTCTTCCTCTGCCCCCAAATGCCCTTCTTAGATACATGCACATAAAGATCCCCTCTTTTGTTTTTAAAAACAGCCCATGCTATGTGTGAAGTTATTCCTGACCAATGTTCTCAAGAAAAATGGAACACTTCCTCTTAACAGTCACAAAATCACCTTTCACAGAGACTCTCATGTTCATGGACAGCATTTTGTATATTTAAAGTAGAAGTTGCCATTCCACATTTAGGCTGTACCTTCTGTATCGGTTAGGGCACGACTGTCCTCTGATTCCTTATGATCTAGCACAAGGCCTGGAATATGACATATGTCTGGAAAATGTTAAATGAATGCATAATGGAGAGCATCGTTTTCCTTTCCTAAAATGTGCCTGTGGAGCTGGGTATGGTGAAGCACACACTAGTAAGCCCAGTAATTGAGAGGTGGAGATAGGAGTTGTTTTATCTTCTGTCTTTCGACAGAAGATAAAAGCCACCTGCATCTAAATAGTGAGTCTAAAGCTAGCCTGGGCTACCTGAAACCATGTTTCAAAAAACATGTTATTACTATTAATATAATACATAATAAAATTTATCAATGAATACCTCATTAAGAATTAAATAGAAATATTTTTAATTTTCTCCAATGATTCATAGTATTTGCTTCCTTATACCCTAATCAGGAAAAGGATCTCAGAGCCACTTTGATCATTTTATACCAAGGACCACCGGACCTCAGGGCAAACGCTAGGTCAACTGTGACATGTACTATGGTATTTCTTAATTATGCAAATAGCCATCTGCTCAAATACCATTTGGGTTCATTTAATGCACATAGTTTAAGATAAAGGGGAAACAAAAAAAATGGATCTCACTTTGGACTCATAAAATTCTGAGTAGTACCTGATTCATTTCAAGTTATGAAGGGTCCCCACTTTAGTGGTGCATTCTTTCTCTGTGGCCAGAATCCTAAATCTTTTTAATTGCAGTTTAAACACCTGTAGCCAAAATTTAAATGCCTTTATCATTTAAATTCCAAGCATTAAAATTCCAAATATCTCAATTATGTAAATGGTAAAAGAAAGGGGCAGAAATTTTCCTTAAGCTCCCCACCCCCAACAAATCATCCCACTGCTCTCAATTAAGGCTTCTCTTTGAACCCACAGCAAGGTTACAATGTTTCCTGGATGACCCTAGAAATTTATTTTTTGAATACAGCAGGATGGTTAAGTCCTAGCAATGTTTTCAAGGGAGAGGGGCAGGATAAAAATGACTACCATTGTTCAGCATCTGCTGTTTTCTAACTACTACACTGTTTTTTGGAGAAAATTGGTTAAAAATGCCCAATCCTCACAAAGCCCTTACAGTTTAGTAATGTCAAACCCAGTGCTCCACCCAAGCTGTAATCCCTAGTTACACAGCTGGCAAGTGGTAAGGCAACAGTTTGGAGGAGGTTGATCTGGGCTTTCGATAGCTCTCCCCAACGTCACTGTGTCACTGCTTTCCAAATGTCCGTGTCCACAAGACTATACTACATGGAATTTTCTAAGGAACTGAAATTGTCTAAAAGGAAAGAAGAAAAATCCAAAATTATATATATATATATATATTACATAATATTTATATATAGTATAACCCTATTTTTAATAACAACATGATTCTAGATTCTGTAGTTCAACACATGTAGTTTTTATTTGCATATCTGTGTGTATGTGATTTTGTACACACAATTGGTAGCTCTAGTTCCTTGAAGAGAGGTAACTGAGGACATGGATGAAAGATAATTTGGTAAGTATCTCTTTGATTATTTTATATTATTTTTATTTATAAAATCAGATGCAATATTTTATAATTCTGGTGATAAGATAAAAGAGAAAAAGAATTAAAAGGGTTGAAATAGTTAAAGAAAAATGATGAACAGTAGGCATTAATCCAAATGGAGGATAATCCACACAGAGTACCTTTTACAACTAACCAAGCTGAAATGAAGAGACATTATCAAAGGGATCCATCCACTGAAGGCCTTAAGTAGCCTGTCTTCCAATTTGAGAGCACATTCAGTGTTCCTATTGCTCTGGCTTGCTGGGAGACCATCCAACAGCAATGTACCACCCATTGCTATGTGAAATTGTGTTTTCTGTGGTTCAGTGATACAGACTTTTCCTTAGATGTTCCTGATAATTTTCTTACTTTCTATCTCCTTCAAATATTGAATTCCATGTTGCTAACAGACTCACTAAAGTCATGTTAATATGGCCATAATAACTGACCATATTTATTAATTTACATTTTAGTAACTATATCAGTTGTATAGGAGAAGGGTCTGATTATGTCCTTCTCCTTGCCATTTTGAAGCATTCACAGTGTGTCAGGAAGAATCTTCAACAGACTGATCTTATGAGTTTCACTCAAGATATTTAAGCTCATTGTATTCCTATTTGTTTTCTTTTTCCAAATTTATTTTATTGTTTTACCTATATGAATGGTTTTCCTGCATGTAAGTTTGTATACCAAGTGTGGGACCAGAAGAGAGAATAGGATCCTATCAAACTGGTTGTGAGTTGTCACATGGGAATCGGCCCTGGGTCCCCTGGAAGAGCAGCAAGTACTTTTAAACACTGAGCAATCTCTCTAGCTTCTGCACTTTTATTTCTTACAAGTCCAGAAGTGAATAAGATTAACTAAAATTCTATGTATGAAATGCTTGAGACAGAGCAATCTGTGGATTTTATTCATTCAACAAATATTGAGAGAATAGGGTTTCTGTCTTCTAGAGGCTTGCAATACACTGGGAAACATGAAAAAAAAAAGATAAGGAGTTCCGTTCTAGAATATTAGTCAAGTAAATAACAATTTAGAGAAGCTTATACTACGAAGTAAATGGCAAGTGCTATAAATTGGTTTTGGAAAAAACATGAAAACAAAGCATAACTACTAAGATCATGAGCCCAGGGGCAGCCAGGGGCACTGAAGAGGATGACCACTGAGAGATCAGAGAACTTGCTGAGTGACATCTGGAAAATCTGAGTGACAAGCAGAAGAAGCAACTACTACCAATAGAAAGCTCAGAGAGGAGTCCAGAAGTACTGAATAATGGAGGAGTAGAGAGGTCGAGGTCACTTCAGAAAGGCCTGAGAGATCAGCTCTGCTGGCCTAGGGGCCAGTGAAAGAACTTGGACCTTCCCTCTGAGTGAGGTATTGGCCAACTTAACTTTTCCTTAGAGTCCAGAATGGTTCTTGACTATATAAGAACCTTTCCCTATTCTTTTCATCCCATCTAAAATCAATATTTTATTGATCAAATAAAAATTTTAAAACATAATGTGTAGAAACATTTTTTGTAGTCTGCATTATAATATACAAGTGGTAAATGCCTTTATTATAATTCAGGGATAGGGTAATACTAGGCTTCAACATATGACATTATGTTTAAAAACAGATATAGATAACTTTTTCATCTGATGCACCAGCAATAGTGTGTTGTGGCTTTTGTGATAGCAAGTAAACCCATTTCTCCAACAAAATAAAGAGTTTTGGTGCCAAAATGGCATGCCAAATGGACCTTTCCCACCTTTCCATAGCAATTCTGCTTATGTTAGAATATTCCTAAAATAGTCTTTGGCCAGATTAAGAGGTCATTAAAGATGCGTCAGATGGGTATAATCAATAGTAACCCCAGAGCATGTGACTTGAATAGAAGTTCAGTTAAGAAGCAGTATATACACTCAGCTCTCCATCTGCATCCTTTTGATTGATTGCTCACTTGTCTGGGCAACAGCCAAACTTAAGAGTGGAGTTTCCATGATCCCAGAGAGTTTTACTGTGTTTAGTCCCAACTGGCACATTGGCAGCAAGATGGGAGTGCCGCATGGTGCTGACAAGGCAGCTACACAGGTGAGCCACAGGAATCCTACCTCCCAAATCCCACACACTGTTTCCCCCAACTGACTGTTTCTGCAGATACATACGTGCCTTAAGCATATCCCTCACAGAAGATAACAAACATTAACCTACAAAGAAAATAAGAAGCTTTATTCTTTTCCCAGGCCTAGGTGGGATTACATATTCAGATTTAATTGACTCTAGAGAATCCAAGTCAATTAGACTAAGGGTATACTAGGAAAGAGAGACTATAATAGTTCACTTACTTGATGATTTTGTAAAAATGGAAAGAGATAGATGTAAAATTTGGAGAGTCCCACAGCCCTGAGAGGTTCTGTCTCTGCCAGACAGTTTGGAGCTACTGTGAATAGGTCTCTTTGAAGAGGATTCAATAGTCTGAAGCTTATGCTGTCCTATACAGTAGGACAATCCTAGTTAAGCAAACAGAGAAATTCCCAGCTGCAAGCATTTGAATAGGAGTCTAGGCAGATTCCAATATATTTTTGAAATAGTGTATTTAAAACTAAAAATTCCAGAAAACCAAAAAAGAGCCCATTTGATGTTAACTAAGCAGCCACTGGTGATCCATATGCTAGCCTGTGTTCTTTGGATTGGGTGATAAATTTCCTGAAGGAATTCTCAAATGGTAGAAATATGTGAAAATCAAGTCATAACATTTGTTGAATGAAGACTTCTTTCTGGAGCAAGGGCCACAGGTGAAGAAGTGGCTAATTTTGCAAAAGAAAAGGATGTACATATTGAGGTTTCCACCAAGGTAGTAAGGTGTAGCTGTACAAATCATGATACACAAGATTGGGATAATATAGGTTTAATTTTATTGGGGAGAAATCACATACATGAGAAACCCATAACCCAGGATTAGCACTCCAAGCATCCAGTCTCAGCTGCCCCCTGAGACCTGACCAGAACCTAGAGAGAGCAAGCCTGTCCCTAACCCCAGACCAAAATCCCACATGCTCATGTACGCACCTATGACCATGCCCAAACGGGTGTGGTCAGCACAGTAGGTGTAGCTGTGAGATCTCTCACTACAGTGCAGTGAGTCTTGCAAGTGTAATAGATCCCACCAAACAGAAGGTGACGAGCACAGTAGTCCAGGATAGATCACCATTATATAGTTCTGAAAGTATATGGAGCATATGGGGTTAAGAATAACTTTATTGTTTACATCATAAAGAGCATATTGGGAAAGATAAGCCTGAGAAGTGAAAAGAAATAGGTATGAAGTTGTTGGCTGGGGCCAAATTGCAAAGATACTTGTTCTGCTATAGACTGGGAACATTGTACTATAAAAATAATAAATTAAACATTTTAAAGAAAATATATGGCATGGGAAGGTTGAGAAATGCATTGAAGAAAAACTTAAGTGTCAATAATGGAGCAAGTATATTTCTGTATTTTTATAACAAACTGTCCTGTGAAGAGACACCAGGACCACAGCAGCCCTTGAAAAGAAAAAAAAAAAAAAACAAAAAACAAAACATTTGATTGGAGTGGCTTATACTTTCAGAGTTTCAGTCCATTATCATCCTGGTGCAACATGGTGGTATGCAGGCAGACATGGTGCTAGAGAACCCTACACCTTGACTTGCAGGCAACAGGAAGTGTTCTGAGACCATGGATGTGGCTTGAGCACATATGAATCCTCAAAGCCCACCCTCGCAGTGACACACTTCCACCAACAAAGCCACACCACTCCAACAAAGTCACACCTCCTAATAATGCCACTCCCAATGAGTTTATGGGAGCCAATTACACTGAAACTACCACAGGAACTAATATTATGCCCAGTCAGCTAAAGAATCACAGATTGTTTTTCCTGTTTAATTATCATTTAATTTGTGAAGAATTAAAAGCACTGCACTGTGCTGGATTAATTGCAGCACAAGGACGACCAACAAAAAGATATGCTTGTATCTCATGAGGTTCACATTCTCTAAGGGAGATAAGCAATAGGCACTCAAGAGTGATCATCCCAGGTGATTCTACCCCAGCAGGTTACACAACTGCAGGAGCTCCCAGCTGCTCAGTGACAGAGACTGAGTTCACCACTCTAGCACTTACCAAGCACCGTGGAAGTTACTTTTTTACTAGAGTAATGGACCTACATTTTCCTTTTGAGCTATATGGCACTTAGCAGTGAATGTAGGGTTCAGTAACCCCAACATAAACCATTGTGATATCTTCAAGATATTTTTGGCTTTTCCAAACATTCATAAATTGCTGAGAATCATTGCATTCTGCTGGGGAAGAGAAACAGTCAGGCTTTTCTCAGCTGGAGGCTTTGAAATGTATGGATTCACTCGTGAAAAAGGACAGATGGCTGAGCTAATGTTAGTAATTGTGCAGAAAAAGAAAACAGTCCACTCTTGACCTGACAACGCAGCAGATTGTATTCCTTTGTAACTTTTCTGGTACTCTTTGCCTTAAGTCTTAACTTGTAAGAGAAATGGAGGAGAGTCGCTTTTAAAAATTCCCTACGAACATACATAATATACTGCATCTCTATATGTGTCTGCTACAGCATTTACTTAACAGCTCACTCAACCAATTTTGTCTGACCTGTAATTCATTGTAAATTTTAATTAAATACATCCCATTCCACAGAGACAAAGAGAAGGCTATCCTTGGTGAGAAAGTAACTTAATGCTATCCCTACCACTACATTTCCCTCCCAAGTTCATATGTTCTTTTTTTAAAGCCTACTGAATACACTTAGTCTTCTAGCGTGTGCATGTTCATATTACAATCTACTGGGGCACAAGTAGCCTCTCAGGGACTGCATCCCTGAAGAAAACCCATTCTCCTCTCCACCAGCAGTCATTAATTATCATATCTCCATACAAAGGCCTTAACTTCACAGCAATTTGAAACTTAGCCAGGATGGAGCATCGTGAGCCTTCCCTCCTTTTGTGGTAGGTTTTGGACTGGGCCAATGTTGTACAAGTCTGATGCATACATTTATAGCTCCTGAAGCTATATATTCATGTATGCAATGGGTGTATCATGTCCAATAAGTATTATTCTTCTGCATATATCCACTACTTCTGGCTCCCACAGTCATTCTGCTCCCTCTTTTACTATGATCATAGAACCCATGGTAAAGTGGTATAATATTGAAGTGCTACTCATATCTTCATAGTGTCTTATTCTCTGCATGTTGACCAGTTACAAGTCTTATTAATTGCCACCTACTGCAAAAGGATGCTTTCCGGGTGCAGGTTGAGAGATACACTCATCTATGGATATAAAGATATGAACTTAGGGGGCAGTTTAATACTATATCATTTTAGCAGAATAATCATATTAGCTTCTTCCCAGGTCCTATTACCTAGCCATCCATGGGTACGTGCTGTGGAACAATCTTTGCATGAGGGTGGGGGCTATAATCAGATAAGAACTGAGAAATCTTTAAAATTTTGTGTTAAACACACAAAAACAGAGCCAAATATGGATTCCTAATCACATATCTTTCATGTCAGACATAGTACAGAGACACATCTCCTGGTAGCTGACAGCAGGATGGAACCAGCCACCAGCCTCCATGTGCTACCAACTTGTACTAACCTGAGCCTCACCAGCTGCTGACATAGCAGTTTAAGATTCATCTCCTGTGATCAAAAAACAGTACAGTAGCTTAGTAAAGACAGATCCAGATAGAGAAAACATCTAAATGGGTTACAGTGTGCTTAAAAATATACACAGGCTTGGGAGAGAAAAGAGAAAAAGTATACAGAGTCATATATTTAAAAAATAGTTAAAATAATAAAGTTCTGATTTGCATTTCCCTAATGGCTAAGGATGTTGAGTGATTTCTTAAGTGTCTTTCAGCCATTTTAAATTCCTCTATTGAGAATTCTCTATTTAGTTCTGTACCCCACTTTTTAATTGGATTATTTGGTGTTTTGGTGAATAGCTTTTTTAGTTCTTTGTATAGTTTGGAAATCAGCCCTCTGTCAGATGTGAGGTTGGTGAAATCTTTTCCCATTCTGTGGGCTGCCATTATGTCTGTTGACTGTCTCCCTTGCCTTACAGAAGCTTCTCAGTTTCAGGATATCCCATTTATTAATCGTCAATCTCAGTGTCTGTGTTGCCAGTATTATGTTCAGGAAGCAGTCTCCTGTACCAATTCATTAGAGGGTACCTCCCACTTTCTCTTCTGAGAGGTTCAATGTGGATGGATTTATGTTGAGGTCATTGATCCATTTGGACATAAGTTTTGTGCATGGCCATTGATATGGATCTATCTGCAATCTTCTACATGCCAGCATCCAGTTATGCAAGCACAATTTGTTGAAGATACTTTCTTTTTTCCATTGTATAATTTTAGTTTCTTAGTCAAAACTCAGGTGTCCGTAGTTATGTGGATTAATATCTGTGTTTTAAATTTGATTCCATTGGTCTACCTGTCTGTTTTTGGGCAAATACCACACTGTTTTCATTACTACAGTAATAGTAGAGTAGAGCTTGAAATCAGGGTTGGTAATGCCTCTAGAAGTTCCTTTATTGTACAGGGTTGTTTTTGGATATCCTGGTGGGGAGTTGTTTTTCCACATAAAGTTGAGTATTGTCTTTTCAAGGTCTCTGAGATACCATCTTACAACCACCAGAATATCTGAACTCAAAAACACCAATGACAGTTTTTGCTGGAGAGGATGTGGAGAAAGGGGAATGCTCCTCCATTGCAGGTGGGAGTGCCAACTTGTACAGCCACTGTGGAAATCAGTATGGGGGCTCCTCAGGAAAATGGGAATCAGTCTACCTTCAATCCAGCAATTCTACTCTTAGACATATACCCAAAGAATGCACATTCATACAACAAGAACATCTGTTCAACTATGTTAATAGCAGCATTATTTGTAATTGCCAGAACCTTGAAGCAACCTAGATGCCACTCAACCGAGGAATGGATAAAGAAAATGTGGTACATTTACACAAATGAGTACTACTCAGCAGAAAAAAAAAATGAAATCTTGAAATTCGCAGGCAAATTGATGGAATTAGAAGAAACCATCCTGAGTGACATAACCCAGTAACAGAAAGACTAACATGGTATGTACTCACTCATATATGGATATTAGACATAGATCAAAGGATTAACAGCCTACCAGCCTACAATCCACACCCCCAGAGAAGCTAGGAAACAAGGATGACCCTAAGAGAATCATACATGGTCTCCTGGATAAGGAGAAAGTGACAAGAGCTACTGAAAAAAATTGGGGACCCAAGGGAGGAAGGGAGGAGAAAGAGGATGGGAGAAGAGAATGGGGAGGAGGACATGAGGAATCAGGAAGACAGAGTAGGGAAAGAATAGAGGAGAGCAAGAAAAGAGATACCTTAACAGAGGGAGCCATTATAGGTTTAAGGAGAAATCTGGCACTAGGGAAATGTCCAGAGAGCCACAGAATGGCCAACTAAGTATCTAAGCAATAGTAGAGACACTACCTTAAATGTCCTTCCCTTATAATGAGATTGATGACTTCCTTAAATGCTATCCTAGAGCCTTCATCCAGTAGCTGACGGAAGCAGAAGCAGACATCCACAGCTAATTACTGAGCCAAATTCCTGGAATCTAGGTGTAGAGAGGGAGGAGTGATAAGCAAAGAGGTCAAGACCATGCTGGGGAAACCCACAGAAATAGCTGACCTGAGCAAGTGAGAGCTCAGGGACCCCAGTCTGACAGAAGGGGAACCAGCATAGGACCAAACCGGGCTTCCTGCATGTGGGTGTCAGCTAGGAGGTCTGGAAAGTCTATAGGGCCTCTGGCAGTGAAACAAGTATTTATCCCTAGTGCAAGAATGACTTCAGGAGCCCATACCCCATGGAGGGATACTCTCTTAACCTAGAAACATGGGGGAGGGCCTAGGCTCTGCCCCAAAAGACTTTGTTGATCTCTCATGAAGGTCTCACCCTCTCTGAGGTGTGAATGGGGGCTTTGGTGGGGGGAATAGGAGGATGGGAAGGAGAGGGAACTGGGATTGATATGTAAAATAAAAATGCTTCTAATTCAAATAAAACTTATAAAAAATAAATAAAATAGGTTAAAAAATAGTCCTTAAAAAAGAAATAAAGTAGCCCTGAGTCTGGAAACACCTCACTCTTCCTTCTCACTCTGCTGGCCTGACTCCTACCAAGAGCCCTCATCCAGTAGCTGATGGAAGCAGAGGCAAACACCCACAGATATACACTGAACTGAACTCTGGAACCTCGTTGCAGAGAGGGAGGAA
This sequence comes from Cricetulus griseus, assembly GCF_003668045.3. Taxonomy (NCBI): domain Eukaryota; kingdom Metazoa; phylum Chordata; class Mammalia; order Rodentia; family Cricetidae; genus Cricetulus; species Cricetulus griseus. The sequence continues at coordinate 105,964,218 of NC_048600.1, forward strand.
TGAAGATCAAAGGGGTCGGTACCAGGCTGGTGAAACCCACAGAAACAGCTGGCCTGAACAAGGGGGAGCTCATGGACCCCAGACTGGTGTCTGGGAGGCCAGCACAGGACTGATCCACACCCCTGAGCATGGATGTCAACTCTAGGGGGCCCCTGGTAGTGGATTAGTATTTTTCCCTGGTGTAAGAAGGGACTTTGAGAGCCCATCCCACGTGAAGGGATGAACACATTGCCTGGACACATTGGGGGAGGTCTGGAAAGTCTATAGGGCCTCTGGCAGTGAAACAAGTATTTATCCCTAGTGCAAGAATGACTTCAGGAGCCCATACCCCATGGAGGGATACTCCATTGGGGGAGGGCCTAGGCCAGGCTCAGGATCATGTGGTGGACTTTGGGGAGCCACCATCAAAAGCCCTCCCTGCTTGGGGAGTGGAGGGTGGATGGGGTGTTGAGCAGGTTGGGGGTTGGGGAGAAGAAAAGGGGGAAGGGGAGAGAGAAGGAGAAGGGATTGACATGTGAAGCAAGCTTGTTCCTAATTTGAACTAATAAAATAAAAGAAATAAAGTAATAAAGTCTGCAGCTGGGACTCTCTTGACTGCTTTACAAAAAAAAATTCAGATGTAAAGAAACAAACCTATGTGTTAGTTCCTAAAATAGTAATAAGATGGCATTATTATGCTATCTTCATTTAGGATCCTCTACAGTTATGAACCTTTATTGAAGAACAATCTAAATGGACATCCCTCGAAGTTAAGGTTTACAGCATATGGTTCTTATTCAGGGGTCTTTATCAGTCATTTTTGCTTCTGTCTTCCATAGATGCAGAGTGGTTACCCAGGAAAGACACTATCTCAGACATAGTTACCTGAGCAAAGCCGCCTATTAAGTATATCATTCCATCTCACTCAAGCTTCCCCTTTATACCCAGACTGCACGCAACACTTCTTTAGGTTTCTGTTGCTTTTGTGTAAACAAATATCAAAATTAGAACATGGTTTATTTTCATTATTACATGAAGGCTCCATACATCAATCCCTGCTAGGGTTACCCTTTGCTGTTTAGTATATTTGAAAGCCTCCCTACAATGCTCCTTAGCTCTTACATAAATAACAAAGGTGAAAGTTCATGGTTTTAAGCCTTGCTCAAATGTAGGGATCATCATCAGAATGACAGGCAGGTGTCATTCATCAATGACTGCCTATTCTACCAAACCTCTTGGGAAGGGAAGAGTTTTATCCATGAAAATTCACAGTACATGTCTGAGAACTTTACTGTGGCTTAGCATCAAAGAGTAACAGAATTTTAGCTCAAGGGAAATGCATTACATGAGAACATTAAAGACCTATACAATTTAGCTTCATCCATGACATCTATTATCAACCTATTATTTAACTTGAAGTTCATCTAAAGACTTTTTAGCTCCCTCAGAGAAGCTTAGAACAGAGAGTTATGGAAAATCATTGGCGGCAAGAAAAAAAAAAGAAAGAAGCTACACTGGAATAAAACCAGATGGATAAATGAATTAAAACAAGTATTCATCCCTGGTGTCAATAATGCCCCATGAAATCAGTTCTCCAGAGGGATGCAGAGAGCTGGAGCTTATCCTGATCCCTCTTTCTTCTCCTGCAAAAAATAGTGGTCCCCAGACATTGGAAATATTCTGCTTAAAAATTAAGTATCCACATAGGACAAGAACCCAGTCAGCATCAAGGCCTACAAATGACAATGTACATCTCTAAAACAGGCATTAAAGACTGGACAGCATTATTGTAGTTCAACAAACTGTCTTGGGTTCCACTCTAGGAATCAAGTCCCCCAAGGCAGAAGTTCAGAACCAAAGCTAGACAAATTACAGGTAGAAGGTGGTGAGAGCAGCTAGAGGGATGACTCCGTTGTTAAGGGTACTTGCTGCTCTTTCAGAAGACCTGAGTTAGGTTCCCAGAACCCATGTCAAGAGGTTCACACCACTTGTAACTCCAGTTCCAGGGATCTAATACCCATTTCTGGCCTCCAAGTGCACCTGTACTCATTCACACATACACAGAAATACACAGAGACACAGAAATAAAAATGAACATGAATCTAAAAATAATAAGATGGTGAGATTGTGTGGGTATGGATACAAAGTATGTTGACTAATACCTCAGGATATACAAAGAACGATGCCAAGAACCATCTGGTTGGGCAATGATTTTAGTCATCAGCGTTTTATTTTACTTAGGTTTGGATAAAGACCTAGGCAATGTGCACCTGTGGCCGAGGAAGCTTCCAGCACTTGAGCTGACTCATGTTCATGGAGGTGGCAAGCTAACAATTATGTTCATGCTATATTTACTTAAACTGGTTTATCAGTTTATTCCTTTTACACAGTGCCTACAAAGTACACTGTTTCCCCTGGGTTCCTAAGATTATATCATCTTCACTTTAACTTATATAAAAGTTGTTTGAAGTTACCTGATAAAAGCTGCTGTGTTTGGAATGACTATTACCTTTCAAGAATTATGCTAGATATGTCATACATGAAATTCATGTTCACAACTTTGAAGCAGTAGGTATACTTATCTCCAGAAGATGTGAGTTTCTCAAGCTTTTAATACAGTTTGGATACAAGCCTTCATCTACCAGACTCACAAGTATGTGTTCCTTACAATATATTCCACTGAGAAATATTTGGAAGAATATGTATTATTATATGTAGGGGGAAATCCTGTTTAGAGGTAATGTTGACTATGCCTGCTTGGGGCTGGTCACAGGTGTCGCTGATCATGCCTGCGTGGTCAGAGTGACATGGGAAAGGTTTAAGTAGTTTAGGGGTGCACATGGGGGCCCCTTGTCTCGCTCCCTGCCACCTGGATGAGTGGACTTATATGAGTACTATTACTTAATAAACTACCTGTTATCAATCTAGATCTGACTCCACATTGTGTTCGGCTTTAATTATAATTTTGCAATTTTTAATACAGTCAATTAAAACATTATCACTTTTCTTCAACTTGCATTTAGTTTGGAGGTGCGTACATTTCCTAAATGAAAGTTAACAATTACAAACAGCTTCAGGAGAATGGGGCTGGTTAAAAACGCATTGGAGATCTGATGCCAATGAATAACATTAACTTTGTGAAGTTCTGACTTCTTTGAGAAAATGTCCTTACTAAAATAAATTTGAACCTCGCGAGGATGTTTTTGAGAGTTTCTTCTTCTCCCCTGTGGTATTATTCAATAGTCTAGAGATAACTTACTTTATAGGTACTTTTCATACTGAACTTAAAGGTGTTTTTTAAAAGAGATTTATTAATTATATTTTAGTGCTTTTTAATGTGTGTGCATATGTACTTGGTGCACACTAGTACATGTACATGCATGCAGGTGCCCATGGAAGCCAGAAGGGGGCACAAGGTCCCTAGCACTGGAATTACAGGCCATTTTGAGTGTCTGTTATGGACACTCATACCAGACTGTATGTAACTAAACTGTGGTCCTAGGCAAGAGCAGCAAGCATTCTAAAGTGCTGAGTCATCTCTCCATTTCCCACACTGACCTTTGTAAATGAGTCATTTAAGAGGAAAATAGTTTTGAATTTTAAAGGAAAGTATAGTATCTTCCTACTCCTCAATTTTAGTCAATTGCATTTATTTACAACTGAAGGAAGTGGCAGCTACAGTATTTGAAACTGACCACTGAAAGGCATTTGAGGTCTTGTTGACAAGATAGATAGATAGATGGATGGATAGATAGATAGATAGATAGATAGATAGATAGATAGATAGACAGACAGATAGATATCAAATAAAGTTCTTGACTTCAACCAGACACACAATTCCAACACAGTTCAATTCAATTAACTAGTGTTTTAATTTCAAATACAGAAGTGCCATTAGATGGCTTGAAGTTTGTTTGTTTTTGTTTGTTTTTTAAATGGAGATGGAATGTAATTATTTTGCCTATCGTGGTGGCTCACAATTGCAATTCTGGCATTTGGAAGACTGAAATTGAAATACTGCCCTAAGTTCATGGTCAATCTGTATAGGAAGTCCCAACCCAGACTGGACTACAGAGTGAGACATTGTCTCATACACACAAAAAGAAGAGAGTTGAAATGCAGCATGTCCCTTACAAAAGACTTGCCATCTGCAACATTAATAAAAGCTATGTTGTTTAAAAGCATCTCTGGACCTTATAGTAAGGAAGTGATGGGATGTATAACATGGACCACTGTTATAAAATCACCTGTCTCACTACTTTGTTACCTGTGTGAAGGCCTGCATAGTTGGAAAGGGGAGGGAGAAATTACAGAAAGAAAGGCATCATGGAATATGCAGCTAGGTAATTTTTCACATAACCATAGGTGCAGACAGTTGGAACAGTTCACCGTGACTTTGCAGTCTGGTTCCAGATTTATTGCCAAAACTAATAACTGAATTTTCTGTGAGGGACATTATACATTCCACTCCTATCATATTTAAATAATAAATTAATGTTAACGCATTTTTGTTCTGGCTGAAATGGAAAAGATCAAGAGCAATTGATAGGTTTCAAGTTCTAAGAATGCCTTTCGATCATATGAAAAGCAGAAGGCATCCCAAGCTGCCTCTTCTAAAAGCAGAAAGTAGCCATCTGCTGAGCTTGCAGTTATTCTACTGTAAAGTGCTGCACCATCCAGCAAAGCAGGCACAACCCAATGCTACTTCTTCACCAAAGTGATGCTTCAACAGCTATGGTCCTGAAAGCTTTTATAGAAGTGCTTGTTCAGTCAAGGTGTCCTTTGTTTCTATTCAGCAGTGTTAATGCACAACAAGAAGCCACTGCTAACTTTTCTAGACCAGAAGATAAAAATAACCCAATGATCTTGCTAGTTGTGAGACTGTCTGGGTTTCCTTACAGTGACTTCAGATCACAGGTGGGGCTGGGGAGGCCTTGCTCCTTATAAAACAAGTGTTAGGCTGGGACTTGAGTAGAGAGAAGAATGCAACTATTTTAATTTCCTTTGTTCCTCTTCTGTAATGTCTTCCAGTATCTACTTCCTGATGCTACATCTTTACCTATTTTCAATCATTTCTTGTTTGTCGTTCTACCTCATGCAAGCCATTTCCCAAGGTATTTCTTCTTTCGTGCTCTTCTTCAATTTCTAATGACCACAATTTTCAAGGGCAAAATATGTAACTAAGGTGACACTTTTGTCCACCAAATACAGAACTCTATGGTCTATATTTAAGTTTATTGATATCTAAAAGAAAGACTAGACATCGGAGAAAACATGCTGACTCTTAATTAGTTTTAATGATCAATCCTTCATCTGCTGGCAACAGCTTTAAGGACATGAGTCTTTGCTTTATTGCTCAATAATGGATTCAAAGCTAAAATTCTTTTCAGATGGTATTCATGCAAACATTGTTAGCTGGCAAGTCTAAGAGTGTTGTCGCTAGACTTCCTCCTTACCCATGCTTGCTAGGAAAGGCAAGCTCTCTTGTACAGGTCCCAGGAGCTTGAAAGAGGACTCTCGGTTTTAGGCAATGAGACAGGAGCAGAAATCTGAGGACTGGGGGGTGTAGGGAGAGACTGTGGAAAAGTGTGTATTTCGCCAACAGAAAGAGCAAATAAACTTGGGCTTTCCCTTTCCTACCTTGAATTCAAGCATAAGAGCTGTAACCATTGCTGTCATCTTTGAGGCAAAAAAAATATTAAATCAAAATTCAATGTGCTAAAGAAGACAGTACTAAAATAAAGATAAACCTAAGTTTCTGATCACATTGCTAAACCAGCTGAATTAACTAACTACTCGACATCACATCTCTAGTTGAGGAGAAAAAAATGTGTCTTTAAGCCTTCAGTTTTCTAATTTTCATTCTTGCAATTAAAAGCTTCCGGATTAGTAGAGTACTTATGTTTCTGACACAAGATTAATACGGTTTCTGGTAAATAAAACACAAGTTACACTTGTTTAGCACTTCCCATCTCATGAAGTTGTTATTCTTCTGTACATTATATCATTTAATATACACATGAGAATATTAAGTCAGAAATTGTTCATTATCATAACTTTAAAGACAAGTCAATTTAAGGTCAGGGGATTTAAGTAACTTACTCAAATGCATAGATAAGACTATAGCACATTTTATTATTTAAATCCTTGCCCTTTGACTTCAGTTCCAAATGAAGTACACTTTGCTCATGTTGGGAGTTATATTCTTATTTTTGCATAGTTACTATGATTTTAATGGCTTCCTATTTAAAAAATAACATATATAGAAAAGATAACATATAGTCCAGGCATTGTGGTGCATGCCTGTAGTCCAGTACTAGGAAAGCAGTGGAAGGGACAAACAGGCTTCAAGGTCAACATCAGCAACATAGAATGTTTGCAGCCAGCCTAGACTATATACTATGCTATCTCAGAAAACACAAATACAAATGAATAAATAAATAAATAAATAACTTTGTTAAGATTACTGAATTATTAAACTCTAGAATAAGCTAAGGCATTGCAATAAGCTCAGGGTTGAAGAGTATGAAGTATGTAATTCATAACAAGGTTGTCACAGCTACAAAGGAAGACAAATATATAACCAAGTGATTTCAAAAATGCTATTGAATGTTATGTTCATGTCACTTGGGAATAATTTTGTTTTGATGTACATGACAAGGAGGAACAGAAAAGGATGGAGTCAAAGGAAACACACACAAGGCACATCATCACACAGTTTTGTAAGGTTCTGGTATATTGGGAGGGCAATAATTTATCGGGATCCAAAGCTGGTCATGTGTAGATAATAAAGATTTTTATTGGCCTCAGTATTTTGTGTGCATGTGGGTGATTAATATCAAAAGAAACATTTAAACATGGTCATGTTTTACATAGAAATGTATTTTTGAGTACATCTTTGGCATGAAGCTTTAAACTGAAAGTAGACAAGACTGGATACAGGGTTTGAGTAGGAAGCTAGGGCAATCATCCAAGCAACATGTCATGAGACCACAAACTCAAGGAATGTCTGTGGGAGGAAGCAGATTGTGTAGATATTCAGATAATGCCATCTATGGGATATAATGGCAATACAGACACAATTGGAAGGTTGGCTGATGTAGGAGAAGGGAGAAAATAAGACTATACACTGATTCCTGTTTGAGCTTCTAAGGAGGTTGTGTCATTCATGATAGAAGATTCTAGGACAGAAGTAGAGAGGGGAACAAAGCATAACATGGAATCTACTTTATATTGTATATGCACTGTGGTAGCTCCTGAAGACACCTAAACATGTTCTCACAAGATGAAATGAAAACTGTGATTCCATAAATAATTATGAATTAGAGTAAAAGTAAATTATGGAAATAAATAAAATTGCACTGGGAACTTGGGTTAGGAAGAAAGAACAGAGGAGAATAGAATTTAAAGAAATGAAAATATTTCAGCAAAAGCATGTGGTGCAAAGAAGGAAATTAAGTAAAGAGATATCATAAAACAAAGAAAACACAAGGAAATGCAGAGTCCTCCCAGAGAGCTCTGAGTTAGGTATTAGTATATTAGAGAATGAGTAATCATAATTTATTAATAGTAGGTAGCATCACTTAGCATTTTCATTGAGTGCAGCATTGCTGATTGTGTTTGTATTGTCAGTTACATTAAAGATAAAAAGGGCTGGACATTTTCAGTTGAATATTGCCATAAGCAAATCACATTGTGGGAGAGAAAAATGGAGGCTGTTCAGACTGTAGAACACAGATTAGTCATACAACTGGCAAAACCAAACCCTAAAATTCAGGAGGAGCCACAGTTGAATAACCAAAGAAATCTTGAGAAAAAGAACTCCAAAATTGTAATAATCTAAACAGCCTGGTGATAGCATGAAACAGTTACAGACTATAAGGCCTATTAGTAAACACACCCATCAACAACCTGGTGGTCTTTTTAAAAAGTGGTAAGAATACATGTCCATAATGAAGACATGTCCATCTCTTCAACAAATAATGCCAGAAAAGTGAATATCCACATGCAGAATAATGTGAGTGGATCTCTCTTTTTCACCACATATATCAAGAGTCTAAATTTTAAAAAAACTAAAGCAAAAAAACACATTTTAAAAAAAAACTAAAGTAATTTAGACCATTAGAGTGGGCAAGAAAGTTCAAGATATGGCTCAAGCATAATGGAAGGAAAATCAAATGCAGAAAATGGAAACATTGGAAACAAAATGCCTTCTGCACAGGAAAGAGGCAATCAATAAAGTGAAAGAACAAATATGTGAAATGTAAATTGTACATCTACCAAGGGGTTATATCCAGAATCTAGGAGAAACGCAATAGAAAAAAGATGCTTTAAAAGTTAATAATAGGCCTAAATAAACATTTCTCAAAAGAAGACCTCCAAACAGACACTGACTATATGAAAACATACCCAGCATGATTACTCATCAGTGAAACACAAATGAAAACCTCAGTGAGATTCCATATTACTCCCATAAGAAGGGGTACCATAGAAAAGATTAAAGCAAACAAGTACTGGCAAAGATTTGAAAAAAAAAATAAGAGTGTTGGTGTGAGTGTAAATTTAGTACCACCATTATGGAAAACAGTTTGGAAATCCCTCAAAAAGAGTGAAAATAGAGCTACCATATGGTCTAGCTATCAGACTACTGGGTATTTATCCAAAGGAAAAGAAATCAGTATATAGAAGAAACATCTGACCCCTGTCCCCATGTTTATTGCAGAACTATTCCCAGTAGCCAAGAAATGGGAATGACCTAAGTGTCCATCATCCAATGAATGAATTGTGATTCTGTCACGGATATTCACAGTGGAAAACTATCTGACCATAACATGAATAGAATCTTGTCACACATAGTAGATCTCAATGCTATCACATTTAATTAATGAGCATGAAGCCCTATGTCCTAGGTTCAAAAACAAACAAGCAAACACCCAACTTATACATTGAAAAGGGTTGTTTCATGGAAGTTGAGAATAGAATAATAGTTCCAGAGGTTGGGAAGAAATGTGGAGAAATAATATCTTCTTTGTTTCCTGGTTGCCGTGATAAAATACTTCAATAAAGCAAGTTAAGGGAGAGAAGGTATATTTTGCTCACACTTAGAGGTTACAACACACTATTTGGGAAAGTCAAGGAATCAGGAACTTCAAGCAGCTAGTCTTATTACATCCACAGTAAAAAACAGAAAGAAATGAATTAATGTATGTATGCTTGTGCTCACCTCTCTTTCACAACCATTATGCAATCCAGAATCCTCTGCCTAGGGAAGGGTACCACCCACTATGGGTGTGTCTTCCCACCTCAAATAAGGCACTCAAGTTGTGTTCACAAGTCAATTTAATCTAGACAATAGAAAATCACTGACATGTATTTCCCATTTTATCATAGAGTGTGTCATGTTGACAGTTAAAACTAACTGCCACAGAAAGGAATGGATAAAACTTGATCCACAGGTACAAAGTCACAGTTAGAGAGAAGAAATAAGATCTGGAGTTCTATTTTAGTAATGGCCAATGGCCAACTAAAGAAAGGACAATGATATATATATATATATATATATATATATATATATATATATATATATTGTTTTTAAAGAACTAGAAGGAAAGGTTTTTAATATTTCACCACAAAGAAATTTGCAGTATCCAAATACATAGAGAGGTTTAGTGTGGTGTAAGGATTACATATATATAGGAAACATCATATAATAAGTACTCTAAGAACATATAAAATTTTGACATGGCAATTTCCAAAGCAAAAAGTAAGAGAAGTAAAAGTTTCATCCAAGTGAGAGTAGAAACCAGATTGCAGTAGACTGAGAAGACAGTGGGAGAGGAAGCAGTAGACAGCAGTAAGAGGAGTCTGTTAACTCTAAGAAGCTCTTCAAGAAATATAGAACACCTCAGGGGTCATTTTAGTAGCACAGTAAAGATTGCAGCTATTAGGAAAGAGTATAAGGAATAAACTCCAAGAACAAAAAGAGGATGAAGGAGACATGCCAAGAACCCTGAGAAGGTGAGATAGGACAGGATCAGAGAAAAAGTAGAGAAAGTATAAGCCCTACATAAGAAGTGACATGCCTTTTTCTGATTATGTGTTACAAGACAATGGTACAACTGCAGAATTTGACAATGAATGTGTGAAGAAGCAAAAAAAATGAATTTGTGTGCATCTAACTACACAATTCTTCTTTGGTCATTGGTCTCCAGGGACACTCATCCCTTTGAGTGGGAAACCATTTTACACTTATCAGTTACCTTTTTATTTCAAGCTGATATTTTATCTGCCTGTCTCCTTCTCTACCAGCCATCCCTCTCTCCTTCCCTCCTTCATGTTCTCTCTCCTCCCTGCTCCCTCTCATCTCTCCTCTCTCTCTCTCTCTCTCTCTCTCTCTCTCTCTCTCTCTCTCTCTCTCTCTCTCTCTCTCTCTCTCTCCCTCTGTCTTGTGAGTGTGTGTGTGTGTACAGCCCCAAGATCATACTTTCAGAAGGTTAGTTTTAAGCTAGTAACCCAGTTTCCCCTGGAAGTAAAACTGGAGATTAAAGGAATTTAGTGCAGTGTTTGTTTATGAGGTGACCCCCAGGAAGCCAAAGAAGCAAAAAAGTTATGACTGAACAGAGGAAGGTCAATGTGAGGCACACTAACTTATTTCAATATAGACAACTGAGCTTCCTCTTCCCTGGGGTCCTTCTAGGGATGGTGCCAAGCAGACCCCTGGGTTGATCTCCATTGGAGAAACACAGAGAATAGCTATTTATCCACCAATAACTTGTAGTCTCTGGTGAATACAGCAAATCCCACTCTCTTCTGATATTCTTGCTAATAAGCTGAAATGGATCCCCATCACTTAGGTGAACTTCAGGAAAAGAGTCAATAGGCTGTCAGCAAGAACGAAAACAAGGTGAGACTTCAACCATGTCTATGGCAAGTCTCATCTCACAAGTTGCTATATGTGTTTTTATTTAATATTACAGGTATCTTTAAATGCTGGAAACATGTCTTCCTTGTTTCTAAGTGCCCTACAGAATATGCCTGAGATTCTCCTAGACTGTGAGTACTAAAGATTGGGATGATTAAAACAGAGGAAGGAGATTTGGAAAAATGATGGATACAGCCCCCTGATTCTCAGCTATAGGGAACAACTTCTGAGCCAAGTCCTTCTTGAGAGATTCTTATTCATTAATTATTATATTTCTCATTATTAATTAGGCATAATCATCTTTGAAACTTTAATAGTCACACAAATAATGTAATAAGCTTATATAAAAACTGTAGAATCAATTTCTAATGCTGTCATTTACTGTGTAAATTTGTGCCAACTCCCTGACCCATTCGGGCTTCAGTTTAATCCTCTATAAATAAGGATACTTCCTTTCTTATCTGTTTAGTTGTTATATTTTAAAATCTAAGGATAGCATGGGTACTTGGGGTTTCCTGGCCATAAACTGAGATAATGGGAGGCAAACAAGCTATGAAGCAGAGTGGCTGTGGGTAGACAGAAATAATGACCAAGAATTTTACTGTTAGTGAAATTGGTTCTATGAGTCATAGAAGTTTCAAGCAAATAAACAGATGAGCATAATTTTTGAAAGATCACTCTGACAACATGAAGAGTTTGTGTTACCTTTTGGCAATGTAGGTTGGAAACAAACACAAGAAGACTAAGTTGGGGTGCTATCTTTAAAATCCCATCTCTGGGGCTGAGGTGATGGCCCAGTCAGTAAAGTGCTTGCCATATAAGCATGAGGACCTGAGTTCAGTCCCTAACACCTGTGTAAAACTCTAGGAATCATTGAGCATGTTTGCAATCGCAATGCTGGAGAGACATTGACAGGTTGATCTCCCAGCTCATTGTCCAGCCGGTCTAGCCTAGTTGGTGAGCTCTAGGTCCTAATCAGAGACTCTTTATCAAAAATTAAAATGAGGAACTCCTGTAAAACAATACTCAAGGATGCTCTCTGGTCTTCACTCACACACATGTATATCTACCCCTCCCAACACACACACACACACACACACACACACACACACACACACACACACACACATGTACATTCTCCTGTGAGACCTATGTAGCAGCTTTCTTGGGAGGTATGGGGTTGATGACATGGAGACTTGAAGGAACATTCCAGAAACCAATCTCATTTGGGGCTATCAAGTAGTGAGTACCTCCTCAGATGAGTGACTGGAGTTCATCATTAGATGAAATGCAATTCAGAATTCAATTTACAGCTGGTAAAGATATTGGGCTGGAGGGGGGCAAGGCAGCTAAGATTACAAGCAGCCTTTGGTCTAATATGGAGCCTGCACAAAAATTTTATAGTACTTCCAAACGGTCTTCCTGATTCAGCTCAAATTAAATACAGTTATCTCTGAAAGGTTAGTGAGTTTGGCTTTTGCTGAATGTTTCTGCCCCACACTTTGTTTTAATATTGCACTGACAAATTCCCTTCGCTCTGAAGATTTATTTCCCTTCATTCGTACCTCACCAAACAGCTAGGAAGTCATGATAGTTCAAGGGGGTGACTAGTGATAAGAGATGGAAAATGGGAGCACATGCAGGAAGAGACAGATGAGGCAAGGATTGTAAGCAGTTCCATATGTAGAAAAGGAAGCATCCCCAGGGGTGGCTGAAAACATCTGCTGCCCAGGTTTTCAGGATATCATTAGCCCTCCTTCTAGTATACCACAAAGTGTCACAGCCCAATGGCCGTCCCTAGGAGCTTGTTTAAGAACAACTTTCAGAATGCAATGATTCCATTAGAGCCTAGAAAAGGGAGACTGTCTTCTAATTTAGCTCTGGGCTTTCAAGGATCGCGTCCTGACAGCCACCAGGCTCTTGTCACTAAGAAATGAACAAAGCAGCTTCAATGCAGAGAAGGCAGCCCCTCTGGGTAGTCAGACTCCCAGGAAAAAATAGTCTGCCCTATTTTGGTCTCTGCTCATGAACTCCCCTGGCAACGGAGCCTGCAAGGTATTTCTGTACTCACAGCTGGCACTGGTTTTTCCAATTCATTGAGAAAGAAGCTTGCAAAGCATTAGTAAGTATAAGGGCACAGAGAAAGGCTGGCTTAGCAAGCCCTTCACAAGGTGCTGGCTTCTAGCAGCCTTCAATAAATGTCAGTTGTTTTATGCATTTCACTGTAATTATGTTTTTAATCTCACCAGACTGATGAATTGCTGACACTACAACTACAATTTAGCTTACCATTCTACCATACCTTAAACATTTTTAACTGCTTTATTAAAGCTTAATTGACAGGGACTGGGGAGGTATTTTAGTTGGTAAAATATTTGCCATGCAAACAGCAAGACCTTAGCTAAATTCTTAGGGCCCATGCAAAATAGCTGCTGGCTGTGGTGAAACACACTTGAAATCCCATTGCACAGGAGGTTGAGACTTTAGGGCCCCATGGGCTTGATGATCAGCCATGTTATCAAGCTCCAGGCCAAGTAAAGACCTTATCTCAAAAATAAGGTTGGCAGTGACTGTAAGACAATACCTGAGGTTGACCTCCAGTGTATACACACAGGGATAGTCACACACACACACAGAGAGAGAGAGAGAGAGAGAGAGAGAGAGAGAGAGAGAGAGAGAGAGAGAGAGAGAGAGAGAGAGAAGAGAGAGAGGAGAGAAGGAGGAAGGGAGTGAGAGAGACAGAGACAGGGGGAAAGGGAGAGGGGGTACATAATATCCTATTAATGGCAGGAACCATGTTGCATGGAAGAGCTCTAGAATGCACTCATCTGTAATAACAGAGACTCTGAATACAAATAATTACTGCACATTTGTGTCCCACTGGCTACTAACAAACATGTTAGAGTCCCAATTTTGACTTATTTCACCCATGCAGTTTCTTGTTTATTTAAAGCTAGACGATATTACAGTATGTGCCTATCAATCCTCTTATCCATTTATCTATCCCGTGTCTTTGAATTGTTTCCATATATCAATCATTGTGAATAATTAATGCTCCAGTAAGGCAGAGAATGTAGCAATTTTTGTGGGGTCCTAATTTCTTATCTTTCAGATCATATAATAGTTCTAAGCTTAGAATTTCTTACCTTGAATTCAGCTAAATCTTTATATATCTCTCCTAACTGTAGAGTTACTATTTTTCACATCACCACCAATACTTATTCTAAGTTTTATTATTTTTACATTTATATTTTTAGTTATTTATTTGTGAATGAATGTGCACATATGGAGGGCAGGTAACAATTTGTGGGACTAAACTCTCACCTTTTAACATGTGTGTTCCTGGACTTAATCAGGCAAACAACTTAACCCCTATACCCATCTTTCTGGACTGTTTTTACTTCTTTTATAATAGCTATCTCTATTGTGAATGACGTGTCCTTAGAGTTTTGACTTGAAGTTCATTGATGATTAGTCAATGACAGTGAACGTATTTGCAGTCTGACTGTTGGTTAATTACATATTTCCATTGAAGAAATAGCTGCTCAAGTTCTTTGTTGATTGCTGGTTGGATGTTTTTTTTAATTTGTTTTTGTTTTTGAGACTGGGGTGCAGTTAGCCCAGACTGACCCAAAATTCACATAAGTATATGAAAATTGCCATTAACTTCTAATCCTCCTATATCTACCTCCTCAGTTCTGGAATGTAGACGGGTACCAATATGTTTGCTTATATTTTCAACCATATTTCATGATGGGAATTGAGACTAGGGATTCATACATGCTAGGCAAGAATTCTATTAACTGAGTTACATTGCCTATTGAGTTGCCAAATATCTTTATTTTTTAAAAATGAATCCCTTATTGAGTATATGGTTTGCAAGATTTTCTTATATTCTACATATTTTCTTATTCTATTGATTTTCTGTTCAGAATTGTTTCAAATATATGGTAAGCCCACTTATCTAGTTTTGCTTTTGTTGCCTGTACTTTTGATTTATTTTCAAAATATTGGAAGGACAATATCAAGAAAGTTCTCTGCCTGGAAATGGAGCTAAAAATGGCATCATACCTTCCTCAGGTATGCAAGTTGTAGTCTTACATTTATGTATTTCACTTCCTTTTTATGCCTTTGTAAGGTGCCAGATAGAAATCTAATTTTATTTTTTAATGTGTGTATGAAGTTTTCCCAACAATATGTATTGAAGACACTTTCCTTTCCCCATTATGAATTCTTGGTACTCTTTCTGATGGTTTATGTTTGTACCATTTTTTTTTATTTTAGAAGCACTCTTATTTACACATCAATCACCCCATTCCCTTGCCCTTCCATCCTCCCATGCTCCCCACCGACACCCCCAGACACCCCCACTCCCCAAGGATAGTGAGGCCCTGCACAGAGAACCATCAAAGTCTATAACATCATTTGCGGGAGGACTTAGGCACACTTTCTTGTATCTGGGATGCAAATAGTATCCCTCCATAGGGAATGGGCTCCCAAAGTCCATTTGTGCTCTAGGGATAAACACTGGATCCACTGTTAGAGGTCCCATAGACTGCCCTGGCCTCCTAGCTGGCACCCACATTCAGAGGGCTTGGTTCAGTCCACTGCTGGTTCCCCAGCTTTAGAAGGTGGGAAGGGGAGAGGGAAACAGGGGATGGGGAAGGAAAACAGGAGAAAACAGGAGGACTGAGACAGGGGAGGATTAGAGGAGGGCAAGAAGGGAGATGCCTTGATGGAGGGAGCCGGTATAGGTTTGGAGAGAGGTCTGACACAGGGGGAAAATTAAGGAATCCACAGGGATGACCCCAACTAAGAATCTGGGCAGTAGTGGAAAAGTTGCCTTTGATGTCCTACCCTTATAATGAGATTGATGACTACCTTGGTTGCCATTCCTAGAGCCTTCATCAGGTAGCTGATCGAAGCAGAAACAGGTACCCACAGCTAAACGCTGAGCCACAATCCTGGAATCCAGTTGTGGAGAGGGAGGAGAGATGAGCAAAGGAGCCAAGAGTGTGCTAGAGAAATCCACAGAAACAGTTGACCTGACCTAGTGAGAGTATGGACCATTATATTCTGTAAGTCTGTGTGTCTTACATTTTGCCAGACTCATACTGTTTTAGTCACTGTAGCTTCAGCATGTATTTTGGAAAAAAACGTAGTATGATTACTCAACTTTGTTATTCTTTCTCAAAATTGCTTTTCCTACTCTAGTTTTTCAGTGGTACTCAATTAATTTTATAGATTTTCTGTTCCTATGAAAAATGCCATGTGTATTTGAATAGAGATTGAATGTATGCTGCATATCATTTAGATGTTATGAACATTTTCACAATATTAAATTTTCTATTTCATGGGATGTCTTTCCACTTATTTGTCTCCTTTAATATTTTCTCAGTTTCTTACTTGCTTCCTGTTTGCAAGTCTTTTGCACTTTAATTAACTGTCATCCTGTATGTCTTATCATTTTGATGCAATTTATATGGTTTCCTTTCTTAATACCCTTTTGGAATTTAATTGATATTTTTAAATGCAACTGATTTCTGGCTTTTGATTTGGAGTGCTGTAATTCATGAGTCCAATCATTGGTTCAAGAGGCTTTTTGTTTTGTAAAAACCTTAAGGGTATTGAACATGTAGGGTCATGTCATCTGCAAAAGAATATTTTTGTTTGTTTGCTTTTTTTGGTTTTTTTTTAACAGAATTTCACTGTAATGTCATAGCACACTCATAGCAGGAGCACTCTTGTGCTGGTTCTTAGTCTCTTTCTGCCACCTCTGTCATAATGTTCCCTAAATATTAGATGTTAGGCTGCAGGCTAGGTACCAAAGGATCTCCTGTTCTCTGAGTTTTCAGTGTCTTTCTGTAATGGTCTTTGTTATGAATGAAGATTTCTTTGTTGATGGGTGAGAGGGGCACTCAAATGCAGGTATGGGAACAAATATTTATAATGTAATCAGGAATTAAGAAGTTTTGGCAAATTGGCAGGTGTAAATTCTTCTCCAAGATTCATGACCTCATTAGAACATGAAGTCTCTGGCTAAACAATACTTTAACAACAGACATGTTAACATAGAACAGGAGATTTCATAGGATTCTAACCCTAGACAAAGAACCATAGGCAACTAAGGCATTTTGAGTATTGGAAAATACAGTCTTCTCCAGGGAAGAACTCACTATGAGTTATACAATACCTAATGTGGTCAGCCATGAAGTCATACATATATAGGACTGAGCATGACATTGTATTTATAAAGTGTGTGTGTGTGTGTGTGTGTGTGTGTGTGTGTGTGTGTAAAACAAATAAACAGACACCAGTGTTCATGAATTTGAAAGAGGGACTGAAGAAAGGAAAGAGAAAGATGGAAATGATATAATTACATTTTAATTTTAAAATTAAGGAAAAAATTAAAACCTATAATATTAAAACATTTTAAAAATTAAAAAATAACAAAATGAAGTTGCTTATCATTTTAACAATGGAAAGACATTCTAAGGCTTGTTAATTTCATCATTGGTAGTTATCATGGATGCACTAATTCAAACCTATAATGTATACTTGGACTATATTGGTATATACCATTGTATATGCTGTCTTTCATTCACTAAAACATGACTGCATATCATGGTACTCACTGTACTAGCAAACTGAATTAATAGGGCATCATAAGAGCCATAAGTTATGCTAAATGAAATTTATTCCAGAGAGGTAAGGAATGGTTTACCACATGAAAATCAGTAATCATGATGTACCAAATTGACAAAATAAGCGATTAAAATTACATGATTGTCTCAATAGATACCACCACCCCCCAAAAGACAATCACTGGGTAAAATGTAATACCTTTTCAAGATAAAAAGTCTCAATACACTACGTTCAAATGGATTGGAACTCATCATAAATGACAGAGGCACAGCTATGTCATATTTAAAGCAGATCAGGAACAAGAAGAAAATTCCATTCTCACCTCTTTTAAACAAAGTGACAGTAGAAGTTCTAATGAACAAAACAAGGGAAGACAAATATTGGGGGTTGTGGTAGCACTGTTAATGTTTTCGATGACTCTCCTTTACGTAATTTGAGAGATGTGCAGTCCATCCTCATGGAAAACAAAATCACCATTAGGTTATCATAAACTCCAAGGGACCAGAGGTGGAATAAAATGCCTTTGTTTGTTTGTGTGTCTGTTTGTTTGGTTGGTTGGTTTTTCAAGACAGGGTTTCTCTGTGTAGCTTTGGAGCCTGTCCTGGAACTAGCTCTGTAGACCAGATTGGCTTTGAACTCACAGAGATATGCCTGCCACTGTCTCCCAAGTGCAGGGATTAAAGGTATGTGCCACCACCGTCCAGTTGTTAAAATGCCTTCTTATTTTACCATCAAATACCCAGTTAGTAGAAAAGAGCCCTTTCCATTGGTTTTCTTTCCCCTTCCTCCTTCTCAACACTGTAGTTATTTCTATTTCTCCACTCTCTCACAAGGTTCAGAGAGCTCTATACTTCTGACATGGCCAACCTTCTTTCAAACCTGATATTCTGAGCTGTGACTGACAGTCAAAGGTTCATCTTTTCTCTTTCTTACCAGATGCCTCAATCCTAGGAGAAATAGATGCAAAGAAAAGCCAACTCTATCCCTCACAACCCTGTGTCTGTTGCTGTTGCTGTTGTGACATGATCAGGGCTGGAAACTGCAAATTAAGTAATTGAAATAAATGTTTGTGTTTTATGTCATAATTACATAGGTCTTCATTTCATTTCCAGTAAATAATTAAAAGATATTTTTGTGATTACAAAAGAAGAAAATGCTATAGTTTAGCTCAGAAACCAGTGTCATTCAAAAAACAAAATCCTTGAAACAGTCTTAGCAAGGTGGGGAGAACTGCTTGAGGACATATTAAGTCCAGGCTTTAAGAGGGGATGAGAAAAACAAATTAGGGACCAGATCCTAGGGAAACTTCTTCTGCAGTTGGATTAATACTGAAAGTAATGCATACTCAAAACTAAGCCAAAAATTAAATGATGTGGAGCACGTTCTAGCACCCCTGCCTGGAGCCAGGATTGGTTTTAGAATCAGGCTGCAGGGTAGGATTAAAGAGAGATTTACCTTAGACTGCAAGGAGTGAAAGCTGACATTACTATCATGTGTTCACCAGTTTCTTATTCACTGATGTCAGGAAGATAGGAGCACCTTATCTCTCAAAAATAATTAGGAATAAAGCTTCTTGGATTCTGAATATTGCAATCGTGATGCTGCTTTTAAAACATATTTGGATGTGTGCTATTGCTCCTTTATTCTCAATTAAACTTTTAAACCTGCTTCTCAAACTCCAGTGTAATCCTAGAGATAAATAAATGTTAATTTCAAAAATGGAAAAAGAAACACTTGTGGCAGGTTTTTTTTTAAATTCTCTCTTTTCAATAAATAGGGTTATGTCTGTGTACAAGCAGACCTAACACAGTAGCACAAACCTAATTACACTGCTGGGCCTGTTGCATTATTCTTCTTCATCTTTCAGAGAAAAGTTGGCCACCGATGCATTATTTGTATCTTCTCAGAACTCTGTTAACCTAGTGCGTGTTTCTTCTCTGTCAGTGCCTCATAGCCAGGAAGACAAAGGGAGATTATCTAACTACTTCACAATACTTCGAGCCCCATGCTCTCTCTTCATCACAAAACCAGTTTGATCCTTTAAAACAATGATTCCACACTGTGACGATTCTGACATCCCAAAAGGTATGGTAAAATAACATCTGGATTATTTCAATGAAGGACTTTATGATGCAAAGCCACCAAGCAATAGGAGCCATGGAAGCGGCTCAACAACCTACAATGAATGGGAATCATCCCAAACAAAGAATTTCCCAGACCTCAAATGCCAACAGGACAGAAATTGAAAAGGTTAGTTTTTAAATTTTAATGATATAGGCTAGCAAGTTTGCTCAGCAGGTCAAAGCACCTGCTACCAAACCTGATGACCTAAGCCCGCATGGCAGAAGAGACCTTATTCCCTCCAACTGGCCTCTTGCTTCCATTGTGTGCTGTGGCACACGCGTGTGCGCACACACACACACACACACACACACACACACACACACACACACACGCATGCGTGCGCGCACACACACACTCACATGTATGTGTGTATAATTCTTTTATTTAGTCACATCATGTTATTTTTCTATTTAAACCTCTCAAATGACTTTCTTTAACTCTGCTAACTTTGAACATTCATATTTATTAATAAATAAGATTGGATACACATGATGCATAATTTTGTCATAGTCAATATTATTAGAAAATTAAATTAAGCCAAGAAGGACTAAAGGATAAATTCCACATGGTTTAGACAAAGAATTCATATATACAGATTATTGTATTTAATAAATCAGTAATATATAGATGAAGGGTGCTACAAGCCGTAAGATCACGCAGTTATTATAAGCCTTTGCATACATATATACCAAGTTCTGGGGAAAGACAGAATTCGAGAGCCAAAAGAAACAGAAAAGAAAGTTAGAGAAAAAGAGACAAGAATCTGAGAGACAAAGAAATGCAGAGATAGAAACAGAAAAAGAGAACAGCAAAAAATACTAAAGAACATGAAGAGGAGCGATTGTGTGTGAGTCAATTCCTTTTCCCCTCAGATTTTAGTTCCCTCACTTATTTCCTTCTTTTGAACCCTGAGCAAAAATTTTTGAAGCTGGACTTTTAAAGTTTTTGATAGAAGGATATT
The DNA here is from genome assembly GCF_003668045.3 of Cricetulus griseus. NCBI lineage: Eukaryota > Metazoa > Chordata > Mammalia > Rodentia > Cricetidae > Cricetulus > Cricetulus griseus. The sequence goes on from NC_048600.1 coordinate 105,984,848, forward strand.
TCATATAGTTATTGATACGGTCAAAGGAACAATTTTGAAAACTGTTAAACTTAAAAGAGAGAATACAGGTTATCTAGACCTGAAGTTTCAGATATAGGATGGAGTCATTAGGAAAGGAAATGAAAGCTAAGTATGGAGGGTTTTGGAAGTCACAATGAGATTGCTGTGATATGCAGGCACTGAAAGTTTTCAGGTGGTGAACAAGCTGAAATAGTATTTAAGATAGATTTTACACTATGAACTGCAGAAGAATGTCTCAAAACAGGAGATGAGAAACTGCAAGCATCATTTGAGCACAGTATGACTTATATCTGACCAAATTTTGTGAAGGCAGTAAGAAAGAAGAAGGAAAAATATGATAACTTATGACATTATAATAATTTAACAATGTGACAGGAGGCAAGAAGTCTTGGTAGAAAATAATAATAATAATAATAATAATAATAATAATAATAATAATAATACTTAAATTCCATACTCAAAAGGCTCATTATTTGGTGAACATTGCTCATTCATTGTTAGTTCATTTATTATTAAATATTTAATGATATATTTAATATTTACACATACCAAACAAATTTCTATGTGCTTTTAATTCAGCAATATAAATTCACGTGGAATGTATATATTTGAGAAGTTAGACATTAACATATATATATATATATATATATACATAATGAACTTACACAAGAGCTCTAATGTTTATGTCTAGTATTGTATTGTATTAAGTACAGAGTTTAGAATAACTCAGGATTGCTAGAGGCCAAACAGAAACATATTGAAACATAAGCTCAATGTTCTACAACTTTGCTGGTGAAGTAAAACTGATGTAGAGGACACAGAAAACAACACAAGAGTCAGTAAGATCACATCACTGTGATGGTTAAGGATGATTGTCAACTTAATAGGATCTAGAATTACCTGGGAGATAGGCCATGTCTGTTAAGGGTAGTCTAGTTTAGGTTAGCCATTGAGAATGCCAGTGAAGAATTACCCAAATTAGGTTAACTGAGATGGGAAGACTAACTCTGAATGTGGATAGCACCACTTTGTGGATCCAGACTGCATTAAAAAAAAAAGAAAGTTAGATGAGTGAGCATTCATCACCCTCTTCTTGGTTGTAGATACAATATTAACACTTGTCTTTCTTATGCTCCTGTTAGCATGCCTTTCTCCCCATGATGTGTGGTGTCCTCAAACTGGGAGCCAAAATATACCCTTCTGGTCTTCACAATAATTCATGCAGGCAGTGATATTGGTGCTTCTATTACAAAAGAGGTAAAAGCAAGTATGGATTTACTCAGTTAAGGACTCAGAAATGCAATATGCCAGAAGTGCAGTTTGTATGCATCATAGACTGTCTAGCCATTGCTCTTCTCATACACCAGGAGTAGATATATCCATTACAAGCTATGCCCTACCCATATCTAACTTTATTCACCTATAAGAATTTCTTTGTTCATGATTATTTTATTTCTAGCAGTAATGTGTATATGATCTAATGGTTCAGGGCCCCCCCAATGAAGTACTCATTTCTAGAGTTCATATCATATAGAATAATAAAGAGATGATGACTGACCTGGGCTTCCTGAGTGAGCTCAGGCTGCGTGGGAAGCACCTGTGTGGCCAGAATGTGGAATCACCTGGATTTACTGATGTCTTTCCTCACCATCTCTCCATCAGGATCGACTTGGTAGTGGGGGCTCCTACTTTAATGGATGATTTCCCAAAATTTATTTTTAAATATTGTGTTTCCTCCCAGAAGATTAGGAAGCAAGATTGCGATGAAGTAATATGGAGTACTGGGAATAGTGTTGTGGAATAAATATTTCAGAATTTAAACTCAGAATTCCTTTATTCAAAGCAGGTTAAGTTACTAAGAGGTTGTAACTTTGGGAATTAAAGCACGTTTACTATCTTCAGAATCATCATCTGAAAAATAAGGGTGAAGACCACCAAATATCATAATAAGATATAAGTAGCACTAAATAAAATAAAATTTATTATTATATTTGGTTTCCTTTCAGAAATTTTTGTATTGGTCTGTTTTAAATAAATAAAACAAAAAGTTTTTTTTTTCAAACAGCTTAACAGATTCTTGTAAGAACTAAGTCAGTTTTTTTTTTTTGTAAATCATAAAGATTTGGTAGGGGTGTGAAATGTCAACTTTATGTTTGTTGTTCTCTGAGACTGTCACCAAAATGTTCGTCTCTGAAAGACAACCACAACCCTCTGACACTATTTCACTTAACACCCAAGAGAGGTTATCACATGGTACCTAAGAGTAAAAACTCATGTGTGGCGATATATTATCTATGATTTATTAAAGCTTGCCTGAGGATTCAGAAAGCAAAGTCAGCTTCAAGCTATACAGATCAGGCAGTGGTGCTACACACCTTCAATCCCAGCAGCCAGAAGCTAGGAGGTGGTGGTACACAATTTTAATACCAGAACTCAGGATTAAGAGGTAGATGGAACTCTGGGAGTCCAAGGCCACCCAGATCTATACAAGAGTGAATCAGTCTAAAAGAGAATTATAGCTCACACCTTTAAGCCCAGCACTAGAAGGGTATAAAAGATAGGAGCAGGGTCTTAGTAGTCAGTATTAAGGCATTCATTCTTGAGCCACATTGAGGATAGAAAGACATTCAGTCTCAGGATTCTACAGCCAAGCTGAGGAGAGGCAGCAGGATCAGCCCATTCAGCCTGAGGTAGTGGTAAGAGCTAGTGGCCCAATACTTTGCTTTTCTAATTTTCAGCTTGAAGTATGAACCCCAATATTTGTCACAGTTTTTTTTATTTTTCATGCTACACTCATACTATTAGGAGCTTAAATTTTAATTATAATTAATTCTGATTCTGCCCCTTTCTGAAAACCTAAAGTAGGATTCAGTTCTTAAAATGCCATTAGAATAATATTGAGTGTTATATTGTTTCATCACAGTCTCTATCTTATTTTTTCTTCTTTTGTCGTGTCTCTCATATGTACCATAGTCTAATTTATCACTCATCTTTTTCTACTCTATTAATTCTCTCTTCAGCTGTGTTTAATTCACTCTAGTTAGTCTACTGTGGTGTCTCTTTGTCATTTTTTATCATTTTTGTAAATCACTGTTTAGTTCCTATCAAATGTGCCTGTTACTACACTTTTCCTTGTTGTCTCTGGAGTTTATATTTTGTTCTATCTCTGTGAATATATCTATATAGAGAGATAATATCTGCATTCAATACACTTTTTGAAAACTTGCCCAAAGTTTCTGTGCTTTGCCCAATCAGTTAACAATTTCCCATCTTATACTGTTTCCTTGAGTTGCTTGTGTATTTTAGACTCTATAGATTTCTAGCATTCCTCAGAAAATAATTCTGATGAAATTACAAATATTCTAAGTCATAGAGAGGAGAAAACTCCAAGGGGCAAAACGACAGTCTTATGATCAACCCGTGTAGGACCAAATGTTTGTAGGACCAAACTCATCTTACGAGCAGATTTTTAGACTAGTTTCCATTTAAATGCCTTTATACACCAGGAGAGAGAACAAATTCAAGTCTCAAAGACTTTATACTCATTATTTTATATTTTCTTTCTCACAGTTGATTCTGGCTACATCCAAGTACTTGTAGAAGCCCCTTTCTTGAGCAGATAGACTGAATTATTTCCCAAAGCCCCTTCTTTCTTATCCTCTGTATTGGAAAACAAAAAAAACAAAACAAAACAAGCATAGCCACTATTGCAAAACGGCGAGGGTTCTGGGGTTTGGCACCAGTCTCTGTGAAACTCTTCATACATAAGCATTTAAAGCATACAGCCTATGAAAATTGTCTCATGAACCATGAAGTCTCAAATACATCTAGAATTACATTTTTTTAAAAATTCTGGCACAGCCATAAAATTTTAAGTATTTGTTTTTATCATTTGTTTTTCATATTTACATATAACCCCATCATTTTAATCAAGCAGATCTATGTTTGAAATATGAAAAAAGAGTCCTGTGTAATTCACTTGTCCATCTTTGCTGACAGACCTGTTTTAGTGTTTTGGCAACTGTATATGTTATTTATTATAATCTTAATTTCTATCCACTCTTAGAAAATCATAAAAAAACAATGCTAAAGTTCTAATTCTCTGTTAAAAGAGAATCAAACTGTTAAAGTTACAAGAATAAGGCACTCAATGGGCTTTTTGAGAGGGTAAAAGAACAGAATTCCCACCAGTCAACTGATAAAGTGTAGAAGGGGCAGTTTTCCCTACACTGGAAGCACTGGATTTCCTGGACACTGGTACTAACCAAAGAGAATAATAACTCTGACTTGATACTAAAAGGGCACAGCTTTTTAATTTTATTTTACTGATTTTCCTTAAGAGAAGCAACAAGTCATAGGAAATACATGGGTGAAGAGGGGTTAGTGAGATGGCTCATGAGTTAAGAGAAGATACTTCTCTTACAGCAGACCTGGATTTGTTCCCCAGGATCTATGTGTGGCTGCTCACAACCACCTGTAACCCCAACTCCAAGGAATACAAACCCTCATCTCACTCTGTGGACAATTCATTCGCTTATATAGACACATACACAATGTTAAACAAATAAAACTGTCTTTAACAAACAATAGAAATGAACAAAATAATGGCATTTGATTAAGATCTCACATCATGTAACTGACATCAGAAAGTAAGTCTCCAAGATCAACTTATATTTGAGGACTGGAAATTAATAAATGTTCTTTTCAAATGATAACAATATTGATGCTTTTGTAGATGGGAAGACCTGAATGTGTTCCTGTAGCCAAACATCAGCCTTTCATATCACAGACTTCTAGTCCTGCCAAAAACAGAGACTAAATAATCATAAAAACCCTTTCACTATATGGTTAAAAAAAAAAAAACCTAGCTCAATTCTTGGGCTTGAAATCCCACCAATCTCTGATCTGGCCCCAAGCTCAGGAATTGAAATTCCACCACTCCCTACCCTGGAAATCTCTATCATGAAAAACTCCATCCCAAGAAACCCTATGGAAGCCTGACTCCCACTCAGTTCAGCCATCCTCTTATGTTTTTCTCCCCCAAAAATTATGTGTGAGATTTGTTGTGTGGTATGACTTTGTGGTATTCCTTGGATCCTGAATGCCAGAATATCATTCCCTTCAGAACTGTAACACTTAGGCTAAACACCCAGAAAGTCTAAAAAACTATGTTTAGTATTTTCTAAACTCACATCTAAGGGCCTGGGAAAGCAAGCAAAACTCTCAGGGACTTGATATAAACAGAATCCTGTAAAGTACAGCATGGAAATGAGCAGAAGTTGCTGCTGTCCCAGAAGGTGCCATCAACCTTGATGATCTGTGCTTTATATTCTTTCATTTCATAACTGCAGGAGATGAAATTGTGGACCAATGGGAACTAGGGAAATAGAACTGACTCTCACATAAAACAGATTAGTAAAATATGACAAAAAGGCTTTGTCTCCGGCATTTGAATGTGGAAGCAGGCCTTCCTTTAAAAATCAGAATTATAAAACCACCTCACACTTGAATTTCGAGTCAAATTTATATACATGTACGATGTGTGGACTTCTAAACAGGGAAGAGAATATGAGAATTGATCTCAATCTGCAGTGAGTTCTAGGAAGAAAAAAATTAAACATCTTAGAAAAGTGTATTCCTAAGCTATACTTTACGGTATTTCCCAGCAAAAGCTGGTCTAAGGGAATTTTCACACTCAAAATTATAAAGGGCATGAGGAAACAACTCACCATGTACAAGTGTCTGCTTGTGTACATGCCCACACATGTGGGTATCATTTGAGTTGGAATTCAATGAATTGATGGATAGATAAATTGGACACAATTGAAGAGAGCTGAAAAATGTACAAGAGAAAGCCCCTTGTTATAAAAGAATGGAAATTGAGGCAAGAAAATATTAAAGTGTAGGTAAAAGAATTACCATCATGTATCAAGTAGGATTTCCAGATAGAGGACATAATAAAGATGTAGTATTTGAAATGTAATATCTGAGAACTTAGCACAACTGAGAAAAATGAGACTCCTTAGATTTAATGAAACCAAAGATTCTTTATAGTGGCCAGGATAATATAAATTTTAATGACCTGAAATCCAATAAGGCAACCATTGGTTACCCCACACACACCCAGATAAAGGTGCCACTATTGCACCTTGGCAAAACCTTGCTGTGCTAACTGTTGTGATGGTTTTTGGATTAACAACTGAGTAGAAATATTGATTGCTTTACTTCACTCCCTTGGCAGCTGGCATAACACCTTCAGATTCTGCAAGAGCTAGTCCTCAGGGAGAGGGCTTCCAGGTGAGTTCCAATTGGATTCCTCTATACTCTGTGTTCAAAGTATGTAGCATCTTTAACAATAGGACCTGACTTTCAACTTCTAGGAGGAAAATAAGAGCAACAGCAATGCATTATGTGGTTTGGGGAATTTGTTGGACTATGTGAACCAACTCAAAGTTGGGGGTTCCATGTTAGTGTGTGACAGACAAAACTTTTCCTGGGGGGACATAACAGACACTTCTCCTCACTCTAGATAAGAAACCCATGACAGACCAAATACAGATAACACCAAAGCCCAACTTGGTGAACCAACTAGTTTTATTGGGATTGCTTATAGGGGTAGGAGTGAAGGGAAACTAATAGGAGCAGAGTGACTCAAAGACAACTGCATCACCAAAATCCATCCAAACATGGATGACAGACAGCTCACAAAGCTGGGAACCTGGAACACACTGTAAGCTTACAGGCAGCTCAACAGATTGGAGAATGTCCATTACAAGTGCCTCGGGTGGGCTAAACCTCTTCCAGGCAGCTCTGTTGCTCTAGTATCTCCTGGTCCAGTAGCTTCTTCCAGGAAGCTGGTCTACTGTCACAGTCTTCTTTGCACCTCAGCTTGTCTGAGTCTTCTTGACATCTTGGCTAGTCTGGGGGTCTTCTTAGCAGTTTGGCTGTCTTAGTCTGGCAGAGAGGAGCCTCAAGAGAATCTGCTCAGTTTCAGGAACTTCAAAGTATTTTGAATTGTTTACCTTCTGGTTTATAGAGCTCCCCCATAGGATGGAAAGTTTCAACATTCAAAGAAACAGCTACTAAACAGCCTGACAAAGGGGTTTTGTTAGATAACCAATGGTTTGGAGTGACATGATCATCACCCAACACTGTAAGTAGCAAATAGCAAAGACTGACTTCTTTCAGCTGAAAGTATGGACAGACTGTCGGGGATTTTCTAGTATGAGGAACTCTGTCAGAACCCCAGCACCCACACAAAAATGGCATGGGATATGCATGCTGGTATGTGTCTGTCAAAGCTACACTGGAGGGTAGGGTGTGTAAGAGGCAGATCAAGTCAATCCTGAGGGCTATAGCCAGCAATTTAGCTGAAAATGGTGAATAAATTCCAAGTTCTGTGAAAGATTGTTGTCTTAGTTACAGTTTCTATTGCTGTGTACAGACACCATGACCACAGCAACTCTTATAAAGGAAAACATTTAACTGGGTGGCTTACAGTTTCAGAGATTTAGTCTATTGTCATAATTGTAGGACATAGCAGCATTCAGACAGATATTGTGCTGGAAAAGGAGCTGAGAGTATAGAAGGAACAGCATCTTGATCCTGCAAGCAACTGGAGGTAAACTGTCACACTGAGTGAATCTTGAACAAATGAGACCTCAAAACACACCCCCACAGGACACACTTCCTCCCACAAAGTCACATCTACTCCAACAAAGCCATACCTCCTAATAGTGCTACTCCCTGTGAGCTTATGGGAGTCAATTACATTCAAACTACCACATTGGTAAATCAAAAATAAAGTAGAAAGTGGAAAAAGGAACATTTGACATAGCACCCTGTCCTACAAGAATAGAGGCATGGGCACAGGTGTAACGGGCACACATGCATGCGTGTGCATGCACACACACACACACACACACACACACACACACAGAGAGAGAGAGAGAGAGAGAGAGAGAGAGAGAGAGAGAGAGAGAACAGAAAAATGAGTGAGTCTTAGTTACTATAGCAACTGACTCAAAGACAATAGCTTATCCAATTCTGTGATGTGAAAGAAACTACTAAGCAATTAACCATTTGAAATTAAGCAATTAAGCATTTGGGTAAGTATGGAATGAAAGAAAACACAAACTTGTCTATTATCTAAGTTCTCAATACCTAAGAAAATTCCTATGCTGCTTGGCTCATGCTGAGTCATATGCACTGCCTAAGAGGTGTATTCACATACACAAAAGGGAAGTCTAGCTAACAGCAATGTTAAAGAATTCTTGAGAATATGAGGTTGACTGAGGGAAGAAATCCCTTCCTCTACCAGATATCAAAGTTCCTGTTTTCTGACCTACAAGATATGACTTCTCTAAAGAGGAATTTAAAACTATCTACACACATAATAACCTCATTGAATCATGTGTGGATCAACTCATAACCGGCATTTATCAAGACAAGGAAATAGTCTGTCATAAAGTAATGAAAAGAATTACACACCATGTAAGAAATAATTTTGGATTTGATCATACTCCCACTGTTTAGATTTTATGAGTTGAAAAGTAATGCAATGATGTGTTTTAGAGAGAAAAGAATGTACATCCAGAAACACACCTTTTGTTTCCAGCTGTGCTGACTAGTTTTATGTCAACCTGATTCAAGCTAGAGTCATCCAAGATGAAGTAATCTCAATTAAGAAAATGCTTCCACAAAATTGGGCTGTTCACAAGTCTGTTGGCAAGTTTTCTTAATTAATAATTGGTGTGGGTTGGTTCAGCCTTTGTGGGTGGTACTATCCTTGAATCGGTGGTCCTGAGAACTATAAGAAAGCAGGCTGAGCAAGCTATGAGGCGCAAGAGAGTAAGCAGCACAGCACCCTTGCCTCTGCATCATCTCCTGTCTCCAGGTTTCTTTCCTATTTCAGTTCCTGTCCTGACTTACTTTACTTAGAAACAATGATGTGGAATCATAAGCCAAATAAACCTTTCTTCCCCAAGTTGCTCTGGTCATGGTGTTTCATCACAGCAATAGTAATCCCAACTGGGACACCAGCTCAAAATCCAACTGCCTCCTTCTAAATATAAGACCAGGATTCCCCTTTAATAAACCTACCTGTTTGCCTTCCTCAATCATATAAGCTGGGCTGAATTAATCCCCTACATGTTCAGTGTAATCTTGATAATTAGATCTAACCAATGAATGAGTTCTACTATGGGGACAGAATAGGAAACAAGATGTCTATCTCTGTATAGTTCTAGGCAGCATGTGTCTATCTCTAAGAAATAACTTAATGGCTATTACTTTATTTGTCTCATAGTTCTATTGCTTATATAAATTACTTGGATAATTTTTATGCAAAGACAAATATTGTGGCTAAGCACAATGTGTGTGTGTCCATCTGAAACATAGAAACACAAGCCACAACTGAGAGTATTATGTATCCTTGTCCATTAAATATATGTTGAGTGGAGCTGAGAAATAGGGACACCAGTAAATGTGGAAAGAGACCTGAGTAGGAAGATAGATCACTCCAATAAGTTGTCTTCCAGTTTTGAAATTCAGTAAGAATGTGAAAAGAAGGCTTTACAGGTGAGAACTTGTATAGTTACTTGTTTTGCAATGGCAAGTAACAATAAATTTAATGACTTACAACAGCACAAATTCATTGTTTAGTTTCATTGTCAGAAATCTGACTTTTGGTCTTATCAGACTGAAAAGAATAGCTTCAGAGGCTCTACGGCAAATTCCAATTCCTTAGTCATTCATGTTTTGTCAAACTTTGTTTACTTAAAGTTCTAAGACTAGGATCTCTGTGTCTTTGTTGACAGTTTGCTGAAGCCATTTCCTGATTCCAGAGTCTTTGCTTCTTTCTTGTATCATGCCCTCTTTTGTTATTAAAGCCCAATAGAAAATGGTTTTTCTTCCCACTATGCTTCTGTGAATTGCATCCCTGTTTTCTTCTTTCGAAGTATGAGATGGACCTACCTGGATAATCCCAGGAAACCTCAATCACTAAGTGCATTCTCTCAATTAGATCTATGAAGGAATTTTCCTACATAAATCAACACATTCACAAATTTTAAAGTTCAAGCTATAGATACATCTTTAAGGATCCTTTTAAGGATTCTACCTTCCACAGCATGTATTGCATAAATGGAATCACAATGATAAAAGTTTATAAACAGTAGATACATCCAACATCCCCAAATCAACTAAGTATTGAATTCATGATATTTAGAGTAAATACAGTCTTCTTTACTTAGACCCACTTTCTCTTTCATTTCCAAAAGACTTTGACAGAGCTTACTGTGGCACATGACTGAGCAAGATCTTATGCCCTTCTTCCCTGAGGCACAAAATCCATAGTTGAGTCATCCACTTCAGATCACTGAAGCAAATACCCATGCATTATTCTCTTCTTCCCAGCAAATGATAACATTCCTGCCTTCAAATTCAATTTAACTGGACACAACTGACAAATATGGCTTCTTAAGATTAATGTAGAAAGTATCAGACTGAGGAGATAGCTCTTGCAGAATAATGAATTTAGCTCACAGCACCTTCATCAGGCAGCTCACAACTCGTAATTCCATTTCCAAGGGTATCTGACACCCTCTTCAGGTATTTCTGGATGCTGCACACACATGGTACACATACTGACAAGCAGACACACATACACATGCATAAATATTTTTTTAAATATGGAAGCCATCATTGCCATACTAATTTTGTTAGGAGTCTGTATCTGTATCAAAGCCAGGTACACTATGGCTTGGTTTATTGAGCATCAGCCCTACGTGAAAAGTGAATAAGAAAATAGAAGAGCTCTGGGGATTAAGGGGATAAGGTTCTATTCTCTCTTTGCCACTAATACTCATGAATCTTTAGAAGTATCATTCAATCCACAAACTACCTCAGTTGTAAAAAAGGAAAGAAGAGAGAAAATATTTCCTTAGGCCTGTATATCACTATGGTTACTATATCATAGCTTTAGTCAGAGTTATTGGCATTCCCAATTTAATCAGGAACTTGTGAAATATTCTAATATTTAAGCCTGTATTCGAGAACTTATGCTATTATCTATTGGAGACTGTGTTTCACTATTTTTCCTATCATCTTTGGTTATTTCTCTGACCTTTGGAAAAAATGAGAACACACATATTTTACTCTGCAGAAAAAGGAATATCATGTCACTTCACGCCCTTTGGCTCTAGATTACCTGGACTTGGTGCACTGGCAGTCACTTAGCCTTGGTCTCCTGTTTCCTAATCTGTATTATAAGAACAATGATGATAGCTAACACCCATGAACCTAAGATAGAGTGGGTGAGCTAACACTAAACTCTTATACACAGCGTGACACACAGCAACTGTTAATAAATGTGAGTTAGTGATTAGGAGCTGAGGATTTATTCATTAAAATTTATTTTATGTTTACAGGTATTTTCCCTGAATGTATGCATGTGAAGAAAGTTCATGGCTGGTGCTCCCACAGGCCAGAAGAGGGCATCAGGCACCCTGGAACTGGCATGGATGCTTGTATACCACCTTGTGAGTGGTGGAATTGAACCCAGTTACTCTGGGAGAGCAGCCAGTGCTCTTAACTGCTGAGTCATCTCTCCAACTCCACCTTGAAATAGTCACTAGGGATTTCTCTAATATGAATTTGCTTCTGAACGCCTGGGTGCTTCCAGGTGATGGAACCTATTCTGCTGAGTAATGGCAGTGAAGATACTAAAAGAATGCAGCAGAATTACCCCTGTGATCTTGGCATAGAACCTAATAGGGTTGAAACTGATTTGTTTGCTTGCTTCTGTATATGCACTTTAATAATGTAGTTGAGTTTAAGAAAAACATGGGTATCTTAAAACAAATTTTTCTGATTCCAAAATTAAGACCTATGAGCCTATGTAGTGAAAGGCTGTGGTAAATGGGCTTGACATATTCTGCCTACTTGTGGGCATCAGTTGCTTGTGATGTTTAGGGCTGGGTTAAGGCTACAGATATGAGGTCCTGAATTTAACTGCACCCTCACGAGATGTTCCCTTGTCCTTTTCTTCAAACATTAAACTTTCATCCCTATTTTCAAGTCTGTAATGAAAGGGGTAGCACAATATCTTTCTTTGGTCACTGTTTTCAGAGTAAGTCCTGGTATCTAGAAAGACTGTAGAACTGACTACAGGTTCAATTCATGCTTTCTTCTGGGTGTTTCCAAAGTTAGGCAGTAAAGATATCATACATGCTAGAAAAACCTACCTACTTTTCAAGTCCATAGCCCCTTATTTGTATTAAAATCAATAGGAGTTAGAATCCTCAGTTAAGAAAGCACATGTGACATCTTTGTTTCCGAAACTGTCACCTCGTTGACAGTAACACTTTCCAGTTCTATTTTCTTTCAAATTTCATCATTGTGGTGATATATTATTAATGATTTAATAAAGCTTGCCTGGGGATCAGAATTCAAAGCCAGCCACACTAGACAGCCATAAAAGCTGGGCAGTGGTAGCACTCATCTTTAATCCCAGGACTTGGGAGACAAAGGCAAATGGATATCTCTGTGAGTTCAAGACCACCAAGGTCTACAGGAGAATGAATTAGTCTAAAAGAGTAACAGAGCTCACACCTTTAATTCCAGCATTAGAGAGGTATATAAGGAAGAAACAAAGGGTCTCATGTAATAATTAGTCTCCAGCCATTTTTAGGAGAGCATAGCAGTCTGGGATTGTAGTCTGAGGCTTGGTGGAGGATAGTGTCATCTGCACATTGCCTCTGAGGATTGTACTCTGAGGACCCATGGAGATAGGATCACCCAATTCAGCCTGAGGTAGAGGTAAGAGCTATTGGCTGGCTGCTTTGCTTCTCTGATCTTCAGCTTGAAGCCTGAAACCCAATATCTGTCACTGAGCTTTTATTATTCATGCTACATACACATCATCTCATTTTTCTTACCAAGGAAAATTATGTGGTCTATGTATTTTATATTCTTGTTATCCTTTCTTCTCTTTATGGACATCTAGGCTATTTTGAATAATAGAGTGTTCTGGTTAGTTTTTTGTTTTGTTTTGTTTTGTTTTGTTTTGTTTTGTCAATATGACACAAGTTAGAGTCATCTGAGCAAAGGGCATCTCAATTGAGAAAATGTCTACACAGGCATGGCCTAGAGGCAAGATTTTGGGGTATTTTCTTGATTGATGAGTGATGTGGGAGGCAGGACTCAGTCTACTGTGGGCAGTGTCACCCCTGGGCTGTTGGTCCTGGGTGCTATAAGTAAGTTGAATAAGCCATGGTGATCAAGCTCATAGGCAGTGTTCCTCCAAAGTCTCTGCTTCAGCTCCTGCCTAGAATTGCTGTCCTGACTTCCCTTTATGCTAGACTATAAATTATAAGATGAAATAAACCCTTCCCCCCATGTTGGCTTGTTCAATATTTTAACTTAGCCACAGAAAGAAAATTAGAACATGGAGCAATAAATGTGTATGTATGAGTATATCATGAGTGAATGTAGAGTCCTTTGGATATATGATCATCAGTGACATATATCATATTTGGATATATGACCCAGTGACATGCTGGGTTACATGGCAGTTATATAGTTAGTTTTATGAGGAATACTATGTGAGGGATACTTTGTGAGGAATACTGATTCCTAAAGTGGTGGTATCAGCAATTTCCCTGTGACAAATACGTGAGTTAGGAGTATTTCTGCTGTATTTTGTGGAACAAAACCAAGATACATGGGTTAGATATCAGGCCTCAGACCACATTATTGTGAACTGTTCCAATCTGAGATGAGAGATCCCGACACTGACCAGTAGATGTTATGGTCTCTACAAAGACACAAGAAGAGGCTGCCTCTCATCCCTCAGCTCTGTGCAGAAGGCATCTTTCCCTTGTCTCATTGTTCTTTTGTATCCAGATTCGCGTTCACTAGTTGTATTTACTTATGAAGGGCTCTGCTCCAGTGATGAAGGACCTAAAGCGGATAATTACCCTGTGATTTGCAAGCCGTGCACTGGCTGGTATTTCTTGAAGTTGGATTGCTGTATAAATATTACCTGGGTGCTGTGTCAGCTTATTGCCCACCTTGAGAGCAATCTCCCTGTTAGCTTTATGGCACATTAAGTCTCCTTTTGGAATGAATTGGGTTTGTCTGAGTAGGATTGGCTACATCGGAATAAAAGAGTAAACAGCAGAGATGGCTGGGAAGCTATAAAACAGAGGCATTAGGGGAGGGAGAGCAGAAGGAGGGGGGAAGTGTTCAAAGGAAGGGTTTAAAATGATAAACTAATGGGGATGCTGACAGCCTGAGAGGGTTATGCTTAATGCAGAGAGTGTGACTGCTACAATGAAGGTGTGAGTCAGACGATGAGGTAACACTTAGAATTGCAGGAAGGAAATTATATGGGGGTGAGGAGAGAAATGTTAATATTTATTAAATGTCTCCCCTGCAATTTTCACCCTACTCTCAAGCCAGATGCCTGTCAACGCAACCTTACTGACCTTCAGTTAGCTGTTAGATTCCACTGGAGAGATCCCAGTTTACCAGCCTCTGTGACATTTATCATCACAGAGCTCATCAAGGGCAAGAGCCAGGGAAATGAATGAGAAAGGACTCAGCATTACTGCACAGATGCTGACAACCAGGTTTTGTCTGCTGTCCCTTTAACTCCTATGTCAGAACAGAGCATCCTGTGTGTTCCTTGTACCTAATCCTGGCATAAAGTTCTCAGTGAATATTTGTTAACTGCCAAAGAAAATAAGGAGGATACAGTGAGTAGAAAGTGTGTTTGTAAAAGTGCCTACAAGCTGGATTTGATTTCTTGGCATGAATCTCAGTACAAGGCTCTGTCCTTTCTAATACAGTTTATTTATTAATTACAAAATGCCTAAGGTTTGGAATTTATTCAGACCAGCCCCTCGATGAAAAGAAATAGGTGATTTGAGGTCAATTTGTGTTGTACAGAAGAATTTATGGTTGTTTGTAATTTTTGTTTGGTTCTTTGAGACAAGTTCTCATTGTGTTGTCCTAGCTGGCCTGAAATCTTCTATGTAGACCAGGCTGGTTTTCAATTCACAGAGATTCTACTGCCACTGACTCCCTTCCAAGTGCTGGGGTTAAAGGAATTCTCAATATCCCCAGACCACGGATAAGAATTTATAATACTCTGTGCACCCAATACAGTATTTCCTCTATATATTACAAGGGGAGTTATTTATCCTGTATCATTAAAGGAAGACAAAAAACAAGGTGAAGGGTGGGGTTTAGGATTAAGGATGAAAATGAAATAGCAGTGTGTGAGTGACTCTCTCTGTGTGTGTGTGTGTGTGTGTGTATGTGTGTGTGTGTGTGTGTGTGTGTGTGTGTGTGTGTGTGAGAGAGAGAGAGAGAGAGAGAGAGACAGACAGACAGACAGACAGACAGACAGACTGACTGAGAGAGAAAGTCAGACAGATAGACAGACAAACAGACAGACAGACAGACAGACAGACAGAGAGACACAGAGAGAGAGAAAGTGACAGAGTGGATGTGAGTATTGTGTGATGTCTCTGTGAGTGTGTATGAGGGTGTGTATGTGAGATTACGTGTGTGTGTGTGTGTGTGTGTGTGTGTGTGTGTGTATGAAGTATATGTTTGCATATGTGACATCTCTGTGAGTGTATGTGTGTGAGTATTGTGAGTGTATTGTGTGTGTGAATATATGTGTATGAGAGTATGTGTATGTGTACAAGTATGGGATTGTGTGTGGGTATGTGAGTGTAGGTGTGTGTGAGTGAATATGTAATAGTTGTGTTGTGTGTGTTGTATATGTGAGTGTATGTGAATATGTGTGATGCAAATATATGGTTCGTATGTGTGCATATGATGGGTTTGCTACTTTAAAATATACATGAATTAAAAATTTATCTATAGTTTAGATATATTATAAAGATTAAGAGAGAAATTGAATTTTTGTTTTATATGCTTAACTTGAGGATCAAGTAAATATTTAACATAATTACAAATTAAGATCATAAATTTTTCTAAAAATTAAAATCATAACAGAAAGTTATGTACTGAGTTTGGGGTTATAGCCATATACATAAAATATATTTCTAGTGATTTTAAAACATGTAGTTACCCTAACGTTATTAGTAAAATACATCAGAAGGACAATTAAATGCTTTTTTTACATCTTGCCAAGCATCCCATTTGTGATAATGCTATTATTGTTAGATCCCAAGCCTGTGCTGAATCCTGGAATTTCAAAAATTAATAATTCTACTGATGATATTGAACACCCAAATTTTTGGTGAGGTGATGAAATAAAGACCAAAAAGAGAAGATCTTAGGTTAAATTTCAGTTACCCTAAATTTTTGTCAGAATTATGAATTTATTCTGCGTCTAATCCTTATCATGAACAGATTTATCCACTGTTAGGAAACACCTCAGATAATCAACATTTTTTTCTTTTCTATTTAGAAACAATAATTTTACATATCAACCCCCCCTGTTCTCTCGATCCCTCTCCTCCCATCCTCCCATGTCCCGCCATACCAACCCCCCATACTCACCCCCCACGCCCCACCCGCTCCCCAAGGACGGTGAGGCCTTCCGTAGGGGATTACCAAAGTCTGTCATATCATTCGGGGGAGGGCCTAGGCCCTCCTCAGTGTATGTGGAATGACATAGGATCCCTCCATAGGGAATGGGATCCCAAAGTCCATTTGTGCACTAGGGATAAATACTGGTTCCACTATTAGAGGTCCCAAAGACTGCCCACGCCTCCTAACTGACACCCACATTTCAGAGGGTTTGGTTCAGTCCAATGCTGGTTCCCTAGCTTTACGAATGGGGTCCACGTGCTCTCCCTAGTTCAAGTCAGCTGGCTTGTAGGTTGCTCCTGCAAGATTTATTTGGGCTTACACATTCTGAAGGTTCCTGGCTATGGTGGAGTGACTTTATTATTCTGGGCTCCTGGTGAATATGTAGGAGGCTGTACGTTATAGAGGAGCAGTTCTCAACTTTGGAGTTGATCCTTTCACAGGGGTTGAATATCAGATATCCTGCATATCAGAGATTTACATTATGATTTATTAATAGTAGCAAAATTACAATTGTGAATTAATTAAACTGGTTTTATTGTTGGAGTCACCACAACATGCGGAACAGTATTAAAGAGTTGCAGCCTTAGGAAGGTTGAGAACCACTGCTCTAGAGAAAACTGTTAACCTCAAAGTTAGGAATCAGGGGTACATTAACTGTCAGGGGCATGTCACAATGTCCAAAGGCCTCCTCCAAGGCCCTGTTTTCTAAGACTATTTTATCATTACACTAGTTTCCTCTTCTTTGGTACACACACAGGCAGACAACACACTCAATATGCACAAAATCCAAGAATGTATTATGGGTAAATGTATACAACACATTTCAAGGACAATAATAGGGAAATTGCCAAAATCCATTTAAAAATAAAAACTATTCATTAACATAAAACCTGATGAAATCCACTCTGACTTAAAATCACTGCTATACACAATTAATGAAGTCTTGGTTATTCCAATTAGCTTCTTGTGTTAGCTTTTGTTTCAAATAAAAATTATTTTGTTCATTTTGGTTTTGTTTACATATTATGTTCTTTCTTTTCAATACTGAATTAACTAAGCATAAAGTAATGCTTAGTCTTTACTAAAATCAATAAAAATTCATGTTGCCTTCAATAGAAATTAAATACAGACAAAATGGATGGAATATAGTATTTCAGTTATACAACAAAACAATACATGCAAGCTACATTAAAGCTTCTTGTGTCCAAAACAAAACCTTGGTTCATCTTCTGAGGTGACTCTGTTGGTAAAGTTCTCTGTGCAGATAAGAACCTGAGTCTGAACCCCCAAATCTGAATGGCTTGCTGGCCAGGCATTTTATTCAAATTGATGAGCTTCGGGTCTAGAGAGAGGCATTGTCTAAATAAAACACTGAGAGAAAGAAGAGGATACCCATTGACCTTAGGTCTCTACAGGTGTATACACACAATGCATGTGCCCACACACATACCTTCATAAACACACACACACACACACACACACACACACACACACACACACACACAAACACACACACAAACACACACACACACACAAAAGTAAAATAAATTTGTTAAATTTACATTTTAGAATATATTTTATGTGTCATATCATGTTTAAAGTCTGGTCTTTGACAATGTAAAATAACCAGTAATTTTCCATTTAAGACTTCCTGAAATTCTCCTGGCTAGAATGAAAATGGTCACTCCTGACCTTCTTTTCGTCTTGCATTTTTAAAAATTGAGTAGGACTGAACTTTGCATTTTATCCAGTCAGCATGTTTAATGATACAGCTTCAGGGATAGCATCCCTCTGCCTGGAGAATTTCTGAAGGATTAAGGTCCTAAACCAGACAAAATAGCCTTTTCACCTAAATACATTATAACACAATAAAAGAAAGAACATAGCTAGATACTCTGTTGCCCTGAAATCTATGTCAGTGTGGATTGCAGATCACCTGTGTCAGGAGATACTTAAAAAGGTAGGCAGAAGACCTCACCTTAGGGATACCAAACCTGAACCTGTAGGGAAAACCACCCAGTTGTCTTCCCAACAAGCACCAAGCGTGAGTCTTGTGATCATTACACTGTGATCAAAAGAATAAGGAGAATGTATCCTGAAAATAAAGTCGCAATAGTTTATCCAGGTGTTTGAAAATGGAAAACATCAAAATTGACCTTTTCTTCAGGAAGAGATATGTGGTAATATGTTGTTTATTATCTAATAAAGTCACTGAAGATCAGAATGCAAAGCCAGTCACACTAGACAATCATAGAAGCTGGGCAGTGGTGACACACACCTTTCATTCCAGGACTCAGGAGACAGAGGCAGGTGGATCTCTGTGAGTTCAAGGCCACTCAGGGTTACATGGGAGTTAATCAGTATAAAGGAGAAACAGAGCTCATGCTTTTAACCCTAGAGAGGTATATAAGATAGGAACAGGGGATTCAGTATTCAGTCAGGGCAGTTAGTCTTCAGCCATGCTGAGGACAGAATCTCCCCAGTCCTTGGTAGAGGGAAGAACTCTCTGGTGGCTTGGCTGCTTTGTTTCTCTGATCTTCAGCTTGAATCCCAATATCTGTCTCTGGGTTCTTACTATCCATGTTACAGGGTTAAAAGTTAATAAGAGACATTTGTCAATACTTGTGCAATAATCTTCCCTCTTTCTTTTTTGATGAATCATATTAAAGGAAATAATGAAGACGAGGCATGCATTATATGTGCCCTCTAGTCTTAGTCTACCCCAGGACTTTCCCCCACTGAAACCAAATGTGCCTTTGTTTGCTTTTCACTCCATCTTAGATGTTGTCCTTTACCTGTCTGTATTATATGATCTTGGCATAACAGGACCAAACTAAGGTTCCCATCCAGACTTTTCTTTACCCAAAAGGAGAGAAAATGTGCATTTGAAACATCAGTGGGGTACAAACACACTCTGAGTATACAATCAAAGTTCCCACTTGTTTTATTCTTCCACAACAGACTTTCAAGGCAATGCCAAATATCTCTGTACTTTGGCTGTCAATCAATGATGGCATAACGTGTAATTCAGTCGCCATGAAATTCTTTCCCTACTCAACAGCTGTTGAGCTTCTAGATGAGTCTTTTGTCCAAAGGAACTCAGACCACTGTGAAGTGCACAGTGGTATGTAATGACCAGAGTAGGCATTTTTTACTAGGGTCAACAGTTAATAAGGGAAAGTCATGCTTATTCCCTAGATTTTACTAGATCAGGTCATTGAAATGAGCTTCTTTCTTGCAAGCTTTAAATCACATTTTGATTCACTGAGCAAATTTCTAATGGAACTGTGTATTATTCCTGTGAGGAATATTTTTCCTATATGCCCCCATGAAACAATGTCCTCTGTGATGACACTAATGGGTTCACAGCATCTGTTAGTAAACAAAGGTTTACTAACAAAGTTTTTGTTTAATCTTACAGACACAGTTCAATGATTGGGCCTTTAGAAGGCACTTGATTTAACTCTTTCATTTTCATGTATAAAGAGACTGAGGTGTCTAGAGATGGGAAATTTCTTGCTCAGGTCAAATTTAGAATGTCATCACCCAGAAAACATATCTGACTTCCTAGTCAGGTTAGCTATGCCATACTGTCCATGGAATGTGTATAACCACCTTCACATTTCAATACAACTTTTATTTGCATCTGGTTTTTTCTTTGTTTTCAAAACCGCTTTGCCTCTACTCCACAGCAAAATCTTTTCACTCCACACTATCTTTCAGCAAGTTCTACAGACAGGCTCTTGAGATAAATAACCATTCCTGATCCTATATGCCAACATCTCTTGGCCTGTTCTGTAACTATGGGTTCTCATAGCTGTCTCTCACTCTTCACATCATGAGTCCCATTCCACTGTCACTTGAATCATATTTGTACATGAAAATCAAAGGCAATGGTTTCAAAATTAGGAAGGTTTTGAGGAAAAACAGGTCAAATGGATGCCACACCACTTTTGAAACAGAGTCCAAACAGGCTGCTCCTGTGTACAAGGTTAGATGACATCTGATGAAGTTGTACCTCTAACCTCACCCACCACCACTATGCTTCTTCTTGCTCCTTAAGACAGAAATGTAATATCCTGGTGACTTTCACACATACCAGAAGCAATGCACTGGGTCTTTGCATCTGCTCTCAAATTTGTTGTAAACATTGTTCCATTCAAGTACTCTTGGAGATGGCACGGGGCAGGGAGGGCATGTAGAGTGTGACAGTACTGAAAGAGACTACTGGAAAGGGGGAGCATTTATGGCTCTAGTGAAACCTGATGCAACGGAATATCCCATGAATCTACAAGGAATATCCCAGCTAAGACTCCTAGCAAAAGCAGATAGGCCATCACCTGTAACCAGACTCATGTCTATCCCAGTTGCATCAGAGAGGCTTTATCTAGCAACTGATGGAAACAGATGCAGACACACAGCCAAATATTAGGCAGAGTTCAGGAAGGGGAAGAAAGGATTATCTGATGATGGGGGAATGTTCTTCTGTATATATGTTTTTCTTATTTGTTGATGAATAAAACACTGATTGGCCCGTAAATTGGCAGGAAGATAGGTAGGGATAGAAGATGAGGGAATGCTAGGGAGAGAGGCAGAGAGACCACCAGGAAGAGACACCATGTAGAGACCAGGATGATAAGATGCACCAGGCATTCTCTAGTAAGATAAGGCCATGTATAAATACATAGATTAGTAGTTATTGGCTAATAATTAAGAGAGATCTATCCAGTAATCAGCTCTAGCCGTTGGCCGATAGTTTTATAATTGATATAACATCTGTGTGTTTATTTGGGGCTGAAGGTTAGCAGGACCTGGCAGGACAGAAATACCCATCTTCAATAGGAGCCAGAGGGGTTAAGGACACCACAAGAAAACTCACAGAATCAACTAACCTGGGTTCATAGGGGCTCACAGAGTTTGAACCAACAACCAGGGAGCCAGCATGGGACTGACCTAGGCGCTCTCTCTTGATATATATATATCAAGTTGTGTAACTTGGTCCTCTTGTGGGACTCCTAAAAATGGGAACAGGGGCTGTCTCCAAATCTTTTACTAGCATTTGGGACCTTACTCCTCGTACTGGGTTGTCTTGCCAACATTAATACATGGGGAGGTGCTTAGTCTTACTGCAACTTGGCATGCTATATTTTATTTATACTCACAGAAGACATGCATTTTCTTAAACAGGAACTAAGGAGGAGTGGATTGGGGAATGGGAACAGAGGGGCGATGAGGGTGGCTTGGAGGAGAGGAGAGAGTGATGCAAAATAAATAAATTAATTAAATGATCCAGAGAGAATACAATGAAAACATTCTGAAAACCCTTTTAAAGTACCTGCTGCTTAGAAGATGAGTAAAGAGAAGATGGGAATAGCTGGGGTGGATGGAAGGTATGGAATGGAAGATGCAAGTAAACAGAGTGTGGGCTCTGTTGTAGAATTGACATACATAAATAATCAAAAGTAGAATGAAGAATGGTGGGTCCCTCTTCCCTACAGATGTGAGCACCAAACACTGATGGACTCAGCTACCAAAAGTACTTTAACTCTAGGTAGGCAGCTTTGTGGAATGGACTGTTGGGCCTGCTCCAGTGCCAAGGACCTATAGTGCCGGTATTTCACCAATGTTATAATTACTCAAAACACTTTTGTGAAATATTTTCTTCTAACTTACTTTCAAAGTCTATGGCCCATTCTTTAGAATATATGGATATTGACCGAATCAAATTCACTGAAGAAAGTAAGTGATAGAACTTGTTGAGACATTTCCTATTTGTTTTTTTTTTTTAATGATTGTGTCTGTAATATAGCTGTTTTATTTGGAATGACTTTAAAAGTCCATTTTTAAAAGAATTACAAATACTATTTTGAGAACTGATAGGATTATTTAAAAAATCCTTTCCAGGGTTCTCCCTTTGAAGCAGAAAATTAATTGAATGTGCACATTGCGATTTTTGTGTGAAGGAAAAGGAAAGATGCGATAAAGCTTTGTAAATTCATCAGCTACATTGTGGTCTCAGCCCCTGCTCAGCATTTATTAATCCCACTCACAGTGCAAGACACTGTAACTACATATTGCTTTTGACTCCTTTGTAACATGCTTTGTAGTAGTTGACACCATTAAGTTCTCAATTTTGCTTCTTCTCTTTCAAAGATAAGAGATGTTAGGTGGCTTGGCCCATGGTTAAATAGCAAGTAGATGGCAGTCTACAGGCCAGGTGGCTGCCTTGTCATTTGCAACTTCTAGAATGAAACTTTTACCATCCCTGCTGAATTCTAAGCTCTCCAAAGGTACATGGAAGAAAAACTGTCTTAAACATTTGCTTTAACTTGCCTCTGTATGGAAAGCTCCCCATGCAGCCTCCTTGTTGGAATGTTCCAGCTATAAAGCACAATAAAAGTGTCAAAAATTATTCTTCTCTCATGTAATGTGGGCCTTTTCTTTCCAGCATGAGAAAGGCAATGATGGATTTTCAATATGCTTTATAAATTGTCACACCCTTGTTATTCTGTTTGCTAAAAATCTATTTACTTCCATGGCTTTATGTTAAGCTCGGGTTACTAACTCTCACATTTATTCTAACTTTAATTGAATTTTTATTACTCATGATAAAATTGGTGTTTTCCATTTTGCACAGTATTTCTCTGCTGTGGGCTTTTGTTAGGTACAATTATGTAAGAAACAGAGCCTGGTCCAGTAAATTATTAATGAGTCAAATAAAGATACTAATGTTTATCTGTAACAAATAAAAAGCTTCCATTGCTTCATTCAATCATCACAGCAGAACTCTGGATGTGGGCGTGTCCTTTCTTTGACTTCTTCAGCAAATTCCAATCCCTGCAATACATTGTGGAATATTGAAAGACTCTCTAGAATATGTCTATGTATGACTATAATATATATATGTGTATATATATATATATATATATATATACTTACCATATATGAGTATATGAATACAGAATCATCATGAAATTCCCTGCTCCCATATCTTTAGAGTTTTTTTTTTTTTTTTTTGGTTTTTCAAGACAGGGTTTCTCTGTGGCTTTGGAGGCTGTCCTGGAACTAGCTCTTGTAGACCAGGCTTGTCTCAGACTCACAGAGATCTGCCTGCCTCTGCCTCCGAGTGCTGGGATTAAAGGTGTTCGCCACCAACACCCGGCGTCCTGTTTCCTTATCTTTTCATCTGTGTGACACCAGATGTTGTGGCCAATGTTTAGAATGGATCTTCCTGCTTTAAATAATCTGATTTGGAAGGCCCCTCTCAAGAGTACTCAGCAGCTTGGTTGCAGTCGATTCCAGATGCAGTTAAGCTGACAACCAAGATTAGCCATCACAAGTCCACCCCTAGTCAACTTGGTTCTTCTCATTTTCTATCCAATAAGAATAATGAAGTGAAAGGACATAATACCAGTTTTTTTCCCATTTCATTTCACAGGAAATAAAGTGAGAACTGGTCACCAGAGAATTCCATTTTTATTACAAGAAAAGTTGGTGACCTCAAATAAAAAAAAAACATAATTTTATTTTAATCAGTAATCATTTAAAATATCTTTAAATTTTCATTCTCGCTCATTTAAAAATAAATGTTCCTAAAGAAATAATAATTTATGGGAGATTAAAATGAAATATATTTTCAGATATAATTTGTATCATTCCCACTCGAAGAGGAAATTCGGCATCAGGTCACATCAACTCAAGAATCTTAAAAGATTCATTAGAAAATGTATTTGGACTAGTGAAGTCAGTCAGAGTCATTACTTGGTGATGAGTTATGGGATGTTTAAGGCAGCCTGGATGTTTTGTGACACCTTGCAATGACATTTTTATATTTTTGTAAGAAAAGCTGTCGTCTTAGAATCTCCTATGGTCTCCCTGTTGCTAACTCCATCTCAGGGTTTCGGCTGCTCATTGCTCTCCTGTTCTGCTTGGCAGGACATTCTCTGGTTTTAACGAGTTTTCTCTTTCTATCAGAAATCTGAGGAGAACTTTGAGGGTTCCCCTGCCATAGAACTCAACTCTTCTATCAAGGAGAAAGCTTTTGTTGTTGAAGCTGGATAAAAAAAATTTGAAAACCCATTGGTAAAAAAAAGTAATTCAGTTGGATTCGTGTTGATTTGAAAGAGGGATTTCTCTTCAAACCTTCCAGTTGTACCATGTCTCTCTTACTGAAATCCCCAGTGTTTTGAATGACAGACAAATATGATATCCAAAAGCAGCATTGATAATTATGCTAACCATGTAAATGATAGCTTTTAGAGCCTTTCCCCCAAACTATACCACAATGCTAAGTGGTAAAGACGAAGGACTGAGAATGTGGGCAAAGAATGAATGGTTGTTTAGCCACATGTGTGTAGTAGCAGCATGGCTGCGGAGCACATGGCCCTGAAGCATCTTTGTTTATGGTTGAACAACGTTATGGCTTAATTTGCTAAATGTTTAAGTTATACACTTTGTATGTTACTCAAATCCAAGAAATGTATTTAGTAGTCTATATAAATATTTGGCAAAAAGGTCTTCATTATCCTGTACTGCCTTGAACAAAGTATATGTAAGAGATACTCAGAATGACATGTGTTAGGGAAATACAGTTTTATTTAAAAAATAATTAAGGAGTTTTCTAGTAAAACTAGAAAATATCCACTATGTAGCTTAATTATATTTAAATCATTTGCTCCTTTGTATTCAAGCTGTATTTTTAAAATTAATTAAAATGTATTGAGTTATCTTTATATTTTTTATATATTTTTTAATTGTTTGATGATGCCATACAGGTATATAATATGCTTTAATCAAATTCACTGCCACCAACCCATTTTTCCCTTCCAATTTCTTTCCTGTTTTATTCAGGGTTTCTATTGCTGTGATAAAACACTATGACCAAAATCAACTTGGGGAATAAGCTTACAATTCTCAAGTCACACTCTTTCCCTAGAACAGGAAATCAAGGCAGGAGCTGAAGAAGTCATGGAGGAATGCTGCTTACTGACTTGTTCCTCATGACTTGCCAGCCTGCATTTTTAAACAAACTCAAGACTACCTGCCCATGATTGACATAATCCACTGTGGTCTTCTTGGCCTACCCAAAACAACCAATAATTAAGTAAATTTCCCATAGACATGCCTATAGAGTAATTTTATGAAGACATTTTCTCAATTGAGAGCCCTTCTTGCCAAATGACACTAGCTTGTGTAAATTTGACATGAAACTAACTCACATATTCTCCATTACCTGTCACTATTCCCTCTCAACTTCAGGTGCTTTTCTCCCACCCCACTGAGGCTACTTGGTGCTGTCTGCAGTGCATGAGTGTAGGAAAACCTACTTGAGCCTGGGTGAACTCTCAGGGGACACATCTCTGAAGCCATCAATTACTAATATTTCAATGAGAAGTGGAACATGTTGAGTGTGCAACAGGTTTGTTGTGTCTGGCCAATACTGTTTTGCTGAAGCCCTTAAAGTCTTTCTGACAGCATTTCTAAAGGGCTCACTTAGCCTTTGGGGGAGGGTATGTGATATAGCTATTTCATGTAGAGCTAAACATTCCGTAGATTCTCGGTATGCTGGCCAGTTATAAATGTCTGTATCAATGGCTATCGACTACAGGAAAATATCTTCCTTAATGAGAACTGGGAAAAGGACTAACCTGTGTGTATAAAGATAGGAATTTAGGGAGCCATTTAATACCATGACCATTTAGCAAAATAACAGTGCTAAATTATCCCTTAGGAGCTATGACCCAGACAGCCACTTGTTTTGTTTGTTTGTTTGTTGTTTTTTGGCAATTAATAGTACCAGGCATGAATTCCTAAATAAGTAAGAAAGATTTCAAATAAAGACCTCAAATGAAGCTCTTGGCTGGGGGGACAGAGGCCAGCAGTAGAAAGAGAAAGAGGATGGGACATAGTGCTCTACAATCTAGGATGAAGGAGTTTCTAAGTAGAAAGCAGGAAGATGCCTTTCATGTGTAAAATGAAGAGTGAAACAATGTTTGTAGTGTTAGGGCTAATCATTAAATGGCAATGTAAAAAAAGCTTAGAAAATAATTTAAAGCCTAATGCACTAATTGCTAACTCCAAAAGCTGAGATGTGAGCAGACATTTGTCCTAATTAAAGCCTTTCTTTAAACCTGAGAATCATTATGAAACTAAAATCCTCTATATTGATCTATAACTGCAACCTGATGATTTTTGCAGCTGGTTCATGAAGGGTGAAAGAACTCTGTTGTGATAAAATTCCACAGTAAATGTGTTTATATACATAACATAATACACATACATAAACAAATGGTAGGAAAAAATTGAAACCAAGTTGGACAAAAAGCAGAAATATTTAAGAAAATAATTTTTACTAAGATGTATGGTTTTGGATAATACATTTACCTTCTGTTTTAGTGACATACTGCATTATATAAAAACAAAAATAGCAGTTCTATTACAAGTTTTTAAGGAAGCTTTATAAATGAGGGGATTGAGTAAGACCATAAATGGATGCACATGATTTAAAGTTTATTTATGTTTTAAAGTTTCCCTACATGCATTTAGAGTATGTTGATCATATTCCTCAATGTGAACTCTTCCTTCCCCTGCCCCTTTCACTTCTATCTGTATGTCATACATACACATATGATTTTATGTAACTATATAAAACCTAGGAACAACAAACAAGAGAAGAGATACACTATCTTCTGAGACTAGATACATTCATTCCTTATGCTTATCTCTGGTTCCATTCATTTTGTTTCATAGTGTTACTCTTACTTATG
Source organism: Cricetulus griseus (assembly GCF_003668045.3). Taxonomy (NCBI): domain Eukaryota; kingdom Metazoa; phylum Chordata; class Mammalia; order Rodentia; family Cricetidae; genus Cricetulus; species Cricetulus griseus. Next base: position 106,012,210 of record NC_048600.1, read on the forward strand.
GCTGAAAACTTTCACACTATGCATGTACCATATTGTCCTTTCCAAGCCTCAGGAGACACCTACGAGTGTATGTTAATATGCTCTCCCAGTGATCTGTGAACAAACAGTCATCAAATCTATGACTCAAAAGTCAGAGATTTGGACTCATTCATATAAGCAAATATGTCTTTTTTATTTTAAGCCATCACTTACGAGGTGCCTGCTATTTATTTATGACAAATGCATATTTATTTTGTTTTAAATTCAGTTTGATCAGATAAACAAGGAAAGATATTAACAGCAATGAAAGAAAAGAAAATGTAGAATGAATTGCAGTACCTCCAAAATGAGGCCCTAAAAGATGACCCAAATATTACAATCTCTGTGTGTATTATACCTTGGTCATTATTTATCTATGAAACTTTAAATAAAAATAAGTAATACTAGCGCCGGGCATTGGTGGTGCATGCCTTTAATCCCAGCACTCGGGAGGCAGAGGCAGGTGGATCTCTGTGAGTTCGAGGCCAGCCTGGTCTCCAGAGCGAGTGCCAGGATAGGCTCCAAAGCTACACAGAGAAACCCTGTCTCGAAAAACCAAATAAATAAATAAATAAATAAATAAATACTATTTCAAATGTATGAAACTCCTACTATTTTATTTTAAGAAATAAAAATGCCCTAGATTAATGCCAAATTTAATAATGGATAAGAAGACAGTCTCCTTTAGAAATATGATGAGTTCTGGAGGTCACTAATGCTATAATCAAAGAGATGATGATAATACGTTCTGGTGGCACATGTCCATTTTAGCACCTGGTAGTTTTCTAGATAAACAAGCTTCATCGTCTCAAATAAATTTCTGCCCTCTTGACTGACTCAACCAAAGCTTCCAGTACTCACTATTGAGAAAAAATACAAAGTATATCATGATATAGGTTGAGAGTAGCAAACTTTCCATTTTTATTTCACATGCTTTATTGTCCAGTTTTCATGAGACCTACATCTATCTGCTTATGATGATGTGCATGCCAGATCTCTCAAACATGGATTGCAAATGTGGGAATTGAGAGATTTTACTTTATTTGTAATGGAGATTTGAACCTGGGAACTGAACAGACTAGATAAGCACTCCACTACTGATCTATATCCCAAATCCTCCTCCTCAGAGAATAAAAAGACCTGAGTATTGAGGAGCAGAGGTTGAATGAAGACATTTTTGAAAGAGAGCTGTAGAGGAAACTGCAGGCTTGCAAGGTGTTTCTGGGTGATGTAGAGTGAGAGTTTCAGGTGGCTGGGTTTTGCTTTCGGTTTCACTTTTTTGGCTTGCTGTACAGACTGCTGCCATGCTGGCTGGCTAGGTCGCTCCGTAAGTAAGGGTTTTCCCTATTAAATACCCTTATATTTCTAATTGGCTCCGTATTGGTAATTTCTCACTTTAGAGAGCCTCAGGCCTAGGAATATAGATAGCCTTGCAAACAAGAGAAGTCACAGAATTTCCTGAAAGAACACACCCTTGAGGTTCACTTTTAGATCTCTGACTTAGGGAACTCCCAGATAATAACATCTGTTGAAGTCGCTAAGTTTGTAACAATTTTTCATAACAGAAGCAGGAAATTAATTCACAATTGATGTCCATGAGCTGCATACTGGACACAGACGTCCAGTCCTCCCTTTGAGGTTCTTTGATTCCTGTGAACTCGTGGGGAGTTACTGCAGGAGGAGACCTATCCCTGCATACTATGTGTCCTTACCAGAGTCTTAATCACTGCCCACGGTGCATTATGTTCTGATGCAGGCCTGCCCTGCTTCACTGTCTAATCTACCCTGCATTTTGGGCTAGCATCAGAAGCTGCTTCTGCTTCTGATAACACAGATTTGGGATCTGTTCAAGCACAGCTTATCATTGCAGCACAAGTGCTGTCATGGGAATTTTCACAAAGTGTATTGCAAGAAATAACATTGAGAGATTAACATTTAACTGGTTCTTAGATGGGATTCTGCTTAGATCATAGGATGGCTTACCAATTTTATCAGGAACTTTCAGAGTACCACCTCACCTAACACAAGGCTAACACCTTGATTACCTCCCCACATATCTCAGCTACAGAACCCAGTGTTCTCAGCACCATCAAGCATGTCCTCAAAATGTAGACTCCTTAATCCTACATTCTTAGTCATGTAGACAAAATTCTTGCTCCGCCTACTCTAAGCTCATCTCTCAAGTCTTCATTTCTCTCCTCAACCTGGCCTCTTTCCAAGACTTACTGGCAGTGTAATTTCTAGTATCTTCCAGAAAATTTACCCCAGTCAATAAAAGGATTGTATGGAACCCAAAGGGTAATTATAACAGCAATCTAACACTAGTAAAATAGACTCAGGCACAGTATCAGGTATATTTCTTTATTCAAAACCTTCCCAATTACAACCACTCTTTCAATTTTCAATATTTGTCAAAGTTGGGGTAAGTCAGTAACAGTTCACATAGAACAGCAGTGTAATAAATTAATCTAAGCCTAGTCCACCAACATTTTGTTAATATATCTGTTTATTAATATCATGGCTTATTTATTATCATTTAAATAATGTTAAGGTGTAATGGACATAAAACAAACTGAACGTGTTTAAAACATATAATCAGAAAATTTGGCATAATGATGTCAAAATAACACATATGTGCCTTATTTTAATGTTTTGTAATCTCTCTCCCTCTTGTCCCTCCCTAGTTTCCTGAGCCCAGTTACAGTTGGCACATATTTTTGTAAAGTAGCATATAATTTTGATAATCTCATGTAAATGGAATCACACCATACATATTTTGTCTTTAAATGTTTTGTTTAAAAGCTATTATGAATGTATCTAGATATAACAAAAGACACCATCACTAAATGCCCCGGCCTCATAGCAAAGACTTGATCTAACAGAGGCAGTGAGAGAATGAAGAAAGCACAGAAATACAGACATATGTATGGAAAATCTGGAGTCAAGTGGAGGATGTACCAGACTGCATAGCAAGGCTGAGCCTCAGAGCATTCATTGTGTATAGCATTGAGGATAGGGTCTTGGCTACTTTTGTTAGGTCTCTGTAGGAGCAGTCTCGGGATGTAGACATCTAGGAGGAAGCTGCAATTGCTAGTTTTGGCACGAAGTGGTAAGTCATTTGTAAACACTCATACTTGCACACACTTTTAACATTTGCACTCTGACCAGAAGACTGTGAGCCTCATTCCCAGAGTCAAGGACAAAGTATTGCCAAATCCCATGAGCCTGAAGCATTGGTGCTTGACATGGCCATGTCCTTATCAACAACAGGCATTCACTTCATCCAATCCTTACACATCTACTCTGGGCTCCCTTAACTCACCACACCTAAAAGACCTATTTTTTTTTTTCCTCTAAGGAAGTGACTTTGCACTTCAGTAAATATCAGCTGAATTCATGTGTGATGTGCTATTCCTGGACTCTCAGCTATCCTCTTTCATTAATTTATTTCTCTGTTTTGATGCAACTAAATCATTGTTTTGATTAACATATTTCATAAGTCTCGAAATTGGACAATTTGAATTTATAGTTTTATTTTCTTTTTTCAAAAAATTGAATATTTTAGGTCCTTTGTATTTTTATATAGATTTTAGAAACAGCTTGTTAGTTTCCTGAATGTTTTGCTGGAGTCTGGTTTTGTTTGCTGATATAGCCAAAGTTTCCTTCAGACTCGTGATACGACTGCTTCAGCATTTGAAATGCTGGGATTACAAGTGTGTGCCAGCATGCCTGAACTTTCTGAGATTATGGTTGTGATCATATTAACTCTTAATATACCTGGGTGAAATCATTATTTTAATAGTATTTATCTTTTTTATTCATGACTGTGACATAGCTTTTCTTCCTTTAAGTAATTCCAAATTCTGATAGGAAATTCATGTGTATATGTGCATTAGATAAAAACACTTGAGTCAGCTGGGTGTTGGTGGCACATGCCTTTAATCCCAGCACTCGAGAGGCAGAAGCCGGTAGATCTCTGTGAGTTCCAGGCCAGCCTGGTCTACAGAGCTAATGCCAGGATAGGTTCCAAAGCTACAAAGAGAAACCCTGTCTCGAAAAACAAAAAACAAAAACAAAAACAAAAAGACTTGAGTCAAGGGAAGAATAGAGGACAGCAAGAAAAGACAGAAAAGAGATACCTTAATAAAGGGAGCTATTATAGGTTTAAAAAGAAATCTGGCACTAGGGAAATGACTAGGGATCCACAAGAATGACCCCAACTAAGACTCTAAGCAATTCCTTTCCCCTATAATGAGATTGATGACTACCTTAAATGCTATACTAGAGCCTTCATCCAGTAGCTGATGGAAGCAAAAGCAGAGACTCAACAGCTAAGCACTGAGATAAACTCCTGGAATCCAGTTGTAGAGAGGGAGGGAGTGATGAGCAAAGGGGTCAAGACCATGCTTCAAAAACCCACAGAAACAGATGACCTGACTAAGTGGAGCTCAAGGACCCCAGTCTGACAGCTGGGGAACCTGATAAGACTGAACCAGCCCCCCGAATGTGGGTGTCAGTTAGGAGGCCTGGGCAGTCTATGGGGCCTCTGCATGTGGAACCAGTATTTAAACCTAGTGCACGAATGGATTTTGGGAGCCCATTCCCCATGGAGGGATACTCTGTCAGCTTAGATGCACCGGGGAGGGCCTAGGCCTTGCCCCAAATGATGACAGGCTTTGATGATCCCCCATGGAAGGTCTCACCCTCCCTTGGGAGTGGATGGCAGGTGGGATGAGGGGTCGGTGGGGGACATGGGAGGATGGGATGGAGAGGGAACTGGGATTGATGTGTAAAATAAGATTATTTCTAATTTAAATAAAAATTTATATTAGAAAAGATTTGAATACAAAATTAAAAGATTTTCCAGCTGCTTCCCTCAAGTCCTGAGCTAGGAAATTACCTATATAGATGGTTATTATATAAAGTGGGTTCTAAATATTCTCTTCCACATACATGGATGATTGTGACTGACCTCAGAAATGCAGTCACCACAGAGAATAATGTCTTTTTTAATAAAACTTTTTCTTTATTTTATATACCGACCACATTTTCCCCTCCCTCCTCTCCTCCACTTCCCTCCCGCCTCCTGACTCCCATCTGCCCCCTTCTCCATCCACCCATCCTCCTCTGTCTCCATACAGAAAGGGGAAGGCCTCCCATGGGCTTGAAAATAACATGGAATATTAAGATGAGGTAAGAGTGAGCTTCTCTACCTGCATAAAGGTTGGGCAAGGTAATCCAGCATGGGGAACAGGGTCCCAAAAGCCATCTAAGCACCAGGGGCCAGTCCTGATCTCACTGCTAGGAGCCTTATAAACAGGCCAAGCTACACAATTGTCACACACATGCAGAGGACCTAGGTTGATCCAACACAGGCTTTCTAACTGTTGGTTCAGAGTCCATGTGCTCCCACAAGCTTAGATCAGCTGTCTCTGTGGGTTCCTCCATCATGACGTGTTGATTCTCCCACCCCCATACAATAGCTCCTTTTTTTCTAGGAAGACTCTTAGAGCTTGGCCCACTGACACTATTTTTCTCAAGGAAATAGATATGACATGGAGAATGAAACAGACATACAGAGTGAGTTTCAGGCCAGCATGAGCAAAATAGCATGACATTGTCTCAAAGAGAAGGAAGGTTGGAGACTAAAATACATGGTGAGCTCTTTGTACTTGAATGCAGGCTAGTCAAGAAAGCAAAAAGTAAGGAAGAAGCTTAATTGCCTTCACCTTCTCATTCCATGTGGACTGCCTTTGAGAAGCATGCCCTAATGGCTGTTAACTCCTTACAAGCTTAACCAATCAAATGAGTTGTCGTTTCAGTTGGGTTCAATAAAAAATGAAGATAAACAACCCAAAGAAATTCAGCATTATCCTATCCAAGGAAGAGGGATTATATTTACTCTAATGTCTATAAGGCAAGTGATGTTGTCTCTCACACTTGGGCTTCATCAAAACTCGGCTCAATGTATAAAAACACTTGCACTGAATTTATAATGGAGAAATGTAAAGAAATAGTAATGAGATAAGATGAAAGTAGTATTAGAGGGACATTTTTAAAGGTATCAACATATAAATATAAGGGGATGGAAAGATGACTCGGTAGTTATAAGCCCAGTACTACTGTTGCAGAAGACCTAAATTCAGTGTTCAGCACCCATATCCAAAGACTCACAATCACCTATGACTCCACCTTGAGGAAACCTGATGCCCTCTTCTGGCCCCCAAGAGCATTGCACCCACATGAACAAATTTGCATGGTTTGGGCTGTGGGTGCATGGGTGCCAGCATGCGCACACATGCACATATACAATTAAAAAATAAAAATATAATAGGAGAATACATTCTCTAAAGTACCAAAGATAAATAGCTTTAGCCTCATCCTATTTTTTCATTGATTTTTAAATAAAAAGTAATAATGAGTACTCTACTCTCTTTTACAGATCTTTCTTAATATTTTCTCACCGAGTTTTTATTTGGATTTAATGAGAGGATTTCACAGTTAAAAATATATGATAATCCTAGAAAACACTTAAGAAATTATCGTTATTTCTTTCAGAAAAAAATGCTAGAAAGAAAACCAAACACTAGGGGTCTTTTGTATTTGTTGTCAGATTGCAAGTATAAGAGAACTGGCCATTGAATTATTTATTAGCAATGCTCTGGGTCATCCCTAATTGGCAGTAATCATTTCTCTCTCTAATTTTAATGTAAATAACTTTTAAATTACACAATATATCAGTGCATTTTCATCCTGTCTTTGATTGATTGACTCTACATGTGTCATGTCAACACTTCTTACATACTTATACCTTCTCCACAGTGATACTTTTCATTTTATAAAGCATGTGGTGAAGTTGTATAGTTTGGGCTGTCTGGCTATATTCTCTACACTACTTTTTTATAGCTGCAAGAACTAAGATATATAGTGACTCAGAGATTGTTCATGAGATATTTATCTCACAGGGATCTGATATGGGATCTGCCCTCCAAAACTAGTTATCAATGTGCTTGTATGAAAGGCAGGTGTTTAGAGGAGTAATTAAGTCATAAGGATTCTGCCTTCATGAAAGGAGGGATTTACCTTTACAAGAGGATCAAGGGAAAGTAGTTTAATATGTTTTGCCCTTCCATCTCCTGTTATGTAAGGGCATAGGAAGAACCATCCCTCCAAATATGGAATGCCCTAACCTTGGCCTTCCCCCAGCCTCCAGGATTGTAAGAAATTATTTATAAAGTTCATGGGTTGTGTTATTTTATGAAAACAGCATAAATTGACTAAGGCAGGATGTTAATAGTTACTAATTGAGGTAATTCATACTAGGGACTCATCAATGCATGGTCTGTAGAAATTAATCAATACATATTTTTAAGCTAACAAATTCATGAGTTTCTTTGAAAATACATTGTAACCAAGAATAAACTAAACTTTTACAGTGGTAAAAGCAGGATTAGGCAGGAAAAATGGGGAATAACTATTGTTTACTATCATTGGTCTTATGACAAAAAATGTAGACAGAGGCACAATCTCTGAGCTTTTTGAAAAACACCCATTATGCTTTTCAATTTAAAAACCACAACACTGTATTATAGTGCTTGATTATATATATATCAGTCATTTTATATTTGCATAATCCGTTAACAAATGAATGGACTGTGGTATAAAAACCCAGTCACCTTGTTTGGACTCGAGAGAGCAAGCAGTCTTGTTGGCAGGAAACCAGCTTGGAAGTACAGAGGTGGGTCGCTGTCCGCGGTGCTGAACTCTCCCTAGGATGAGTCTGTTCCTGTTTGACAAACTGCTTTCTTCTCTCAGCTCACAAATCCCTTTCTTGCAGTCTACTTTCAAGGCACGGAGACAAACACTCCCCCATATGTTTCCCAAATGGGCTAATTCTCACCATCTCTGAATCTTTTAATGTTCTCAAGTCTCAATGTCTTTCCTGCTGAGCCTCAAAGTTCTCTACCTAAAAAAACATGGATTTATTTTATGTGAGCCTCGATTTTTAATGTGTTGGCCACCTGGAGTCCTTGGCTGTCATCTCAGAAAAAAAAAAAAACCCTTCGGCCACACCTCCTTCTTAAAGAGTAGGCAAGTCTGCCAGCGGTTCTTTTTTAGAATCCCCGGAGGCAGCAGAACCGCACACCCTGGCTCCTGCAGTCAGCCAGCAGCTTCCCTTCCTCTCTCAGCACCCCTCACCCCGCCGCCCCACTTCCCAGTACAAAGAATCTTTAGATTCCCTAGACTCGGTTCAAGAACCCGGGGAGCCCTCTGGTGTAACTACTTTGGCTCTTATGCGGCACCCTTAGATGCCATGCAGTCTGGATGCCTCAATCACTGTTCACCGTGTGCAGATCAACAACACGCCTCCCTCCCCTCCTTCCTCTTGACTTAACTACCCTATCTATGCTTATTGGACCAAGGCTTGCAGTGAAATGGCTTCTAAGCATCAGAAATTTAAAAGTACAAAAATATTCCCTGCGGGTTGTGCGTGTGTTTGTTGTGTGTGTCCATCCGCGCTTATGCAAAACCTCCCAGAGTCACACTTCAGTATCTGGACAAGCGCCTCGAGAAATCCCAGATCTTTCCAGGGATTCCCTCTACCCTGACTTCTCTTCTTCAGCACCCCTAAAAGAGGTAGGTCTGGGGCTTTCGCCAACCAATCCTGCGGTGATAGCCACACACAAATCGGCTGCAGTTTTGCCTCCCCTGTTAGCTCCCAATCCGTTTAGGCGAACAGTCCAGAGAGCAGGGTTTCCTTGCATTTACTCTGCATCCCCACTGCATTCCCAGGCAGCCTTTCCCGGGCTAGACCTTCTGCGGACCGGCAGGCTCCGGTTCCGCCTGGGTGGTGGGTGGTGCTCTCACCGCCCCCTCCTTCCCTTGGGACTCGGGAGAGCCGCGCGCTGGGCAAGAGTGCGCGCGCGCGGGCTTGCTGGGGAAATCTCCTTCCCTGGAAGCTGCGGAGAGTCGCTGACCTAGAGTATCCCGGGGCCCTGCAAAAGCCACCAAAGCGTTAGAGACCTTCTCTAAAGATAAACGGCGAATGAGAAACAAGGAGGGAAACCCGTTTCCCCGGAGTCCTGGGTTTCCAATGGTCTTGGATCCTCCGGTAGCTAATCTGGCAGGGACGCGCTTGGCCGCCGCTGGAACCCGGACTTAGAGCGACGGTTGCGAGAGGAGGGAGGTGAGGGACTTGCAGGCAAGAGTTGCACCTGGTCTGGGAACCTGCAAAGAGAACTGTGGGGTGAGTAGCCTTTTTCTGGCATCAGAACAGGAAGAGGGAAAGAGGGGGGAGGGGGCAGGAGCGGGACGAAAAGGAGAGGGCAGGGAATGGATTATGAAAAAAAAAAAAAAAATCCTTCAAATTCCGCTGCAGAGGGAAGGAGCACAGCACAATCCTCTCAGGATGAGTCCCGCACGGCTTTTCTGTGCGGAACCAGCAGCCGCGAAGTTCTTTTAAAGAGAAAAGAAACTCCAAGCTCCTGGAAGGGAACCGGGGCAGCCGGGCGGGGCAGAGCTCCAAGGCTGGCGCCTAGGGTCCCGGCCGAGGCAGTGGCCACGGTGGCCTGAAGTGCTGACGCCCGGCTCCTGCTCCTTATGGCCTCACCGCCCCACCCGGGACGGACTTTTGCCTCCGCCCCCTGGCGCCTAGTGGCCCGGCTGACGTGGGGACTCCGGGTGGCGGCGGGGACGCTCACCTGGCCGAGCCTTCTCCTCCCCCTCCTCCTCCTGCTCCCGCCCCCACCTGCCCTCCTCCTCTGCGAGTGGGAAAGCTACAGGATCCGTAGGCGAGGAAATAACGACCCCTGCAGTTGCATTGCGGAAAATCTCGGCGGCGGCGCTAGTTGCGGGCGATGGAAGCAAGGCAACTGCGGGGTCTGGGGAGCCCCGGAAAATAGCAGAAAAGCAGAAAGCGCGCGTGCAACGTGGGGAGCCAGTGAGCCTCCCGACGCGTCCCAATCCCGGGCCCAGCCTTGGGCTTGGCGTCTCACGCCTGAACCCGGTTCAGAAGCTGCAGGCGGTTCGCGGACTTGGGAAGCAGGGAGGGTCAACGGAGACCGCTGGTGGCCGGTGTTTTCCGGCAATAATTCCCGCTTCTCTTTCTTTTCCTGTCTGCTCCTCTCCCTCCACCCTCCGGAAGCAGGAGAACCGGCCGGATCGGAGCCAGCCACCATCCTCTGACCATGCCCCGGTGAAGGGGGCAGACTTCGAGGGCAACTTGTCGCGGACTACCTGGGCTCAGCTAGCATTAGGGAAGAGGCGGAGCGCCCGGAATTGCACTGCTCGGCCCGGTGGGGGGCTGCTGTCTATGTCTTCTTGGGGTGCCTGGCGGATCGGGGTCTCGGTTTTGCAGGAAGAGCCCAGTGCTGGTGGCTTCAGGTGGCTGACACCGCCACCACCGCGGTCGCCGCAAGTGCTGTTTCCGCCTTTGGTGAGAGGAGCAGAGACCCAAGAGCGGGGAGACCTCCGAAGCAGAGAGGCATCGGACATGTGTCAGCACATCTGGGGAGCACATCCGAAGAGCCCGAGGGGAGATTTGCCGAAACAATTCAAACTGCGTTATTGATCTTGGGGGTGACTGCCCCTGGCCGGCTGTCGGGTGGGAGCGCGAGTGTGCGCTCTCTGGAGAGTGTGTGCGTGTGTGTATGTGTGTGCCGTGTCGGGCTCCCCCCTTCCCCCTGTTTTCCCGTCGAGTGATGCACCTGGAATGAGAATCAGAGGATGGAAATAGTCTGGGAGGTGCTTTTTCTTCTTCAAGCCAATTTCATCGTCTGCATATCAGGTACGGGACGTGCTGGTGTCATGGGCGGGTGGTGTGTTCTGTGGTGATATTTGAAATGGACGTGGTTTTATCCTGTGTAGACTTAGGGCGGGAAGTGAGGAGGTGGCATGGCCCATTTTCTTTCTGTGGCTTTGCTGCCTTCGGAATCAAAAACCTTCTAAGCCCAAGGGTGTGTGCACTGGCTTGTGTGCCCTGTGTGTGTGTGTGTGTGTGTGTGTGTGTGTGTGTGTGTGTGTGTGTGTGTGTGTGTGTGTGCCAATGTGGGTAAAATCTTTGTGGCGTCCAGGAAGGGAAAAGGATGGAGATTGAAAAGGAGGAGGCAGATGGGTGTTGATTTTCAACTGCTTTCCTGGCTGGGAACTCTGGCGCCGAAATCTGAGCCTCGGCATTCCCTCCTCCACCCCCACCCCCACACCGTGGCTTCCAAAGTTCCCAAACTCAGTGGTTCCTGGCTGGCAACATGGGTGCAGAGCCTTGCTGTGGTATCTAGACACTTTAAAAAGAATGCAGGAAGATGCCAGACTGGGGAATACCAGGAGAGACTGGAGTCACGTGGCAGAACTCACTGTCTTCCCCAGATGTTGAAGAATATGTTGCAGTGTTTGAAATCCAGTGGCACAGCCCTCCCACCCCAAACACACTTGAAACAATATAGTATTAAAAATGCTGCTTTAGATTAACGTCTAGATTCCCAGTAGCAAGGATGTGCTGGCTCAATTGCTGATCAGAGGCTACTTGTGCCAGCTGTGTGTGTGTGTGTGTGTGTGTGTGTGTGTGTGTGTGTGTGTGTGTGTGTTTCAGTGAGAATCCAGAATCCAGGGTGTTGAAATGTCTGGGGTAGGGCTTGTGCCTGCCTGTTCCTGAGTATTGTGTGTTGGGAGGAACTGTCATTTCCAAGATGTGTCTTTCTTAGGGTTGGAGGGACTGTGTAGCTTTTCCCAGACTTTGGCCCCTCCCATTGACCAGCACCCACTCCATTTCCCTTGCACCTGCTATTTAAGCACTCAGGGTGTAGCCCATTTGCGGTTCTCCCTTCTGCCTGCATTCCCTCTGCAGAATTAGGGACTGAGCCAACTTCCCATGAAGTCTCCATAGGTAGATGAGCAGGAGCCCTGCCTCTGTGAGCAGACACACTTGAGCACCATTGGAGTAAGACAGGTTTCCTGTAGCCTCCTTTATCCCTCGGCTGTCTCTACCCCCTAAATCAGACTATTAAAAACCCTTCTGTGTTTTCTTTACTTTGGACCCACTTCTAATACTGCTGTTTATTTTCAATCTTCTCTAAAGAAAGAATGGGAATCTGTTATGTGAAATCATATTTGGAGCTTGGCCACCCAACCAAGAAACATGTCTCTGTAATACTTCAGTGAGTTATATTCACATAGCAGACAGGGGAAGTCTGGGGTCAGTCCCTCCCATACATACAATGGGAATTCTCTTACTATATTGTGTATCTTCCAGTATAAATATTGAGGTGACTCATGAGGGTTTTTGAGTCTTATGCCCAGGGATAGACAGGGTAGCATCTCATAAAACCACATTATACATCTTTCTCTGTTGGATATTATTTCACTGTCTAGAAAATACACTTTTACTACCTCTCTCTAGCATCATAAATCATTTTCAGAAGAGCCATCTAAGTTCCTGTGAGACTGAATAAAATATAGCATTCAGTGAGGAACTGGGCTTCCTGAAGTATCCTATTAGTCCCCAGCCTGGACCCTTAATTTTGCCTAGCAACGGCATGGGGGAATAAGCTGAGCAGGAGTCTGTTTTTAGCCTCAGAAAGAGTTATTAGTGGGATACCTGTCATGGCTGCATTTGATTTGGTGTGTCAGCAGCTAAATTATTCAGATAGAAACACAAAGAGGAGAGTATTTCCACCCACAGAAGAAGTGTTATGGAGTGTGTGGCCTTTCACATGTATTTACTAAATAATCATCATTGCAGTGTAATGAGGGAGATAAAAATGTAAACAAAATTGGTAGCTATTAGCTAAACAGAAAACTAGGTTACCACTCCAAGTGCTCAGTTAGGGTCTGCCTTGATTTGCACTTCATGAAGATATGTAGGCAAAGATGCAGCATTCTGAGTTTTGTATTTACACATCACTCATCTGACTTCAAAAGCCCATTCTGCCTCTACAGCCAAGGGGTTTTCCGCCTATCAGCACAAGTGCATATTCAGTGAAGTTCATTTATGTCTAAATTATGATTAGTGATATAATCATGACTCACAGTTGCCACAGTTTGGGGACTTCAACTTTTTTCTCTTCCCATCTGACAGCCTAAGGATGTGTTGGAATGCAATGTACTAAGGTTGAATAATTATGCCTCAGAGAGGGCTTAGTGGGTCTTTCATATCTGTTGCCATGATTTGCAGTTTTAATTTACTCATGAATGAGTTTTACCAAAAGGAAGAAAATACTCTGATCAAAGAATTCACTATCATGCATTTTAAAGTAGAAATTGGGTGGGGGCACCTTTTCACCATTTTAGGCCAGCACTTCCCTGGGTGCTAATCTGTATGAGATTACCAGACAGTGAAGGATGATGCATTGTTAGGCTTGGCTTCACTATTGAGGAGCATAAGGCTGCAAAAGGCCCATAAAAATCTGCAGTACAAACATTTTGCAGGAGGAAAATACTGGTAGTAACTTTGCCTTTGGAAGGTATGTGTAGGGGATTTCATTTGGTAGCCTTTACTCTCAGGAATACTCTGGGCTTTGTAACTTGGCATTTTGTTGACCCAAGGTTTCACCTATTCCCCCCCCCACACACACACACCAAGGAATTTCCTCTCTGCATTATTAGGCTATGTGATATAAAATATAGATATCTGAATTTGTTCTATTTGGAAGTTCTTCTAAAATAATCTGGTTGGCAAAAGAAGTAAGAGCTCATTTGGCCAGGGTTAGCTTGCTGCTGTGTGAGGAGCATGCATATCTTCCACTGGAGGGATTATACCAATTTTGGCAAGTTAGTGAAAGTACAGCAAGGCTTAAAAAGGAATGCCGTGGTCTGGGAATTAAATGCAGATCTCATTTGGCTAAAGATGTAAGGTAGCAGGGATCTGTAGAGGGACCAGGGAGGGAAGAAGGGGAAAAGAAGGTTGAAAGGGAGAGAAGAAAGGAGGTAGGAAGAGAGAAATGAGAATGAATATGCTTTTTCTCTGTGCTAGCTAGAGGACCATTCCCTTCCTGCAAAAGCAGCTCAGACCAGTGAGAATAAATACTGAGAATTGGAAGGAGAGAATTTCCTGGTCCAAAGAGAGCTGTCTGATTGAATTTTTATGCAGTACTCCACTTCCTCACTTATGTAACGTCACTATGTGCCAGTTTGTTCTTGATAACAGCAATAGCCATGTAGTTATGAGACACCATACTACATTTTAAATTTAATATGGATAGTTTGATTTGTTCCTTCTTAGAATTTGTGGAGGATAATTTTATAGGCAGGGCAACCAATTTGATGTGATTTGGAGAATTCACATCCAGGTCTGAGTAAAAATAGCCATATACCATTTAAGTTTTAGTCCAAGACTTCTTTCAAGTTTCATTTTTTCTATTTATTTGATATTTTTAAATTTTCGTGTCTCTGATTGTAAGAATAATTTGTGCTAAATGAATGTTCCCCTTCAAGAACTTGGAAGTAAAAGTTCAAGGCAATTATGCAGTAAAGTTAAAAATGAAGCAACATTTGAGTTGAACTTAAAAATCTGTCCACCAAACAAATGAAACTATTACCCAAGTACCAATGGCATCTTTTAATCACTATTCACTATAAGCAAATACTCCTTTTCTAACCTAAAAACTAAAATTGTTTTTGTATAGAGAAGAAATAATAGTAGAGTGGTACATTATTATATGGGTTAGATGAGGTAATAAATGCTCTTTAATCATTTTTCATTTAACATAGTATCTGACATCTAGCAAGCATACGCTAATATCAACTATTATTTATTTTCTATAAATGTAGCTGTAGCTGTATATAGATTTGATTCGCATAGTGTAGAACTTTACTTTCTTCCCTGTTGGCTTCATTAAAAGCACAAAGAATCATCATCTAGGGAGATGGCTCACTTGTTAAAGTCCCTGCTGCACAAGCATGAATACCTGAGTTCATGTCTCCAGCAATCCTGTAAAAGCCAGGCACAGTAGCATACATTTATAATTCCACGTGAGAAAGTGAGGCAAGCAGATTCCCTGAGCTCACAGGTGAGGCAGCTTAGCTGAATCAGTGATCTAAGTGACAGACCTGGTCTTAAAATATAAGGTGGAAAGCCATTGAAGGCACCCAATGCTGACCTCTGACATCCATATACATGCACGGACATATGAATATCTACCTACATCACACACACACACACACACACACACACACGCACACACACACACACACACGCACACACGCACGCACGCACGCACGCACGCACGCACGCACGCACACACTAACTTATCAGCCAACACAGAAAGCATTGGGCCAATTAGAATTGTGTTTTGATTGACATTCTCATGCAAACAGGAAAAGCAGCATCAGCTTTTAGGGCATCATCAGGAATGTCCCCTACTCTTTCCTTTTACTGAATATTAAGTGAGACATGGTTTGGGAAGTCTTCAGTACCACTTAGCCACTTTGTAGTGCTTATTGCCAATGTCAACACCCTTTTCCACCTTCTTCTTACATATTATAGACCAGTATAGACTCCTCTTTAAAAGTTCTTCCAAATTGGAAAGGTGTGTATGCATTCACTATGACTTGAAATAGGACATTCAATTAAATAAAACTGAGCCCCACTCCAACAGGCTGATTGTGTCATTTCCTGTGTGATGTCATAGTCAATCATTCTAGATGAAAGTCTCTAAGCAGTGGGCATAGAGAACCTTACCAGGTAATAGGAAATCCCAAGAGAGGAATAGAAATGTACATGTGGAGAAATCTTCCCTTGGATGAAGAGAGATTGACTGACATACAAAGTAACCAGGACCAAACACCTTGTCTTATGACCCCCATTAAATACTTTGGATTTGGATTTGAGATTTCAATTCAGAAGAAAGCCAAACCTACTTTAGTCACCTATATGGTATAGGCAATTGCCTCTAATTCTTATCCCTGGGTTCCTCATCTGTCAAGCACAATATTTATTTGCATTACCTATTTCTAAAAGATTGTTTGAGACAACATCAGAAATTATAAAGCATCCTTCATGCTTTGCATATGTCAAATGCCTATATTATTGGATGAGACAAGATTAAAATGCAGCCATAAAAGCAAAGTTGAGAGGCACACAGAGAATATGGAG
Source organism: Cricetulus griseus (assembly GCF_003668045.3). Classification (NCBI taxonomy): domain Eukaryota; kingdom Metazoa; phylum Chordata; class Mammalia; order Rodentia; family Cricetidae; genus Cricetulus; species Cricetulus griseus. The sequence continues at coordinate 106,028,315 of NC_048600.1, forward strand.
TGAGGTAAAATGATATGCAAATGATTAATTACTTAGATGTGCTTTTGTATAATGCATTAGTATGTCTAATGTTAGAAAGCAGTAAGAATGATATCCAATTGTCTAATATATGGTATAAATACTATAGATGGGAAAACCATGGCAATGAAAGAGAATGAAAGAATTGGGTTGATGTGAGAGTTTGAAATAAATAAAACGTAGATCACATTAGCAAAAGGAAAGATACAGGAGTGTGTACTCAGTAATGACTACTACAACAGAAATACAAGGTTTGCCTTGAGAGACTGGAGTGTCAGGAAGAGCCTTATTAAGCTAAAATACTAGAAAATACCAGGTAAAAATACAATTTGGGTTTTTCTTATGTGATGCTAATGCTATGTAGCATCGCAATAATTCAATGAATTGAAATAATCTCAGACTTGTTCACAATTCTAACTGCTTTGGCTATCAAGTTAGTGTTGACCACTTCTGTTTACTGCTGTACTTGGAATATTTTGTGCTCAATTGAGGGTTTTATGATGGAAAAGAAGTTGAGCTTTCTCATCTGTATGGAGAAATATGGAGTTGACACTATTTAGGGCTGCAGCTACAACAAGGATAAGTATAAAAAAAAAAAACATGATTGCTTGGATGCCTAACATAATGTCTGGAATACAATAACCAGGGCCAGACTGTGTGAGAGAGAGCAGTATAGACTATGAAACAAACCCATGCCAACATGTGAAGTACAAGTCTGTCAGCCACTCTCTGGTAGGTCATTATGTGGTAGTATTGGAGAAATGAAGAAGGCTCAGTAGGCCTCCCTTCGTTCATCTGTAAAGTGAGGATTGAAGATTCACACATACAATCTGCCTTTGTGCCTGGCATACAGTTGTATAGTGGATTGAAGCTATCCCCTACAAATAACCATACTCCATCATGACTGATATCAATAAAAACCATTGCTACTAATATCAGAAATGGTTTTTGTAAATTTCAAGTAATCCTTCAGCTATTTTCTCTGTTCAATAGAATATATATATATATATATATATATATATATATATATATGTAAATATAATATATATAACAAAAATGAACAATGCCTGCTTCTGAGTGTTTTATAAGATAATGCATTCTGCATGACAAACGTTTATAGACTATACTGAGAGAGTGTGAAGGAAAAGCAGTTAGCTCTTGGTGTATGTAAGCAAGAAAGGGAAAGATTTATAAAGATGAAAATATTTGAGCTAGAAAAATACATGGGATTTCAAAGTAAAGGGCAAGAGGGAAGAGGAAAACCACAAGGAAATAATAATATGTTCATAGCACAAAGCAAAAATGTCAAAAGTGCAGTGAACTGGGCATATGGACTCAAGGGGTTGGAATAATTGACTGGAACTAAGGTTACAAACTAACCTGCAGTCTCAATGAAGGTCTCTCAAGCAGAGATGAGATGTTGAGACCTTAGTATTTATTTTTTTGTTACAAGGAGCTCAGGAAAACAATGTAATCAATTTTTCTTTCAACTCAATAAAATATGTCTGTACTTTGAATATTGGAAGCAACATCCTAGAAAACAAACTCTTCATTTCTTAGCATCTTTATTCCTTTTTTCTCCATTTTTAAATTTAAATTAGAAATAAGATTGTTTTACATGTCAATCCCAGTTCCCTCTCCCTCTCCTCCTCCCCTGACCCCCACTAACACGTACCCTTTTTGCTCCCCAGGGAGAGTGAGGCCTTCCATTGGGGGGGGTCTTGAGAGTCTGTCATATCTACCCCATGTGTCTAGGCTGAGGGAGTATCCCTCTATGTGAAATGGGCTCCCAAAGTCCATTCCTATGCTAGGGATAAGTACTGATCTACTAGAAGAGGCCCCATAGATTTCCGAGGTTTCCTCACTGACACCCACATTCAGATGGTCTGGATCATTTCCATGCTGGTTTCCCAGTGTTCAATCTGGGGGCCAAGAGCTCCCCCTTGTTCAGGTCAGCTGTTTCTGTGGGTTTTACCAGCCTGGTCTTGACCCCTTTGCTCATCACTCCTCTTTCTCTGCAACTGGAGTCCAGTTCAGTTCAGTGTTTAGCTGTGGGTACCTGCTTCTACTTCCATCAGCTGCTGGATGAAGGCTCTAGGGTAGCATATAAGTAGCATCTTTATTCTTGGTGATAGAACCCACAATGTTATCATTTTTAAAATCCTAGGTAGAGCTATATTGTGAATCCAAGTCTGAAACAAAACAAACTACCACCAGCAACAACAATCATCCTATCTGAAATCAGTTAGACCAGTACAGAATGTTTTGAGTGGCAGACCAAGCATAGGTGCCATGTCCTAACACTTGGGTCGCAGACTAACCTTGATTTTTAACCCTTGGAACTTACATATTAAACAAATGAAAATATCTCAATTTTGTAGTTGAATAGTAGTTATTGTATTTGTTAATCAGTTGATGGCTAAGAAGGAGGATCTACATGTGCATTTGTGTCATGAAGAATAGCTTTAGGCCTTGCCTCCCTCGAATGAAACAGGTGATCAAGCCACTACCTAGTATACGGCCGCAATTTTATCTAACTACACTGTGCATAAATCTTGTTTCCAGTAGATTTTATATTTGCTTGGGAAAACATGTTTATGACCTACCAAATTATATACCCATTGTACCCTTTCAAGGGTACAGTTACCTGGAGATGATAGATAGGTAGATAGAAGATAGATATATAGATAGAAGGATGGATGGATAGATAGATAGATAGATAGATAGATAGATAGATAGATAGATACAGATACACAGACATAAAATAGTGTTCTTTGTCAACTTAGTCACACAAAGTTTATTCAGGGTGCCCTTCAGGCAATTGGAACCAGTCAAAATAAATAAAATACTGAAATTTCCCTTTATGAACTTATTAATTAGTAAGAGATTGTTTTTAAGGTATTAGTAATTTATAATACAGTGTGATAAATATTATAATAAGGATAAAGAAAATGAAAACAGAGAAGGAATATCTGACTCATTTTGCAACCTGGAGGGGAAGAAAGAAGAGAGTAGGTACCCTTAGGATGCTTGGACCAAGTCTTGATGTTAAATGTTGGCCTGGAAAATTTGTGCTGATTAAGCCAGAGGGGTGAGATGGAGCAGTGGCCATAGGGACTTGCAGAGGCACTAATAATGATTCATGGGACCAGGCTCAAATATAGGTTAAATATAATTTATTTCAAGGAGAAGTCTCTTACAAAAGAAACAGATGGCTGCTGCAGGTTCCTGCTCTAAGGATTCACACAGGCTGCTTGCTCCCTGTGACCTGACTGGACTCAAGAGAGAGCCACCTGCCTGGACCCCAGACCTAAAACTCACTCCCCTTCATGTCCACACCTGTGACCAAGACCATTTGGCTACAGGTTCTGGCAGAGTGGATCTCTCACTACAAGGACTAGCATCTGCAAAATCAGAGCTATAAGAGACAGGCCTCCAGGAGTTCAGTGGGTATCACAAGGGTAGTATGACAACTAGAGAGAGAGTGGAGCCTGAGGACAAGGTCAAAATAGAAATGTGTTCAGGAAGTATGACTTCAGTAACAGTGACATTTTGTAAATAAAGACAGAGAAGACTGCCCCTGCCACCCTGTGTCAGAAAGGTCTCCATTTGAGACCCAGGGGGGTGTGCTGTTTGATCATTCACTTCAGTAGAAACAGACCAGTCGAAGAAATGCTTGTGGCAATGGTCTAGCCACGCTTCATTTGGCTGAGATCACTAGGCATTTTCCAATGTTGTCTCTTGTTCCAGGTGGCTTCCCAGAAGCTTTTTGAAGAAAGTTGGGAATAGGTTACAGAGTTTAATCTCCTTATGCGTTGTATTACTAGGCTTCTATACTTAAAGGGAAACATCCAGAAACCTATTGGACAACCCTGAGTTTTACAATGTCTGAGGCATCATCTAATTTGCTTTGTTAGTGAAAGCTTACTTTCTTTTTTTTTCATTTTGCTATTTTCATCTCAAGTAATTTTAAACAGAACTTTAAAAGATATCCAGCATGCAGAGTTTGGGATCTTCCAGTCATGAGAAATAGTCTGGGACTGCCATAATTGCTCTTTCTTTCTTTCTTTTTTTTATTTTTTTTTAGCAGGATTGGGATGTTAATAGGGTATCCAGACTTTGGGGTTGATTACATTTGCATGAAGGAGACATCAGATGGCAGGGGAGATATTATCCATGGTTACAAAGGAAACAGCCTACAAATGTCTTTGCTTCCTGGTCTGGGAAAGGTGACACTTGTGTCACAGCAGATGCAGAATTCATCCTTAGCTCTGTCCAATACTTCATGCCCAGTGGCTAAAGGGGCTGGCAGCAGGAAATGAAGCTTGTGACTTTCAGTTCAGTTTTCCAGTGCCAAGATTTGCTGGCTTTGCAACACATTTGGCAGTGATGTCAGAGTTGGAATAAACACATTTACTGGAGGATATGAGTCGACATATTTCTATTCTGCTCCTCCTCTCAGTGTCCTCACTACATAAACTGCTACCTTTTACCCTCAGTGAAAGTAATTCTGATGGCGGCACTTACTGAGTGAGTCCAGCCCTTTCCTCTGAGGTTAGTATTAACAATAAATGACTCCCAGAGCTCTAGAAATCAATGCATAAGGAAGCATATCTATAGCAGGTGTCTGCTTTGTTTTCTTTTCCCAGTGTCTAAAATGTTTGTTCATTCATAGACAAAAGCTAATAAAAGGATGCCTCTGGCGAGGTAGGCAATGGTCCAGATGTGTAGTAAAATATAGTGAACAAAAATCTTGTTCTTGGTCCCTGCAGAATATACATGTAAATGATACACAAACATTGTAGTTTGCACTTCCCATTGCCCAACCCGGAGTCTGGCATGTAGAAGATGCTCAATAGTGAACAAATCAATCAATACATGAATAAACAGAAAGGAGTGATTTAGAATTCTTAACTTCATAAGAGAATAAGAGACAAGAACTAATGCAGTAGGGTGGAGAGACAAATCAAACACTTGTGTCAGCTATCCTCTTGCTTCTGACAGAGGTAGGTTTCCCAATGTGCAAGGACTTAGGGGAAAAAAAGAGCAACCTGTTGGATAGTTTGCTTTTCCTTTCTCAAATTGAACTCATAGGTTTGCTGGTCAGACCATCCTTATTTGAAGCAGGCACTCATATTTGCTGTAGATGTATTCCAGCTCTTCTGTATTCTATGGCACCATAGTAAAGAAATGAACCCCTGCAATCACGGACTCAGTCAGTACTGTTCCTTTATTTGTGTCTTCTCTGTCCCTGGTAGAGAAGATGGCATAATATACCATGTTTTCCACAGTGAGAGAAAACAGTACATCAGGGTGCTCATTGCCTTCCAGTTAGAACTTTCCTAGCGTGTTCAAAAGAAAGATCCCTATCCCTTGATACAGAAAATACGGGAAACAAATGACTCTGATGGTTATGATGTTTCCAGATTTATGTCAAAATGTTACTTCTCATGTTATTTTCCACACTGCTATGTCTAAATACATGATAAAAATAACTTGAGGGAGGGGTTTATTTTGGCTCTTGGTTCCAGGACATAGTTTATCCCAGCCACGATGCCACGGAAACAGGAGTGTGAGGCAGCTGGTCCCAGTACATCTGCAGCCAGGAACCAGGCAGCAGTGAATGCTGGTGCCTAGCTTGCTTTGTCCTTGTTAAGTATGAGAATTCAACCTGTGGGCCAGTCCTGTCCTTATTCAGGGTAGAACTTTCCTACCTTAATTAGCCTAGTCTTTAAATGCTCCCTCGCAGACACCCCCAGAGGTTTTCCTCCTAGGTGATTCTAAATCTTGTTAAGTAGATGACCAGTGTTAGCCATTACATGTATTCTCTGGCTTCTGGTGAAGAAGAATGACTACTTCTTACCAGAAAAAGAACCGGCAAGAACCTTGGAGCTTAAGTAACAGATTGAGCTGCTGTTTGGGGCAGACATTTTCCTCCTTCCCTGACTGATCTTAGCAAGTATGTGGAAATGGATCTCTTGGATAATTTCTGTTTTGTTTCCTTGCTATTTTAATTATAGGGAAGGGGATGGGTTAGAGACAAAATGTTATTTTTGTTAGCCTCAGGTCCCCAGGAATACATGTATGGAAATTACACTGCTGGTCAGGGTATAAAGCATCGGAGGACATTCTTGTTCTCTTGCTTACCTTTTGTGTTAATAGTGATGTGTTACTTGTCATCTAATTCACCAGAATAACCCAGATCTCAGCTACTGTGATACGAACCTCTATAGAATAAAATACAAAGTGGGAAAGTCATAGTTTTTTCACGTCTGTAACAAGTCCCATCCCTGATTTTCCCTTTTGGAAAAATTCTTTTTGGCTTTTTAGTTTGTATTACTGCAATGCTGTGCCAAAAAACGAGAGCCTCTGCAGTCTTGGGGATATGAGTGGGTGTGGCCTTTGATGTTCTTTCCCTTTTGAAATTGCTGGGGCTAGAGCTTGACTGTGTCAAGTAAAGTGCTGTATTGTGCTTCAATTACAGGTAAGAAATGTTGAGTGAACTGATGAGTGAATGCTGTGCTATGCGTCTACTATTTAGGGTAATTGTGTATTCAAATTAGATGCACTTCCTTCATTCTGTTGTTTACAAGACCTCGATTACAGAAATGTTTTGCAGCCACAAATCTGATTGATGCTGTGACTCACTGGGTTTATTTTAATGTTAATAGTGTGAGAGTGTCAACAAAGGTAGGAAAAAGTATTTGTCCCCCTAGAGACAAAATTTGTGTTTACCAAAGTTTAAGTTACAACTTTCCAACGTGTGTGTGTGTGTGTGTGTGTGTGTGTGTGTGTGTGTGTGTGTGTGTTGTGTGTGTGTGTGTTTAAAAATCTTTATATATACCAAGGGTTTTCTCATGTGGCTTCTTCACAGGAAATTTATCTTGGATTCAGATGAATCCCAAAGTCAGTATCATAGCACTTAGGAGCTTCTTGTTCATATAAATTGTCCAGATGACATCAACATGTATATGTGGCAGCTTGGAGTCTCCTAGCTTAGCTTTGCACCCAGCAGCAAAGGGAAAAAGGCTTGCTGAGCAGTTAATGTCTGAGTTAGAGTTTTATTGCTGATGGGGAACATCCTTCTGTATGCTATGAATATGTGTTTCTCTTATTGGTTGGTGAATAAATGCTGATTGACCAGTAGCCAGGCAGGAAGTACAGACGGGGCACCAAGACTAGGAGAATTCTGGGAAGACGAACACAGAGAGGAGCTGCCACAGAAACGCCATGTAGCTGCCAATGGAACAAGAGGGCCAGGCATCACCTGTAAGCCAAGACAAAGTGGAGATACATAGATAAATAGAAATGGGTTAATAATTAAGAGAGAGCCAAATAAGAAGCCTGAGCCATCAGCCAAACAGTTTATAATTAATATAAGCCTCCGTGTGTTTATTTGGGACTAAGGGGTAAAGGCAGTCCAGAAACTTCCATCTTCATCTTGCTGTGAGGACACTGTATGAGCCCATCAACTCTTATAAAGTAAAACATTTATTTGGGGCTGGCTTACAGTTCAGAGGTTAACCCATTGTTGTCTATCTCAGAAAACCTTACTGGATGCATGCAGGCAGGCATGGTGCTAGAGAGGTAGCTGAGATTTCTACATCTGGATTGGACTGCAACAGGAAGAAAGAACTACTACACTGGGCCTGACTTGGGCTTCTGAAACCCCAAGCCCACTCCCAGTGACACACCTACTCCAATAAGACCACACCTTCCTATTATGCCACTCCCTATGTGTCTGTGGGGTTAATTTTCATTCAAACCATTAGTTAGCTAATATTATTTCTTGTTATATTTTTATAGTAATCTATGCATCAAAAGTGTCTTCTAATAATTATTTTCCATTATTTAGTGATGTATTGTTTCTAGTTTATACTTTTCTTGCTAGCTTTTTATATCTACAGATAATTCTGTGGAGTTATGTCTTTAAAATAACTAACAAACTGTAATTTCTCACATGAAATTCCATCTGGTTTTTACAAGATATCCTTATGTGTAAACTGCTTATAAGTTTCTAGATATACACCGAATTTGCTGAGAGAGTATGTTCATAGTATGATCAACTCCCATAGTTCATTTGAACAATGATAACTCATGCCTTAAGAGTTTCTTATCCAAAACTGACTTGTTCTGGCATTCAGATGATACTGGTTTGGATACTCCATGATATAGTGGGAAATTACCAATACGGAGTCAGGTAGAAATATAAGGGTATTTAATAGGGAAAAGTCTTACTTACAGATCCACCTAGCCAGCCGGTGTGGCAGCGGTCTGTGCGAAAGCCCAAAAGAGAAACCGAAAGAGAAAACACAGTCACCCTATGTCACCCTGACCACGCCCTCGCAAGCGTGGTCAGGCACATCTGTAGCCAGCTCCTAAGTAGGCATTGCTACAGTTTCCCCTACACCATGAGACCAAACTAAGCCCTCAGTATGTGGGAGAAAGTTGTGACGCTTAGACTATCTGAGAGGCCCCCAGCAGTAGGACCAGCATCTAACTCTGGTACATGAGCTAACTTGTTGGAGCCCATTCCCTATGGTGGAATGCCATACTCAGCATTAATACAGGGAGGGGGAGGCTTGGTTCTGTCCCACCTTAATGTGCCAGACTTTGTTGACTTCTCATGGGATCCCTTACCAGTGAGAAGGAGTGGACCTGGGGACGGGGGGGGGGCAATAGGAGGGATGGGAGGGAGAATTGAAATTGGAATGTAAAGTAAAACTTAAAAAATATAATAATAATAATAATAATAATAATAATAATAATAATAATAGTAAAATGCTACTGTAATTTGCAAGTCAAACTAGAGACAGAAAACTGCACATGAGACTCCATGCTTCCCTTAGGTCTACAAGTTTGAGACTTGGGTAATATTCCTGGTGCATATTTTTATTTGTATTAAGCAACTGAGGATGAGAGAGTAAGCTGGTTTGCAGAAAATATTATTGGGATGGGAATTAAGACCTGACATAATTACTGCTAACCTGCTAACTCTGTGTGATGATGTCAATCACCCACCACTGCTTTGATTCCTAGTGTTCTTTAAAATCAGGGGTTTATTGCCCTCACTTCAGTACTGTAGAGTACTAAGAGGACTTTTCAGAAAGTTTTGGTTGATACTAAACTTCTTCAGTTCTTAAAAAGCCAAAGTAGCAAGATTTAGAGTGTAGAAAGAACTCTCTTGTGTGTGTATGTGGGTGGATGGGGGATAGGGGCTCTCTCTCTCTCTCTCTCTCTCTCTCTCTCTCTCTGTGTGTGTGTGTGTGTGTGTGTGTGTGTGTGTGTGTGTGTGTTGGTGTGGATGAATGAGGGCATGGTGTGCAGGTCAGAGGACAGTCTGGAGTATTGGTCCTCACCTTCCACTTTTTTGAGACAGTGTTTTATTGTTTTTCTGCTCTATATGCCAGGCTAGCTGGCCTGCAAACTTCAGGTGATTCTTCTGTTTCCATCTCACATTTCCCCATGGGAATGCTAGCATTGCCAACATGTGTATCACCTGGCTAGACTTGAAGTAGTTCTGAGGATTTGAACCCATGTCCTTGTGATTATGTAGTAAGCACTTTTACCCATTAGGCCATTTCCTCAGCCCCAGGAAGAACCATGAGACTAACAGAAAAGTGACAAGTGACTTCTTAGATAGGAAAGCATGAGATAGGAATTATAAGAGAATAGCCTCAACTAGATTTTTAGAATGGTGACATTGCGGCCTCTTAGAAAGACCCTGAGGAATAATGTAAGGATATACACTACTGCTACATAAAAATATTAGTTGAAAACTTTGTATGTTCTTTTTTCTAATTCACTTCAACTCTGCTGATGTTGAATAAGTCTCATTACCTCACTTGTGAACTGGAGTTGCTAGCATCTGTTTGTGATGTTAAGGGACATTGACATTTAAAAATGCAGCATGCTGCTTGAGCTAGACTGAACTTGGTACATGGTAGGTTTCTGCTAATTGTTACAGTGGAAGCTAAAAGAACAAAAGACACCTTGGATATAATTAGGTATTTGGCAATATTGTGTAAAATACAGGGATTAAATGAGCCAATGCATGTGAAAGTATTTAGCACAATGCCTGTGCATAGCACATAATCAGTTAAGGTTGGATGAGTATAATTCACTTATGGAAACTAGGATGTTTGGGGGAATATTTTAAAGGTAAGAAGGGGGAAGACAATCATAGTTTTCCCTAGAAGGATCTTCAGAGACAGTCCAACCCACATTTTTCTTTAGTTCTGTTTATTTACTGGACGAAACATTTTCAGTTTTATGGAGGCTTTAAGCTTATCAAAGTTTCTAATGTCTATGGTCTCCTGTCACCCTGCACAAACCCAACTTTGGCAGGAAAGGCATAAGCAGAACCCTGGTTGAAAAAAATTTTGTACTTATTATTATTATTATTATTATTATTATTATTATTATTATTATATTTAGTAAATGTTGACTTGTTGACTGGAGCAATAAAGAAATTGAGTATCATATGCCAATTTATTCTTAATAGAAAATAGAATACTTGACCTCATTTGCTCCAAGATTGTCACTCACTTTTACTGCAAACTGATTGCTTTGTTTTCCTTCATGGCTCAGTCCTACCAGCTTTCTCTAAGTATTAATTTGTGCACATGGCAACCTTAGCCATGTTGTCTTCAATCGGTTTGCAAATGAAAACATAGCTTTGATTTGTGTTTAATATTCACTTGGGAGGAGGATTTTTAAAATGATAATTAAATGCTGGGCAAGTGCTGGCATTGTGACATGGTTCATTTTTAAATATTAGGCCTAAAAGATTTAGCAAAATGGCATAAAAGGAAAACCAACAAGAAATAGGACAGATGATAAATGCTGCCTGTGTTGATGTTAAGTAAAGACAAGTCAACTGTGGCCTAAGCATCTCTCTGGGGAGCTTGCTTTAGAGATTTTTCTGAACATTCAGGCTTTGTGTGAGATTTTTCCTCCAATCACATTGGCAGAGGCTGGATTACAACTGAGAATGCAGAGACTAATGGACTGTTGTGACTAATCCACTAAACCTCTACTCCTGTTTCCCTTAAATTGATTGGACTTAGAGGAGCTGAAGACAGACACACACCCACTATCCTGGTGTTAGAACTACATGATTTAATGATCTAGAGCTTTAAAAGACACACAAATGAGGACCAGGGAACACTTGTAGAATATTTTCACCTTGATATATTGTTTTCTTAGCAATTATTTACTAAATCTCAATGCTTTCTTCCATCATCTTACTTTTTTAAAGAAGAATGCTTTCCACATGCATTGATCTAAAACTAATAGTACTGGAGATGGAGAGATAGCTCAATGGTTAAGAGCACTTACTTCAATTGCAGAGGAATCATATTAGGCACCCAACACTCACTTCAGGTGACTCAAAACTTCCTGTGATTCCAGCATTTGGGAGGTATTTGATACCTCTGTTCTCTGTAGGTACCTGCACTCATGAGCACATAGCTCCCCACACAAATACACTTTATTAAAAACAATAAAAATAATTCTGCAATAACATCAATATAACCCAACTTTGAATAACTTAAAGAAAGTGTTATTACCAATCTGCTATAAATATTTTGGGTTGTTTTCAAAATTATGTGAGATAAATATATTGCTTATATTCAATGAAATCACATCCACCAAATATGTGGATAAAATAGTGTGAAATATATGCACACATAGGGTGTGACATGGATAAAATCACAATTTTATGCTAACAGGCTCTGCTTCTGTTGGATGAATTACTATGAAACTATAACTTTTATAACTTTTAAAAATAGACACTAAAATTACCATTATTGAATGTGAACCTATGTGTGCAAGAAGTGTGTGAGGAGAATACTTGTGTCATGCCCCCTCCCACTCCCCGTGGAGGTCAGAGGACATCTTTGTGAAGTTAGTTCTCTCCTTCTACCTTGGTATGGATCAGTTACAGGAAAGGTATTCAGTCCCCTAGGTTTGTGCAATCATCTTTACCCAATGAGCCATCTGCTTGTCCCTAAAATCTTTTATTGTTAGTGCCCTTAAAAATAATTAGTAAAGATATAAAAATGTATGAAATGTGGTCATAATATTGTAGACTTTGACTAGGAAAAATACTGTAATTCAGGGAAATGATTTAGAAAGGAGGTTTTAATAGGCTTTATTTATGCATACATAGAAATATGCTGCAGTGGATTGAAAAGCCATATCACTTGTACCCAGAATGATTTTGCAGTAGGATTACGCCTACACTATGCCTCATAGAAGCTGTTGGGCTTTGGGGAAGTAAATTTCTGCATCATCTTAGTATCCTAATCTATAAAATGGGGTTAAACTGTTTCATTTAGTTACTTTACGTAAGTGTTGAAGGACCTAAGAGATAAGGTGCTTAGTACCATGGTCAGACAGATCATGGTTCGCAAATGTGGCTGGTTTGTAGCTTCATATTGCAGGTAAGATGAAGCCACCCCAGCTTCTCTGAAGACATGGAGGCTTATCTGCTTGACTTGTAGGTACCATATTTCTAGAATTTTTAGTTCCTTCCTCTGCCACTGAATTAAATAGATAACAGACAGATAGACAGGTGATAGATAGATAAATAGATAGGTATTTAGACAAGAAAACAAGAGAAGAGAAAAAGTATTCAAGACAGACATCTCCTTTACTCCAGTGTGCCAGCTCACTGTTCTGTAAAAGATACCTGTCTCTGATTGTTCTAGTTTTTGTTGTTTAACTTTGGACACACTGAATCTCTCGTGGGTCTAGCCCACACATTCTACATGGCCAGCCAATGTCTCTTTCTCTCTAAAAGCAGTGATTTCTACCACCTCAATGCCCTGATAGTCTTACCATCTCCAATAAGCCCATCCCTTTCTCCCTGTAGTAGAAAGTTCAACCTGGTCAGTATTTATCTAGGGTTCATATGTTTTGTCTCCCAAACCCAGTAGAGTCTGCTCATTGAATTTACTCCTCGGTTCAAAACTGTACTTTTTCCTACATCCTTACAAGTCTACCAGATGGTTTAAGTTGTAGTTCTTTTCCCCTGACTCACCAAATTCCTTGTACTGTATCACTTAAGCTCAGCAAACAATAACTTGGACCATTGCCTTGCTTAGTGGAGTTATTACATCACAGCTAAGTTCTTATATGAGTGAACAGAGTTAAGAAGTTGCAACATTGACCGTACTGCCTGCAGAGCTTAAAGTACTTATTCTCAGGCCCTTGACAGAAAAGGGGTAGGAATCCCCCTTCCATATAGTTGTTTCAGAAACAATTTGATACTTGCAGTATTGATGGGTCACAGTCTATTGTAGTGGGGAAGATATGGAGGAGAAGACCAGTTCATAGCCACTGGAGCATGTGGTAGAGGCTGTTCATATCATGCTAGATCAAAACACAGACAGTGTGATAAAGGAACAATGAGCCAGGTAAAACTTTCAAAGGTCTGACCTTTAATAACCTATCTCTCCTAGCTAGGCTCCTCCTAGTAATTCCACGGGTTCCAGAAATGGAGTCAGTCAGGGAAGAAACATGCAAAATATGAGCCCAAAAGGAACACTTCAGGTTCAAACTATAACAACAGTAATTGATCCAACTGCTTCCAAGAGATGTAAGAATAAACTCAATACCTGGGTAGTCCACTTTATTCAATAAAGTATTGGTTAAGTTTTAGGTGAAATACTCCAACCTTTTAAAGCTTTTCTAGGCTTTAGGAGCCTCAGAATGCCATCACTGTGTGCCTACGTTGGCAGCTTTTACCTCCCAGGGTGAGTTACCAAGCACAAACTAGCATCAGAAATCCGAAAGAGAACTCCTGCTTTCTCCTATCCTGGATCTAGATATTTGATTTGTTATTGGAGGAGGTAGGGGTTCCTTTGGTTTTGCCCCCAGCAAGCATTCTGGTGGGAGTCATCCTCCCCAGAGGGAAGGTTGTTCTAGCGATGCCAGTTTGGCAGGGATCAGCAGGCTTTCTGAAACTGCTACTGTGCTGTTAAAAAAAAATAACAACCCTGGTCAGACCACATTCAGAAATAGGAGAGTCACCTGGAGAATGAGCTCTTTTAGAAATAACAGCCTGAGAAATCAAACCTTTGCCATGGTGACCAAGACAGGCCAGATTCACAGCCTATGTCCTGGGCAGCCTCTGAACTTGCACTGTATCTAGTTGAATGAGCTTTTCCGGGCTCTGGGAAATGATTGTGGCTCATCCTGAACACTCTGGGGAAATTGAAATCAAGTAGCACTGGCTTAAGCTGACCATGGAGAGAATGGGTTCTGGCAAGGACTCTGCTCAGCCAGAGCCCCTACTGAAATCCTAAAGCAAAAGAGCTTTTAAATCTAAAGCAGAGGTGGACAGATGACAGACTAATGACCAGAACCAGCACATGCCCTGTTTTGTAAGAAAGAAAGAATGAGTGACATTTCATTCCAAAATGTTTTTTTTTTAAAAAAGAAGTGACAAAAACTACTTACTGACATACAAAAAATATAAAAGCAAATTTTGGAGCATAAATAAAAATTTACAGTAATGTACCTTTATTTATTTATGTATTATCTCTTGTCCTTGGGAACTCTTACAGTGAACTACCATGCAAGAGCCAAGTATTAGTGAAGCAGCCTATGGGAGGGAAATCCTAAATTATTTCCTGTGAGGCCCTTTAAAGAAGAGTATTTGTGAAGATTTGCACTAGAGAATATATGACAATTAAAAACAGTTGTACAGAAGCATATTATAAATAAAATAAAATACAACTACCTCATCTTCTGTTTGAGGATCTTGGAAAAAAACTATGTTCCCTTTGCCACCACCACAACATATAGAAGATTCTATCACTCCCAGATTTTCCTGTTCTTTTGGACTTTTTGTCCCTTTGCACCATGGCAATCTAGATTCCAATCTCTGTCACTAGAAGCAGTTTTGCAGGATTCATTTACCGAGCCTTTCAGAAGGCCAGAGACTGCTGAGGGAGGGCTATGGGGCAGTATGAAAACATGAAGTTGATTTTATTCTTCCATTTGGTAATTTCTCAATTTGCTCTAAACACCAGCTCCAAGCAGCCACTTTTCTGAAATAGTAGAAGCTAACAGACACTGGACAAAGAACTCTCTACTTATATCATTAAATCCTTTAACCCTCTGAGGCAGTTCTAACTCATGATCCACTTTGACTGTTAAAGAACAAAATTCGTTTAAATGCCCCCAGAAGTCACATGGTTTGCACACTCTGAGTAATAAAAGGCCAAGTCTGAGCCTGCACTCTGCACTCCTGACAAGGTGGTAGGCTCTGGGTAAGTGACCTCCTTTTGTACCACAGCTTTCTACTTTGTAAACTGGAAATAAAAAAAATAATAACTAGTCCAGGGAGTGCAGGGGTGGGAGTGGCTCAATTAGCCAAGCACTTGCTTTGCAAGAATAAGGACCTAATTTTGATTCTCAGTACCCATGTAAAAATGCCAGACAAGGGAGGCATGCACTTGTAATTCTAGTGCTGGGGAAGTGGAGACAAGACTTCTGGAACTTACTGATCAATTATCTTACTTGGTGAGTTCAAGGCCAATAAAGGACCCTTTCTGAAAAGCAAGGTGGATGGCATTCCTAAGGAAAGACACTAGGGTTGACATCCGGCCTCTACATGTATATGCATACATGTTCATAGGTGCCTCCCCCGTATACACATATTCGTACACATTAAATACAAATAAATAGCTACTTCACCTATGTTGAAAAGAGAGAGAGAGATGCCTAATTTAATGTAACAAAAGGCATTTGTCTTTTAAAGGTTGAACTAAAATTTGAACTCTGCCCTATTTGAATCTACAGTCTGATCTTTTACACTATGCCACAATTGATGCCATGTTTCCTGCAACTTGACTTGTGGGAGTTTCAACATTTTATAGAGTATCGAATCTCAAAGATGTTAAATAACTGTTCCAAACATTCAGCCACTTGCTTCTAGAGCCAGAGTTTAAGCCAAGCTCTTCGGAAAACATTTGGCAATTTCATACATGTATATAGTGAGTTTTAGTCATGTTTTCATTCCTGTTAGCCATTCACACTTTCACTGAACCTCTTCTTTTCTGCCACAAAGTCCTCCTCTTCTTTTTCATGCTTTGTGAATGTGATGAAGTTGATGTCATAAACATAGGTAGAGGGTATTTATGTACTTGCTACTACAAAGATTGGTGTAGTCTACCCAATGTTAGCTTAAATGATTTCAGTTTGTCTTTATATTCTTTCCACTAAATGTACAGCTCCTAAATGCTGCCCCACAATGTCATTCATGGTTCAATTGGGTACATTTCATTGGCCTCTCCATGAATAGAAGAAAGAAGGTTATGTCTGTAGGATCTGTGATTTAGAAGACCTCTTAAAGTTGAGTGAAAGTAGAAATTTAATTCATTGTGCCATTTGAGGTGAATCAAAGGGAGGGACAAAGGATGGAAATTAGGGGTTAGAAGTTATTGCTTTAGAAAGACTTTAGCTCCTACCATTTTAAGCAGAAAAATACTAGATCCCATTGATAATGTGACTTGGTCTATGGAGCTCCTGATGTCCAGAAAACTGGAGGCTTCTGCTACCAACATTTCCAGAAAAATGGGTTCCATTCAGATACACATACTTCCTCACATGATCACTTGAGAACAAAAGTTGCAGGGCCAGCAAAAAAGCAAGTTCCATTCAGGATCCCTGCAAGTGCAATGGGACACAAATGTCAAGAAACTATCCCATGTGTAGTGGGTTGGCTGGGTCATGACTTACCAAAGACATCTATGTATACTCTAATGCCAGGATCCCTTGAATATGTGATGTGACATGGTAACAGGAACTTTACAGCATGATTAAGGAGATTAAAAATAGTCTGGGCAAACTAAATGTGATCATAAGCGCAATTATAAAACAGAAGCAAGGAATTCAGATGCAGGAAAATAGTTGTGGGGGTTGAAGCTAAGGTCAAGTTGGTGTTGGAGTACTTTAAAGATGAAGGAAGGGCATCTCCAGTGTCTGGGGAAAGCCAGGACATGGTGTTGTCTATGGCCTCCAGAAGGAACTTGGACGTGCTGACACACTGGTTTTAGCTGGTAAAACATGGATCATGTTTTTGAGCTGTGGACCTACTTGGAAGTTTGGCTTGTTTGAAGCCACTAAATGAGTAGTAATTTATTTTTAAATATATTTTATTTATTCATTGAGAATCAAATATGTGTATAATGTTCTTCAATCTTATCAGTCTTCCACTCTCCCTCCAACTTCTCCAGGATCTCCCCGTCACATCTCCCTCCCAACTACACATCTTTTTCTTTTTTATTTAAGACAATTTATTGATGGCTTTAGGTAGGCACGAGTCAACTTCTCTAAATTTTTGTTTGTTTGTTTGTTTGTTTGTTTTTAGGCAGGATTTCTCTGTGTAGCTTTGGAACCTGTCCCTGGAACTAGATCTTGTAGACTTAGGCTGCCTTCAGACTCATAGAGATCTACATGCCTCTGCCTCCCAAGCACTGGGATTAAAGGCATGTGCTACAACTGCCTGGTTAACTCTATTTTCAATGAGTTGTGTAGGTGCTATCTTTAGCAATAGGGTCTTACCATCAGTTTATAGAGCCCCACTAATAGCCTTGACAATAGCCTGGATTGTTTGGGGGTTTCCATGGGACTCCTTTGGATAAAATATGATTAGATATAACCCACTCATGGTACAGGAAGCTCCATTTGGTGATGAGAGAGATACCCAATAGGGGTGTCCTCTTCTACACCATTCCTTGAGCATGTGAAAGAGGAGGTATGATATTGATGTCCCATCTATGACTGAGCATTCCACAGGCACATGTGCTCTGTGTTTTGACCAGTTTTGAATCGCTGTAGTTTCTACTAATGTCAAGAGGAAAAACAGTACACATAGGGCCAGTTATTAGAATGTGGAAGAAAAGAAAAATCAAAAAATAGGGCCAATGTTTAGTACAAGAGCATCAAAAGAAAGCCTGAATCCTCTCCCACATCCAGTTCTCGGGTTATACCTGTACACAGTTTGAGTGTTCTAAGACTCACATCACTAAGTTGGATGAGCAAGCTTTACAAAATTGCCTGTGGTTATTCATGTTCCTTTTTATTCACTATTCACTATTTATTAAATAAATTTTCTATCCACTAAATAAGTATTTACTGGATTTGAGTGGCAAGCACAGGAACAGATTTTGTGGTTTTGAGGGAAAATGTTGAGTAAGAGTAAAAAGTCAAAAAGTCTATACACCATGTTTAGATTTCAAGTTATTGCTATTTATCAGATCATACACACACACACACACACACAGAGAGAGAGAGAGAGAGAGAGAGAGAGAGAGAGAGAGAGAGAGAGAGAGAATGAGAGAGAGAGAGAGAGAGAGAGAGAGAGAGAGAGAGAGAGAACACCCACACACAGTACACACACACAGCACACACATGAGCTAAGGGTTTTATCCTGAAGAGGATAAATATGCTATTGTTGGGAATAAGATGATTCCAGAAAAAGGGCTTCAACAGTCTACACTTGGAGGCATATCGAGTGGGCACTTGAAAACTGAAAATGAATTAGAGCAGAAGCCAACAGAGGGATTAAAAATAATGATTAGAATTTTAAATAATTTTTATCCTGTTAATCCCATGTATGAAAAATCAGTATCCCCATTTTATAGGTGAGAGAATTTCTGGCTTAGAAATTATGAAGACCTACATGGATATGTAGAAAGCTATATTTTGGGTTTTGGGTCCATACACTCACTTTACCACCCTGCTTACCTGCTTTGCATATATGATACTAAGGAATAAAAATGTGTGCAGGAAACAGTCTCCATGTAGAAGGTGAACTTACAGTTTCCACAGGTGAAAATGAGCTACAGACATACAATACATTGCATGACTTTTCATGTAGATTGACTTGAGTGAGGAAGTCTTTCATTTGGATATTCTTTAGAATTTGTCTGATTGAGGATTATTATTTCACAATGAAAATAGGAAGCACTCCTCTGTTACCTGCATTATTCTAGATAATTTCAGATTTTTGTTTTTTGGTTTTTGTTTTACTTATTTAATCAGGAATGTACATGAGCCTGGCCCTTCTGTTTCTCCTCTTCTTCATCCATAGTTGTCCTGGTGTTTTGATCAGTGGTGTCCTTTACATCAATCCACGTGATGCCTTTCTAGAAAGCATATCAATCAGGGAGGGGAGGCAGAGATTATCCTCCAGGACCCTGTTCTAGTCTGTGAGGTGTCCCCTGCAGTGGATCATCAACTGCACAAAAATAATAAATGCAGGCTGGATTGGAAACACTGACATTAGAAAATCACTGTGGCTGGGTGGTGGTGGTGCATGCCTTTAATCCAGCAAATTGGCAGATCTGTGTGAGTTCGAGGACAGCCTGGTTTACAAAGCAAGTTCCAGGACAGGCTCCAAAGCTACAGAGAAACCCTGTCTCAAAAAAAGAAAGTGAGAAAGAGAGAGGGGGAAAGAGAGAGTGGAAAGAAAGAGAAAAAGAGAAAGGAAGGAGAGAGGGAGGGAGGGAAGGGAGGGAGGGAGGAGAGGGAGGGAGAGAGGGAGGGAGGGAGGGAGGGAGGGAGGAAGAAGAAATCACTGTGACTGTTCACTTGAGCAGTTTGCATGCACACAATTCCTTGACCACTGAGCCCAGAGCTGTATCTTGTGCAAATGGCAGTCAAGTGTTCTGTTCCTTGAGTTTCAGGAGCTGCTATGTGTGTAATTCATGCTCAGCAGTCCTGTTGACAGATGGTGGAAGTTGCTCATTAAATCAGAATCCTTCCTTCTCCAAGGGCCCCAGGCATGTTAGGAGACAGAGTTGGTGGTATTTTCTAAGGCTGAATAGTCTACAGCTCAAGAGCACAAAGATAAATATTCGCCCCAATCGTGCATCCACTAACTTAAGCCTTACCGAGCCCATTCCCTTCATGTTGACAGGGAACATTTAGAAAAGTGAAGTGAAGTGCTTTTAGGCACCAGCTCCTCCATCCATCATGGTCTCTTGTAACACAACAACCTAGCCTTTTTTTAGTTTTTTTTTTTTTTTTGAAACATCTTCAAATAGTGTTTTATGTCAGTGACATACAACATTCTGATCCCCACTCCCCCAGTAAAGACCTTCTTATAATCAATACTCATTTTGTTTTTGAAGCAAGTTTAGGCAATGTTTATTTCTCTGGACATTGGGTTGAAAGAAAAGAGAGTATGCAAAATGGGGCTGATATAATGCCAAGATGGCTGCAGAAAAAGTAAGCGTTGTGCATAAAAACTATGTCAATGAGCTTTATGTTTGCCCTCAAAGCTGTGGAAAGCTCTGAGTGGGCCCTTGGCTGCCAGTTGCATGTGGTTGTGCTTTTATTGACAATGAGGAATTGACTGCTAGTCTAGAAGAAAGAGGATACCAGTGGTACTGAGACAGGCAGTTGGAATTCTGTGCTTATAGATGGAGGCCACCTGATGAAGTTGGTAGTGTATAGAGAAAATATTGTACAGAATCAGAACCCTATTTTGTGTAAGAGACTACCATAGGCCACGATTGACCTCAAACTTAAGGCATTACTCTTGATTTAGCCCCTTAAGTGCTGAATTATGGGCATGTACCATTGTGCCTGGCTCAGAATTAAGAGTTTTAAGGCATGATCAAAAGAGCCAAGTGGATTGCATATGACAAAGATAAAATGAAACCCATGTTCTGGCTCATGAATCATGTAGATGGCAGGAGTGTCCTAGGAGCAAGGGCACAGTGGAAGAAGCCACTGTGCCAAGAATGGACTTCTTACTGACTCAATACAAGAGCTAATTATAAGAGATACTTTGAAGGAAAAAATGGAGACGTGGAGTTGTGGGGAGAATAAGAGAACTAAAATAAAAGAAAAGAAAGGGAGTCCCCTTTCCCAAGAAGTATACAAACTATAAATGAACCTACTATTACTGCTACATGTGACTAATATTGATTAGCTGACATTCATTGTTTATATGTCTCTGAAACTTACACTAGCCTTCACATCATAAATCACCCCTGTGGAGCTGAACATGCTAAGATTCAGAGGTATTCGTTTACCTGAAGTTAGAAATCTAATGAGAGTGAATTTTATTGCAAGCTTTTGTTAGTTTGCATGGTTTGTTGGTTGGTTGGTTTGGTTTTTCAGGACAGGTTTCTCTGTTTAGCCCTGGCTGTCCTAGAAATCACTCTGTAGACCAGACTAGCCTTAAACTCAGAAGGATCCACCTATCCCTGCCTCCCAGGTACTGGAATTAAAGACGTACTCCTCTACCACCCAGCTGAACACAAGTTTTTATTGGCTTTGAAGAGCAGATCTTAACTTTTGGGGAAAACTTTACCCCAAGTGACAGTTGAGCAGGTACAATGATTAAATGGTAGAGTTTGACAATAAAGTACTAAGAATTGTAGGAATATTTCTTGATGAAATGAAGACCTACTGGCTTTAAATTATAGATATATGTGAACATATAATCTTGGGTGAGAGTAACTTTAACACAGAGATAAAATAAATGAGACTGACAACATTGAAGATGAAGAGGGTACCTGGACAAAGGTACAGAAAATAGCTCCTTAACATTTTACTTTATAACCTCTTATTATTCTGACTTGCCTATGAGATAAAATGCAAACCCTTAGCTTGTCCAATTCATCTAACATGACATACCAGTATACTTTAATAGTCTCATTTCCTGCCTTCCCTTCCCTCTGTACACCCTAACTTTTGATACAAACAGCTCTCTCTACTGCCGTTCCTCCTTTATTGTCATATCCCCTTTTCACTTTCACTAAGAGGTTATAAATTGAGCACCAACTATGGTGCTAAGTCCTTCCATGTCTAAGGATGGACAGTTTTGAGAAGTAAGGGATAGTTATAATGCATGATCGATAGCCATTGCACTGTACTTGGAAATACACTATTATAAGCATTGGCCCTAATGAGAACAGGGACCTCATACTGCAGGTCTTTGTCTCAAGGAAGTGAACTCTGAACAGACAAGAAGAAATTTCAAGCACAAGAAGGACTTGCACTTTTCTAGCAGAGGAAATGAATGTTCCTGAAAATTCAATGGCTACTTGGACAATGGGAATGTCGACTTGAGCAGTGTCTTAACATGTGACAGGTTGGTTTTTCTAGTTCCCTTCTTACCACGTTTTGATTTGCTTTCCCCAAATTCCAAAGCCTCTTCTGCTCCTGCCTCTCCTTTTCTTCTTCTTTCACCTCTTTGCTGATTCTCTGGATTAAACTTTTCATTGTGGACCTCTGACAGCTTCTCTCCTGCCTTGCTAACCGCTTTAAAAAATACACATTTAAAAGCCTTCTGTGGATCTCCTGCTATGTTATGGCTGTCATGCTGTGTGAATCGAGACTACCTGCCCAGAGGATGGGTACCCCACTGCTAGGACCCTGAAGGCTCAGAAGCTTGCCTTCGAAGTTTGCACCATGGGCTGTGCTGAACAGGACAGCTTGGTTTCCATTCCCTGGGGTGAGCCACCTGCTGTGTGCCTGCCTTAGGCAAAGGGCATAGCACCAGCAGTCTGCTCTTGCACAGGATGAAGTGTGGACAGGGCAGTGAAGAAGCACCTTTCAGTTCAGGACTAGGCTGTCTCCAGCTGTGCCAGGGCTTTGGTGGCACATTCCTTGCCTCTCAGACTTGGTCTGCCCATGGTTCTCTGGAATACACCTCAGTCTCAGCTTATAGAGGGCTGAGTAAAGTCACTGCATTCATGTTTTAAGCTCTGTTCCAAGACATCTTTGTTGCATTCTCAGTGTGTTCCTAGACTTGACCTCAACCTAATCATAAGATTACACTTGTATATTAAAGTTATTCCCTACTCTTGCCCTGGTCCTGATGAGGGGGTCTTGTATATAGTATATTGTTTTTCTGTTCTAAACTACAAAGGAAACTTGGACTCACTAGGCTAAAAGCCACATGGCCCCCTAAATTTGATTCTATTACCCATGAATTAATCTCATTAAGGTCAACTGAACTCAGATTACCTAAGCTTGAGAAAGAGATGCAGGATTCTGGAAGTCTACTCTGCCTTTGTTTCCTTTTTCTGTGTTCCATATATTTATACATCAGGAAAACAGGGATGATATAGTGTTATTCATGATAGTGTCCAAGGTTTATAGGAGGGTGCTCCTCCCTGCTTGGAGAAACTTGGACTTGACCCACACAGCTTTACAACAGCACAGCAAATAAAGCTTTCTATGGCTTCCGAGTTCCAGTTCAGACACACATTCTCAAATGTCCATTTCCATAGCTTTCCTGCCCCACCACCACTGGACCACATTGCCTGGCATGGTCAGTACCTTTCTGAAGCTCCTGTGGCAGTGTCTGTTACTTTATTATCAGATAAAATATTCCTCTATGGACTATGTAGGACATGATCTTTTGGAGCAGCAGACATTGTTGAATAATGAAGTTAATTAGCACGTGTACTGCCTGATATTACTGATCTTTATTGTGATGAAGACACTTGAAATCAGTCTTATCAGCTTTCAAGTATATATCAATCAAATAGAGTCACCATGAAGTACAACATCTTGAATTTGTTCCAACTATTTAACTGAAAAAATCCTGTTCTTTGTCCAGTATAAACCCAACCTCCACCCTCTAGTCTTTGATGACAACCATTATTATCTTGGCTTTTAGGTTCCACGTGTAATTGACATTAAGTGGTATCTTGTGTGCCTGATTTATTTCTCTTAATGTCATCTACATTAATTAATGTTGTTGAAGATAATAGAAGTCTTCCTTACTTAAAGCTGGCTAGTATTTTGTCATGTGTACTGGACACACTCTATCTGTTCTTCTATTGATGGACACTGAAGTTACCTTATGCTTTGGCCACTCTAGACAATTCTGCAGTGAACATTAATATGCACGTGCTTCTTCAACATACTCCTTTCATTTCATTGCAAAATATACACAGAGGTGAGATCATTGGATCTTATGATCACTCTGGCCTCAGTTGTGTTTAAGAGACTCCATACTGTTTTATATGATGCTTTACTAATTTATGACTCCATGATCTGTGAGCCAGGTTGTACTCAGGCTTTTCTTTGGACTGCCAGTTGACAAAAATGAAGTATATTAATTATGAAAGCTTGACCTGCACTTAGGCTTATTTCTAACTAGCTCTTATAACTTAAAACATTTCTATTAATTTACTTTCTGCCTCATGGCTTTATTACCTCATCTTCATAATGCCCATCCTTCTTGCTCTGTGTCTCCTGGCATCTCTTCCTTCTTCTTCTCAGCATCCTTTCTACCTGGAAATCTGCCTACCTATTGGCCTGCTCAGCATTTTATTAAACCAATCAGAGTGACACATTTTCACAGTGTACAAAAAATATTATTCCATAACACAAGAGGTTTTTTTATTCATTTTCATCAACATTTGCTATATTTTATCTGTTTTGACAATAGTCATTGTAACAGGAGTAAGGTGACCCTCCCTGTAGTTTTAATTTTTGTTTCTTTAATGAGAATACTTTATTGAATGTTTTTCATATCCTTGCTAGGTAGAGTTAGATATTTGGTTCATTTCTCCATTTTAAAATTAGGTTATTTTCTTCTTATTGAGTTGTTTGAGTTTCTTACATATTTTGACTGTAACTCCCTAACACTAGTTCCAAAATACTGTGTTTACAAATATTTACTTCCTTTCTGGAGGTTTTATCTGTACTCTAATTGTTTACTTGGTTGGGCAGAATAGTGAGTATTATTATTCTAGGTTATAGCCTTTCCTGCCTTCCCTAGGCCTGTATTATATAATTAAGCCATGCACAGAGTCCTGCCATGATTATAGAGGGTACTCACTGAGACTGGAAGGACCAAGAGGGTCAAGCAGCTCAGTGAGTGCTTACTGTGTAGTGCTTATTGTGGAATGTGTATTTTTTCCATTTTTTATTTAAATTAGAAGTAAGATTGCTTTACATGTCAATCCCAGTTCCCTCTCCCTCTCCTCCTCCCCTGCCAGCCCCCGCCCCAACTAAAACTCTACCTATCCCATACCCTTTCTGCTCCTCAGGGAGGGTGAGGCCTTCCATATGTGGTCTTCAGTCTGTCATATCCTTTGGGATAGGGCCTAAGCCCACCCCCATGTGTCTTGGCTCAGGGAGTGTCCCTCTATGTGGAATGGGCTCCCAAAGTCCATACCTATGCTAGGGATAAGTACTGATCTACTACAAGAGGCCCTATGCATTTCCTAGGTCTCCTCACTGACACCCATGTTCATGGGGTCTGGATCAGTCCCATGCTGGTTTCCCAGTGATCAGTTTGGGGACCAAACTGTTTCTGTGGGTTTCACCAGCCTGGTCTGGACTCCTTTGCTCATCACTCCTCCTTCTCTGCAACTGGATTCCAGATCAGTTCAGTGTGTAGATGTAGGTGTCTGCTTCTACTTCCATCAGCTGCTGGATGAAGGCTATAGGATGACATATAAGTCAATCATCAATCTCATTATCAGGGGAGGGCATTTAAGGTAGCCTCTGCTCTGTTGCTTAGATTGTTAGTTGGTGTCATCTTTGTAGATCTCCAGACATTTCCCTAGTGCCTGATTTCTCTGTAAACCTGTAATGTCTCCCTCTATTATGGTATCTCTTTGCTTGCTCTCCTCTATTCTTCCCCCGACGCAACCTTTCTGCTCCCTCATATCCTCCTCACCCCTCCTCTTCTCCCCTTCTCATTCTCCTAGCTCCCTCTCCCCTCCCCCCATGCTCCCTATTTTGTCGGGAGATCTTATCCCTTTCCCCTTCTCCCAGGACCCATGTATGTCTCTCTTAGACTCCTCCTTGTTTTCTAGCTTCTCTAGCGGTATGGATTGTGGAATGTGTATTACATACTCAGCCCACTTCAGTACCAGAAAGGGATCACACAAAAAAGGGTGGATCAGTGGTCAAGCTTATAGGTTCTATAATATATTTGCATACCTTCTTGGCCACACAGTATCTGTAGGGTTTTGTGTAAATCATTTTTCCAAGTGACTCACTTCCCTTACCTGAAAGGGGTAGATAATGATAGCATCTGTCTCATAATTCCTTTGTGAAGATTAAATGAATTGATTCATATAAACTATTTTGTACACAGTAGTTAAACAATATTTGGGATGCTGATGATGAAGAAGGGTATGACAGTGCAGTCCCTGCTTAAAGGAAGCATTCACCCTTAATAAGGGAAATAATAAATTACATAAAGCAAAATGAAGTAGCATAAAATTAAATGCTATTATAGATAATATTAAAAAAATTAATAAGCTTTGTGATAATTTTGAGGGACAATTTGGAAAGACAATTTGGCTTTTAGGATGAGTAGAGAAGAATGGACCTAAAGTAAAAGGGAGATAGTGGTTGGTTGCATTTTCTTCATAAGAGGCTAGAGGCTATGTCTGTCAATAAAGCAGTGATTGTCCTTGTTAGAGTGACTGCTATGAGGCATTCTGATGAACTAGATTCAAGGATTCTAGATGTAGGTTACAACCTTAGGGGCTTCTGTTAGTCATGTGTAAGGTATGACTCACCACTGAGGACCTGACTGATTAAGGATTAGGAACTGATTCAAGAGATGATGTCCAGATTTGAAATTGGCAAGAAAGCAAGGCAGTCATGTGAGGCTTCCCTCAATATCTGAGCTAGAGGACAAAAAATAAAACAGAAACAAAACAAAACAATAAAATAGAAAGAAAACAAGAACAAGAAGGTTTGGAATAAACAATAAGAAACGGAGTGGAGGTAGGAAGCAGAAAGCTTTATAAGGCTTAAGTTGATACATGTAGGAAAATAATTTCTTATGAAGGCACCAAATATGTTTATTCATGTTGCTATCAAATCCTATACTAGTAGAGACATAAGGGAATGGACCATAAGACAGATGGTTCCTAATAACAGAGAAGGGATTGGAAACCACCCATGTTCAGAGGTTCTAATCTGGGAATTAGCTCCTGGAAAGACCCATAGTCAATCACTCATGCAGGTCATTGTAAAGATTCAGCTTAAGGATGATCAATGATCTTCAACTGATTAGAAGAAACTTTCTGAGACTGAATAGTAACTATGTCTCTCTTTCAAAGTGTATTTATTGAGTTCCCACTGTAATTGATGTCCTACATTATTTGAACCCATGATAGACAAAAGTGACTACATTATACATCTTTTAGTTAAAAACTACCAGTATCTAATAGAAACTTTATTCACAAATAACATAACTAGAAATCAGTGTAGGGCACAAAGGATGCATAGGTAAGCAACCTTAGGAAGACAAAAGAGAGTATGATGGCTTTGTAGTGGCACCCAGTGGCCCATAGCTTCTGAACTAGCATTAAAATCAGATTAGAATTTCTTTTAAGCTGGATAAATATTGTGGCTATGGAGAAGCTCATACCCATCTTGGACTATATCTCAATCTGTGAAATTAAAATCTAAAATGTAACTGCCTTAAAATTATTTAGGAAGTTAACTGAGTATCCATGCAAAGTTTTTGCAACTTAATAAAAGTAGTTGATATTCATTCTAAAGAATTACTTCACTGAGGTCAAAGAAACTATAGGTCCAGATAATATCTGTTTCAGAAATCTAAGGACAGCTAAAAACTTAAATTAAAAAATGGGAAAGCAGTATAAAGTGTTAACTAATTCCAGAAAAATGAATATGAGAACACATTGGCTGACAAACTTCTTCCATCCTTTAAGTCTTGTTCATAACTTCCAGAGATCAGAAGAATGGAGTTTATCTCTCCAGTTTATAAAGATGGCTTTAACTGGAATGTGTTCTGTTGAAGGAATTATAAGTCAGCACTCTGCTGCTGGAGAATATGTCTGCAGTGACTTCTTTAAGTGGAAAAGAACAGGATGCTTCTGAAGCCAAAATAGCAACTTCTAGTTAAACATGCACTAGAAAGCATATGAAACATGCAGACATCGGCAATGGTCCACATGCCCACTAATGAGGATTGGGTAGATAAAATATAGAAGGCCTATATTGTATAACTCCATGCAACAATGTAAAAGAATATGATAAAACTTCATGTTACTGTACAGTGAAGTCTCAAGGATATATGTCAAGAAAACAGCATTCTGGAAAATATACATTCCATTCTGTTTATATAAAATGCACATTTGTTTGTAATTACGTATTTTAAAGTCTACAAGGGCTAATCAATAATAATAATCAATAATAATAATAAGGTCAGAGTGTTATGGGAGAGGGGAGTAGGTAAAAGGCACTTGAGCTTTTTAGTGGTCCCTGAATTACCACAAGGAAATGTTTGCATCTTTTGTATAACTGCAAACAAATACACACAAATTTTAAATTAAAGAGTCATGTGCTTGCTCCCATTTGGCATATCATTTCTTTATTCCAGCTTTCAAAATGCTACATACTCTTTTGCAAATGCAATATCGAAAAGGTTTGACTTAGTTATTTTTCATGTACCAGTCTTTTAGAAAGCTTGTTTTTAAAAAGTGTGCTGCCTTTTATTTTCAACTTTGTAAGCAGTCACGGAATTAAATTTGGTTCCTAAGTTTCATGGGAATGAGTTAATGTTCTCCCACACATCGCTGGCATTCACATATGTCCCAAATAAAAATGAGCTGCATGGAAATATAAATAACATTATGTGAGATGGACAGTCTTGCTCAGCTTGGTTTCCAAAATGGGCATGGAAATGCCCATTTAAAATTTACATTTAGACAGGAAAATCACCATTATCTCAACAGTAGAAGGAAAAATAATAATGCCAGAGGTCGAAGCATTCAAGTGCGCAGCATGCAGACAGGTTAACTAAGCGCTCACTTGAAGACCAAAGCTGTCAGCCCAACATTTGCTCATTTTTACATACCTAGATGATGGGTGGACTTTTTACAAAGTCATCTGTTGGCTCTTGAAGTGGATAGAGATGCATCACATATAAATTATAATAAAAATAAAGCCATAGGCTTGATATGTTTTCAAACACTGCTTTCCTATTTCTCCATCCCAGAACCTGGTAGCAAGTCAGTTATTTAGCTATTTAGAGTAAATATTATTTATGCCATTTTATAATAGAATTTATGACATTGAGTTTTAGTTATATTCAGTGGTTTTCTTTAGGATGACATGGACAGTACTACAGCCACATTTCCCCTCATTGCACTGAGCAAATATGTGTATACCTTTGGATATTTCTTTTCTTTGTTCTGGTCTGACATCCTTACTAGAATGAGAACTTTGGAAGGGATGTGGTTTCACTTGTTCTTTGCATTGCTTTAAGGAATATCTACCACACAGGAAGTGCTCTTCAGCTCTTGAAAGAATGAAGTTATCAATGAATGGAAAAGACAAGAGCTTCAGTTAGCACCCTCATAATGTGATATTCACAGCAATGGAGGTGGATCCATAACTTAAGAAAAATGTGATCATGGACTGTGTCCTGGTTAATTTTTTCTCATCTTTATACAAGCAAATGTCATCTTGGAAGGAAATTCCCCCACCAGACTAGGCTGTAGTCAAGACTGTAGGGAATATTCTTAAATAACAATTGATATTACAGTGTCCAACTCACATGGGTGGTGCTACCACTTGGCAGGTGGCCCTGGATGGTATAAGAAAGCAGACTGAGAAAGCCACAAGGAGCAAGCCAGTAAGCAGAATTCCTCTATGACTTTTGCATCAGTTTCTACCTCCAGGTTCCTGCTTTGATTTCCTGCTTTGATTTTCTGCCCTAACTTCATGCCTTGATTCCCCTGGATGACAACTATAAGATGTTGATGCAATACATTTCTTCCTCTCCAAGTTTCTATTGCACATGGTGTTTTATCATAGCAATAGAAACTCTAACAAGACAGTCTACTGAGACAAGGAGGGAATATATCAAAACAGAAAACCTAAGGACATAGTGGGAGAGGCAATCACTATCAGTGAGGCACTGGCTACTGTACCATATTAATATAAATACTTATGCAGTAAGGAGGTGGGACACCAACCATGATTTAAGGGGGTTCCTGAAAAAGAAAGTGTCATCTCAGCTGAAATCTCATAGAAGACTGAGTTGAACAGAGCAGAAAAATGACATGGCTGGAGCTCTATGAGCAAAAGCTAAGGGGCAAGAAAAACTGTGGCATAGATATGGCTTTTCAGCCTAGACAGAGACTATAGCTAGAAACCATGATAGTTATGGGAAATTATAGGCTTAAGAACATAAACAAGGGCCAGATTATGAAAGTACTTGATGACCACAAAGACACAGCTCAACTTTATCCTAAGAGTATAGGAAGCTACTAAAGTTAAAGTTAACCATGTGTGGGCAGAGCAGAGAACAAGCCTCTCTCTCTCAATAAAAAAGCATAAGTCATACATGAGTGAGTACCACAGGGTGAAGACTTTTCCAAACAAGTGGAGTATAAAGGGTGTAAGAGTGGAAACAACATCAGCCAAGAGTTAGAGCCAGAAGGAGGGAGGGCAGTGGATCCTGCCAAGTCAACACAGCTGTGTGCATTGTATGAATAAGAGGAGTGTTCCGTAGGCAGACAGACATTGAAGGTCTTGGTCAGAAATTCCCACATACACTGAAGATCAGATAAAACCAGTCTGTATATGCTGGCCTTTTCTTAAATGTACAGCCTATGTCACGCTTAACCTTTTCACCTTCGAAACACTTCAATAGATTCTCGTGTTGACATATCGAAATTGCCAGCTTCACCCCCTTTCTACTTTGGGCATATTGGTAATTAAAGTAAGAGCTATTTGAGTGCAACCACTGTGATAACACAGTAATCAGTCTGATAACTGAGGCAGCCAAGTGATTAGTGGGTAGGTTGTACACACAGTCGGGACACGCTGGACAAAGAGATGATTCATGTCCCAGATGGGATGGAGTGGGATGGTGTGAGATTCCATTATGCCACCCAGAAAGACATGGAATTTAAAAATTAGAAAGTTCTTTTTTTGTAGAAGTTTTCTGCTTCATATTTTCAGACTGTGGTTGTTCACAGTAAACCAGAACCATAGAAAGTAAAATCATGAATAAGGGACTAACTATTACATGCTAAAGAATTACAGTTGTATTCCATAGTACAGAAAGATATAGGATTCTGGTTCTCTCTACACCTTTCTATAGGACCTATGCCACTTCTCATATTGGGCTTTAAGCAGGTACATGTTGCATACCTGACCAAGGGCTTTAAAAATATAAGGTAATTTTGTATATGTATAAAGCTAGTGAGAAATGTTGCACTTTGGAGAAAAGAGATCAGTTTCTGAAATATATATATATATATATGTTTTCTAGTCCTCAGTTTCTTTATTCCTATTATGAGACAAATGACAAATGTTGCTGTTCTGTGAGGACCAGCTTAAAATGCATAGGAACTTTCCCACACCAAATCCCATTGTAAGCATGTTGAAGGTGGAATAGAGATGGAGTAAATGTAGGACCATGGGTAACCTGGAGTGGCAGTTAGAGTGGCAGATGTACAAGATAGGGTAGGGAGTAAAAATAAAGAGTCTGGTTAGAACTGGACAGTGTGTGCAGCAAGAGATTGGAGAGTTCAGGTGGGCTAACTGCAGGAAGAACCTGTGCAACACATCACTGTCGTGACTGCCAATGGGCATGAGTGAACCAATGAGAGGCTCCACAATGTCTCTGAATGGTTGTTCTTGACAAGATGCTTTTCCCAGGAAGAAATCCAAGGACCTGATCCTATAGAAGATCTGCATCTGTCTTAAAGGCATACTTCTTTAATCTCATGCTCTTTAAAGTGGATTCACTTGAGAAAATGCTGCAAGGAACTTATTCACTCATCCATTTATTCAATCGATATTTGCTGAATCTACCCTAGGGAGGCTCCTACAGTTTGTGGGGCCCCACAGATAGCACTGCAATTCAGGAATTGCAGGATTTCAGGAATTACAACTCTACTAGATAACTGTAATTTTAAGGAATTTTTGTCAAGCTTCAGTCAATGCCTTTTGACCTCTGAGCCCACTTCCCTTCTGCTTATGACCTTTCTATTCATGTTCAGAAACTGTTTTTTTTTTACCATTTTTTCATTCCTCTCTCATAGTTGATTTAGTTTTCAACAAAACAGCAGATCCTGAAGAGTCCAGATGGCATTGTTCCTTCCAACTACCTGCCACCTCTGGCTCTTCCATTATTCAGTCCCTTTTCTCAATGATTCCTGAGCCTTTGGAAGAGGCAGGGGTGGTATATATGTTTCGTTTAAGGCTGAGCATCCGGCGGTTGCTCACATTCTTAACCAGTTGTGGATTTCTGTGTTAACTACAATCTTCTGCAGATAGAAACTTTCTGATGAGGGTTGAGAGATGCGATGATACATGGGTATAATGATAAATCATTAGGAGTCAGTTTAACACTATATCCATTTAGCAGAATAACAACTGTAGAATCACCCCTAGAATCGAATCTATGACCTGTCTAGTCATAGGCTCTTGGCCTGATAATGGTGACACATACTGGTTTTATCTTTCGAGGAAGGACTTAATTCCAATCAGAGTGTGGTTGGTTAATCCCATGACATTCTTGCCACTATTTCAGCAGAGGGCAATCCTTTCCAGGCCAGTCTTCATTGTAGTTTGCATGGTTTACAGCTAGGGAAGAATCTTCTTACAGAAATACACATATGACCTTCCAACACTGTGAAAGCTAGCCACTATAGATAAAGCTTCCAGGCCAGTACAAACTTGATTTGTCCATGTTCTATGACTAGGATGAGTCATTGGCAATAGGGTCTTATCATCAAGTTCTGGAGGGTAATCAAGAGCAATGGCAATATTCTGTACTGTTTGGAACTCTCATTGTAAGGCTCACTGGCCAACAACTCCAAAAGAAGTAGCCCTTTTGTGTGGTTAGATTTTGTCAACCTCACACAAGCTAAGTTCAACTGAGAAAATATCCCCATTAAATTATCTTGAGGGCAACATGCAGAACATTTTCCTTCCTTCCTTCCTTCCTTCCTTCCTTCCTTCCTTTTTCTTTCTTCCTTTCTTTTTTCTTTCTTCTTTATAATTTACAATAGATTCTTCTCTTATATAATACATCCCTACCACAGTTTCCCCTCCCTCCACTCCTTGCACCCCCTCTTACTTCCCCTCTCCTCCAGATCCACTCACCCTATGTTTCCCTTCAGAAAAGAACAGGTCTCTAAGAGACAAAAATCAAACATGACAAAAAAGATACAATAAGGTAAGACAAAAACCCCCATATGGAAGCTGGTCAAGGCAACTCAATATGAGGAAAAGAGTCCCAAGAACAGACAAATAGCCAGACACACACACCTGCTCCCACTGTTAGAAGTCACACAAAACACCACGTTAACAGTCATAACATATAAACAGAGGACCTGGTGCAGACCCATGCTGACCATGTATTTGCTGCTTCAGTCTCTGTGAGCTCATATGAGTCCTGCTTAATTGATTCAGTGGGTCATGATCTCATGGAATCCTCCAATTCCTCTGACTCTTACAATCTTTCCTCCTCTTCCATGGGGTTCCCTGAGTTCTAAGAGAAGTGACCTGATAGGAACCTGATGCCAACTGGGCAAGGCTCTGATCTATGAGTATAGCAGAGTATCATTAGGAATCATTTCACTGTATTTTCCCAGTTGTATTTGTTTTATGCTAGGTCTCTGAGCTATCCATCCTCTGGTTCCTGGCCATTCAGGCAGTGTAATGAATGGGCTCCCTCTCATGGCATGGGCTTCAAGTTAAACCAGACATTGGTTGGCAATTGCCACAAGTTCTGTGCCACCATTGCCCCAGCCTTGGACATATACCCAAAGGATGCTCCATCATACCACAAGAACACTTGCTCAACAATGTGCATTGTGACTTTGTCCATAATAGTCAGAAACTGAAAACAACCTAGATGTCCCCCTAGATGGATAAAGAAAATGTGGTACAGATACACAATGGTGTATTACTCAGCTGTTAAAAAATGACAACATAAAATTTGTAGGCAAGTGGATGAAACTAGAAAAAAATCATCATGAGTGAGGTAACAACGACTAAGAAAGACGAATATGGTATGTATTCACTTATAAATGGATATTAGCTGTTAAGTAAATCTTAATCAAGTTGCAATCCCACAAAGTCAGAAAGATTAGGTAAAGATGAGAGCTCTAGGTGGGGTGGGCACAAGAATCTCCCTTGAAAGGGGAAACGGAATAGATTTTGTGGGTGGACTGGGGATGGGTAGGGATGGGAGACGGGAGGCATAAACTTTGGTGGTGGAGGGATGATGGAGAGTGTTGGGGGATGTAGCTGTAACTGGCAAACTTTGGGTTGGTATGGAAACTTAGTGCAGTGGAAACGTTTTGGAATTTATGAGCCCTAGTAAGGACACTTAGTAATGGAGGATACAGAGTCTGAACTGACTATATTTTGTAGCCAGGTAAGGCTTCCAGTGGTAGGACTGGGTTGCATTTGGTTTGGTTGTTGGCCAAAGGGGTCCCATGTAAATCCTTAAATAACTCAGGCTGATGCTGGGATGGGGGATTACTCTCCAAGACTGAGAGTGGAGCACTGTTGCCAAGGACAACTATCCACATAGCTCATTGAGCATAGAGAAGTCCAGCTGGTGCCTACATGGAGCCTTCACCCCTACATTCCAGTCTCTTTGGCATTTCCTTGATTAATGATGATGTTAAAGGACTCAACCAATTGGAGGCAGTGCCACCCCTGGACAAGCAGTTCTGGATTGTATAAGACAGCAACCAGAGGAAGCCTTGGGAGGCAAGCCAGTAAGCCACATTACTCCATGATCTCTGCTCCAGATCTGTCCATGAGTTCCAACCTTGGTTTCCCCTACTAGAGGCATTATTGCCCCATTATAGCGTAACTCTATTTTAACTCTTAACTAACACACACTCTGTCTCTGTCTCTGTCTCTGTCTCTGTCTCTGTCTCTCTCTCTCTCTCTCTCTCTCTCTCTCTCTCTGTGTGTGTGTGTGTGTGTGTGTGTGTGTGTGTGTGTGTGTATCTTAGGGGAGCAACACAAATACAGTTGACATTCCCATTTATGTGTTGTCCCCAGAGTTGTTGCCAGAGTTGTTGCTCCTCTTCTTGTTGAACCTATAGTTATTTTTCTACTGAGAATTGGGGAATTGATTCATGATTTCATATACCTAGGTTTTAGAGAGTGATTTATGGAATAGCTAGTCAGCAACTTTGTTCTGCATTGCATACTAAACAGTGACATCAGTTTGTGTGCTAAGCTGTAGTCACTTTGTGGATCTTTTTTTAAAATTAATAACCCTTCTCACTTATGTCTTCTCTACATTTTGATGCTGACAACAGTTTTGCCAGTAACTGCATACTCAGGAGCTCCAAATGGCATCCTTGTCATATCATTTTTATATCAAACTGAGCAAGACTTGATGACACAAAGAAGATGAAGCTTTAGAGAGTGTTTAGAAGCAACCTGGCCCATCTTTCACAGCTATGGAGCAGTGGTTGATGAGGTCTTTGGGGATATCTGCCATGAGGAAAACTCTGAGAGCATCTAGGTTGCCTTGATGACAAACCACACATACCAAAGTTGTGGCAAGCAATGGTCTGAACACACAAACTAATGGTGGTGGAGGGTTCAAGAGGACCATGGGAGATATCCAAGTAAACACACAATCATCTTTCAAGCAGCTCTGCTATAGGCAAGATCTCAGGAAAGTACAATGCATGCATTGGTGGAAATAGCAGATGGAGGGAGGTGGAATACAAAGACTGGGTCTTGGAAACACTGATATTGGCGGAACTAACAGATAAGTGAAAACACTGCATCTAGCAAACAGACCACTTAGATAGATGGTTAGGACTGAGTTACTGTGATTGGGTCCTGTGGAGGTAAAAAACACAAGAAATAGGATTACCCAGTGGGTAAACCTTGGCCTTTTATATCATCTTGTCTTTGTCTCAGAAAAAAGAGACACAACTATCCCTGTAGCTGGCAGGTTAAGTAATTAGAACAAAGTGTGACAACATGTGACAGCTTATATTTAATGAAATAATCACTAAGTACTGACCATAGTTTTAAAGGCTTCATGTATATTTGCTCACAGGACACTGAGTTCAGCGCTATTACATACATACACGAATACACACATTCATACACACATATACAATACAATATAAACACAAGCACATACACACAAACACACATACATACATGCACATGTTTATACACACAGAGAGATACACAAACATGCACACATATAACACATCCACATCCACACACACTGGGTTGTTACTGAGTATACAGAAGCTCAGATCACTAATAAACATCTCTATCAATACTGAAAGGGTGAAGCTGGAATGCTTACCCTGGCTAATTGGGTTTTGAAGTAGGTTTCCCACCAGTATGCTAGGGAGTCTGTACAAGAAGATAATGGAATAACCAAAAGATGAGCTCAGATGACCTACAGATATCTGAATACATACTTAAACTTGAATTTAGTGACATACGTGGGAGGGAGCCCTTTATTCTGACATCTGAGAAGTAAAGATAGCTACAGGAAACTGATGAACATGATAGCCAAGTTTTCTTAAGGAGGCTCCTTTGCAGGTGTGTCAGGTTGCTCTTTCCAAATGTTTGATTTGAACCACAGGTTCATTCGCTCGCACTCAGCAAAGCTTCCTGAGTTCTTCTATAGCCTGTCAATGTTTGATTCCACTGACTCAAATCAGGGCTTAATCTCATCTTCTTCATTGACATAGTTCAGGAGACCACCTCATTCTCCTCATTAACATAGTTTAGGGTACCACCTCATCCTCACTGACATGGATCAGGGTGCCATTCCATCCTCACTGACACAGTTCAGAACACCACCCCATTCTCCTCATTGACAGATGTCAGGGCTCCATCCCATACTCCTGTATTGGCAATGGGATCATATCATCTCAAGATTTCACCATACCATGTATCTGGATGTCCATCTGAACCTTTTGGTCTAGTGTGCACATTTTCTCCAAAGACATTATAACTGATACGGTGAGCCTGAGAAGCTCATTCGTTAATACTCACCTTAAACTAAAACATTTTAAATCAATCATTTGAAATATAAATACATAGGTAGCTTTAATGTTTTTAATCTTTTTTTAGTAAGAGTAAGAGGGCTATTGTGTTTTGCTCAACAGATTCATGTGCTGTATGGATCTCATTCTCCTCTAAATTTTCTATAATGTTAACTCTCCGAAGACAACATTAAGCAACTAATTGCTCACTACATGGAGATCTTTCCCATTGTTGTCTTGCACTGACCTTGAACTTATTAGTTTCGATTTAACTCTTCATGGACTTGCTGCTCTCCCAAGTGGATTATTAACTCCCTAGGGTGGGAATTTTACATAATTGATCTTCTCTGGCTCCATGGCAGTGCCTAGCACATTTTGGTGTACGTACTATGCTCATGCTTGAGAGCACACACACACACACACACACACACACACACACACACACACACACACACACACACACAGAGAGAGAGAGAGAGAGAGAGACAGAGACAGAGACAGAGACAGAGACAGAGAGACACAGAGAGAGAGGAAGACAGAGAGACAGAGAGAGAGACAGAGAGAGAGAGAGAGAGAGAGAGAGAGAGAGTCAGCAAAAAGTGTAATCCATTCGTCCAGTCCATTTGCATTTTTCAAGGAGATAACTTATTTACAATGTCTACTCATTTTATCTCCTCTCCTGCTTTTACTTGCTTACCTCAGGGCATGGACCTCTAACCTTGAGCAGAGTATCTATACAAACAAATACACAGTTTCCAAGGAAGTCAGAGCTGGTAATGTAAACTGAAGTCTATGGATTATCTTTGGAGCCCCTCTGTGATTTAAAAAATGAGAAAACAAACTCATTATTGTAGCAAGGATTTTTTTTTTAGGCTGGCCTTTAATTTTTTGGCAGGAAGCAAAGGAAAAAGGTTTCTCATCTCTACTTGAGGTTTAGACTGAAGCTGTCTTCTGGGACTAAAGTGGGGAAAGAGAAAATGGTTTCCCTTCTGCATGACTACTTTGAGATGCCTAGAAAAAAGTTAGTCTGTGTTCACAGTAAGTATGTGGAGATATATGGAGAAGGTTTTCCCACAGGGAAAGAGAGGAGCACGAGAGCCAGTGACCCACTGGGAGAGGGTGATCTGTTGCTGTTTATGATAAGGACAGCTAATAGATATGAATTGTGAATTAGTGGAACACACTATTCTTGCAACTTGACATATTTTAACTCATTAATTCATTATCAAAGTGGGGGATAATGTTAATTTCTCTGTGGTGATATTACTATTTTTCTCAGAAAGAATACAACCTGTCAGTACCAGAGTCTTTCTTCCACTTCCTCCTTTTAATTCTTTTTCCTTCTCTTCTTTCATCTCCTTTTCTTCTTTTTCTCCTCTTCTTCTATCTTTTTCCATCTCTGTATAACTTGATCAAGATGCATAATGTTATTTATATGTACATGTTTTCAGGGATGACTGGCATTGGATAATCAATTGGTGTACTCTTCCCTCGGGAAGACTATTTCTCCTGCTTTTACTCTTAACCCTCTAGCCTCAACATCTCAAGTTTAGGACAAAAGTCATGATAATGACGGCCATCAACAAATGTCTTATGTAAGATGCCAAATTATGAATATGTTTGATTTCGTGAGCCAGGGTTGTCTTTGTCTTGGTAACAAAACTCGATTGCTATATTGTACAAGTAACAATGGACAGTGAGAGAATTATTGTTCATGCTTATATTCCATATGACCATATAGAAACAGATGGAAAAACAGAATTGACCTTATTCTATAGCCCATCTGTATTCTATTACAAAATTAGCCTTTTGTTTTGCCATTAATATAGATTTACACATAACATTCTAATAACCTGATAATTATCCATATCAAATAGGAACTTTAATTTTTGCTTTTTCAAATGCTTTATAATTGTCATGGATCTAAAATGAAATTTGGGTGCACTGAGGCAGTAAGTTTACTTTTTACATTGAGTTTTCTCAGACTAAGCAGTCAGCAGTTGCATGTCTACTTCTATAACCTCATAGTGGTTGTGACAATGTTTGGGATCCCAGTCTTCTTCTCATATATATCTTGGTTCCTTACTATGAAAGTTCTCCTCTTACCTGCTAACACTTGTTTTCCAAATACAAACTGGGGGAGAGGAGAACTGTAGTTTCATCTGAAACTCCAGGACCCCCCTTACATACCATGAAGTTTAAAACCATTACAAGTTAAAAATATTATCAGTCAAAGGCATGTTTTTAATAAACTTAAACTAGTGGCCATTACAGCTAAGTAACTCAATACACCATAGAATATCAGTCTCTAACATCATTATCAGTTGGCTGGCTGGGAGCTGCAGCTAGCTGCCACTGTTAAGCAACATCTAAGTATTGTACCATATATTGCTGATGTAAGACCAGACTTTAAAGTCTTACATGAGGTTTTGTTCAACGTGTAATGTCTTTGTACCATGATAAGGCCCAAAACTCTTAAGTCATTGGTCAGACCCACCAGTATAAACCAAACCTAGACCCTTAGTCAAATTGGTTCCATATATGTTAGTCCACAGTGATAAAGCACAGAAACTAATCAGCACTTGGGAGGCAGAGGCAGGAGAATCTCTATGAGTTCAAGGCCAGCCTGGTCTACAGAGTGAGTGCCAGGATAGGCTCCAAAGCTACACAGAGAAACCCTGTCTAGAAAAACAAAAAACAAACAAACAAACAAACAAAGAACAGAAATTAAAACTCTGGAAAAGACTGATTAACTCAAAGAAAGGAAATATGGAATCAGAACCATTGAACATAAAGTTGATGTCAGAAGAATTAATACAAAGCACTGACCTTTATAAAGTATTTTACAATTTTCAAAATACTTTCCCTAATCCTATTAGAGGCTAACCCAGGTCTCCTCTCCCTCCATGGATGCCTGGGGATTTGTCCTAATGTTGTTTCAGAGTGTTAAGCCTGCTGATACAATCTCCTCAAGCGGGAACTAAGATGAGCTCATTACTTATTCATGCATTTGCTGATGGAGATGGAGGTCCAAGTTCAACCTCAGTAGATCCAAAAGGCAGTATTTTCACATCTCTTGTCTCTTCAAATCTGGGTCCCTGCAAGTCAAAGAGAAGAAAAAGTACATCATTTAAAAGTGCATCTGTCACTTACGTGCTTGGAAACATGTCACAGTAAGTGGTGAAACATTATTAATTCCTTTAGCCTTCGAAGAATAATTCATGCACTTACAAGTTACAATCTGCATCACAATGAAATATTTGGATGTAAGCGTAGGTGTAATTAATGCTGGAAAATCTCTGAAACAAGGAAAGCAAGGAAATTAACAGTTAAGTCAGCTTCAGACATAATCAGCATGCCAGGGAATTTAGGGATGTGCTACAACCTTGTGTAGTCTTGGTAATTACAAGGACCAGTGAAGGGGAGAAAACTGAAAGCCACTGCCAAAGCTTTTGAACCTGTGAACAAAGCATGAACAGTGCATACTGGTTCTACAAGCTACCATACCTTAGTCCTTGAATTTAGTTTGATGTAACACATTTCTATTGAGTCCCAGAAGGCATATGATGATACAAATACAATAATAATACTGTGGTGGATAACGTTGGTGTCCTGACATGATCTTTCTTACATGTTGGCCCTATGCCTGCTACCAGCTCTCTTTAGAGACTTGTCCATGGCCAAAGGTGGCATGTTTAGCTGTAGAGTTTGTATCCTCTTCTTCCAACTAACTTGGCATGTTTGGAAGGTGGGAAGGCATGAAGGGATGTGCCCTCTCCAAGACAAAACTAACTCTCTGACACAATTTATCATTCAGTACTCGCCATTAAAGCCTACTGTCATAATTAGCTTCAGTTGTCAACCTGACACATCTCAGAAAAGAGACCCTCAATTGAGGGAATGCCTACATCAAATTGGTCTGTCAGACAATTTCTAAATTACTAATTAATGTGGCAGGGTTCAGCTCACTGTGGGTAGTACCATCCCTAGTGAAGTGGTCCTGGGTTTTGTAAGAAGGTTAACTGAGCAAGCCAGGGGAAACAACCAGTGAACATTATTTCGCCATGGTCTCTGATTCGGTTCCTGCCTCTAAGTTTCATACCCTGGCTTCGTTTGATGATGGACTGTAACCTGTAAGCCAAATAAGTCCTTTCCTCCCCCGTTAGTTTTGGCCATCTTTTATCACACTGACAGAGAAGCAATCTAGAAATCCCATTAAAACTGGATTCATTTTAGTTCCTCCCTCTGCTGTTTTGCCTCCTTAGTCTTGTCCCCTTCTCCCTCAGACTGTCTCCCTTAGTTTATCCCAGACACTTAAATCCAGTCTCAGATTTTACCTCTGGACAGCACAAGTGAAGACAGAGTCCTATTGTGTCAATTACTAAGGGCAAGACAGTGGCTAAGCAATTTCCATGCATTATCTCACCAGAGCCTTACGATTACTGTTTCACTGTTGAAACAGGCTCAAAGAGGTTAAGTGCTGTAAGTCTAGCAGATAGAAGGGCCAGCTTTCTGAGCTCTTAGACTCCAGAGACTTCATTCACTCTTACTGCCAGAGGTGAGCAAGATGCATAACCATGCACGCTCTACCCACAGGATCTGATAGTTTCATCATCAGAGAAAACACATGAAAAACTATTATCCCAGAGATGCAAGGAAGGTGATGGGCATTCAGAGGAAAGAGTGCTTGCATCCATTTGAAAAGAAGAAATGTTGGTGGAGGTCTTATCAAGTGCTTATACATAGGTCATACAGACTTCAGTTTTACCAGATGGGTTTTCTTGTCTCTATACTGTTGTATTTCATGGTTTACATTTGCAAAAGCGACATATAGATGAGACTGGGGGAGGGATCTAAGGGCACACAATTACTTCAGATGAGCTCCTTCTGCACCTGTTGCAGACGCAATTATAGGCATGGTACCAAACACAGCATGAGGTATACTTCCTCCTGTTTCTGAGGGTGAGAAGAATAGGATCTCAGAACATTTAATAGTCATAAAGAAAGAGGAATCTTCTTAGAAACTTCTATTCATGAAGCTGGCCACCTGGAAGTCATAAACGTCATCTTAGATGTCTCTGTTCCTACCTTCTGGGTGACTGATGTAGGAGAGTAATAATAGAAAGAGAGAGGACAATAGACTTGGAAGTGTATTTTTGAATTAGTGTTGATAGATTTTTTTTTAAAGAATTTGCTCATAGGATTGCATATGGCCTGCTTTAAACACCTTCCCATTCTTTTGCCACCTCTAAGAATTAATATCTTTTATTTTGTTGGCAGACCTCATCCAAAATAGAGATTAATCTGCAATAGTTTATCTCCTGTGTGGGCAATGAACTGGCAGGGATCATGGTCCTAAAATATGATGATTCTCCCACATAGCGCTTTGTTCGAGCTTATCTCTCTGTGTAATATAACTTATACATTGGGAATATGGTGCAAAATCATTTGTAAACATTTCCTCTCCATCTCTGCTGCTCTTCTGTTCTTTCTCCTAGTGAGCCATTGTGTATTTTTTGTTTGCCATCCTTGGAAATGCATATCAAACATGCATATCAAGGCAGAGACTTGATAGTTTTAGAGTGACTGGGAGTTTTCTTCAAAACTCCATCACAGCAATATTTTAACTATCAGAAGAGACTAGTCATTATCCCTGAGATTTGGCCTTTGCAGGCAAGGTATGTAATCTCCTCAGCCTCATCTGCAAATGAGCTCTAAAATGTTCCCATCACCCCCTTTCTAGTGTTACCTTAAGAAACAATTGAAATTGTGCCTTTGAAAGTGCCTGATAGACTCAGTGCTTAATTAAATGTAGAAGAAGTTATTAGTTTCTTTTCATTCATGAAACTCTGTGACTTTTCACTAAGCCAGATCATTACTAGGTCAATCAATTTGACGTTGATTTATGTGGCATTTTCAGTTTTCCCTCATGACTGGAAAAGATGTCCTGACTCGGAGTTTCTTAAATGCTCTTAGCATTTGTTTCAAGGATGGAGGGTTGCTTTGCAGTCACTGTGTCTGAGAAAATGTCTCCTTTGAACTGTGCCTAGGGATGAAGAAGTAGAACACAAACTAATGGAAGTTAAAAGGTTGCTGGTCACACAGCAAGTCAGCTCTGCAAAATTGTTTCTCATCAGGAACTCACAGGAGGCTGTTCTTTCCTGGGCATCAAGGGTCCCATCATTTCATTGTTTTCAAATTATAAAGACCTGCAGAAAAGTTTGTGTCTAGAATCTCCTGATTCATTTTTCTTTATTTCCCTCTGTGTTCTAGACAATAAAAATTGACATTTTTTTATACTGTCCCTGTAGAGACATTAGTTTCAGGTATGTTTGTGTAAGTAGGACAGGAATAAACCTTTTGTCTTCTGGGAAGTTTTCTGAGCAGAGTGAACTAAAGGATCTTAGTGGAAACCATCTCCATGTCCTTTCTGTGCATTCACACTTAGTATGACTTAAGTCAGAAATCAGCATGTCCAAACTCAAAAGAACCCCAAGAATAAAAGGGAATCAGAGCTAGGTCTCAAGGTTCTTAATGTCTCATTGAGGTACAGTTCACACAGCACATCATCTTGAGGGACTGAAAAGGCACCCATACTTGTCTCCTTTCAATATAACATCTGTCTCCTGGCCATGCTTTTCATCAATCACAAATTTCTAAAATCAGATCTCATTTTGATACACACACACACACACACACACACACACACACACAGAGAGAGAGAGAGAGAGAGAGAGAGAGAGAGAGAGAGAGACAGAGCACTGTCTCTCTACAGTGCTCAATATTCAATAATCGACTTTGAGAAAATGTATTTGATGTTCTATAAAAATGATCACTTTTATAGGCCCTGGTCAAAAACAGGGTTGAACTCCAGTTATGGCCAGTAGAGGGCGAACAAGTTAATATAATCTTTTTGAGTGGTTAGGCTCTCAATTAATAACATAGGTGTGAATAAATAAAACATGGAACCAAGTTTGCCTAAATGTTTTAAAATAAACCCTTTAATCAATATCCATTAAATGGGGGGAAATCTGTTTTTCTTCGTATGTTATATTTCTTAATGTAGTACTGCAGTTATAGTGTAGTCTGTAAGATTTCATTAAGCCCCTAACATGGAGGCAGTTGGCTACTCCATCACTGTCAAAAGGCCCAGGCTGTGAGTGGGAGACTGGCATGGAACTTGCCAGTGTTTTCAGAACAGTTATAGAAATTTCATATTAGTAACAACAAAATGT
This sequence comes from Cricetulus griseus, assembly GCF_003668045.3. NCBI lineage: Eukaryota > Metazoa > Chordata > Mammalia > Rodentia > Cricetidae > Cricetulus > Cricetulus griseus. The sequence continues at coordinate 106,072,572 of NC_048600.1, forward strand.
GGTCCTCCGCCAAAGTGAAAGGAACTCATATCAAATGTGATAGGGAGTGCTTTTAGTTCATTTCTCATACCTCCCTCTTCCTCCCTATTCAATTTTCAAGGGTTCAGCAATAAACTAATCAGCATTACAGGGTTCTATTTCCCTGGCTCCCTCCACAGGCAACATAAATCAGACCTGCTGTTGATTAAAGTCACCAGCAGGTTTGCAACATCTGCCAACAGAATGGATAGTCCCATGGTCAAAAGATTTTTAGTCTTGAGACTTGGCTGAGATTAGTGTGAAGCATAAAGGTAGATATAAAATCCCTTGGACATTCACTCATTTGTGCATTTGGGAATAGTCTCTGAATGCCTGGTGCATGCCAGCTCACTTTACCCAAGCTGGGGAAATAAGGTCTGGTAAGATGTGTGGTTTCAACTAAGGAACCAATTGGACTATATTCTTGGACAAGAAACAAAATATTCAAGAATTATCAACTGTTCTTGAAAGTCTACCATTTCCTGTAGTTACAATAGCTATCATTTCAAGTATCTTATATTTATTTTGTACTTGTTTTTATATGTATGTGTATAACAATAATTAAAGATAAAGAGGACATGAACTTGAGAGAAATTGGGGGCATTGGACAAATTGCAGCGAGAAGGAGGGACAGGAGTGAGGTAGATATACATGCATAAGCATGACAAAGGACATATGTGGAAGTCATAGACCAACTTGCATGAGTTGGTTTCATCACATTAGGTCAAAGGATCAAACTGAGAATATCAAGCATAGCATCAAGCAGATATGTTGATTTAGCCACCCCACTGGCCCCAGCAGCTGGCATTTGCAAAGTCTTCTTCTAAACACTTTGTATGATAATTTGTTGAGGTTTCACTCCTGTTGTGCTGTTCATTGAGGAACTGGGAGATGTTCTTACAGCGGGAGAGCTGAGACTATATTACGTGTATATATGTTGTGTTTACAAAATGCTCACTCACAAAAATGGCTCAATCAGAACTTAATCATGGCAATCACAACCACAACTGTCATGAGAAAAAGTGATAGCTATGTGTCAAATAATGTGCTAAATGATTCCAATCTCACTTTAATTATTTTTGTTACTTTTATCTATGTGTATGTGTGTGAGGCTTCGAGATTTTTTTTTTTCATTTCACAAAAGTTTATTTCTAGGAAATAAGCCTCAGTAATCTATTGTGCATCATGATGAATACAACTAATAAAAATATATTTCAGATATTGTATATCTGAAAATCATTAAGAGATTTGAAGTGTTCTCAGACCATACACTCACACTCAAACACAGATAAGTATGTGGAGTTATGAAAATGCTAAATATTCCAACTGAGCTATTCCACCATGCTTACACATACCGGAATGCAATGTGTGCCATAGATACATATACACATATGCAGTTTTTGTCAACTGAAATAAATAAAAACATAATAATGGATGAAGTCGGGTGTTGGTGGCACACGCCTTTAATCCCAGCACTCGGGAGGCAGAGGCAGGCAGATCTCTGTGAGTTTGTGGCCAGCCTGGTCTCCAGAGCTAGTGCCAACATAGGTTTCAAAGCTACACAGAGAAACCCTGTCTCAAAAAAAAAACAAAAAAGAAATAATGGATGAATTGCTGAATGGGAAAAAGAATGAGTGAAAAAAAAATACACCAGTCAGTCAAGAATCAGGAAATAGGAAAGGAGACACTTATAATATGAGAATACTAAACTAGAGTTTTCCTTCTAGATTTTAATATGCACCACATGTGTTCAGGTGCCCACAGAGGCCAGAGAGCATCAGTTCCCTTGGAACTGGAGTTACAGGAAATTGTGAGCCATCTGATGTCAGTGCTGGAAAGTGAACCTCGTTCTCTGCAAAATCAGTGTGCTTTCTTAACTGTTGATCCATCTTTTCAGCCCCTGAATGATGTAAATATTTTGATTCCATATAAACATTCTTCTGTGAAAAGGACCATATTTATCCTCAGTTTATAGGTGAGGAAGCAGTGGGGTAGTTTGCTCAAAATAACAAAGTAGCAAGGTTAAGAATATTCATTTAAGCCTGGATTTCACTCCAGAGCTGGGGGTAAGGGTTAACTGGGAGGCAATGGATTTGTTTTAACTTTCATTTTTAAGAATTGCTTAGGAGAGCTGTTGGTTACTACCAAAAAATGTGTGTCACTATTGTATCCTTGGGGTTATAATGCCATGCTTATCACTTGGAGGCGGAAAAGGGGAAAGGAAAATGATACAATTGTATTATAATCTCAGAAAATGAAAACAATTTTAAGTAAATTTTTTACTTAAATTAGAAACAAGCTTGTTTTACATGTCAATCCTCTAAGAGCTTGACTGGAGATCCTTAGGCCCTGCTCTAGTGGTTCTATCCTAATCTCATAGAAGCCGGAGGGAGCTTTATACAACTACCCATTGGCCCTACCCCATGAAAACTGAGTGAGAAGGTCTGAAGGTATGGTCTAGGTTTTCATGCAGCCAGGAGAGTAAGCTAATTTTAGTGTTCTCTGATGGAATTCCTGAACTTCTTTTTTGGTAATATTTTAAAGCTTATAGTAATCACATGCAGTAATTCATATATGTACATCATACATTTTGGTCACATTCACCCCCTTACCCTCTTTTGTCCATGCTACTCTTTCTGTCAGTCTGATTCCATGTCTTATATGCACTTTAAGAAAAAGACTCTTCACATAAAAGAAAACACATTATGTCTGAATCTGTTTTATTTCACTTAACATGATGATCTCCAATTCCATTCACTCTTCTAAAAATAATGTATGTTTTCTTCCTTGTGGCCAAAAAAATTTCATTATGTATGTATGCTTCATTTTCTTTCTATGTTCAGCTGTTGCTGAACGTCTAGGTTAATTCAGTGTGTTAGCCATTTTGAAGAGTGTAGCAATAAACACGAATGTGCAAGTATCTCAGCTATATGCCAGAGTCTGTATCTTTTTAATCACTCCAGTAAGGAAAGTTGCCTAAAGGTCTCTTCTTTTAATTAATCTCAACTATATCACTATATCTTAGCTACTGAGAGAAATGAGCTGATTTGTGCAGCAGATGTTGGATTGGTAGAATGAGAAACATAGCAAGGGAAATATGACTCAGTGGTAGAACAGTTGTCTAATGTGGGCAAGGACTTGGGTTCAGTCTTTAACACTGCAAGGAAGGAGAGAGAGTAAGAGTGTGAGAGAAGCAGGAAAGAGAGAGAGAGAGAGAGAGAGAGAGAGAGAGAGAGAGAGAGAGAGAGAAGGAGAGAGGGAAGGAGGAACAGAGACAGAGGTGCAAAGGAAAGAAGAAAGGGGAGAAAAGGAACACGCAAGGCTGCCTAAAGCAAAGCACTAAGGTGCCCAAAGTAAGCCTCTGGAGTGGGTTCCTCAAAAATCATGTATTCTAGGGATTTTTACCTGGTCTGAATTCACCAATCTTAGAAACATTCAGAAAAGGCACAAATAGAGGAGACAATGTTGGAGATTTTATGAAGAACTGCATCTAAACATGGGGAAATAGATATTTTGACAAACCTCTTCCAGTAAATACCATGGGTACCTTTGTTGAGGTAAGATACAGAGAAAGCAGGGTGTGTGCTATAGACTCTTACTTTCTTTGCAATGGAAGAAAAATGAGGAATAAGCATGAGCTAATTGCCTAAGACATCCATTACCATCATCTTATTGAATTCCATTGGGCCATTAAGGTAAATATTAATGTTTTATAACTATTTTATGGTTAACAAATGGAATCTTAGTTAAGTGTAGTCATTAGCTCAAGGCCTTAGAACTTACAGGGAAAAAAAATCTGAGTTTGAACTCAGGTCTGCGTGGCACCAAAGCCTGAGCTGCCACCATAAGATAGATCTCCACACATGTGAAGACATTTGAGGCATGATGTATGTGACAAGCATCCACACCAGAAAACAGTCATGTCACCAAATCAACTGGACAACTCTTGAGTGGTCCCCTGGGCCACATTGGGTAAACTAAGTTATGTGCCTAAAACAAACAAGACAGCCTTGGAAGATGAAATGCAATTAACTGCATTCTTTGATTTGTTGATGCGAGTCATCCACCAAGCAGTCTATAAACATGTGGCTAAAGAAAACCTTTAAAGCTGAGATCCCTAAAATCCATCCATCTAAGCAACACCAATCAGGGTGCATCATCAAGTCAATTGCCCATTGGGGAAAATAGCAATGGTCTGAAATCCCTAATTTTAAGGTCATTAATCTGGGGTGCAGGCCCAAACCACTGATTCCCTCCAAGTAAGGCAGAACCTATCCAGCCTCAGGCTTGAGAATAATTGACCAGATTCCTAAAATGGGAATAAAATCAGATTATAGTGGTAAATATGAGATAATATATTTATACGCAGACAAGCACACACATGGCTCTCAGATCTTAGAAGTCAGTGTACTATGTACATATTGGAAAATGATTGACAGGAATAATTTTGGTAAACAAGCAAAGGTTATACCCTGTAGTAATTGGTAAAAGTAAAGTCTCTATCTCACCACAGCATGTGGGATGATGACACCCAAATTAAGAAGCTGTAAAGATAGGGTGGAAGAATAGCTCAGTGATGGAATGTATATATAGCTATTTCTGAGGCCCAGGGTTACATCTTCAGTACACACACACACACACACACACACACACACACACACACACACACAATGCTATGTTTCTTCATTGAATACCAGGTGAGTCTCACTCAAGGTAGGAACAAAGATTACCATCCCAAATGGTTTTATAAACACAGATTCTTGGTGTCACCCTGGATTCTTATGTAGAAGGTCCAAGGTTCTTGATAGTTTCAAAAAGTAAGTCATGTCATTGGTCACCTTAGTCTGAGCCCTACAATTCTGATGGCTTAAAGTCAAAGACAACATAAAGAGGTGAGTATAGTGTGGTCAAGATCAGATGGAAATTCTAATATTTAAAATCTCTGTGATTATTGCCATATAGTTGAAGGTATATATGGAAGGACATACAGTTGGGGTCTTATATGAAGTTTAATCATTATTAATGTTGAGAATAATTTATTTACAACCATTACTAATTTCTTCTTCTTCTTCTTCTTCTTCTTCTTCTTCTTCTTCTTCTTCTTCTTCTTCTTCTTCTTCTTCTTTTTCTTCTTCTGCTCCTCCTCCTCCTCCTCCTCCTCCTCCTCCTCCTCCTCCTCCTCCTTCCTCCATGACAGTCTCATGTATCCCAATCTGGCCTTATACTCACTATGTAGAAGAGATGACCTGAATTCCTGATCCTCCTCCATCCATCTCAAGAGCTGAAGTTATAGGCATGTACAACCATGCCAGGTTTGTGAGTGCCAGCAATTGCTGTAGGGTTTTGTGCAACTTGGGCAAGCCCTCTACCAACTCATCTACTTCCTCACCCCATCCATGTTCTTCTTGAGAAGGAGAGTTTTAAAGGAAAAACCAAGGCACAAGAAGATTTTAGTAAATCATGGATTTGATAGCAAGTAACCTAATAGGGCTGTGTCAACAGAAGCTAAAGGAGAAGGAAGGTCTTTCTCTAGCAAACATAGAAGAAAAGCAAGCACAATAACTCATATATACTGCTATGGATTGCCCATTTGGATCATCCCACTAGAACTGAAATGAAAGTTCAGTTCTGTGGCAGCTTTTGACTACTTAAGCTTATGTTTTGGTTTTTAACATGGGCATGGACAAAAATAGTTAAAGTGAAAATTTTGTTTATTTTTGCAAATCAGGCAACATTAAGGTCACTCTGAAGGCCTAATTCAGTCTAGTTATTCAGGATTGTGTTTGTGCCTGTTCTCCTGTTCTCCCTTTTTCCTTTTTTTGTTTTTAACAGTATAATATTTGTTCAGGGAAAACATTGAGCAAAGTTTCTTAGTAAGTGGAGCAAGACAGGGAACAAGGGAACAGAAACATCAAGGGCTTGTGTAGGCGACACAGGTGTTCCAGGAGCAGCCTTTCTTCTGAAGAGGCAACACCCTGTCGCTGGAAGAGACTATGTTCTTGAGAATCTTGATTTGGATTTTTAAGTTGAGAACTGACAGAGTCCTGGACCAGGATGCAGAAAGTAATAGAAAGCCATTTGAAATTCCACAAAGGAGGTGAGAAACGGCCTGGCCCTGTGAGGGCAGAATGAGCTGTGGCTTGGCTTCACTGAGTGCTGCTCTTCAGTCAGATCACCTAGAAAGGAAACATAGCAGGGAAAGAAAGTAGAAAAGCAAGGGAAGGGGGGGAAGGAGGAAAAGAAGAAAAGAGTGGAGAATAAAGAAAAGGAGAAACAAGTAACAGGAACAAAGGAAAAGGGGAAATAGGGAAGTCATTCATTTTCATGTCACCAATTTATCTTGGGTATTCCTGTTTTTATATTTTTATTCATTGAAATTTTCTTTTAAATTAAAGATTAATTACAATTTACATTTTATATATTATATTTATGTCATTTTTTCCTTTCTTCCCTTCAAACCTTTCCATATAATTCTCCCTACTCTCTTTCAAATTCATGGCCTTTTTTTATTAATGTTTCACACATAAAATCTCATACACTGTATCCAGATGATATCACCCTTCATTTCCCCCTTAACTTCCCTGGGACACTTGTCACAACTCCCTTTTAATTTCAAGTCTTCCATTTATAATTTTTAACTAATAAGTTTATAAAATATATCGATTAATAGTTATGGGTGATACTTAAGACAGAGCTAGCAAATAATAAATCTTAGTCATTGGCCAGCAGCATTGTACCTAATGTAAGTCTCTGTGTGTTACTTGGGACCTTAAAGTGACAGCTTTCTGGGAAGATTTATCATTACAAATTTCAAGTCTTCTATTTATGATTTTTAACTAATTAGTTAATTTCTAACTCACTGAGTCCAGTTAACGCTGTTCTTATGTGCATGGGTGTCATGTCATCCATTGTGGCAGGGAAAACCTACCAGGGGCCATATCCCTAAAGAAAAGTCACTCTCTCCCACCATCCCTTAGCCATCATTTGTCAATAGCTCCTTGCCTAGGAACGGAGCCTTAGGAGCCCTTCTCCTCTCCTTGCTAGGATTTTTAATTCTCGTGAAATGAAATCTAAGAAACTATAATGGAGCCATTGACCTCAGGAAGGGTGCAGTTAGAGAAAAGGATACTAGAATACAGGTAAAATGATAGAAGGTGGGGGACTATTGAGAGCAGTAGTGTTCAGGGAGGTGGTAGAATGATGGGGATGTAGAACTATGAGGCCAGAGGCAGGCAAAACCAAAATGAATTAAGTACTTGGGAACTTGTGATCTTGCAGTCCAAGTACATTTATATCATCCACTACTCCCCATGGACCACGAAACATCAAGGAAGAGGGAACATAACAATGTAGGAGCCAGGAGATAGGAAGGAGTGCTGTGAAATGTTGTACTCTGGACATGACATGGCTGTTGAACAGATCATAGCATCTGTTCATAGCTACATAAGACCTGCATGAGAATGTCACTGTTTAAATTAATGGTTGTCAGCCTGTGGGTCATGACCCTTTTGGTGGTCAAATGACTCTTTCACAGGGGTCACCTAAAACCATCTGCATATCAGATATTCACATTGTGATACATAGCAGTAGCAAAATGGCAGTTATGAAGCAACAATGAAAATAATTTTATGCTTGGGGAATCACCACAAAATGAGGAATTGTATTAAAGGGTCACAGCATTAGGAAGGTTGAGAATCACTTATTTAAACTGTGTGCTACATATTATATGTTTAAATTAATGTTAACATGCTTTCTAAGAACAGCTAAGAATTAAGTACCATGGAAAAGAATACACACTTCACAGGGTAGCATTGGAGAAACACTAATTAGGTGTAAAGTAATCAAAGCATGACAAATGGCCAACTCACTATATCTTAATAAAGATGTAAGTAATTTGTTGATCAGTATAGGAAATGCTGAAAACAATTCTTTGTTGGTGAAATAGATGTACTTGAAGATACTTGCCTAGGCAGAAATCACCATGTAGGCCCAGTGATAAAAGAAGCATGAGAATCTAGCAAAGATAAAAGATTCATTCCCTTCCTATTGGCATCCTTACCTTAGGAATCTATTCAAGCTGTAGCTCCTATAACTTAGTAGGTGCACTGTCTGATCCCAACAAGAAGATAGGCTACATTGTACTGTTCCCACATTTGCTTCAAGTAACTCTTTTTATGGAGTTTTATGGTTTTCTGTGTGCCTTAAAGAATAGAGATGAGGGATAGGGAAATGGTTCAGTGTATAAGGCACTTAGCACATGAGCATGAGGACTGGAGTTGGAATCCTAGGAGCTCATGAAATGCCAGTCTACATAGTTCACATGTATCTATAATTCCAGATAGGAAGCAGAGGAAGAGAATCTTGCTAGCCTAGAGTACACATCAGTGATCAAGAAACACTGTCTCAAAGTAGAAGGTGAAGATCGACACTTAAGGTTGTCCTCTGACTTCCACACACATGAATTGCATGTGAGCACCTACTCTCATGTATGTGAATACACATAAATAGACATATACAAAAAGATTAGAAAAAAAATAGTGATGATGCTTTTTTACACCTGCTAACAAAAATAGCAAATACAATGTGCGTGCCCATTAATAAAATGTCATCTGTAATTCAGAAATCTATCAGAGATACATTTCACAGCAACATCAAGAAGGTGACTCAAGTCTCAACTGTCACTATTGCAAGTCATTAGAATGTACCCAAAAGATCCCAACAAATGTGAAGGGTGGCTTTTGTTCTCACCCTTATCAGCATTATTGAAACAAATATCTTGTGAGGATGTATTAAAGGTCTGGATTTTGAAACCCAATTGATTGGAAACAAAAGAAAAATTCCCAGGTAAAAGGGTAGATAAAGTGTGGGCCATGACAGAACACAAAATAAAACAGAGAAAGTATTTTGGGTAATCAGTATATCATTATTTCTTTCAAAAATCTTGCTAAGCAATTTAGTGAAAATGAGAAATAAAAATAGGAAAGACAGATAACCATGATGAGGACATTGGTGGCTATTAGGAAAGACTGAGAGGAGATGTAGTTTAGTGGACCTTAGAGAATGAGTAAGACCTCAACACAACAAAATGAGAGGCAAAGTATCTTAGCCATTGTTCTATTGCTGTGAAGACACCATGACCAAGGAAACTCATACAAGAAAGCATTTAATTTGGGAATTGCTTATAGTTTAGAGGCTTAGTCCAGTATCATCATGCTGGAAAGCAGGCAGGAGTGGTGCTGGAGCAGTAGCTGAGTGCTTTACATCCTGATCTATAGGCAGCAGGTGGAGAGAGATGGGGCAGGAGAGACTGCTGTGTCTAATTTGGGCTTTTGTACCCTCAAACCCCACTCCCAGTGACACCCCTCCTCCAACAAGGCCACACCTCCTCATCTTTCCCAAACAGTTCAACTAGGGATCAAGCATTCAAGCATTGCTTAGGTTCCTACTTGGGGTCATCCTTGTGGATCTCTGTACAATTCCCTAGTGCCAGATTTCTCTTTAAACCTATAGTAGCTCTCTCTATTGATGTGTCTCTTTTCTTGCTCTTCTGTATTCCTCTCCCCACTCAATCTTCCTGATCCCTCATGTCCTCCTCCCCCCTCCTCTTCTCCCCTCCTCGTTCTCCTACCTCCCTCCTCCCTTCTTCCACGCTCCCAGTTTGTTCAGGGGATCTTGTCCATTTCTCCTTCACTGGAGGACCTTGTATGTCTCTCTTACAGTCCTCCTTGTTTCCTAGCTTCTTTAGAGGTGTGGATTGTAGGCTGGTAATCCCTTTCTCTATGTCTAATATCCATATATGAGTGAGTACATACCATGTTTGTCTTTCTGCGACCGGGTTACCTCACTTAGGATGTTTTCTTCTAGTTCCATCCATTTGCGAATTCAAATTTCCATTTGAATTTCAAGATTCCATTGTTTTTTTTTTTCCCCTGATGAGTAATACTCCATTGTGTAAATGTACCACATTTTCTCTGAAAGACCCCCGAAGAGGTACTTTCGTAGAAGGAGATCCGAACCCAGGAATCAGGAGATCGAACCCACGAACTTGGATGCAAAAGCAAGAGGCTTTATTGGAGACGCGGGTACCCGGGGCAACTTAGCTTCTGTGAGGCCAAGCGCGCCGAGCCAAGGGAAAGGGGTCCTTATATAGGGAAAAAGGCGCAAGCTAGAAACAGGGATTCTATTGGATAATTCTAATGAGGCATTGTACAGAGCTATTCCCATTGGTCAATGTAAATGAGGCGCTATACAGGGTTATTCAAATGAGGCGAAGTATAGAGTCATTCAAATGAGGTGAAATACAGAGTCTTTCAAATGAGGCGAAATACAGAATCATTTCTATTGGATGGTTCAATTGAGACACAGAGCCATTCCAGATCAGCATATTCTCAAGGTCTGGTGTCTGGTACAACTGACTCAATTCCCCCCCCCCTCTGCATCCAGATGGCTGACCTTGGGGGCGGAGACCTTGGGACAGAGTGTTTCTCATCAGGTGGGGGTGTGGGGGTGGAGACCTCGGGCCGGCCTAACTGGTGCTCTCGCCCTTGGGCCAACGCACCTGGTGCTCGTTGCTCGGCCCCAGCCCCGAGGCGCAGTGCCAGGCGGGGCGGGCCGGGGGCGCGAGCCCTGCCGGGGTGAAGGCTTGGGAGGCCCCGGCAGCTCCGCGGCCCCCGTGTCCTTGGCCTTGGAGGCGGCTCCCCGCTCGCAGCTCCTGGACAAGCAGCACCGCTGCTCTCCCAGCTCAAGTTCCCCTTCCAGGCGCCGCCCACGCTGCATTCTCCAGCCCCTGGCCGAACCCTGGCCCTGCCCTGCTCAGTCCCCGCTGCGCTGCCCTCGGTTAACTGCTCCTCCCGCCTGCTCCAGAGAGAACACCCAGCACCGGCACAGGCGGGGAAGACAGATCATCTCCATCCATTCTTTGGTTGAGGGGCATCTAGGTTGCTTCCAGGTTCTGGCTATTACAAATAGTGCTTCTATGAACATAGTTGAACAGATGTCCTTGTTGTATGAATGTGCATCCTTTGGGTATATGCCTAAGAGTGGAACTGCTGGATCTTGAGGTTAGACTGGTTCCCATTTTCCAGAGAAACCGCCATACTGATTTCCAAAGTGGCTGTACAAGTTTGTACTCCCACAAGCAATGGAGGAGTGTTCTCCATTCTCTACATCCTCTCCAGCATAAACTGTGCTTGGCGTCTTTTTTATTTTAGCCATTCTGAAAGGAGCATAAGTGACCTGAAGAATTCTACCTGGGAACTCCTGATGGTATCTCAGAGTTGTTTTGATTTGCATTTCCCTGATGGCTAAGATGTTGAACACTTTCTTAAGTCTCTTTCAGCCTTTTTAGATTCCTCTATTTAGTTCTGTACCCCAATTTTAGTTGAATTATTTGATGTTTTTGTGACTAGCTTCTTGAGTTCTTTGTTTATTTTGGAGATCAGCCCTCTGTCTGATGTGGGGTTGGTGAAGATCTTTTCCCATTCTGTGGGCTGCAGTTTCGTCTTGTTGACTGTGCTTTTGCCTTACAGAAGCTTCTCAGTTTCAGGAGGTCCCATTTGTTAGTTGTCAATCTCAGTTTCTGTGCTTATGTTCAGGAAGTGGTCTCCTGTGCCAATTTGTTCAAGGGTACCTTCCACTTTCTCTTCTAAGAGATTCAGTGTGGCTGGATTTATGTTGAGGTCTTTGATCCATTTGGATTTAGGTTTTATGCATGACAATAGATATGGATCTATCTGCAATCTTCTACATGTCTGCATCCAGTTATGCCACCACCATTTGTTGAAGATGCTTTCTTTTTTTCCATTGTGTAGTTTTAGCTTCTTTGTCAAAGATATAGTTGTATGGGTTAATATCTGGATCTTCAATTCGATTCCATTGGTTTACCTGTCTGTTTTTGTGCCAATACCAAGCTGTTTTCACTACTATAGAGCTTGAAATCAGGGATGGTGATGCCCCCCAAAGTTCCTTTATTGTACAGGGAGTTGTTTTGGCTATCCCGGGTCTTTTGTTTTTCCATATGAAGTTGAGTATTGTACTTTCAAGGTCTGTGAAGAATTGTGCTGGGATTTTGATAGGGATTGCATTGAATCTGTAGATTGCTTTTGGTAAGATTGCCATTTTTACTATGCTGATCTTACCTATCCAAGAACATGGGAGATCTTTCCACTTTCTGGTCTCTTTAATTTCTTTCTTTAATGACTCAAAGTTTTTGTCATACAGGTCTTTCACCTATTTGTTTAGGGCTACCCCAAGATATTTTATATTGTTTGTGGCTATTGTAAAGGGTGATATGTCTCTGATTTCCTTCTCAGCCCCTTTATTATCAATATATAGGAAGGCTACTGATTTTTTTGAGTCAGTCTTGTATCCTGCCACTTTGCTGAAGGTGTTTATCAGCTGTAGGATTTCCCTGGTAGAATTCTTCAAGTCACTTATGTAAACTATCATATCATGTGCAAATAGTGAAAGTTTTACTTCTTCCTTTCCAATTTGTATCACCTTGATCTCCTTTTGTTGTCTTATTGCTCTAGCAAGAACTTCAAGTACAATATTGACTAGATATGGAGAGAATGAAACATCTTGAGCTGCCTATCCACAGTGACTCTGTCCTCACAGGCATTCTTCTCTTAACCCATCACATCACCAGGACCGCTATCATCAGTTACTTGTAATAACAAGTGGATGTTGCCCCTGCTATTTATCATGAACTTGGAGTAGAACTTTGTGTCAGTGCAAGTTCTCAAACACTTCTTGCTTAAGGGATAGATGGTATAACTCTGTGTCTCCTTGATGGTGTGACCTGTTTCCTTCCTGACTCCAGTGAGGAACAAATCAATGAACACATAGATGTTCAAAGTAGTCATAAAACGAGAGGTCAATTGCCATGTCATCCTATTAATTCAAAACCAGTGTACTGGCAGGAAATATCAACAATGTCCAATTAGGTTCAACTTAAAGAGGAAACTTCTGCAAACCAATGGTAGATGCAATGAGTATTGTTAGGAAGGGTCCAATTCTCTGGAACCAGAATGAATCAACTTAATAAACAATTCATCAAGACTGGCTGAAGATGAAGAAATTCTAACTGCCATAAATAAATGAATACTTTGCTCAGCCTCACTGGTATTCAACAGAGTTCAAAACTGCAGTGATATCAAATCTTAAACCCATTCTATTAGCATACATTTTAAAACAGATTGCACTAAAGGATGTGGTTAAAAATGTGGTTGCTTAAACTGTTGCGACCACTTTAGAAATATCTGATTTATTTCGGAATAGGAATGCCTTATAATTCAACAATAAGACTTCTCATACTTTATCCTAAATTTCTTCAGTATGAGAAAGCCTAGTGCATAAGCTAGGTCTATACACAGATATCTAATGTAGTGCAACATGAAGTAGCTTAAAATTGAGAGAATCTAACTCTGAAGAGGGAAATGGACAAATCAGCGGTCATTACCCAGTGGATACTACACAAGAGTTGAAATGTATGAAGGAACTGAACCAGTGAGTGAGAAAAGCAAGTTACAAAAAAAGGGCTAGCATATGTGTTGTGGAACTTTAATAGTACCCCAAATATTGGTCTGCGGATGTGGATAGAAAAAAAAGGCATGAATGCTAATTTTTTGCATGAAATTGGAAATGCAGTATTGCATCAGAGGGGAGACACTGAGAAAAAGGATGGAGAGGTGAACATCAGTCTAACCTTTAAAAAACATTGTTTAAAAATGGAGCTCTTACCATATTTAGCAAAATGTCAACTTGTCTTCCAAGCAGGTGGTAGTGGCATTAGTGTCTAATGCCTGAATGTTTGGAGTCTCATGTAATATTTTTGTGAGATAGGGTTTCTCTTTGTAATAGAGCCCTGGCTGTCACTTTTTAGACCAAGCTGGCCTAGAAATCACAGAAATTAATATGCCTGCCTCTACCTCCTAAGTTCTGGAATTAAAGGCATGGGCCACCAGGCTTGGCAATGTATAAAAATGGGAAGATGGCTGAGAACATAGTTCAGTGTTTCAGAGCTTGTGTAGCAAGTATAAGGCTCTAGGTTAGGTCATCTGCTTTGAAAAAAAAAAACACATAAAGAAAACCAATTTCCATAGTAGCTGATAGGATGAGTGACAGAAGATTGCTCATTCTGTCCTCTGAGCCAGTTCCAGTCTATTTCATCTGTGATCAAACACACGAGAGTAACCTGGAACTTATTATCTCTAAGGATGAATAGAAGACAGAGCTGGGGACCTGAGTTCCCTGGTTATTATCCATGCAAGCTTCAGTTGGCAAGAATAAACTCCCACAGTTGTGGTGGCTCATGCCTATAGGATTTGCTGGAGGAGACTGAAGGCAGCCAAATCTCTATGAGTTCAAGACCAGCCTGATCTACAGAATGAGTTCCAGGACAGCCTGTGCTGTTTCACAGAGAAATCTTGCCTCTGCCTCCCAAGTTCTGGGATTAAAGGCATGTGCCATTACTGCTCAGCTAGCTCAGTGGGTAGAACATAAGACTTTTAATCTCAGGGTTGTGGGTTCATGCCCCATGTTGGGCATGGGGTTATACATGAACTCACAGAGGTAATAAAAGCAATTTATTAAAGGCTGCAGTGAAAGGAACAAACACAAAACACAGATAAGGCTGAAGCCAACGCTGATCTCGTGCCACCTCTCCACTGCAGGTCCTGTCCAATCACTCCAAGCATGAGGCAGAGCAAAAGAAGGCGAGCATGCTTTCCTCTCGGGCTTCTCAGTTTCTCACATAGCACCCCAGGCCATGCCCTAAGATGGGTACCCCAAAGCTATCTGTGGAATGAATTCCCACAAGTCCCTTAAGACACATTCACAGGTTCTTGTTAAGCTCACTTTCCTGAGCAGAAGGTCTTGGTTCCTTAGTGGGAACACCCACCAAGCTTCAGAAAGGAAAAATAGGTCAGAGGAACAATGACAGATGGATAGCAGTGAGGTTCTGGAGCTGTGGTGAAGACTCAACCTTGCTTTTTACCCCCACACTAGCAACAGGATGAGCTCCTCTACCGTGTTCTAGCTCAGAGGATGTCGGTGTACATTATCTCATTAGATACCCACAACACCCAAGACATCAAAAAAGTGTCCTGGATTGCAAAAGTGAGAAGTGACGGGGCAAAGATTCAACAAATTAAGGGATTTGGGCTTGTAGGTAATAAAAGACATGAACCTGCTCTCTTCTCTCTCTCTCTCTCTCTCTCTCTCTCTCTCTCTCTCTCTCTCTCTCTCTCCTCTCCTTTCCCCCTCTTTCTCTCACTATATAGCCCAACCTTAGTCGGGAAGTTGTAATTCCCCTGCCTCAACTTCATGATTACTGGGTATGCTGACCACTTTGATGTCAACTTGACACAAGCTAGAGTTATCTGAAGAGAGGGAACCTAGATTCAGAAACTGCCTCCATAAGATTCAGCTGCAAGGTGTTTTCTTAATTAGCAACTGATGCGTGGACTAACCCATTGTGGGTGGTGCCATTCTTGGGCTGGTGGTTCTGAGTTCTATAAGAAAGCAGGCCAAACAAGTCATTACAAGCAAGCCAGTAAAAAGCACTCCTCCACGGCCTCTGCATAGGCTCCCACCTTAAGGTTCTTGTTGAAGTTCAAGGTTCATACTTGAGTTCCTGTTCTGACTTCCTCCAATGATGAACAGTGATATAGAAGTGTAAACCGAATAAACATTTTCTTCTTCAGTTTGCTTTTGGTTATGGTGTTTCATCATAACTAAGACACTGGGACTATCAGACATGTCTGGGCCTTGTCTCCTGATTGTATCTGAAGAGTCAATACTACCTTTTTTATACCACCTTGCAGGTAATGACATTAGTATTTTGCTCATCTACTTTATGTTTGTATTGTGCTTGTACATATACATAATATGGTTTTGAAATGATAACACAGACAGTTATAAGAATGGAAATGGGGTTGTGGTATAAGGAACATAAAGAATTAAATATACTAAGCCCAGGGCCAGGGGTGATAAATTAATGTGAAATATGACAGGAATCTAGTTTAATGACAGGAATTAAGTTTAATTGTCTGATCAAGCAAGGCTTATCAGAGTCTCCATTGAGGAAAAGCAATATCTCCTTGGACCTTAATTATACAAAGAAAAGATCATGTTAACTTGCATACACCAAAAGGGAATAGTTACAATTGTGTTTTGTTTTGCTTCCATGCTGTCCTCAATGATGCAACCATTTCTCTGATTGATTTTCATTAATCTTAACATTTCAAGTGTACACATCATAATTATATGGGCATATTATATATATATATATATATATATATATATATATATATATATATAGAGAGAGAGAGAGAGAGAGAGAGAAAGAGAGAGATTTGAGGGTAGAGGAGAGAGAGGAGGGAATATAAATGTTATTACAGAGAATTTGCTCTTTTAGGAACTGGACTGAAAATGTAGCTCAGTTGGTAGAGTGCACCAAACTCTGGGATTGACCCACAACATTGCATAATTAAGGCTCAGAGGAGCAACCCCTGTAATCCCAGCACTTAGGAATTGGAGGTAGGAGAATTAGAAGTTCAAGTCATCCTTGACTACATAATGACTTCTAGGCAAGCCTGCACTACATGATAATTTGTATCAAACAAACAGAAAACAGACACTTAAGAATGTGCCCTTTTTCTCAGTCAACAATCTGCAAGATTCACTTACATTGTTGGAGGTTGTAATTATTCCTTATTTGTAATTTATATGTACCAGAGATGTTTATGTTTCATTAACATGTATACCAAGAGTTGAATCTTTGTGTCAGCTTCTCTACTTGCCAGAAAAATAAACCTAAAGTAATTTTGAAACTCAGTTTGCTCACGTGTAAGTGAGTTGAAATACACCTAATGAATTTGTAATGAGGATTAAAGAAGGTACCTATATTAGTCAGGTGCTTTTTGAGGAACAGATCTGATAGGATGAATATATACATATACACTAGAATAATTTATTAAATCAGCTTATCTTAACATGCTCACAATAGTTGTGTCCTACTCGAGAGGCTGAGAGTCCAATAGCTGCTTAGCCTAGGAGACTGAACTCCTCAGCAGTCCCACTCTGGCACCACAAACCTAGAGGTTCCCTGGAGAGCTGCTGGCCCTAAGTCAATGAAGGCAACATGGAAAGGCTGGATCCGGTATCAGTGAAGGGATGGGCAGCATCAACAAAAGGGTTAATCTACTCAGTGGCAAGAGCAAAGGCCAAGCAGACAAAAGTCAAGTAACCTTTCTCCTGCCCTTTTTCATCTGGGTTGCTACCCAAAGGAGCCTCCCACCCTGGGGGTCTTCCCATGTCACTTAAGGCAATTAGGACAGTTCTTCAGTAGAGGCTTTCTGTGAAGGTCATTCTAATTTGTGGCAAGTTGATGGTATAACCAAGCACCACAGCATGCCTACAGGTAAAGCATCAATTGTACAGAGGACATTTAGAAAGGTAGTTAGCTCCCTCTCTTCCCTACTTTGTCAAAGAAAGTTAGCCACAATTAGGAGCATTCATCTCTTGCACTCCAAATATTAATAAATTTAGCATCTACAGTTAGAGAGGGTCAGAGAAGACACAAAGCTTTTCATCATTCAGAGTCATTGCAACAAGGAAGGATGAGGCAACAATAAGAAAATTAAGTTATAATCAAAACAACAATTACAAAGTATTCACAAACAAGGTAAGGATGCACGGGCAGATGAAGCCTTTCACACACACACACACACACACACACACACACACACACACACACACACACACACACACACACACACACACACACACACACACACACACACACAGAGAGAGAGAGAGAGAGAGAGAGAGAGAGAGAGAGAGAGAGCGCACTGGCCCCAGACCATACTAATAAAGGAGGGTTTCCCTGGACTGTTGATGGTTGCAGACGGGAAGTAAATAATACTTGTGGAAGAGAAACTATCTCAGATTATATCAGCTGACAGAAACAGTAAACAGATGGCATGGACAGGAAGCACTTTATTCTAGTTGGCTGGAGTGAAAGATTTGTTAAAGCGAAGATTTGGAGACAGTGTTGAGTGTGTTAATTTATTGATTCAGCAACCAACCATATGATGATATCTTTTCTCTTTGTAATAAGGGTCTCACTTCATAACTCTGGTTGTCCTGGAAATCAGTGGTTTGTGTGGCCTACTCTGGATTCGAACATACTACAATCCTGCCTCAGCCTCATGATTTCCAGGATTACAGGCATGGGCCACAATTTTCAGCCTGGTCCTGCTTTTCTCTATGTTCTCTCATTTGAGGGATGCACACATTATGCATTATGACACACATACATGACAATTTACCTTTAGTATTATTTTACTTTAAAATGTATTGCTAAATGCATGTAATTACTTTAAAAGTAATAAATGGAAAGAATTCGAATGTTATACATTACACAAGCTAAGGAAAACAAAACAAAGAAAGAAAAACACATGTTAAATTAAGAAACATCACACCTTGCTGCTCAGTTCTCAGAGAGAGGGTAGAGGAAGGACTGAGATGGTGGGAAATAGATCATGTGCTGTGGGAAATACTTGGAAGCAAAGCTCACAATGTTTGGGGAATGAAAACAAGCTTGGAAGGAGTTAAGATGAAGATAATAGGGAGGAATGGAGGTAGAAAGGACAGACAGCTGGTTGTCAAACTGTCTTGATACTTGTGGGCCAGCTCATGCTTAGGATTGCCAGTTATGGCTTGGAAGACCCACCCTGTATCACAGAAACAAAAACTTGTGCCACCATGTCCACATTATAAAGAAAGGAGGTAGTATTCCCTCCCAAACAGCTCTCATCTGCCTTTTGTTAATAGATAAGTCTTTAGAATACTTCTTTGAACCTCAGTTTTCTTCTCTTAAGATTGCTGAGTGTTGTGAATTAAATAATGCATAATAGTAACAAATACAGTGTAATAAAATATAACCACCATAGCAGAAATTTTCCTTTAAAACAAATTCCATAAACAACAATAGAAACATTAGAGAAAGATCTAGAAACTCAAAGTGTGACAGATAAACCCAGATGAGGATAAAGAGACATTGTGAGAAAGTGGCAGGCAGAGATGAAAGGAGAGGAAGAAAGAGAATTTAATCTATCCCTACCACAGTGATGGGTCAGCTGGAGAAATGTGTACCAGGCTCCAGAAGCAGGAGGGTCTGTGAAGTTGACTGAGCAGCATTTGCCTTGACAAACAGTTTTTATCCCATTTCCTACCTGGCTCATAAAATCTCATTAGCAAAGAACAAATGTTATGTTGTGCTGGGGAGCCCCATATCATGGAGATGGTCTTTGGTTGGGTTACAGGCTTGGGCCACCAGGCCTAGTTTGTACAATGCTGGGAATTAAGCCTAAGGTTTTCATTCATGCTAGATAAGCATAAAAACCTAGTGAGCAACGTGCTGTCTTCTGCAAGTAACAGTATATTCAGAGACCATCTCATGAGTCCTTCCCTTTCTTTGGCTCCTCCCAAGGATTCTGTTTATCTTTTAATTGCTTCAAGGAAACCCATTTCAAAAATAATATATATTCCCTATAATCCAATTTTAAATGAATTTCTTAGTCATACTGTGATGGTTTGACTAAAAATGGCCCCCATAGGCTCATAGGGTGTGGCATTATTAAGAGGTGTGGCTTTGTTGGAGGAAGTCTGTCACTGGGGGTGGGCTTTGAGGTTTCAGATGTTCAAGCCAAGCCCAGTGTCACTCTTCCTTCTTGGGGCCTGCCAGTCCAGATGTAGAATTTCCAGCTACCTCTCAAACAATGTGTCTGCCTGAATGCTGTCAGGCTTCCTGCCATGAGGACAATGGACTAAACATCTGAACTCTAAGCCAGCCCCAATTTAATGTTTTCTTCTAAGAGTTAGCATGACAATGACATCAGTTGTCATGGTAATAATGACATCTATCCACAGCATTAGAAATCCTAAATAAGACAATGTCTCATAGGAATGTGGCCTGCATTCCTTTCACTGTCTCTGAATGGTATGAGAGAATTAGGCTATTGGTCTACTTTCATTCAGTGTATAAATTAACACCTTTAGATGAAGAAGATAAACTATATTAAATTCAAGTTACTTTTCTTCTGACTCAGAGGAAAAAATGTTACCTTATTTTATTTCCTTACTTTTTAAATTTTATTTTTTAAACTTTATTATAAAACTGTTACAAATTAAAAAATAATCACATACCAAAATTAAAGAGACCCAAGGACTATAATTTAATGAACTTCTATATAGTTAGAGTATCCATTAGGAATGGAAGCTGGGGAGCTCCACATTGGATTTTATTCTTTTACTATCAAATATAATTTTATGCATTTACATACCATCAAAAATGAAAAATCGGTCACAGAATCAGAATTTCAAAAACAACTAGCTGTATCTCCTCTTCCATAACTCATGTTCATTAGCTCCATCCAGCCATTCCTTATCCATCAATGCATTACCTTTCTAATTCTCTTTTTACATGTTATATAAAGCCCAAATGTACATTCATTTGCATAAATACATACATTATTAACCACATTCTGCATATGAGGGAGAACATGCAGGGTTTTTTCTTTATAAAATTGCATGACCTCAGTTAATATTATACATTTCTAAGTCCACCCACCTTTCCTTTAAAGTTTCTGATTACATTTTTCTTTATAGCTGAATAGTATTCCATTTGATATTATACCAAATTTTTATTGTTCATATGTTAATAGACAGCTAGATTGAACTAATTTTTTGCCTTAATTCCATTTCCTTACATTTTAAATATGTATTTTACATTTAACTTTTCAATAAATCTAGAATTTATATTTTGGCAAAGATAGCTAACAATTTTCCTTTATTATTCTTAACCAATCCTCTTAGTAATCACTAAACAAACCATTACTTTGCCATTAATTTTAGTATTTTAGTTGTTATGTCTTGTTAACAAATAAGGAATGTTTCAGTGTTGTATGTGCTGTCTTATTGAACTATCTGCCAGTTACTCATTAATAGCTTATTAATTAATTTTGTAGCTTTATAAAAACTTTTGATGTGTGTACAAGAAGGGACCAAACAATGTTCTTTCTTTGTCAGACTAACACAGCATATCTTATTAATGTATGACTAGATACATATCATTAATGCTTTTTTATAATTCATCATTTTAATTGACACACAATAATTGTACATACTATTGGAGGAAAGCATAATGTTTAAATGCACATGAACTTCACTCTTTATTTCTTAAATATTTGGGGAATATTCCATGTAAATTTTGGAAATAATTCAAGTTACATCAAGAATGTCTGGATGTTACTGAATTGTAGTTTCACTGAAATCATTCATTTAGGAAGGATGACAACCATCCTGCCTTCACCTTCTGAAACATGAAGAACTGAACCATATTACTGAAGTTTCCTATCTTTTTGTTCTCTTCTAAGATTGTTTTATTCCCCAGCTGATTTTCACATGCATTGCCAGTCATCCTATAATGCACTTATTTACAAAACCACATATTTGATATTATCAGGATCTTTTTGCAACTTGCTCTGACACCCAATTTATCTTAGTCTACTTTGCTATTCCTTGTCCTATTTGAACTACTATATGGCACTTGTGTGTATGATTATGACAATTCATTGTGCTATTCTTAAACAGATTAGCATTAGGTTGTAACCAGCATTTACTTCCCATCTTCTGTGCCATTTAATTTTAGGCAAATCTGAACAAAATAGACTGTTTAGTTTGTTTAATCCCACAGGGGAATCTGCATATAACAGAAGTTGAGGCTGATCTATTTATATTTTATGGATAACCAAAAAAGATCTTTATCTTCCAACTTTATTTTATTTCCTAACTATGTGATTTGTGTTCTTGTTCCTCCTCATGAATGAGCTTTCAAATAATTCTGGCCTTAGTTGTGACAGCATGGGAATTCTCATTGCTTTAACTTATTTCCCGAATTTGGCTGAGGTAACTTCACTTTCATAATGTGTTGCAAGGAATTATCCATAGAGTCAGTGAAGCCTCATTCATAGGACTATCTCTCTGTAGTTGTCTAAATATATGTGGTAAGATGGATGAGAGGGAAAAGGATTATGTCTAAGGAAGGGTAGTTTAGACTTTTCTCTGAGTGTTCATCTGGGCCTATTCTATCAAGTGTCAGTCACTTGGCACACAATTCCTGCTTCCAACTCTACCTCCATTTTAAACTCTGTATCTATCTGGTTTTGGTGATCTCTTAACTTGATTGCTAGTTTGAGTCTGATTTTATTCCCTGGGGTTTCAGTTTCCTAAAGAAAGCCTTGAATTTTCCCTCTTCATTTTTTTTAAAAATATATTTATTTTATGTGTATGTGCATGTGCCTGAATATATGTGTATGTGTACCACATGTAGGTAGAAACCTTCAGAAGTCAAAAGAGATCCTTTGGTTTCTATGAACTATAATAGTACAAGGTGGTTGTGAGCCATCGTATGGGTGCTGGAAACCAGAGGCAGGTCCTCTGCATGAACAGTAAGTTCTCTTAATCACTAGACCATCTCTCTGGCCCTTCTCCTTCTTTATTTTTGGGAGACAGTCAAAGACACAGATTTTGGAGCCAAACTGCCTGATCTCAAGTCTCAGTTCTACCAACTTACTATAAGAAGGATCTTGACCTTGACTTGGTTATCAAACATCTCTGGTTTTCTCAAATATAAAATAAGATTAATGAAGAAGAGTTGGGCTGAGCTAAAGGAGTGCTAATCTCTAAGTGACTTTGCTGTGAGAAATTTTAATTATTCTCTTGACTACTAAGAACATCTTCAAATCCAACTCAAGCACCCAAATAATGTCTGGTCACAATATTGCTACCATCAGTGTCATTCATGCTTTCACCAAGTTTAGCATCTTGGTATTGTAGTATTCTAATTTCACAAAAAGTTAGTGGTGACCGATATGCTTATCTTTCATGCAAACCTCTTCAATCTTCTTGTACTTGTAACCATGAAAATCAGAGCATGGAATATGCCTCAGCAAATGCAGAACTTTCTGTTTCTGGTTCCATCTAACCTTTGAAATTCATGATTAGATGATCCAGGATATTTCAAAAGAAGTAGATTTTCAGAATTACAGTGTATTAACCTGATGATGAAAGAGCATTTGCTTACTTTCCAAACAAAATGTGGTCTTGAGAAATCTGGCTAGCATGATGAAAGCATCATATTGACTAAATTCTCTCTAATTCTTGGTGTATATTATAGTCAACTACTGTACCTGGAAATTTTTTTCTTTTTATTATGTTTTTATTATCTAAAACAATTTTAAATTTAAATGTATTTTTGATCATAAGCTTCTTCTTCCCCAAGTCCTTCCAGATCTTCTTTCTCTCCCTACCCACAAAACTTTTAAATTAATTTTCAAAAATCAGTGTCTTTTTTTAACTTGAGTACCAGTGCCCTCTAGGGTATATTTACCCCACCTGGGTGATAAAATTATATTGGTGTAAAAGGAGTGTTTTTCCAAATTTTATTTCTTGGTTTTATAATCATATGCCTGTGTGAAACATTTGTAACAGAATTAGGATGTTCTACATTCTCAGAAATATGAGAAAAAAACAGTGCTCGGAGGAAACTACCATTTATACCATTTAAAATACCTTTGTTCTTGTTCCTTCAGAGATTAATTTTTGGATGAAGCCTCAGAAAGTAAGATACATTCTCTAATAATTGTTTGTATTTGATTTGTCTTGTGTATCTATAATGTATTTTGACCTGGGAATGGAAACTGCTTCCTCCCTTCTTGTTTTCCCCTTTGCCACTTGACAACTGAGAAATCAATAATACCTTGAAAATTAGAGCACTGCTGTAGAAACGATGCAATTACTAAACTCGAGATCAGTGGATTCTGGAGTCAGATGTTGGGAAAACAAAAGACAATCCCCACACCTTAAGACTCTGCTACTTGCCAAACACTCATTTCCACTGTGTTTTCCTAGACAGACAAGATACATTGTGGCATCTTCATAGTGGGGTAGGTGTGACAGTGATAAAGGGGATGATAGGAGAAGCAAAGAGCCTAGTTACTAGGTAATCATAATTTCTAATTGACATAATCATTTACTGAGAGCCTATATTTAAGATCTGTTTTGTAGACAGTGTGAATGCATAGGATAGAAAAGCTTCTGAATATAGCAGTGCAATCATTTTCTTTTGTTCATGGATTTTAGGTGAGTAAATATAGAAGAGAGAGCCTGGCTCCTTCTACCTTGTTCCTGGAAGTAAGGATGTTATTTCATGGTTGGAGATGACTATTTGATATCCACCTGTTCGACATTCCAATTTGCTAAAAGGAGAAAGAGAGATATAGAAATTCCTTTTATCATTTTCTAGAAACTTGACACATGTCCTTACTGTCTCATTGGCTAGAACTTTTTTCATTTGTCTCTACCAAATTTCAAAGAAAATAAAAGACATTCTTTATTCCCAAAAGTCAAGTGACTTACTAAAAATCATGAGAAGGAAGAAATTGATATTGAGGGATGTGGTTTAGGCACAAAGACTTTTTTTTTTTTTTTGGTTTTTGACACAGGGTTTCTCTATATTGCTTTGGAGGCTGTCCTGGAACTTGATCTGTAGACCAGCCTGGCCTTGAAATCACAAAGATCCACCTTCCTCTGCCCTCCGAGTGCTGGGATTAAAGGCATGAGCCACCAATGCCCAGCAACAAATTTTATAAGAAGTCCAGTAGAGTAGTAATAATATTCTAGTTAGTGAGTTGCTGGAAATGTTGAAAAGAACTTAAACAAAAAAAATCCAGGCAACAAATATAAATGTGAGTTGTCTTCATCAAAACAGTAGAATGGCCGGGTGTTGGTGGCCCATGCCTTTAATCCCAGCACTTGGGAGGCAGAGGCAGGCTGATCTCTGTGAGTTCGAGGTCAGCCTGGTCTCCAGAGCAAGTGCCAGGATAGGCTCCAAACTACACAGAGAAACCCTGTCTCGAAAAACAAAAACAAACAAACAAACAAACAAACAAACACAGTAGAATGTTCTATTCTGCTAGGTTCAGTTCTGTACATA
Organism: Cricetulus griseus; assembly: GCF_003668045.3. Taxonomy (NCBI): domain Eukaryota; kingdom Metazoa; phylum Chordata; class Mammalia; order Rodentia; family Cricetidae; genus Cricetulus; species Cricetulus griseus. Next base: position 106,097,650 of record NC_048600.1, read on the forward strand.
ACTCAAGTTCTGTATTTTCTTCCAAACTTACTTATTTATGTGGTGGAATCCTAGTTTGGCTTGTCCAGACATGCCCCCTCACTGCCTTTACATAGAGTAGTGTGATGGCACTTGCTATGAAATGCAGGCTCAGTATGTTCTAAGTGGATCATCACCTGCATAAATGCCAAAGAAGTTTTGGGCAGACAGAACATGTAAAGATAAAGCAATAATAGTAACAACAAGAATAACTCCATAGGGTTTTGAATAACCTTATGTCCAACTTGAGCTGATTGAATTGAGTAAGTCACTGTGTCTGTTTTCCCAACTGGGTTTTCTCGGGTTTTGTTTTAGAAAGGGCACAACCCGGTTGCACAAGCTTCGTGAACTCAGGTATTTTGTCATTTCTAGGCTCAGGTACTATTCCTGAAATTTCCTTAGTACATGGATTCATAAGTGTCACAAATGTCCTCTTAGACTCCTAAACTCTCCTTTGGTCAATCAGGGTTTTGTCTTTCCTCCTAAAGTTTGTTGACTCAGATTTTAGGTAGTAGAAACTCATGCCCCTAGTCCTCATGTTGACATCAATGTTTTAAAGGGAGACTCTAAAACAGGAAGAACAAGTGAAATGAATCCTGAATTTGATGAAGTCAGTTATGTGACTCAGACAATGTAATGACCAATAAAAAAGGAAAATTGGCCAATGACAAAAGAGCTATTATGATGCATTAAAAAAGAATAGGTGAGCTACTGAAGAAGAGTTGGGTGTAAAAGACATGGGAAAGAAAATTATATCCATCCTCCTACATTTAAATGTATTAGAGATCATCATTTTGTCCATTTTCTTTTTTGTTAGACTAATGTTATCATTTGATTTACATTGGTATTTCAAGTATAATGATAGTCTATCATGAAAATTAACTCAGAAAATGGGGGAGTGGAGAAAAGCTGAAGTGTGGGTGTTCTTTAAATCCTGTGGAACATTTCTAAGTGCTTTTTTTCTGTGTCTTTTTCTCTCTTTCTTGTGTGTACTAAACATTTTTTATTTGACATCAGTATGCCTATTATCCCTATTTTTGTGGTAAGCAAGGAATAACATTCACTCTTGAAAAGGGCCTAATTCACTTAGACTAACAGGCAAGAAGTACAAATTTAAAATAGTTAAAGTAATTAGATTGTTGCAGCCATTAGATAGCTAGAAAACATGCCAGATTACACAATAAGGGATCCTGGAACAAAGAAAGGACAGTAGGTTACAAACATGTGGGTTGCAAATATAATGTATTTTAGCTAGTAAAAATGAATTAGTCCTACTTCAATGATGTAATAAACATACCATACTAATACAAGATGAAAATAGTAGAGGAGGATTATTTATGAAATATGTATTATATGTGTACAACAACTGTAATTTTCTATAAATAAAAATGTAAATTGAAATGTGAATATACATACAAAGAGAGAGAGAGAGAGAGAGAGAGAGAGAGAGAGAGAGATACATAAGGTGAGAGACACAAAAATCCAGAGATAGGAGAGAGAGAGAAAGAAAAACAGACACAAGAAATGGTACTCTACAATGACTTTTTCTCATGTTTACTTTTCCCCTCATGATTACTGGCATCTTTCTCGATCTCATTTTGTAGATTTTTTTTCTACACAACCTCTAAATCTTAGACCTCTCAGAGCTTCAGTGTGGGTGCCCTTTTGCACCCTGAACAGATTTTTACATCCTTCTTGGTGACCTTATTAAAACTTGTAGCTTTAAATACCATCTGTGAGTCAAAGAACCACAGGTGTGGGTCTCATCTTAGCTTTTCTGAGAGCTCATCTCATACCACAGCTGGCTTAGTATCATCTTTCCGCCTTCTTGAATGAAACACTCAATTTCACCTTATGCTTAAAGTCTGTGCCCCCCAATTCCCTGACCACTGTAACAACTGTTAACATATACACACCCAGACCAAACAATAAAACAGATAAGTAACAGTTGTCTTTTAGGATTGATCTTATTTTCTTTTATCCATCTCACAAGCATGTTATAGTCATTGTCTCCACTAACATCACCCAAGTGGAAGTTGTCATCACCATTTTTCTAGCTCTACCCTGCATCTTAAGTTCTCAAGTAGAATCTCTCTTTTCATCTTTATGACTCACTCATACTTTAAACACTTGTGTTTATTAAAAACAAAGACATAAATTTTAGAAGTCAGGCTAATAATCAGCCATGCTAGAGATTTCCTCATTGATTTTCAACTCCAGTGACCTTTGGACCTGCTAACCATGATCTCATGCAGGCTGTCCCACACTGACTCCTTTTTTCCTTATCCACCCAACACAAATATAATTTTGACATCATCTGGCTTGAGACTTATCCAGCATGCAAGGTGATTCTAGGTCACGCCTTTTTTCTCTGCTTGGAGCAGTTGCTTTGTCACTCCCAGTAGCAATCTTTGATGCTGTCAATGTTCTGTCTCATTTTTATGGTGAGAGGCAAAGTCTCTGAATGTGAAGAGAAAAAAATTGAGCTTTATGCTTGTCTTTCAAATCCAACAAAAATAAGGAATGGTAAAAATGTAAACAGTCCAGATATGGCATTTCCCCCTTCACTTCTAAATGAAACACACAGTATAAAATAAAAACTGGTTTGCCCTGGCTTTCATTTCCCCAGGCAGGGTGTCAGCTCCTGGTGTTTTTCCATCTGTCAAGAGGGTGTGGGCCTGTCAACCAATTTGAAAACACTTTTGTCTACATGCTCTCTGGTACAAATATAGGCATCATACCAACAAGCCTTTGGATGGACTAAAATCACCCAGGGATCGTGTAGGTTGGACTCAAAGATTGCATAGTATAGAATTTTACTCAAGTATTTATTATGGATTCACCTATTATGTGTAATGTGCCAAGCTTTACATGGCTAACTGGACTCTTTACATTGCTAATCTGGTAAACCAGTGTGCTTAAGAAAGTTAGAATTTAATGTGAAAGACTGACGTAGAAGTAGATGAAATATTGAATAAGGTCATAATGCTAAATTGTACACCAACACGTAATACTCGACATACATAAAGGAAAGTGGAGCCTGTATAAAGGTGTAGCACCAGAGCAGTAGTTCTAAAGCCTCCTATTGCTGTGTGACCCTTTAATACAGGTACTCCTGTTGTGGTGACCCCCAACCATAAAATTATTTTTGCTGATACTCCAAAGCTGTAATTTTTCTGTTGTTATAAATCATAATGTAAGTGTCTCGTATGCATAATCTCTAATATGTGACCCAAAGGGGCCATGACCCATAGATGGAGAACCACTGCTCTAAAGGAAGGAAATCATCGCTGCTAGTCCACAAGTACCCTGACATGTTTTGGGACAGTCAACTGTTTTCTGTAATGAACTATGTCCTTCTCAGCATCCCTACTTCCTACATAGAAGGTAGAATGCCCATTAAAGAAAATCAGTGATGTGCTGTAAAATAGAACTTTGTATCATGCATATAATGTTGGGATGATTTTTTTTAATTACCAATGCTCAGTGCTGTCCTTGTCAATAGAAACCATGATTCCTTAAGTAATATCCTCGAAGGAAGAAAAGGAGTTTCTTAGACAAACAAACAAAAAAACTGCTCATGACTCATGCTATCATATTAAAACCAAGTAGTCATGGTAGCATGTGTTCTAAATGTCTCCTCCATGCATTTGTCTTCATACTTTCTCAACATGGACCATCTAGGGCAGTGTGACCTACTGATTTCCAGAGTAGGAATACTCATTTCTACAGTGTGCATGATTAAGACATGGAGTATGTTCTGACTGGTGATGGGTTTTAATTCAGGTCCCCCCTCCCATAATAAAAGCATTGTTCCTGTTCTGTTCTCATGTGGGCCATGTCTTTCCCCACATTGCCTGTGAGTATCTGATGTTGACTTTGGGTCTTGAATATTGTAAATAGTCTGCTATAATTTCTACATGAAAGTATTTTAATATTTTTCTGAATCTACGTCAGCTAAGCTGTTTGAATTACTTTGCAGCTAACAAGAAAGGGGGATTGCAAGAGTTAATCTCAAAAGATGATGTGAAAACTTTGACATGTGAAAATGGAATTATTTTTTCAATGTAGATAAGTGAGATTCTCTAGAGTCATCCGGAAACATGCTCTGTATCCTTGTGGAAGAAATAAAAGAGGGTGAGGAAGGAGTTCCAGGTTCCTTTTGACTAATGTCAAAAACACTCTTATTAATCATCATTTCCCAAATTTTTTGTTTTATTCCAACAGAAATGAGGTTGGACAATAACATATTGTTGAGTCTGGTATAGAGTTTGGTGACAAATTTCAGAAGTCCAGAAAATACTTAGTTAAATACATACATACATTTATATCAAAGTACATGTTAATCAAATACCATCCTCATTAGTTATAAATCCATAGTTTTCAAAATTGATTCTTGTAATGAGTTTTCTTCCGGCCAGCTGGGTCCTAGACCTGTGCCAGTCCCAAATGAACACACAAGCACTACATTAATTATAAAGCTGTTGGCTGTTGGCTATGGTTTCTCATTGGCTAGCTCTGACTTAATTATTAACTCACTTCTAATAATCTAAGTATCTCCACGTGGTCTTCTCTTACTGGAGAGAAGTCCAGGGACGTCTTACTCATCTGGCATCCTACATCTTGATTGTCCAGCGTCTCCACAGAGAAGAGAGAGAAGAAAAAAGAAGAGAAGAGAAGAGAATGATTTCCTGTTTGTCCCTGCTTATATTATGAATCTGCCCAGCTACTTCACTTCCTGCCTGGCCAGTCAGCCAATCAGTGTTTTACTCATTAACCAGTAAGAGAAATATATACACAGAAAGACTTCCCCATCAGAGTCTTGTTTTCTTTCTTAAAGTGGCTTCTAAATAATTCAATAAAGAGTAAAAGCACATGACCAAAAAGTAATCTTTCTAAGTATAAAGCAGCTATCAGAAAAGTATGGCCTGTGGTTTTTGTTATTGACACAGGGCCATGTGCATGTATTTGCATAATACCTTCCCTGCTCTTGTACTATGGGGCAAATTCAGCCCTTGGGACAGAGCAAGTGCAGTTTTCAAAGTTTGAAGCATCCTTTCTGTGGTCTTTTAAAGGAAAATCTACTTTTAAAAGTCTTTGTACCCCTATGTCTTCAGTCTGTACAAAGAGGAATAATATCAGTGATCACTCCACCTCTGCTAAAATTCTGACATTCTGGGTTTTTTCTTTTGAAACCCTCAAGTTCAAACTGCCGTGAATAACAAAAAAGAAGTGAATAAAATTGAAATGTATTTTCCCTGACTGTGAATATCTCATCTGCCTGTGGTGGCAGTTTTTATTGTCAGGACAACTTTTTTTTTTCTTATTAGACACCTGGATGTGTCCCAGGGGTTGGTTGTATGTTAAGTGAAGTGATTTCTTCGATCTCTAGGCAAAGAGGAGCAGAGGAGCCTGGAGGAGCCAAGGCTGCTCTCTGTTCACCTGTTTGCTCTGAGGAATTCTCAATCAGCCCTCTACTCTCTGGAAATCAGATGCAAACAAGACGACTGCTAGAGTCTGGCAGGAGGCGTTAAATGGGAATCCTGCACGTCTCTAGGTGTTTCATCTAAAATAAACCCTTGTGGCAGGGAGCAGAACATTAAATGAGGTGCCTTTAAAATGCACCTTTCTAAATTGCTGCCATCCAACAGGAGTCTACATTCAACATCAAGGAGCATTTGAGAGCAATATATATGATAAATGTATATCATATCTTTGTTGCATATATGTAAATATATAATATATATTGTAATTGATAGGAATCAGATGAGCTATACCCTAGACAACTGATTTTTAAAGGGTAAATGTGGTCCTTCAAAAATGCATGTTAATATAGCTTCTAACTTTGCATGATGACTCCAGGGATAAAGGGACTGGCCTCCAAGCCTGGCAATCTGTCTGATCTCTGGAACCCAATGGTAGAAGAAGAGAACCAAGTAATAGAAAATGGTACTCTGATATCCCTGATGCTCACTCACATCATGCTTATTTTGCATTACAATATTTCTTACAGTTGGGCTGATGGGTCTTTATATAGTTGTGTGGTGTGTGTGTGTGTGTGTGTGTGTGTGTGTGTTCATGTGCAACTTAGAGTGCATGTGTCCATGCATGTGTGGGGGTGGGGGTGTGCACATGTGCTCCATGGTTACATGTAGAGGTGAGAGGACAGTGAAAGTCAGTTCTCTCCTTCTACTATATGGGCTCTAGAAATGGAACTCAGGTCTTTAGGTTTGAAGGCAATTGCTTGCACCTGCTAAGCCATCTTACTAGCCTACTATATCTTTCTGTCTGTTGGGTTGTGATCCTTAGCCTTTAATGGTTGAGCCATCTCTCCAGATCTACTATGTCTCTTGGGGAATGGTTCCTTTAAGAAATATAAAGTGACCTTTATCTCTTCTGATTAATTTTTGTTTGAAGTCTACTTTCTCAGGTATTAAGATTGCTACACCTGCTTGCTTTCAAACTCCATTTACTTGGTGTGTTTTATTTTCCATCCTTTCCCCTTAAAGTTGGGTTTGTCTTGGCCAATACGGTGTATTCTTAAATGCAACAAACAGATTGGGCCTGTGTCTTAGTCTGATTGCTAGTCTCTGTCTTTTAATCAAAGAGTTGAGGCTATTGACATTCAACATTATTATTGAAAGGTCAGTAATAATCCAGTCACTTTGTTTTTGTAATATTTAATTTCTTCCCAATCTTCTGTTGTCAACTATCTTAGTTTATTTTCCCTGTGTCCTAGTAGATATATTTATCATTTTCTTCAATATGTCATATTCTTTTTAGTCAACTAAAGAAATCCATAACCACTTTATTCTTTTGAGACAGTATCTCTATGCTAGCCAGCAAGCCCCAGCTATTCTTCTATCTCTGCCCCACACAGCACAAAGGGTATCGGCATGTGTGCACCCATGTCCAACTTTTTGTTTGTGCTGGGATCTGAACTCAGTTCCTCATGCTTGCCTACTGAGTCCTTATTAAGGGTTTCAGTTTCAAAATTTTAGTTTATTTTTTTAATTTCTCCCTCTTTAATGAATTTACCTTTTATGTCCTGTGAATTCATTCAGATGTTTTCCATGCTCCCATTGGTTATTTTCAAAATTGTTATAATCATTTTTTCCTGAATGATTTATCTGGGATTTAATCTAATTCACTCACATCTATTACTGTGAAACTTGTACCTGTTGTGTGTGAGTGTGTGTGTGTGTGTGTGTGTGTGTGTGTGTGTGTGTGTGTGTGTGTGCCTTTAATGACAGGGTCTCTCTTGGTCTCAGGGTCTGTCCTGGAACTACCTCTGTAGACAGGGCTGCACTCAAACTCAGAGATGCACCTATCTCTGCCTCCCTAGTGCTGGGATTATAGTCATGCACCACCACACCCAACTGAATTGATCATTTTTAGAGGAGTCTTTCTTCATTGATTTTTCATGTTTCTTGTGTGTCTACATAAAACTTATGAGTTTATTTATGGAAAAAAGATTCTTCTCTCGTACAATACATCCCAACCACATTTCCCCCTCCACTCTTCTCAATGCCTCACCACCTCCCCTCTCCCCCAGATCCACTCCACTTCCATTTCTCCAGAAAAGAGTAGGCCTCCAAGAGAATACAGCCAAACAGAACAAAACAGGATACAGTAAGACAAAAGCCCTCCTATTGAGGCTGGACAAGGCAACCCATTGGAAGGAAAAAAAGTCCTAAGAGCATTGGGTCATTGATTAGATTTTTTTAACTCACCATATTCTTTCAATGGGAGTATTTACAATGTTGCCTGGGACTAGGTTGTGGTAGGGATGAGGTGTAGTTTCTCTACACTGGTGTAGCTCAGTCTATGGCTCAGATCAGACTTCTACTTTGTGGGACACCCCATGGAGTTCTGACTCAAAGATTCTCCCTTGTAGCTAGAGGAGTTTTGCAGGTCACACCTCAGAATTCAGTTCCCTGACACCTGCCCGTGGTTGGCCAGGGTGGGATATGCAAAAAAGGGCCTTCATCTCTAAAGTCGATTAGCCATTCACCCAGTGAGTTTTTCATTTGACTTCTTGACACTCTTCCAGTTGACTGCCAAGGGGAGAGGCTGTCCCTGGCACTTTGTGGTACATGGATCTCAAGATTCCTTTCTGACTGCACTGAAATTCTGTATAGTGATGAGTCCATCATTAACTATGATTTGGGTTCCCCCCACACACACACACTTTTGTTCTCTGCCATATGGTTTTTGTCCCTAAGCACCACTTCCTCCACCTCATTTTCCTTGCTAGACTGTATAACGCTCAAAGTATATAGTGCATACATGTGTCCTGAGGCCCCCTCTCTGTCTTTAGCTATCATCTCAGGCCACCGCAGTGGTATTCTGTATTGGAGCTAAGCACTCCCACTTCATGCTGAGCTGCTGGACTCTGTTTTGTTCTCCTTTCTTTGTCTGTGCATATGTTTTATTCTCTCTTCTGCTCAAAGTTTAGTTCCTTTCTTCAGTCGCCCACCTGGGGGATGACTTCTCTTTCGCTGTCCTCGTGTTATTCCTTAACGATTCTATCTCCCTGAGTAAGGATGTGCATGGGTATTGGCTGCCATCCTCTCCCTTTGTAAGATGTGTCTCTTTCATCTATGTAGATAAAACATCGTCCTCTGCTTAGCATTCAATATAATACTTCAGTTGAGCTCATTTAGAAGACACAAATAATGTTATAAATAGTCCCATAGGTCAGATACTGTCAACAGGGTGTCACCATTCCTAGAGAAATATTTTGGAAATTAATGAGGGCTCTTGAGAGTGCTATAATGAAAAAGGTGCAATTAGCTCCAACAAAAGAGGGGGTTTGGTGGCGGCATAGACACTATGTGCTCTCTAGTATGTTAGACAGTTCCAAATAATGATAAATGATCCTGTGTCCCAGCAGATATTCAAGTGAGTGGGAAATGTTTTATATTTCTGAACCCACAAGCTCCACTTTGCATGTGAACACAAATTATCTCTTACAGACTTTTACTAACCCTTGTTCATTAACAACACAAATGCCCATAAATAAAGGAAAAGTGTATTCTTCATTATTTTGGAAAATTACTTCTGTCAGCAAGGCTGTGACTCTGAAACCTCCTACACAACACTTCAATATTATTTATACATGCTTCAATCCAGCATCAAATTTCTTCATTTTATGTTCAAGAGTGTCGTGCCCAACTGTATACATGTTGAAGTATACAATATTTTATTATACACTGTGTTCCCTGTAATTTTCTCATGGAATTACAACTGCAATTAAACTGTTACATTCATTATGTTGATTTTCTTTTTTTTGAATTTTATATGTGTAAATTAACTGCCACCACTTTTTTTTTAGCACAGTATAATAGAGGAAACATTTCAGTGTTCTTGAGCCAAACGACTTCCCTTACTGCTTATTAGACATGGTACTTCCAAAGAAAGGAACTGGTGGGTAATGTATAAGCAAATGAACACAGTGAGCCAAAATGATTTGTGAACATTGAAGTTTAATTTTTTTTAATTTCTTTTTGTCTTTAAAAAGGATCGTTTTACATATCAATCCTCCCAGGTCCCTCTCCCTCCCTTCCTCCCATGCCCCCCACCAACCCCTACAATCCACCCCACACCAGCTCCCCAAGGATAGTGAGGCCTTCATGGAGGATCATCAAAGTCTGTCACATCATTTGGGGGAGGGCCTAGGCCCTCCTCCATGTATCTGGGCTGAAATAGTATCCCTCCATAGGGAATCGGCTCCAAAGTCCATTTGTGCACTAGGGATAAATACTGGTTCCACTGTTAGAGGTCCCATAGAGAGAAATACATGGTCCCATGAAGAAGGGGAAATTGGGAGCAAATTGGGAGCACAGGGAGAGGGGGGTTGGAGGTAGGAAAAGAGAAGGGGAGAAGAACAAGAGGGATCAGGAAGACTGAGACAGGGGAGGAATAGAGGAGACCAAGAAAAGATATACCTTAATAGAAGGAGCCAGTATAGGTTTAAAGATAAATCTGGCACTAGGGAAATGTTCAAATATCCACAAAGATGACCCCAATTGAGAATCTTGGCAGTAGTGGAGAGGCTGCCTTTGATACCCTTCCCCTATAATGAGATTGATGACTACCTTAATTGCCATCCTAGAGCCTTCATCCAGTAGCTGATGGAAGCAGAAACAGGCACCCACAGCTAAGCACTGAGCCATAATCCTGGAATCCAGTTGTAGAGAGGGAGGAGGGATGAGCAAAAGAGTCAAGACTGTGCTGGAGAAACCTACAGAAACAGATGGCCTAACATAGTGAGAGCACAGGGACCCAAGTCGTAAAGCTGGGGAACCAGCACGGAACCAAGCCCTATGAATGTGGGTGCCAGTTTGAAGTTTAAATTTTATATAGTTTTCATATCAGAAGTTACTGCTATTGTATGATTTTTTTCAAGCACTTACAAATGCAAAACCATTCTTGGGTCTTGAGCACTACACATGCCTTCCTAGTAAGAGTTCATTTGCTAATCGATGCTTTAGAGTATATCTGAGCTTTCACATATTGTGATATGTATCACACAGTATTGTGATAAATTGTATTTCTTTAATTTGTTGATTGTGACATAGTTAAAGTTTTCTTTTGAATTTTTGAAATAGGTGCAAATACTCTAACAAAATGTTGGGGGTACTACATCTACTAGATTGGGGCTCACATCAGTGCCTCAGTCAACTCTCATCAGAGATGTTTCCTCTTGCAATAGATGGGAATTAAAACAGAGACACACAGATGGATAATGTGCAGAGACAGTGAGAGACTTTGGAGCACTTGGTCCTAAGTGAGATCCTTCATCAAATCCCTCCCTTCAGAGCTCAGGGAGCTATGAGGAAGAGGAGGAGGAGGAAATATTTAATAGCCAGAAGTTATGGATGACTCCAAAGAGGCAGTGCCTTCTGCAAACAACAGAACTGATGCACATATGAATTGACAGAGACTGTTGCAGCAAGCAAAAGACATGCAGAGGCTTAAGGTAGTTGGGGTCCCAGCACTGAGAGAGGGAAGTGGACACAGGGTCCCAACCCTAAAATAAGCTATTTGCAATTGATATTTTTGGCAAAAGGAAAATCAGTTTTCTCAAATGGAGTGCCTCTGGGGATATCAACCACACTCCATGGCAGAACCCATGCTCAGTAACTGACCAACACAAATTAACTCCATGGTTTTTGTTTGTTTGTTTGTTTGTTTATTGTGAACTGGTTTTTCATTGTTGTTGGTGGTGTTTGTTTGTTTGTGCATCAGTCTTCTTGTATTCCAAAGACATGGTGTCCTTGGAGTCATTTGAAACTTCTGGCTCTTAGAATCTTTCCACCTTCTCTTCATCATAGATCCCTGAACTTTGATGGAAGGGGTTTGAGGAAGACATCTCATTTAGACTGAGTGATCTAAAGTCTTTCACTCTGCACATTATCAATATCTCTCTTTTTCTTTCTGTTCCTCCTTTCCTCCCTTCCTGCCCCCCCCTCTGTGTGCTTGTGTGTGTGTGTGTGTGTGTGTGTGTGTGTGTGTGTGTGTGTGTGTGCTTGGTCTTATTTGTTTTTATGTTTTTCTTTTGCTTTCACTTTTTAATGTTTGTTTATGAGAGAGATGGTTAGCATAAATCTGGAAGGGAAGGACCTCAGTGGATTTAGAAGAAAGACAAAGACATGATCAGAATATACTATTTAAAACAATTTTGTTGATATATAGCATACATATTGCAGCTTAAAACTGGAGAGATAAATTGGTGGTTTAAGGGTGCTTACTGATTTTCTACAGTGTGTGAGTTCAGTTCCCAGCACACATATCAGGTAGCTTCCTGCCATCTATAACTCCAGCTCCATGTGCTCTGATGCCCTCTTCTGGTCTTCATGTTCAAACACATAGGTGTCATACAGAAACATAAATTAAAAACAAGTTTGTAAAGTAGCTTGGTAAAAAGATACATAAAATGCAAATTGTTGAGTCCACCCAATGGATCATCATTTAAATGATGAAACATATCCAAGACCATACCCAACAACTGGCTCTCAGAAAAATAAAGGAGGCTATGATTTTTATTTACATTCTCAAGAGTCTTAATCTGATAAACCATGTGTAAGTTTTGATAAGACTGAGAAATTCCTGTCTGAGATAAGGAAAACGTTCCTGAATTTTTTTTTGATCCAAAGTTGGCAGATGGAGTTCACATCCAGTGCTTTAAAGCTTGCAGGAATGCACGTCTTTTCCAGGCTAGCTACAGGACCAGCAAGGTCCAGATCGAGTTTCATTTAGTAAAATGTTAAGGTTTAGTCATGATTTGTTTTAATAGTATGTATATCTGTGAATTATATTTAATCTGCACCCACCTAAGTGTTACAAAGTGTTTGGGGGGAAGGTCATTAGGCTTGTTTGTATTATGTATTATCTATATTAACATCATGAATTAAGCCTTTGGAATCTCCTCTTGCTCGTGTGGCAGTGACCCGTCAATGTATTGAGGAAGAGAAGGAAGGAGTATCTCATGCAGTGCCAATGCTCAGAGAAAAAGACACCAAAATGCTTTCTGAATTGTAACCAATTTTTCTCAGCACAGAGAAATGATCTTTGTCCATCTACTTAGTGATTTCTCCATCTGTTTTCTGGAGCTGGCCATACCTTTAGGGACTTCGAGTGCAATGGAAACATTTGGACTCTATAACATATGGGATTTCAGAGTGACAGAAAAGCCTGTGCATGTCACTGTATCCACTCCCTAGATTTGGGCTGAGTCGCTTGTAACTGATGACATTCCAAATCTTCCAATCAGTTCTTTGTTGCTTTTCGGTGTGTGTCTAAAATCCGGAACCCCACTGTCAATTTCAGGTTGGACTTCTCTTTTATTTGTCTTATGTCAATAACTATCCTTCAACCATAGTGCTACCAGCTGCAAGTTTCCAGTCTCATAGGCAGAGAAAAACATTACAAATGCATCTGGAACCAAGAGGGATTTAGCAAGTCCCTTGTCTACACAAAGCCTTGTTTTCGAACCCAATGTCCCGTGCCCATCCTTTGTAACACAGAATGATGCAGCTCAAAGCTGGGATTTTTAAAAGGGAGGTTACATAAAACTAAGACAATGAGTAGAGGCTTAATGTTTGGTTTAGCTAAAACAAATTACAGGTTTGGGTGCATCTGAGTCTCCTTCAATATAACTGAGAACTAAAATATGAATGTAGTTTTTTTAAAAAACACTTTTTTTACACACTTTGATATTTGTATGCACATGAGTTCAGCAAGTGGTGTTTGTGTATGTATGTCTGTGTATGTATGTGTGTCTATGCGTGTGTAGAAGTCACAAAGAGGTTAGTTAAATAAACTAATACATAATCATAGTCTTTTTACTGCTATAAAATATCCCAATACCTTGAAAGCTTGTCTGGAGGTTCTAACAGAAAAGCACAGTTACTCCTATGCCCTAGATCTAAGAAGATAGACCCTTCTGTTTTGAGGGATATCATCCTTTTCAACTGTATGCATAGCTTTAGGGAAGCACCTACAATCCTACAATGAGTTTGGGAGACTTTTGTTGTTGTTATTTTTCTTATTGATACAGAGAGAGAGAGAGAGAGAGAGAGAGAGAGAGAGAGAGAGAACATCATGTTGAATACATAGGGAGGTGTAGGGGATCTTGGAGGAGTTGGGGGAAAGGGAAAGAATATGATCAAAACATATTGTATGAAAATTCATTTAAATAAAAATTGTAAAATATCCAAATCATGATAAAAAAGATGACAAGAAATTTACATGCTAGTGGTACATTTGAAGGATTAAACAAAGAGGGGATTCTTAATGACTGTGTCTTTGAAGTAGTAAAAGGTGATGTCATGGGTAGTTACTATTTTTGCTTACCAGTTAGAATGAGGTTCCTGTATCACACCTTAATCTACCTTCTTGTTTTTTTTTTTTTATTTTCTCCTTTAGCTCAACAGAATTCACCAAAAATCCATGAAGGCTGGTGGGCGTACAAGGAGGTGGTCCAGGGAAGCTTTGTTCCAGGTAAAAACATGTTTATTTCTATTTATTTCAACTAACTTTGTTCCTTAAGCATTTTTAAGGAAACAGAAGAAATACTCAACACCACATTCGTCAGTTTATCACACAGTACCTCAAACCCCTATGTACTAGTAAAATAATAATTTAAAAAAAACAGGATTTGGATGAACACTGGTGTTATTTCTTCAATGTCACATTGTCTGCATGGCCTGACATGTGTGGTGAATGTCAAAGAGTCTCTAACTCCAGCACTGGTAGAATATTACATTAAGAGAAGGCTTATTATGCATAACAGCTTATTTTTCTGTGTAAACATGTAATCCTCAGGTTCTTCCATCAATAGGAGCGTCCTCTAGAGAGAGGAAGGATAGAAGAGTGAGAGCAGAGACCATCTCCCCACACTTGGTTATGTGAGGAAGGACTGTTCTTAACATTAATAAAACATTGCTAAGGAAATTTGAGCAGACTGACCATGGCTATGAAGCTTGCTGGGATGCATGCTGTCACTGATGTCATTGCAGCAGCATCCATGCTCAAGACTCAGTAGATCAGGCCAAGCACCATCTAAAAATAACAGGTCATGTGTGGATATTGTCAGCATGTGGTCCAGTAGACTGAGAACCAAAAGCAGGCTACAGCCAGAAACACCATGACTCAACTTGAGAAGAAGAGCAGAGGGCCCTGTCTCTCTCTCGCTTCCCTTACTGGTAATGATGCTATTCTCTACATAATAAGTGGAATTCATAATCTGGTATTAACTATAAAAATCATAACCCACCGCAAGACTTCATAAGGGAGAAAAGCAAAGGAAAGAGTGAGAGTTTAAAGAAAAAAAGACATGGAAGGGCAACATATTCCACAGTATTTTTAACTTACTAGATGTGAGAGAGACAGAAAGGACGCTCTCAAGTGCTTCAGTGTATGGTCCCCACTCGTCCTTGGTACTGAGAACAGAAGATAAAAAGAACCAGCAGAGGGTTCTGAACTTGGTGACAGGTAAAATGTGAGGTGTCCCAGGTCATCCAGTTCATTCTTGACTGCTCTGTCTTTTTATGTTTCTATTTCTTCTGTAGAGCTTTTCATACAAGCTGGACAAAGAGAAGGAACTTGTAAAATTCCTTTCAGCACTTCCGTTTTCATTTCTGTCATGGGACAACAATAAGTATTTCTGGGGCTGTTTCAATGGAGGAAGACACACATGGTAAAGGAGAGTGAGTGACTCAGGAAAAAGCCAGCTGGCTTCTAGAGAGCCTCAGAGGTCTACATTCCTAACTTCACAAATATGCTGTGGCACACGGCAAATTGTTCTTTAGCCCAGTGTGCACAGTGAATGAATTTAATTCACCCACGAGTGGCCAGGTTTCTAATAGCAATCATGTAAGTTACATGCACTATGTCTATTTAAATAGGTATCAATACCTGTCACTTGTTATTTATAGTCGGTGCATCCCTCTCTACGATATAAAAGATTTATATTTTGTCAAGAGAAACTGTTTTTATACTCATGATAGCTCAGGAGTTATAGTAATCATCATATTCTTTGTACCTGTGAGTATGGAATTGGAGCAACCGAGTAGAGTCCCTGGTTTCTAAATTACATCTACCTCCGTGATTGACATAACCTTAGACAGCAACGTGTGTTTCTGTAACATTTTGCCTCTTTGATTTATACAACTTGTTTTGTTTTATTTTTATAACCTTTTAGTATATGTCCACAACCCTAGTTTGATTTGTTTTATGCTTTCAAGGTAACCATGAATAAGAATTTTTAGCCTTCCTTTGATACTGACTGAAGCGTTTTACTTTTCTTCATTTCCAGCCTGGTTTTGTATACAAGTTGTAGCTATAGAACGTGTGTTGGAGAGAAACACATGAAGGCCACAGTGGCAAGAGAAAGGTTAATTTGGTGCCAGAATGTCTACTTTGGCCAGTTTAGGCAACACATCCCTGATGTAGAAGCACCTTGTTTGGGGCTGATAAAGAGGAACTGGCACGTAGCTCTTGCTCAAACTGAACCAAACATCTAAAAAGTGAGATAGACCATAAAGGCATGGCTCCAGAGAACCAGGGCTGTCACAAGGCTGATGATGGTGTAGAGTCTTGCGATTCAGCCTATGTGGTGTGCATGTATTGAAAAGCTCAATGCATGCCTTCCATATCCTTACCCTCAGCAGGCTCTGTTTGGCAGGCAAAGCCCAGATTTTGTTTGACTATTCATCCTCCACACAGCTAATATCTACAACAACAACGGTGATTTCCTTGTTGTTCTCTTTTTTTGCCAGCATCATTGTCATAACTAATTTATGTAATGACTAGAGCATGCTACCAGACATTTGGGGAGAAATGCCCTGGTCTCTCTCTCTCTCTCTGTCTCTCTCTCTCTCTGTCTCTCTCTCTCTCTCTCTGTCTCTCTCTCTCTCTCTCTCTCTGTCTCTCTGTCTCTCTCTCACACTCTCTCTCACTCTTTCTCTCTCCTCCCATATCTCTCCTTCCCTATTTCATTAGTTCTCTTTCTCTAGACAACTGATCAGCACACACACGATTAGTGGTTCTGTCCCAGGGCGTGGTGTGAAAGGAAGTCTGCTGAATAAGCTTGAGTGCTAAAGCCACAAGCCACACTGAAGACAGCAGAATGGAAATATGGGAAGAATCCCTCTTATTATTTAAGCTATTTTCTTATTATAGTGTGTGCAGGGTGTATGTGTGTGTGAGAAAGGGGGCATATGTATATTGGACACACACATGCTATGTGGCGCATATATGGAGGACAAAGAAAAATTTTAGAAATTGGTTCCCCCTTCCACCAGAGTTTCTGGGGATTGAGCTTAGATCGTCAAATTCTCAAGCAAGTGCTTTTGCCTGCTATGAAATCTTGCTTGGTCCCATAATACCCTTATATTTTATGGACCACCTGAAGTTTTAATTAGCCACGGAACTGCCTCACCATTCATCTTGTTCAGTGAGATTATAAACTTCTTTCTCACTCTCTGTTACTTTCTGTGCAAAGCAGTTTTCCAGATTCACGTGTCCAAGGCTGAAGGAGAGAAGGAAGCTAAGAAGGGTTTATAATGTTCAGTGTCTCCCAAGGGGGAGAATATAAGGAATATCTGACAATACAGACAAAGAAGAGTGAAATCCACACCGCCTTAGTTTGGTGGATACTGCCAGTCCAAAGCTCAGTACCTAGGGAGACTTACTGAAGAGGTCAAAATGCATGGTTTATGCAGGCCCAAGTAAAGTACTTTTGTCCACTGCATAGGCTTTAGACACCACTTCTGGAAGGGAGAGAATGATAATATATTTCTAAGTGGTGGAGGACCAGTCAATGTGGAATTCTGGTAAACTGTGACTCCTGTCAGAGACATTAACTACATTCCACTGAAGATAACAGACAGACACAATTATCTTTTTGACCAAATGATTTAATACAGATGGCAAACTTCTAAAAAAATGACTATAAAATAAAGACTATGGCCCCTTCCACCATCCATGATGAAATGTGGATGGGCTCAAACTATAGGCAGTTAAAGTTTGTTGGGGGAGGGGGTGTCATTTTTCTTCAGTGGTGTAGTGACAGATAAGTTTGCATAGCTCCACTCAGTAACCTCCCACCCACCCTCAGCAACTAACTCTTATTAAACTTAGTGAGGCACACACAAAAGGAAGATGAAAAGATTGGGAGAGGGAGTTTCTGGAAAGAAGGACTACAATGCGAGGGAAAGTGGTTGAGAGAGGAATGGCTGACGAAAAGACTAAATTTCATTGCATAAATGTGTGAAACTGTTAAATAACAAGATCAAAATAAATAAAATATATATGTTCATACAGAAAAAAACAGTATTAGCTCAATATGCTGTTGGGGAATTAGCAGAAAGTTTGTTTAGTACCATTTAAATTATATTTATTAAATAATAAAAATGTGTGTTATAAATATATCACACATATATAACACATTTTAAATTTAGTGTAAATACACAAATGTCTTTAACACACTTCTGGAATATGTGCCAAACACTGTCTATCCATGTTCTACTTACTGTAACATAAAAAATAAAAGACCCAGAGACAGATATTGGGGTTCAATCTGAAGATCAGGGAAGCAAAGCAGCCACCCTTACCTCTAAAAGGTCTGGGGTGTTCTATTCTCAATGTAACTGCAGAATAAATGCCTCTTATCTTCAGTATGGTTTAAGAATGAATGCCTGATGCTGAGACCTTACTCCTGTTTTATATGCCTCCCTAGTGCTGGGATTAAAGGTATGTGATCCCAGGTGCTGAGATTGTCTTTGTGTGAGATTTTTCTCTTTAGGACTGGATCAATCTTGTGTAGATCTGGGTAGCCTTGGACGTACAGAGATCTGTCTGCCTCTTAATCCTGAGTCCTAGAATTAAAGGTGTGTACCACTGCCTCCTAGCTACAGGCTGCTGGGACTAAAGATGTGTGCCTGGCTTCTGTGACTTGTACACGAGTTTTCTTTCTGAATCCTCAAGCAAGATTCAAAAAATCAAAAATAATATATTACCACAACTTATGTTACAAAAAATTAGCATCTTTTCTTAGAAGGAGACATTATGCAATGGAATGTTCCAGCATAAAAAGATAATGTATAACTTCTGGGGTTTTCAACATAATAGGGGAGTCACTTGCTAAAAATAATATACAACCACTGGACACCTCAATATTTGCTTCATATGATAAGTTCACAAGGGAAGACTCTTTTTCAGCCTAAAAAAATGATCTGGGCTTACTTCCCTTCACAACCCATGGATTAGGTATTTTCCCAAATTTATGAAGCTCTGGAGAAGGTGAAAATCCCTCTTAGATTCTGTCACCTGCTAAGGCTCACCCCAAGTCCCTAGGCTGAGCCTCTCAGCACATTGATCCAGCATGCTCTCTCCCTTGACCTCCCTGGACAAAAAGTTATATTTGGCCCTGAGATATGATTCTAAAGAGCTTACCATGATCTCAATCTCTGGAGGCAGTGGGAGAAAGACAGATAAATGTCTGCTATCTTACAGTTTTTCCAGGACTCCTCTCAAAAGTGCTTGGGAGCTACCATCTGACTGAGAAGGAAAGGAGGAAATCCCAGGAGAGCCAGGGACTGAGGATCAGTAGCTCTCTACAGGGGAGGAAGAGAAATGGAATCTCAGGAAGAGAAGTGAGAAAGACAAAGGCTTGGGAGCCTTGATGCTCTGGTCATCAGGACTAGAGAGCAACAGGGACTCTGATCATGAAGTGATGCATCCGATGATACTCTAGAAACTGAAGGCGCTGAAGAGAAAAGGAAGAGGTTGACAGTATTGCAGAATTCAAGTGAAAAGAGGTGACTGGAGACAAGACAGGGACAGGGAAGATCCCCAGGACAAGGCTTCTCCTCTCCTCTTGTGTCCTTCACCTTTAGGATGTAGCACAGGCCTTCCCTACAGCAGACACTCCACATCTGCTAAGTTGACTTGGGTTAGAACAGACACATAAGAACGAAAAAGATTTAAAAAGGCCTAACTCTACAGACAGAGGTCCCTCAGCCTTTGAAGTGATGAATATAATAATAATAATAAAAATAATAGTAATGATAGGTAGCAGTATAAACTACATTGCAGAATACAAAGGGAAATCACTGTTTTCTCAATTTTATTATGTGTCTAAGAAACATGACTACAGGCATATGTGTGTGTCACCAGACATGTGTTGACACAAACAATTTAGTGGAGCCAGTTCTAGCCTTGTACTTTTATGTGGGTTGTGAGTATCAAAGTGGGATCATCAGGCCTGCATAGTAAGTACTTCACCTGTGGAGCCTTCTTGCTGGCCCAACACTGCATGTTTTAAGGCAGGGCTTCCCAACCTTTGGGTCACAACCCTTTTGGTGGTCTCGTATCAGATATCCTGTGTATCAGAGATTTCTATGACAATTCATAACACAAGCAAGAATTACATGTATGAACTAACAACAAAATAATTTTATGGCTGGGGGTCAAAATAATCTAAAAAACAAAAAAACAAGAAGTGCCTGCCTGCAAAGCCACAGCAAGCCAGGACCAGAAGTTAGCCAGGACACTACTCGTCTCATAAATGGACTTAGAGAATCACTCCAGGCAGTAAAGTCTGTGTGATGGCAATCATGAACAAGACATACATGAGGAACAGAAAAAAGGTCACCCTGGTAAGTGTGAAGTGACAGAGGCCCGGTGCTTTGATAGTGGTTGTGGCCAGGCACTGACTCAAGGAAAGGCTTAAAGACCATATTTAATATTTGAATAGAGATCCTGGGAGTAACTGGAGAACAGAGAAACAGTTATGAGCCATCGCTTCTCTCTGGAGAGATGGAAATCACCACAAGATCCTGAAACTGAGTCTTTGGCCATCAGGCAATCAGCAGAAGAACTTGTTGCTACTGGTAATATTTGTGATCAGGACTGGAGCTAAAAGGTGTCATTAGCTCACTATGCCATCCTATATGCTTTCTCTAAAAGCAACTACAAATGGCTCATCTTGGACAGTAAACTCCCCCAGAACACTATTTTCCAGTATTTCCTTGCTGGGTAGTCTTTAAATCTCAAGGCTATTAGATGAATGTAATTATCTCCAACCACCTGTGGTAGCAGCATACTGGAGTCTAATTAACTGCGCTTTGCAAAGGGCTTGTTCGCTTTGTTTAAAAAAAGTCTCAGGCTTGACACTAGTGATACAAATAGCTCTTCTTTCCTCAACAATTGCAGGCAGGTAAACAAACAAGAAGACAAGGTTCTTGCTGATCTAGGATGCCTCCTGGGTCATACATACCCCAGAATTCCTCGTGTAGTAAACAGAACCTGCAGTGGTTCCTATTGTTATGTTAACTGTCACCACTTACATAATCAATACACAGATTGCTTGGGTCAGAATCTGAGTATGACTTAGGTGGGTCCTCTGTGAGGATCACAGTGTTGAAGGCATCATTCTGACTTATGCTCATCTAAAGCCATGCTCCTAAAGGACTTGGAAGAGTTTACTTCCTTTCTAGGGCTGAGGGCTTAGGATCAAGAAGGTTGCTCCTTCATATTGACTGCTGCTCCAAAGCTAGCAAGAAGGTAGCTCTCTCACTTTGAATCTCTGCCTGGGAACTTTAGGAAGTTCATTGAAGACCAGACCTATTCAGAGTAATGCTCCTGTGGAAGACTCAATCAATGGAGAGTGTTATTAACAACTGTAAGACTTATTCATTTTTAACACATATAGAATCAGAAGGGTGAAATTCCATCAGATCAAAAAGTCCCATTCAGTCCAAAACACCAAGTAATCCAATTAAAAAGTGGGTACAGAACTAAATAGAGAATTCTCAATAGAGGAATCTAAAATGGCTGAAAAACACATAAGAAAATGCTTAACATCCTTAGCCATCAGGAAAATGCAAATTAAAGCAACTCTGAGATACCACCTTACTCCTGTCAGAATGGCCAAAATCAAAAACACCAATGACAGTTTATGCTGGAGAGGATGTGGAGAAAGGGGAACACTCCTCTACTGCTGGTGAGAGTGCCAACTTGTACAGCCACTTTGCAAATCATTATGGCAATTCCTCAGGAAATGGGAATCAGTCCACTGATTCCAGCAATTTCACTCTTAGGCATATACCCAAAAGAAGCACATTCATACAACAAGGACATCTGTTCAACAATGTTCTGACAAAGTATCTTCAAATCTTGAATGGAGAAATAATAACCTTTGGAAAGGATATTGCTTTCCTTTTTTTTTTTTTTTTTACTGAAGACTATCTGAAGAAGGCAACTAGTAAAAGAAGGAAAGCAATATCCTTTCCAACATTCTAGAGACCCCTGCATCCCCTTTTCCAGCTTCTATTATTATATCCCTCCTTAGACTCTGAAACTCCTGCCTCTCACATGAATTCTTGCTAGGCATGGTGGCATGTCCCTATAATCCCAGAACTCAGAACACAGCAGGATGATCATGAGTTCAAGGAGAGGTGAACTACATACACAGCAATACTTTCTCAAACGAGCAAAAAGGAAAAAATTAAAAACATCCTGATTGCATCTAGTCCATCTACTTAACTTTGAAATAATCTACGAATCACAAGATCTTAATAGAATCACACCCCTGAAGTCTCTTTTTGTCATCTAAAGTAATGCACTCAAAGTTTTGAGGACTAGGGTATGGATACTTGGGAAGACAATTATTCTGTCTCTAGATATGTCATCTCCAAAGCTCATGGAAGCACAATTACTGATCACACACATATGTGTATTTGTAGAATTGTCACTTCCTTCAACCCACACCACATTTGCACTCTCATAATTTTTCTTCCAGATAAGACAATGTAAGACAAGTGACATTTCTGACTCAGTGTGGAGTGGTAGAAGCAGGTCTGGAGTAGTACACTGTGCTTCTCTCCACCCCAGACTGTCAGAATGTGATTAAAACATTGTTTCTTGGACAGAATGTAGTTTGGTTCCCATTGTTTCCTATTTAAGAATACTAAATAAATAAGTAACATGCCAGATTAAACCCCTCAAAATTCATCAGAAATCTATTTTATCTCCAGGCATAAACTAACATTTGAATGTCATCTATTACCTTTGAGGAGCCTTCTATAATTGTCATCTTTTAAAAAACATTTTATTTTGGAAGATTTTAGTTTCACAAAATGTTACAATGATAATCCTAGAAATTTCAGGTACCCTTTTTGTCCTAAGTTAATGTACACTATGCTTTTCTCACAACATAGATGCCAACTTGAGTATACAGTTATCAACGGATTTACAGGTTGTTTTAGATACCCAATATTTGCAACAAAATTCCCTTTCTGTCCAATTTGGAGTACCCCTTTCAAATAGCCATAATGTCTCCTTAGTCTCACCTGGGCAATAATAGCCACTCATTGTTTCCTTACTGTTCCTTACTGTTAGTTTTGCCATGTGCTGCATAGTTACTTGATAGAGCACCCTTCAGTTTGAGATTGTGTGATGCTTTACTCATGAGAGGTTTAACCGTGGTGGAAGAGTAGTGAGTGGTGGTGCTGGCTCTAGAACACAGGTTCTTTGTACTGTGTCTCTCTAACCAGACTACTCTAAAGGCCTTCCTGATATAGAGCTTTGGGAAATCAGTTTCTTTGCTTTAGAATTATCCATGATGTTTTCTGTGTAAGAGGAGAATTGTGCTTTAATTTCTTTCCAGACTAGTATATGGAATCAACAACAAAGAGACAAAAAGCTACAGCATAGTGTGTGGTCAAAGGAATGCAACATCTGTGAAAGTGGTCATTGCAATCAAGAACTGAGATCTTGTTTTGTCCATTATGTGTTCCATTTGCATGGACTGGGTGGGTAAGCACACAAGTCCACTCTCCCCAGGGTGATACTTCCATTTGCTTTTCTATCCCCCCTTTAGATTATAGAAAGACCAAAATCTGTTAGAAAGTGCATACAGGCTTGCCTTTCACACTGACCAAATATGAAACAAAAATCAAGTGAGACTGTCTCTCCAGATCTTGATTTTCTCACTTATGAAATCAGGCTATTAAACAGCATGGCTTCCAAAGATTCATTCTATTGCTAATATTTTCTGTTTGCTAATGTGATATATGATTATCTTGGAAGATATTAGCAGCATTAAGAAATAGAATATTGATTTCAGTACAGGGTAATTTTATGTTTTGCATAGTGGTGTTTGGAAGTGTAGTCAATGATGTAATTGTGTCTGAATTCCTGATCTATCTCTAAGAGGAAGCAGGAACTTAATGGGCACATTCTTCTCTGTCTGGAAAGGTGATGCTACATTGACTGGTCCTCAATTACAAATAATTTCATCCTTTTATCCCAGAAATTAGATGCTTATTGTTCAAAATGCACTGTGAGCCTGCTACACGCCTTTCTAGACACTAGGAATACAAATTCGAATAAACTGCAGCTTCTAGTCTCAGGTGTGTACAATTGACTTTAGAGATGTATGATTTAGCCTGGTAAAGTATGGGAGGCAGGCAGTGTGTGTGATGGGACCCACTGAGCACATAAAGGAGAAAACAACTAATTCTGTCTTTGAGAAGGCTTCATAGATGAACAAATTTTCCTGCGACTGGACTTTTCAAATGTGAAGGTCTATTCCAGGTAGACAAGGTGAAAATGAGCAACACTGGTGTATGAAACATAATGGAATCTGAACCACTACTGAATAACAGATGATAACCTCTCTGCAAGTAGTAAGCACTTCTATTTATCACCCCATCTAAAGTGGGGCCTATTATTACCTCACTTCAGAGCTGAATAACAGAAAGGATACTGGATTCTTACATTGAGCTTCAAGTACCAAGTCTATGATGTTTGGAGACCACCAAACCACTCAGAGTCTTGTTTTACTCATTTATACAATAAAGACAATGACAACTGTATTTTAGATGTTTTTGTAAAAGGCAAAATGAATTGTCAGAGCTAAGTATTCCTTGTAACTATTGACATGTGTTTTTAATCAGCGTTTGTTGTTGTGACGAAATACAGACAATTTTTAAAAGATCTGTTTTGAGTCTTGGTTTAGAAGGTTGTACTTCACGGTCTCCTGACTCCATCACAACAGGCCGGTGACTAGGAAGATCTTTATGACACCAAGAACATGTAGCAATGGGCTGTTTGTCTCATGGTGGCCAGAAAGAAGGGAAAGAGGATGGAGGGAGAGAGAGATAAAAATAGGGAAAGAGGGAGAAGGGAGTGGAAATGAGAAAGAGGGAGGTATAGAGAGGAGGGAGGAAAAGACAGGGCAGGGGAGGGAAGAGAGGGAGAGTGTTGTTCATCTCACAGTGCCCAGAAAGTAGAGAGAGGCAGAAGGGAGGAAGGGAAAGAAGGAGAAATAAAAGGAACCAGAGACAGATGTACCTTTCTAAAGTACACTTAAAACAATCCACTTTTTGCAAAAGAGCCCACATGTCACCATCCTACTTATCAATGAACTAATAAATGAATCAATCCATTGATGAAGTTGATGCCGTTATAATCCAATCACCTCTCTATGTTACTACTGGCTTAGGGGATCAAGGCTTCCATGCATGAGCCTTTGTAGCCATAGTTCATAGCTGAATCATAGAAAGGTACACAGAAAGGGAAAAGAAGAGTCATACTCAGTTTAACACTATATTGAGTTCCTAATACATCCTCCTACTCCAGAGAACTTCTTAAATATGTATTCTAAAGATAGCACATTGTATATAGAGATACAGCTTCAGCAAACGTATGCATACACCTCCAAACTTACGTTAGTACAAGTTTGTGTAGATGCATTCCTAGCTTTAAATGAGTGCTCCTGCGTGGTGGTTGCCATGGTTAATATTGATTGTCATCTTGCCAAAATCAGGGATCACCTGATAGATAAACCTCTGATCTTGTTTATGAGATATTTTCTAGACTGAGTTCACAGAGGTTCAAAGATCCATGTCAAATGTGGGCACCACCATCCTGTAGGCTTGGGTCCTAGAAAACAGGAGAAAGCCCACTGAACCAGCAAGCATTACCTTCTGCTTGCTGACTATGGATGCAATGTGACCACTTGTTTCATGCACCTACTCACTATGCCTTCCGTGCCTTGATGGATATGTCCTTAAATGGTGAGCCAAAATAAACCTTTGCTTCCATTGCTTTGGACAGGTATTTTCTCACAACAATCACAAAAGCAACCATTCTGATGGCTTTTGCATGTGTTTTTCTGAGACATACAACTTTCCTGATGTCACGAGGTAATGTCTGGCCACTCAATACAGGTTGTTCTAGCTAAGCAATTCCTTGAGATGTACTCCTGGAGATTTGGGGCCTATTGGCTCTGGTAAGCCAAGACAGGCACAGTAATAATGGTGCATGCTGGGTATAGGCAGTAGGGCTGTTCACTGTCTGTACAAAATTGAGTCAAAATAATGAAGCCTGATTAAAGTTTGACTGACACTTTGGTATCCTTAGGTGCTGGAAATTCTAAACACTCCAGTGATAAGATCTCCTCTCTCGAGGTCTCTTGTTAGTCTAAGCTCTAAGCAGTTACTGTATACCCTGCTGAGTTCAAGTACTATGTGTATAATCTTCTTATTAGCACATGTTTTGTTACTTATGCCTTAAGTGCTCATGCTTCCTTTTTGGAAGATAATTGGAGGAACCCTCGGTTTCCAGTGAGTCTCCAACACATAGAGACTCAGCTGCCTGTGTTTGTTCCAAGAGCAAGTTTCTAAAGGTTCCATTTTGGTGGCTGGCTGGAGAGCAGCTTTAATTTCCACATCCATAGTCTTTTATATTCCAGAATTTAAATTGTTTGATTTAAAATATACAAAAATACTATTATAGTTATAATCAGAAAGAATGAGAATTATTTTATTGTTTCAGTGGTATCATCCCATGTGACTATTTTGAGTTTTTATTGTACTTCTATCTTAAAACAGAAAGCAATGTATATTTTTCTTTTGTAACTTTCCATTCATATGCAGAATATTTTATTGTGAACAATACCTGAACTGTCTAAGTGTTTTTAAATTGTTCTGAAACTAAGGAAAGATAAAGAGCAATGATTATTTTATTGTGACTGGTTATGTGTGCTTACTTCAGAAAATAATTGTGTTGCTTAGTGGGAGTGTATTTGAAGTATCTATTCTGAGGTCAAAGATTTTAGGTGTGGCATTATATACAGCCTTGGGCTCAGCACCTTTCCTCTCACTAAAACCCCAAGGTAGAGCTGTGGCAGTTTAATGACCATGGACTAAATGTGCCTGGTTTCTGTAAATCAAGTTTAATGGGTTCATAACCATGGTGTGGCCCCAAAGTCCTGGCTTCTCAGATACCCAAAAATCCATCAGCTCTCCTTTTGTAAAGCCTATTTGAAAGGCATGCCCTAGTTGCTTTCACAAGCTACAGACTCGGCTTCACTGAACTGTACTGTGGTGCTCTGGTAGTAAATAGTGCCCACTGAGTTGTTGAGTGATAATGTGACTGTTTACAAAGCACTCAACAGGATGCTTTAACCTCAGGTTGCCTTCATGTCAGGTGAAAGATAAACAAAGTCAGAAAGACCATAACCCCCAGCCAGGAAGCATGCCTGGGTAACGCTTGTAAACTCTGTAATCTAGCATTCTATAACATTCTCAAAAAGACAAATTGTGCAACAAAAGTTCCTATGCATCAAGCATCCAGTGAGGGTCATTCTTACTTGGACATTTGACAATATGAGTAACCCAACTTCCTTTCTCAATCTGGAGTGGCTTGTGATGACATAGTTATGTGCTAATGGCTAGGATTGGAGTCCTTCTTTCTCCTCAGCAATCCATTGTAAGGCCCCTGGTGACTGATGATTTTTCCATACCATATCCAAATTATCCTGCCAGTTCTCCTCTCCCTCAGTGAACAGAACTGGGTCTCTAGTTCTTGCCAAGTGTCAGACCTTTTCCCCTCACTGCAATTTTTAAAAATTAGCTTACAGAGTATTATATTTCCATATGGAGTTTTAGTACCTTTTTATTTCTGTCAGTGTATCCCCTACCCTAGGTTTCCCCTTGCTCCCTTTCCATATTGCACCCCTCTCAACTCCAGTGTGTCCCCTTTGTACTTTGTTCCATTTTCTTTCTCGCCTCCCATGCCCCCACTGAAGTCCTCTTTATGTTCGGTTTCATAGACCCTTTTCTAGTTTCCTGGGATTTAGCCAAGATACTCTCACCTGGATATGCATATTGAACTGTTTAGAGTCTAGGATCCAATGGGAAAGAGAACAAAAGCCCTTGTCTGTCTGAGTCTGAGTTACCTCCCTTAATATGTTTTCCAATTCAATCCATTTTCTGGCAAATTTCATTTTTCCTTGTGTATATGTAGTACACTTTCATCAGCTATTCGTCTGCACTAAAAGCCATCTACAGATTCAATGCAATCACCATAAAAATTCCAAGGACAATCTTCACAGAACTGTACAAAACAACTCTAAATTTCAGGTGGAAACACAGAGGATCCTGGATAGGCGAAGCAGTTCTAAGCAGAAAGAGCAAGCCTGGGGCATCACATGACTTTCCCTCAACCCATACTAAAGAGCCACACTGATAATGACAGCATGATACTGGAAGCAAAACAGAGATGGATAACAGTGGATTGTACTAAAATGCCTAGAGATAAATAAAAAAAGCTATGGACACCTAATTTTTGACAGAAGTGTCAAAATCATGTAGGGAGGAAAGACTACATTTTTAACAAACAAGTGTTGGCAAAACTGGACATTCTCCTACAAAGAAAAAAAAAAAACAGTTGCAAATTTCTCACCTCAAACAAGCATTAATTCAACCTGCACAGTATGAAGTCAGTTTTAATTGCAGCATGGTCAGGGAAAGGACTCTTCTAGGGTCCAGCCTTAGCTCAGGAGCCATTCAGAGTTGAGGGTTGGTTGAAAGAAGAGAGTCTTATGGTTGAAAGAAGACAGTCTTATTTCCCTGAGAGTATGGCCATGGTAGGTTCCCTATTCCCCAGTGTTTGACCCCACAGCTGTGCATAGAGGGTCAATGCTAATTAGACTCTGTGAGTTATATGAAGAAAAAAAAGAAAGAGAGAAAAACACTTAAAGTTTGGTTAAATATGTCTTGGGGAGATCTAGGGGAAGTTGCAGGGGGAGAATCAGTATTGGATACGATGAAGATCTATTGAATACATCTATGACATGTTCAAAGAATAAATAAAAAAGGTGTGAAAATAAATAACTCAAACTGGATCAAAGCCCTTAAATTAAAATCAGAAATACTGAAACTTCTAAAAGTCAACATAGAGGGAATACTTTAGGACATGAATATAGGCACAGAATTTCTAAACTGAACTAAATGCCCCTAAGAATTGACAAGAGAGAACAAATGAAAGTTAAAAAGTTCCACCACAGCAAAATAAACCATCAACAGAACGGAAAGACAGACTCTAGGGTGACAGAATATTATTGGCAGGTGTAATTCAGACAAGAGGTTAATATCTACAACATATAAGATGCTGCAGAACTAAAACGCCACCCACCCCCACAAGAACTGCCAATCTATGAATGGGCTAATGAACTGAGCAGATGGTCCTCAAAAGAGGAAATGCAACTGGACAATAAATCGTTTTAAAACTAGTCATCATCTCTAGCTGTCAGATAAATTCAAATGACAACTGCCTTGATGTTCAATCAGAGTGGCTACCCTAAACCTACTGGACAGAGAACCTACATAGATAGCCTACTACAGAGACCCTCCCACAGTCTCATCGACAGATCTCTTTCCATTATAACCAGGAAGCGGTATCTGCCTTTGGCCCTTTCTCAGCCTGAACTTTCATCATCTGGAATTCCTTTCTTGACACTCCTTCCTTTCAAACATAGGGCACACTTCTAGACCTACCATTTCTAGAATGGAGGGCTCCTTTGCAGCCGGCAGTGTCTGTGTTTCCTCATCTCATCTCCTTTTTTTAATGGTTTTTCAGCACTTCTTCCTGTGACTTAGACTCGTGCTCACTTGTTTTATGTGACCTGGAAAATCTCCCACACCAGGTACAGCTCTGTATCCTAGGCCTGTGGATATTTCTGCCACCCAGCTGAACACCCCAATTTCACAGGGTAAAGCCAAGCCACTTGCAAACCCTGTTGACAAGCATCTGAGGCTGTGTGCCTTCGTTGTGAAGACTCTGCTTTTCCCTCCCAGAATATTCTAACACCACGCCAATAGCCTAGAAGCTCCCTCTTTAAATCATTTTATACTTAGAACAAATATTTCTTATATTTGTTTTTCCTGGAGGAAGATATATCTATGGTTAATTCAGGAAGAAATATGCCTTCACCTCATCAGTATAAAGCGATTTCTATGATGTCTTTTTCAAATATGTTGTTCTGCGAAATATCAGTAATCAGTATTGTGGTAGATTTATACTCTATTTTAATCACACATTTTATGGCGGCTGTGTTTTCTTGGAGGCATTCTTACATGTCTCTGCTTCTGTGCAGACTAATGGATTTCTAAGTTGTTACTAGGCTTCACATCACCTTGTAGTTTTTATTTTTGTGCTTTGTTTCCTGGATAATTTCTATTCTTCCTGATTTATGGTAGTGTACTCTTGAACCTTCTTTAAAATTTTTGAAACTCACTGGGTGTTGGTGGTGCACCGCCTTTAATCCCAGCACTCGGGAGGTAGAGGCAGGCAAATCTCTGTGAGTTCGAGGCCAGCCTGGTCTCCAGAGTGGGTGCCAGGATAGGCTCCAAAGCTACACCGAGAAACCCTGTCTCGAAAAACCAAAAAAATTTTTGAAACTCCATAGTTAGTGTTTTTGGTTTGGGTTTTGGTTTTTGTTATTTTGTTTTGTTTTTACTGAAAGGGTATGTGTGTGGGAGATCTGGGCAGTTGAGTACTGACTAAGAACTTTTCACTTGACCTGACACTTAAATGGTAATTTTTCTTGTAGCAGAATTGTAGCTTCAAAATTAACCGCTTTTTAGGTTTTACTTGTCATTGCCCTATGATTAACTCAAAAAAGTGTCCCAGATAAGAAATATGATGCTGTTGAAAATAAATATTAACCCGGATATTAGTTTTTAAGATATTTTATTTTAATTTTAAAATAGCTTTGCTTAAGATGTTATCTTTACCCTGAAAGTTTAGAGATGTCACTGGGGTGTGCCTAACTGTATAACAATTTTGCTATTATTATTTGTGTTTAGAATGCTTACATCCCGGGTTTTAACAGGACACAGTTTTTTTTTTTTTTAATTGGTCCACAGTACTATAACAGTAAGAAAAAGATGGCCAGAAAAAAAATGTAAACACTTTCTAGATCTTAACTATTTAGCAGTATAATATCCAATTCACTCTAGGGAAACTTTCTTCTATTATTTCTTTGTTTTCTCTGTCCTTTTGTCTTGTCATCCTAGACAGGTTTTGGAATATATGTCTCTATCTTCTTATCCTTTTATTGTTTATTTCTACCCACAATTCAGTGTTGTTCTCTTCTCTTATAACTTCTGATTCTGTTTTTTTCTACTGAGTTCTAGGAAATGTCTTACTTAATTTCTATACATGTACATATACTCTGGCTTTCATCAATAGTCATTCTATTGTGAAGGATTTCAGTTATTCTTTTAGTTTGACTTCTTTTTTTTCCCCCATGATGGTGCATGCCTTTAATCCAAGCACTCTGAGGCAGAAACAGGTGGATCTCTACTGGTTTGAGGTCATCCTGGTCTACAAAGTGGGCTTCATTTTAATATATATTATATTTGTAATATATGTATATTACATACTGTATTTATAATATATTTATATCATATATAAGTTCTTGTCTTACTTTGTCGTCAAATGATTATTTCCTTATTTCATAGATATGTTGTTTTCCCCAAATCACTGTAAGAATACTAGTTGAGAAGCTGAGGAAATGTACTTGCAGATCAAGCATGAGTACCTGAGTTTGTATCCCCAGAACCCACTCCACAGTCAGACTCACTGTGTGTGCCCCGTTCTGGGCAGCAGAGACAGGCAGATCCAGGAAGCACTGGCCAGCCTGTCTAACTGAAAGGAGGGCTTCAGGTTCAGTGAAAGAACTTTCTCAAAAACTAAGGTAAAGAAATGATCAAGGAAGCCAACCCAGTGTTGCCTCTGGCCTCCACACGTATGCCCACACAGGCCAGCAAACCCATATATACATGTTCATTCACACATAGAGACTCTGTATGCACACACACGAGTTGAAGTAGTGTTTTTCTTTTTTTCCTTGCTAAACTTTTCTGCAGCTGATTTCCCTTGTATGTCTGGTTATCCTTGACTGTTCCTACTTCAAACAAAAGACCCTGTTACCTGACAAGGGACACTGGTGTTGTCTCTTCTGCAAATACGCATATTTCTTCAATAGGATTCTACTGTAAGGAAAAGTTTAAGAGTGAAGAATGGTAATGGCAATGAGATAGGAGACTATAATCAAGTATATGTGAGCAATAGTGTTGTCTAGAGCTGGATAAATAAGAGCAAAGGTGGTAGTAAGTATTTGAGGCTGAATTTTAAGTTGGTGTTTCATCTGAGTTGATGAGTTATAGAAGATTAGAGTTAGATGGAAGGAGAGTCAAACCTTCTGTTCTAACTATATTAATATTCCCATTATGAACATTCAAGAGGAACTATCACATTGACAGGACAAGTCTGAGAAGATGTATACCTTCTCTCCATGTACCACTCATACTCTGAACCACAAGTAACAGAACCTCACAGAGAAATGAATAACATACAAAAGGCAACACTTAGGATATGGATAGAGACAAAAATTTCACTCACTGTGACAATTCATGCTAATACAGGCCTTCGTCAGTGTGATGAGGCTTTGGTTAACAAACATTTATGAACCTTTATGCCAAATGTAACTTCCAATGGTCAGATTGTTTCCCTCAGCCATCCCATGAATTAGTTACGAATATTAGGTACATTTTGCAAGTGAGGTATGTGAATTAGTGAGTTACCCAAGGTCAGTAAATGGCAGAGTTGGAAGTAAAACCCAGCAGTGTGGCCCAAGAATTCACACTCAAGGATGCCAGCATGATACCACTGTGAGCAACGTGTCATTACCAGTGGGTTCAGTGTAACTGGATGTTGAATGGCTATGGGAAGAAGGAGTGGAATTATATCTTTCTCCTTTGGCCTTCTAGGCCTTGACTCTTTCTAACTCCAGGCAGATTCCAAACTGCAGAAACCTACAGGCTACAACCCCAGAATACTTCTTTCACCTGTCTTGTAACTACACCATTCTGATTTCCGACTTAGAGTAGTTAGTATATGTTCCTGCCTTGTTTTTATGTTTCTCCTTTTTTCTCATTTTCTCCACTGCAACCCAGTTTCAAACCACAGCAGCATCCTGTTACTTTCTTGATTAAAACCTTTCAGTGGCATTGCATTTCTTACATGGTACTGTCTACACTTCCCTGCTGGTATCCAAAGCAATCTGTAATTTGGGCTCAACATCCAAGCTTGTAAGTCACAATTCCCCAGTATGGAGATACTACCTCCAACCCAGGTTAATTAACTATTCTCCAATGTGTCCTTAGAATCTTCAGACCAGCATGGACCTTTCTGCATATTTAGATCTTTTTCCTATATGACCTGACCCTTGGGACTCCTTTCTCTGCTGGAATCTAACTGACCCCCCAAAAAAATACCAGCATTAACAGCATTAAGAGTCTAGACTCATGAGATTGGTGATTATCCCAATTATCATCATAGAGCCTTCATCCAGTAATTGAAAGAACCAGACACAGAGATCCACAACCAAGAACCAGGCCAACCTCCAGGAATCCAGTCAAAGAAAGGGAGGAGGGAATATATGAGCAATGAGGTCAAGATCATAATGCAGAAATCTACAGAGACAGTGGAACAAAGCTAGTGGAAACTCATGAACTCTAGACCTACAACTGTGGAGACTCCAGGGAACTGAGCTAGGCCCACTTATGTGGGAGACAGTTGTGAAGCTTTAACCAGCTGAGGGGCCCTTGGCAGTAGGACCACAATACAAACCTGGTACATGACCTAGCTTGTTGAAGCCCATTTCCTATGGTGGGATGCCAGCCTTAAAGCTGGCCCTGCCCCAGCCTATTCTGACAGACTATGTTGACTGGTATGGGTGCCCTTACCTGTGAGGAGGAGAGGACTGGGGTTGGGCTGAGGGAGAGTTGAGGGGAGTGGGGAAAGTGAAGGGGAGAAGGAGGAGGTGTGTGAGGGAGAACTGTTATTGGAAAGTAGAATTAAATTAAAAATTTAAAAATAGAAATTAAAGACTCAAAATTCTTTTTGTCTTTTTTTCTTTTTACAAAATTTATTTATTTAATTTCACATGTCAATCCCTTCTCCCTCTCTCCCGTCCCCCCATCCCCTACCAGTCCCCTTCCCTCTCCCCCCACTCCCCATAGAGGGCAGGGCCCTCCACCGGGGCTCCCCAAATTACACAACATCATCCTGGGCCAGGACTAGGCCCACCCCATGCGTCCAGGCCAAGAGAGCATCCCTTGACATGGGTGGGATGGGCTCTCAAAGTCCTTTCTTATACCAGGGAAAAATACTGATCCACTGCCAGAGGCCCCAAAGGGTGCCGAGGCCTTCTCTTGACATCCACTTTTAGGAGTCAGAATCAGTCCCGTGATGGCCTCCCAGACAGCAGAATGGGGGCCATGTGCTCCCCCTTGTTCAGGTCACTTGTTTCACCAGCATGGTCACGACTTCCTTGATCTTCATTTTTCCCTCTCTGCAACTGGGTTCCAGAGTTCAGTTCAGTGTATAGCTGTGGGTGTCTGCCTCTGCTTCCATCAGCCACTGGATGAGGGCTCTAGGATGGCATTGAAGTAGTCATCAGTCTCATTATGGAAGGGCATTTAGGGTAGCCTCTCCACCATTGCCTACATTGTCAGTTCCTGTCATCCTTGTAGGTCTCTGGAAATCTCCCTAGTGCCAGATCTCTCCTCGGACCTATAATGGCTCCTTCTGCTTATCCTGCTCTCCTCTATTCTTCCCCCAACTCAACATTTCTGCTCCTCCATTTCCTCCTCTCCCCTCCTCTTCTCCTCCTTACATTCTGGCAGCTCCCTCTCCCCTACCCTCATGCTCCAAACTAGCTTAGGACATCCTGGCCCTTCCCATTCTCCAGGGACCATGTATTTTTCTCTTAGAGTCCTTCTTGTTTCTTAGTTCCTTTGGTGAAGAGGATTGTAGGCTGGTAATCCTTTGTTCTGTGTCTAAAATTCATATATAAGTGAGTACATACCATGTTTGTCTTTTTGGGACTGGGTTACCTCACTCAGGATGGTTTCTTCTAGTTCTATCCATTTGCCTGTGAATTTCAAGATTCCGTTGTTTGTTCTGCTGAGAAATACTCCATTGTGTAAATGTACCACATTTTCTCTATACTTTCTTCAGTTGAGGGGCATCTAGGTTGCTTCCATGTTCTGGCTATTACAAACAATGCTGCTATGAACATGGTTGAACATATGTCCTTGTTGTATGAACATGTATTATTTGGGTATATGCCTAAGAGAGGAATTGCTGGATATTGATGTAGACTGATTCCCATTTTCCTGAGCAACTGCCATACTGATTTCCAGAGTGGTCTTACAAGTTTGCACTCCCATCAGCAATGAAGGAGTGTTTCTTTTTTTCCCCATCCTCTCCAGCATAGATTGTCATTGCTGTTTTTGATTTTAGCCATTCTGGCAGGTGTAAGATGGTGTCTCAGAGTTGTTTTGAGTTGCATTTCTCTGAATGGCCAAGGATTTTGAGCACTTTCTTAAATGTCTTTTAGCCATTTTAGATTCTTCTGTTGAGGATTCTCTATTTAGTTCTGTGCCCCACTTTTTAATTTCATTGATTGATGTTTTGGTGGCTAGCTTCTTGAGTTCATCATATATTTGGAAATCAGCCCTCTGTCAGATGTGGGGTTAGTAAGATCTTTTCCCATTCTGTGGGCTGTCGTTTGGTCTTACTGTGTCCTTTGCCGTACAGAAGCTTCTCAGTTTCAGGAGGTCCCATTTATTAATTGTTGATCTCAATGTCTGTGCTACTGGTGTTATGTTCAGGAAGCAGTCTCCTGTACCAATATGTTCAAGGGTATCTCCCACTTTCTCTTCTAGAAGACTCAGTGTGGCTGGATTTATGTTGAGATCTTTGATCCATTTGGACTTAAGTTTTGTGCATGGTGACAGATATGGATCTATCTTCAGTCCTCTGAATGTTGTGCCAGAACCATTTGTTGAATCTGCTATCTTTTTTCCATTGTATAGATTTAGCATCTTTGTCTAAAATCAGGTGTTCATAAGTGTGTGGGTTAATATCAGGATTTTCAGTTTGATTCCATTGGTCTATCTGTCTGTTTTTGGGCCAATACCAAGCTGTTTTTAGGACTATGGCTGTATAGTAGAGATTAAAGTCAGGGATGGTGATGCCTCCAGGGGTTTCTTTATTGTACAGGGTTGTTTTGGCTATCCTGGGTTTTTTGTTTTTCCATATAAAGTTGAGTATTGTTCTTTCAAGGTCCGTGAAGAACTGTGTTGGGATTTTGATGTGGATTGTGTTGCATCTATAGACTGCTTTTTTGAAAGATTGCCATTTTTGCTATGTTGATTCTACCTATCCAAGGGCATGGGAGATCTTTCCATTTTCTGGTATCTTCTTTAATTTCTTTCTTCAAAGACTCAAAGTTCTTATGTAAACTATCACTATCCTTGAGGAGTGAGTGGGGAGTTGGGAGGTTGGTAGGGTGGCATGGGAAGATGGGAGATGGAACAGGGGATTGGTATGTAAAATGGTTGTTTCTAAATAAAAAAAAAAGACAGAGAGAAAATGACAAAAAAAGTCCAGTCCAGACTCCACTCACTTTTATGATTCCTTGATTTGTTTTTATTGAAACTGGCAGCATTCCTTTCTGAAATCATACATGGTATAGTATTTACATTAGCTGTCATGATTCAGAAATGTATGGGTTCAGACTGCAAGCACTAGTGGGGAAGTCACCTGTATCGTTTTAGTCCCTGTAAGGCCCAACTAACAGTCGATGCATACTGTGTTTGCACAATGGAGAAACAGATTCAGGTTTCCCTCTCGGCTCCTTTCTTACACAGTCACTACCTGCAGAGAACTGCCCTGCCTCTCATCTTTCCAGTGGAGTGATTCTGTCTCCCAAGTGCATTCACCTGGTGGAGTGATTGACTATATATGTTGTCCAAAAGCAGGGATGCCCAGGAACTGGCTGTATGGTTAAACTCTCTGTAGATAGGATGGTCTCAGAACTAGACTATCCTCCCAGGATGCTTCTCAGTAGACTCTTTCAGGTGCCTCTGAAAAATAAATGTATCACCCCCTGATTTTTTATGTTGGGTGATATTGGGAGGAATTATTAGCTTATATATTAGCTTATATGTGAAAACCATGATCTGAATATGTGCTTGTTTTTATCTAAATAAGAACATTGAACCTTTTCAGTGTTTTATTTTACTGTTGTTTTTATTCACTATAAAACATATTTTCAGGGCTAGGGAGATGGCTTAGCCTGTAAAAAGCTTGCCACTCAGGCATGATGATCTGAGTTGAAATGCCAGTACCCACACAGATAGTGTGGTACAGTGGTATCTGCATAAATAGTTTTACACAGCTGGATAGGTAGAGACAGGACAGTAAATGCTCCCTGCAGGCTGATTTGGTGAGCTCTAGGGTCAGGGAGAGATCCTGTCTCAAAATATAAGTTAGAGATAGATAGCAAGATGGCTCACAGGGAAAGACACTTGTCCTCATACATGCAAATAATCAATCAATCACTAAACAGATAAGTAAATAAGTAAACAAGGTGGAAAGCACTGAAGACACCAGATGTCAAACTATGTCCTCCATACATGCCTGCATGTGTGTGAACTCCCACACACAATAACATGCAGGCACCATAGACACACATGCATTTTACCCTTCCTACATACAACATGAATTTTACAACTGGAATTTGTTAAGTTGGAAAGGGAATTACAAACGAGAGGGTTACAATACTTATAAGCCAAGATAGTTTGAGTTCTTTGACCAGAAAAATAAACACTGCATATTTTAACTTTATAGTTTTAGTAATAAAAACAAGATATTAAATCAAATGTACAGTATGATTCAATTTTCTTTTATATGTTCTCATAACTATATGAGCAAAGCCCTAGGAGGAAAACTGAAAAATATAAAGTGTTTTTTTCCTCTGGATGATGGGATAATTTTCCTCTTCTGTACATTTCTGAATATTTTAATAGCTATGATGCCATGAAAATATTATTAAAATATGGATTTTATTTTAAAATAAGAATTTTGGAAAGAAGGTATTGCTGAGAGTTTGTATTGAACCTATATAAAATGTAGCATTAAAAATCTCAATCTTGTAAGCTCTTTTTTATTTATATATAATTTTCATAAAGTCAAATTTCCAAGTTTATGTAGACGCAGTTGTAGTTGATGAAATGGTCCCACCCCTTGACCTCTGAAAATCACTAGTCTGCATTCTGTCAACACGATTTGCATTTTAAGACAAGATGCATATAGTATTTGGGAGCATTTTCCCATTAGCATGATGTCTTTAAGGCTCATCCATATCATGTTAACTGTATTAACAAATAATTTCTTTATGTAGTAATACGGTGACTATACCTATGCCATAATTATTTACGGATGGATGTTTGGGCTGCTGATCTATTTTGAGTTAATTTTGCCTATCTGAAATGAAGCTACTGTGAACAACTATATAAAAAGTTGACATTGTGGTATATACTTGTTTCTCTTGATTAATTGTTAAGAAATGTACGGTGCATCTATTAAGATTCATAGTCATTTATTTTGAGTCTATTAATGTGATGGGTTATAATGGTTGAATTTTAGATGTTGAACTAACTTGTATTTCTGGCTTAAACTCCTTTTGATCAGGAAATAATATTCTTAAGATATTATGCATTGGATTTCTTGGTATTTTGTTAAGAATTCTCATATTTGGGCCCTACTCTGCCTGGGGAGTGGAGGGTGGGGGGAGGGAGAGGGAGAAGGGACTGACATGTGAAACAAGCTTGTTCCTAATTTGAACTAATAAAAAATAAAAAAGAATTCTCATATTTATGTTTAAAAGGTATACTGTGTCATGTATAATGGGTTTGTCTGTTTTTGCTATCAGGTGATGTTAAGTCTAGACTCATATACTGAAGAGAGGAATTCTCTGCCATCTTCTACTTTATTGAAGAGTTAATAGATATTCATTAGTGAAACCATGCAAGCTGTGTTACCGTTCTGTTGCTATGATAAAACACAGTGACAAAAAACAACTTAGAGGAGAAAAAGGTTATTTTGTCTTACAATTCCCAAAGAATAGAGTCCATGGGGCAGGGAAGACATGATGCCAAGAACATGATGCCAAATTTGGCAATTGAGAAAATGGGCCTATAAATCCTTAAAACCTGACCCCATTGACAAAGCGCTATCTCCTAAATGTTCCGTAATTTTCAAAATAATGCATGTGGCAAATGTTCAAGCACAAGGCTCTATAAGCAACATTTCACATTTAAACCACAACACAGACCTACATAATTTCCTTAGGAAGACTTTTAACAACGAATTCAAGTAACTGATTAATAAGATTATCTCCTTCTAGAGCAAAATTTGGTAAATTACATTTCTATGGATTTGTCTTTTCCAACCAAGTTGTTAAATGTGTTCACATCAAGAAAGTCACAAAATGAAAAGAAAAATAAAGAAAAGAAACTTTAAGGAATTCCCATTCACTATACTTATTTATATAGTACCTATAGACTCAACTACTTTTTGTACAAATAATAATTAATGCAAATTGTCTCTGTCATCTGTCTGTCTTTCATTGCATTCTTGCTAGAGGTTTATCAATTTTACTCTTTTGTCACCGAACCAATTCCTAGAATCATTGTTCCCCCCACTATGGTTTTCTTTTTCATTGGTTCCCCTTAAATCCTCTTCCAGATATTTGGGTGGTTGTTCTGCGTTGTAAAACTGGGACCTCTTATGCACAAATCATGCTCTATCACTGAGATATATCTCGACACTTCCCATCTATCTTCTCTTTGTCTATCTTCTCTTTCCTTTTGGGATAAACCTGTATTGAATAGAAGCTAGACACCTCCTTACAGTATTTTTTTTTTTAATATAAGAACACAAGGCCATACATTTCCCTCCCCATACTAACTTAGCAGGTCACCAATTTTAATATGTTGTCCTTTAATTTTCCCCCAATTAATCTAGTTCTCAATTCCTTAGCTTTTACCTTCTCTTTAACCTGTGGATTCTCAGAAGAATGCTGTTAAAGTTCAAAATATTTTGAAAATGTTCTGGTGTATTTCTGTTACTGATTTCTAGTGCATTACTGACAGGAGAAAAAGTCTCCTTTG
Source organism: Cricetulus griseus (assembly GCF_003668045.3). Lineage (NCBI taxonomy): Eukaryota > Metazoa > Chordata > Mammalia > Rodentia > Cricetidae > Cricetulus > Cricetulus griseus. The sequence continues at coordinate 106,137,561 of NC_048600.1, forward strand.
TGAATTTTTAACCTACTAGGACTTAGTGTGGCTTGTTTGGGTCTCAGAAGGCTCTACTTAGAAGTGTACTTAGTGTGTTTGAAGAATGTGTGTTCTGTTCTTCTTTGACACGGTGTTTTTTCAAATGTCACGTATAGCCCATTAGTTGCAAATGTTACTGAAATATTCCATATATTAATAGGTTTTCTCATTAATTATATATCACTCATTGGAAGACAGGTGTTAAAACCTCTTCCAATTATAATTCTGGATTCATGTGCATTGTCTTTCAATTTTATTTTGTTTTCCTTGATGTAATTTCAAAGCTATGCTGTTAGTGGGGTAGAAAGTATGGTTTCATTTCCCATCTCCTGGCTGTGGGACATTGATGGCAAACCTCTTACTCCTGAGTGTAGTATATATACTGGGTCTACTTTTGACTCTTCACAGTAACTCTACAGTTGTCTTTCAAAGAAATTAAAAGTGAATGAGCCAGGCTTGGTGGCTCATCACTGTAATCCCTGCACCGCATAGCAAGTTGCAAGCCAAACTCACCTCCATAAGGAGACATTGTGTTTAAATAAGAAAAGAAGAGGGAAATTAAGTGTTTAAATAAGAGAAATAATCTCTCATATTTATTTACATATTTAACATTTCTGGTGGTCTTCCCTCTGTCTTGATGTAATTTTCCCCTGGCTAACATCTTCCACTTGACTGAAAGGAACCATTAAACACTTTCAATGACAATATTTCAGACTTGGTTTTACTAGGAAGGTTTTCCTTAGCCAATCTGTATTCATAAACTGTATTTTTTTTACCTGGTAATAAAAAAATCTAGATTGAATGGTTGGTTTTTTCTCTCTTTTAGTATTTAATGTTGTTTCACATGGAATTTTAACATACATAATCTTTGTTTAAAAGGTTTTATTTATTTATTTATTTATTTATTTATTTATTTATTATGTATACAGTCTTCTGCCTGCATGCCAGTAGAGGGCACCAGATCTCATTCAAGGTGGTTGTGAGCCAACATGTGGTTCACATGGTGGGAATTGAACTCAGAACCTCGGGAAGAACAGTCAGTGCTCTTAACCACTGAGCCATCTCTGCAGCCCCCAACATACATAATCTTGTTAATGCTAAAGCTATTCATTCTAATTTTATTAGCATATACTAACTAGACAGAGTAAGGAGTTTTGTTACAATGTTGGCATACATGGATATAATGTATTTTGATCATATTCACCTCCCTTGCACCCTTTTTCATCAGCCTCCACCTTTCCCCATTCTAAAATTCCTCAAAGTCTCCTGTTTTCCTTTCACTAATTTCCCTGCTGTATTTGAGAGAAAACATACAATAATTTTTTGAACTGACTTATATTCTCAGTACAGTGATCTCTAGCTACTTCCATTTCTTGCAAATAACATAATTTCATTCTTCTCTATGATTGAATAAAACTCCACTCTGTGTACATCATGTTTTCTTTAACCCATTCAGCTACTGAGAAGCAGATAGCACTGGTTCCTCAATGTAGCTGTGAAGAGTGATGTACTGAATGTGTCGATGCGACAGTCTCTGTAGTTCTGGCTTTCACAGTCTTAAGAAAATTGTCGTCTTTCATTCTTTGTAGATTTCCATGTTTCCTTCTTTCTCCCTCTGGCCACTTTTCAGATTTTCTTCCTTATCTCTGTTTCTCATCCATTTAAAGGTGATGAACCTTCATGCTTTGTGTTGCATTAAACTGCTAGGAGTTTTCATAACTTTATATATATATATAAATTTTGTAAAAATTGAAAAAACATTTCCAACAAAATCTTCTATAAATCTTCTATATTTGTTTCCCCACTATGCCTGCTCTTCTTCATTAGCTCCCTTGGGTTTCTCGTGATGTATTAGACTATGTTCTAACGCATCCTAAGCCCTCAAAGTTCTTTTCCATTTTTAACCTCTTTTTTTTTTTCTCTGTGTGGTTAGATTTTGATGGCTTCTTCTGAAATTTCTTTAAGATATGTTTTTTTTCTTCTGGAGTTATTTCTTTGAGATAGGGTCTTTCTATTTAGCCCAACCTTACCTAAACTTTTGATTCCCCTTCCTCGGTCTTCTAAATCCTGAGATTACTAGTTTGTACCACCATGGCAGTGTCTGTGGCAATTTTTTCCATATCACACAGTTTTCCATATCTAGATCTTTTCATAAACTTTTTACATTTCCATTTCTCTGAGTAAATTCCAAGAGATATAGAAGACGCCAAAGACGAATGATGAGAGTATGTATGTATGTGTGTATGCAATGTATGAATGATGTACAATATGTATGCATACAGTGAGATATTGTTCAGCAATACACAACAAAATGCTCGCATTTGCAATGGATAAAACTGAAAGGCATTTTGCTAAGAGAATAAACCAGGTACAGAAAGACAAATGCTAGATTATATTCACTTTTATGTGAAATCTAAAACAGCCAAGCTCGCCGGGCATTGGTGGCACACGCCTTTAATCCCAGCACTTGGGAGGCAGAGGCAGGCAGATGTCTGTGAATTCGAGGCCAGCCTGGTCTCCAGAGCCAGTGCCAGTATAGGCTCCAAAGCTACACAGAGAAACCCTGTCTTGGAAAAAAAATAAAAACCCAAGCTCATGGAAGCAGAGAGTAAATGGTGATTGTAGGGGCAATGGGGGAAACAGAGACATGCTAGTCAAAGCATGTAAGTGTTCAGATAATAAAGTGAATAAGTTCTTCATATTTAATACACAGTGTGGTGATTGTTGTTCATATTGTCTTACATAGTGGAATTCACTGAGTATATTGTAAGCCTTAAGGTAATGGATGCACTTAGCTGACTTGTGGCAGATATTTCACAACCTACTGTTTATGCATATTAAATCAGTGTGCCCTTTAACATATACAGACTTTCATCAACTGTACCTTTTAAAGGCTGTGGGAATGCACCCATTTTTCTTCAAATCTTGCTTGTATTTCCTTACCTTCTTTGAAGGTGTAGGACATAATTACCATACCTGTTTTAGAGTCTGTTCATTTCATGTATTTTTTTGTTTCCATTGGTTGATACTTTCCCCCTGGAGTTAAGTTTTCTTTTTCTTTTTGTATGCCTTGTTACTTTTAAGTATTTAAGTATTATCAGATATTAAGTAGGGTTTTTTGATTGATGAATTATGTTATATGCCTGTGTAGTACTGGATCTTATTCTAAATGCTCAATATGGCTTTATGGCTTGAAGTCTTTCTTCATTATCATAGATCAAGAGAAGTCTCAATCCTGAGGCTAATGTAGCTTTGTTCTTGAACCCATTCTCCTCCAATGATTCTACCTGGTTCTCTGTGTTTTGTACACTTGTCATTTCTAATTAGCCTTTTGGGCATGCAAAGTACTCCCAGGCATTGGTGATCCTCAAGAATTGTAAACATCATTTTCCAACATTTTTCTCCTCACTTTGAAATAGTATCTAGTTTAGGTTCCCCTGTTTGTGCCCGGCCTGGAAACATTGCACAGGCAGTGCTCAGGGTCACTTGCTGGGTCCTTTTTTTAGTTGTCTTTTCTTCAGAGCTCATTGCCCTATACCGTCATCCAGCCACTGTCCCATGTCGGGAAGCACTGTTTTCTACAATTGTTCTATCTTCTTCACCCAATCACTCTGTGTTGGTGAATGTTTCTTCAGTCATCCCCTGCATTTGAGTTGTAGAATGCAAAGTTTTCAATAGAAGGCAGCATATCTCTGTTAGATGAACGGAACCAGGGTCCAAGAACCTTTAAAGGAAAAGTTCTCAGTAATGTAAAACAAACATGTCCAGAGCAAGCATTAGTCAATAGAGCAAGACTTGGTTGGGTTTGGCATTAGATTCCACATTTACAGATGAGACTTGAAAGTCATATTTCCTCTAGTGGAGGCAGTGTATTACTAATTCCAAGAATAATTCCAACAATTTTAAACACTTGAATCTTAAAACAATAAATAACCTTACTAATCACCCAGCCATATCATGTCTGAACAGTGGCCAATTACCCCCTCATCTCACACATTAGATCCATTCAACACAGCTTCTAATTCAAGAGTGCTTCACCATTTGAAATTTTCCCTGAACCATTCAACCAAGTATATCTGCCTCCTATATATACATACATATCATATACATACATATTTTTTCTATCTTCCTGAAAACAGGAATTTATTTCCCTAAATAAATGACGACCATTATAAGGACTTACTTAAGTCATTTTTATCTGGATTAAAATCTTCACAGAGCACAGGGCTTTCAGGCCCTCTCACCAAGCTAGCCATTATTCTTCTGATAAACTAATGTGTTGCTTTTACATTTCGCATGCCATTGCCAGAGATGAATACTCTAATTTAAATACAGACTGAACGAGTCAATTATTTTCTGTGACAGAAAACTAGGCTTCTTCTAATAATGTAGCTCATGGTTGTATTAACTTTTTTTTCAAATATGGAGAGATTTAATTTCTAGGTAATTTAAAACACATTTGTTTCCCACCTCACTGATACAGGAGTAGCAGACAAGAGCATTGGCTCATCCAGCTGTCTAGGCTTTGGGGAAGGATTCTTGCTGGTTTTAGATCATATATTTTTTTTTTAACAAATTGATGCAAGTTTCATTCTCCAGAATTAAAGCAAATGCCTGTTGTTAAGACGGGTCACTTTCCAGCTGAAATTTCCTATCAGTTTCCAGCTGATAGAAAGGTGCTATGGAGAAAGGAAGAGCTTTTTAAAATAGTCCCTGTCCACAGGGGAGAGCAGAGTCTATCTAACACACTGAGGAAAGTAACTCATCCTGCATAATTTCATTGCTCTGACAGAAACACTTACACATTGGACATGGTCTAATACTGTTTTCTTTCCAAGAATCAACCCTGGAACAAGAAAACAAAGACACAACCAGATTCCTAAAAAACAAGTTGAAACAAAGCAAAATAATTAAGGTATATTTCCTTCCTCGTGACAACTTCTAGGTAATAAATAATTGTGAAATGCATGAATTACAAACGATGTAAAAATCTTTAGCTTCATTCATTTATCTAATTTAAGAAAATGCAAGACTAAGAAAAGGAATAATATTTTATGTGATCTATGGTAAAACAAGTCTTTTGGTACTTTTGACAACAATCTCCTTCACTACACTATTTGATATGTCCATTTGTGTGGATGTCAGAAGACAGTCAGTTGGTTTTCCCCTTCCACAGTGTGAGAGTCTCAGGGACTGAACTCACATGTCAGGTTTGGTGGCAAACTCCCTACCCATTAAACCATCTTGCTTGCCCTCCACTATTTGGTACTTCATGAAGGAGATTAACTCCTTAAATTAATTGTGTCTATGGCTTGAAAGAATACCATGGACTTAATTGCAATCACATTACTATAATTAAGGCAAAAAGAAAGTGAGAAGCAACAGTTTTATGAGAAAAAATATTTCAGAGTATAGGAAAGAATAATTTCAATGGCCTGAAATTAATACCTCTGAGGGAATATACAATTTGTTTTGCAAAATATTTAAATTGGTGAATTGGTGCTGTTTTATTTCTCAATTCCGTTAAGAGACAAGATGTGTCTTTTTTTTTCTGCTTCATCAATGAGCCTTCCTAAAGGCTCAAAGTGTGTGAGTGGCTTGTACAAGATGATCTGTCAAGGTCAACACCTGGGCTATTAAACCTCAAGCAGGGTCATATTACACTGATCTATCTACACAATAATGAATTCTGACCCACCCTCTTAACTGCTATATGTTTGCTTCTTGCTTCAGCAGGGTGGTTGCCCTTGTTCCTGAATCAGTGAAAGGATGCTGAGTCTGTTCTCATTCTCATTTCAAAGTCATCTTTGGCCCAGTGTTTTCACTTTATACATGAAAGCCAACATGGTTCACAGAGTAACTGGGTACCACAGAAATCCAATTCATTTCAACACTGACTCCTCCATGCTGTCTAATTTGCACAACAAATTAGTTGCCTTTCAAAGCTGCTGTGCCTCCATTCATGAAAAAGAATCTATGCTCTTCAGTAGCTCAGTAATGATAACATTACCAATGCCAAGTGTGCTTAGGAGGATTCTGTGACTACCCCGCCTGCCTTCTCACCTCACATTTCAGCTCTGGCTGTCTCCTAGGATTCTTGAATCTGTATAAATTACTTCATCATGGGCATTCTTATAATTTCCTTAAATGATTTTAGAATGTTATTTGTCTCATACTTTTCCCCCAACCCTTCTTCCAGTAACTCTATTAGACTTTTATGTGTCAGGCACTTAGATACAATAACCCTGATAGAAACTGGACTGACTGAGACCCATATGGTCTGTCAGAGATTGAGGAGGTAAATAAGCGAATGAGCATTGATTGTGAGGAGAGCTGTGATGGGTCCTGGATAGAGGATAGTGGAGGGTGTGCAAGGTAAGAGTGTCTGGCATGACGAAGGACTCAAACTGTAGATTAGAGGAAAATGCTCCCATTAATAGATCATCACTTTAAGGGAGGCATAACTATTCCAAAGCAAGGGGAGAGAATGACCAAAAACAATGAAAACTCCATGTGTGTTGGGAAATACTGACTGTACACATAGCTGCTGCAGTCTTCACTGGAGAACGCTCAGGGCAGACCACAGAGCACCAGTGATACCACTTAGGCCCTGGAGGGAGGTTAGGATAAAACATTGCCGTTGGGGCTTTTAAGAAAGTTTTGTATTTTATTATGTGGCAGGGATAGAGGGTAATTTCTCATTGACCTAACTCCTATTTCCTTTTAGATCCATATATGAAAATCTTAATTTCAGTGTGACATATATGGAATGCATGGTGCCAAGTAAAAAGCAGTTTGTCGTTGAATTTCCTGCTTGCAAACATGTCATTCCGTGGTTCTTCATGTGTTTGATCTCTGGAGTATTTTGTATTTTTGACCACATCTGCTATTTGGAGTTCTAACTAGTTCAGCTACAGGGATACTTTTTCATGTCTCCTCCCTTCCCTATCACTCAGTGATCTGTTATCTCTACTCCATGTTATTGGGTGATTTATTTTGCTCCCTTAGATTCAGCTTCCAACTAGAGGACTCACAATTTGCATAAGCAAATTTTTTCTTTACAGATACATCAACTATTTCCAAAATTGACTTCATCATTTTCTTTGATGCCTGCCCTCCCCATCCTTGGCTTTTCTATCTTCCTTCATTGTAATACAGACTGTGGAATGGCATTCTTCTGCCTATACTCTCTCCTAAATGTTTATTGTATTTGCATTGAGAGGTACCATTGGAGCTGCCCAATGGATGTGGTTCAGGTGTTTGTGCTTGCCAAGTGGGAAGGAAACAGCCCTGAGTGGGAGCTTCAGCAACCCATGAGTGAAGCATGTTGATAATCTCAGCACTTCAGATATAGAAACAGAAAGGTCAGAAGTTCAAGGCCATTTTCGTTTGACTACATAGTAACCCTTCCTCACAAAACAGAGAGAGGAAAGGAAGGAAGGAAGGAAGGAAGGAAGGAAGGGAGGGAGGGAGGGAGGGAGGGAGGGAGGAGGGAGGAGGGAGGGAGGGAGGGAAAGAGAAGGATGGAGGGGAGGAATGAAGAAAGAAGGAAAGAAAATAAGAGAAAGGAAAATAAAGGGAGAGGGAGGAGGGGAGGGGAAGAGAGGGGAGGAGAGGAGAGGAGAGGGGTATCACAGGCAGCATCCTTTACTGTCTAGCCTTGTTGTCTAATTCAGACACCTGTACCTCATACTCCAGTTTATTAATTTCTGTGAGTGAATCATGCTCTGATGAGGCACTGTGCTAGGATAACATGTATTAGGGGCAGGTTGTGTTGCTCTGTACATTCATTATTTCACACAATCCATATGTTAATCATATATTCCTTGATACTCTTCTTTTTGGAAAAAGACAATGAGTCTTGTAGGTGACATGGTTGCTCAGAGTTCCAGCTAGGGACAGAGCCAATAATCCCACCAGTTCAACATGATGCTCTCTATGGTTATTTTGCTTGTGCTTCTCCAGAGTTGTTCTGCTTGCCTGAATTTTTCCTCCCATTTGTTTGTTTTCCTTACTGATGACAGGTCCATCTTTAAGACACCTTAGATCACCTCAGTCAGAAGCCAGATACATTTCAGTGTTCACAATGTTCCCTCTCCCCTCAGGAGTATTCCACAATATATTATCTATTTCGTCCACCAGGCTTGCAATCTCCTGGAAAGCAAGGACCATGTCGCATTCATCTTTTCATATCCAGTGCCTAGCCCAGAAGCCAGGATACAATTGAGACTTCGTATGCAGTTTTAGAATAAATAGGATTTTGAATGAAACTCCAATTCTCTCACCTGCTACGTGACCTCACATTACAAAACTGAAATATCTCTGTCTTCTTTCTCTTGAAGCATAAAAAAGAAAATTGGATTACATCAAAGGTTTCTCCAAACTCAGTCCCTGCCTAGAAGAATCGGCACCTGGAGACTTGTTAGAAATGCAAACCTAGAACTCCTGGGGAGGGACACAGAAACCTGTGTGGACAAGGGCTCAAGGTAATAGACCCATGCAGGGCAACATTTGAGAAACACTGAACAATGAGATGGCAGACTGGCCTGAAGACTCTGTATTCCTCAATCCTCTCCCTTTTCTACCTAGAACAACCACTATAGGAAATTGTCTATCCATAATACCTGTGATGGTTTCTTCTTTTTATTTATTCTTCTCTCATATATTACATCCCACAGTTCCCCCTCCTTCCTCTCCTTCCAGTCCCTTCCCCTACTTTCCCTCTCCTCTTCCCTCCATTTCCCTTCAGAAAAGAGCAGACCTCTAAGGGTTATCAATCAAATACGGCATAACAAGTTACAATAAGACTAGACACCTCCACTCATATAAGGCTGGATGAGGCAACCTGGTATGAGGAAAAGGGCCCCAAAAGCAGACAAAGGAGTCAGAGAAAGGTCTTTCTCCCACCATTAGGTGTCCCACAGGAACACCAGACTACATAACTATAACATGTATGTTAATTATTCCATGCTCTCAAAGATGATCCGTAGTCCGTAAGGCTAAGATTTCTTTAGTCAGATAAACACCAGCCCAAACACAAGCCAAGCGTGCCCACAGGTCGCAAGCTAGCATGGCCAGAGAGAAGGGCTATCCACGTGTGGGTGGACCCTTAAGAATCCTTCCTGAGTTATCTTTGACCTCCCCTGACCACGCCTGTGAGGGTGTGGCCAGGAATACCTGTAGGGGCTACTAGAAGGCGGTGCTACAGTGTCTCCCTACACATGTATACAGAGGATTTAGGGCAGATCAGGTTCCCTGATTGTTGGTTCAGTCTCTGTGAACCCCTATGAGTCTAGATTAGTTGATTCTGTGCACTGTTTTCTTGTGGTATCCTTTACCCTTCTGGCTCCTTCCTTCCCCTCTTCTGCACGATTCCCTGAGCTCAACCTAATGTTTGGTTCTGGGTTTCTGCATCTATTCCCCTCAGTTGCTATATGAAGTCTCCTGATGACAATTATGCTATGATCTGGTCTATGAGAATGGTAGAGTATTATTAGGAATCATTTCATTGAATTGCCACCCCCCACCCCTTACTGGTCATGTTTGGTTCTATCCTAGGTCTCTGGGCTATCCAGACTTGGTTCCTGGCCCTCCATGCAGTGTCATGGATGGGCTCCGTCTTGTGGGGTGAGTCTCAAGTTGGATCAGTCATTGGTTGGCCACTCCCACAAGTTCTATGCCACCTTGACCTCAGAACATCTTGCAGGCAAGACAAATTACAGATCAAAGTTTTAGTGGCTTGGTTGGTGTCACAATCACTCCACTGGAAATCTTGTCCAGTTACAGAAGATGGCTTGTTCAGGTTCTGGATCCTCCATTACTAGGAATTTTCACTAGGGTCACCCTCATATATTTCTGGTAGTTTCCATACCACTAGGTTTCTACCTCACCCCCAAAATGCCCACCAAAGAACTACATTGGGGTTGGAGTGACTGGTCCATGGTTGAAGGCTTTTTTTCCCTAACAGAGGACCAGAACTCAATTCCCAGTATCCATGCAGCCTGTAACTCCAGATGCAGGGGAGCCAATAGCCTCTTCTGACCTCCAAGAGTACATGTGCACACACTCACAAATGCACATGAATACAATTTTTAAAATATTTATTGAGGTGGGATACAAATCAATGCAACCACCAACACAAAGTATGTCATTTAGCCACTACATCCAAAGTTTTTTCCTGCTTTGTTTATTATTGTTATAGACTTTATGTGTAGAATAAGAGCACAACACCAGATCTATCTTCTGAATAACTATTTAGGTATATAGCAGAATCCTGTGACCTGCTATTGCTATGCTATGTAGTAGATCTCTATGAACCATTCATCTTGCAAAAAGTCAAATGTATATCTTCAATGAATGTCTTCCCTTTTATCTACAGTCTTAGCCCCATCCAACTATCATTTCACCTGGTGATTCTGCATATTTGGTTATTTCTTTCTTTTAAAAATTTATTGCACTTTTTTAGATAAGCTCTCATATATTGTCTTAGGATGGCTTTGAACTGCTGGAATCAAGCAATGTTCTTTCTCCAGCCTTTCAAGAGCCAATGCTATGGCATGTGCCACAGTGTCTGTCTTTGGTATTCCATACTCCGAGAACATGCAGTGTTTGGGTTTCACATAGTACTGTCAGGTAATGCAGTATTTATCTTTTGTGTTTCTAGGTTATTTCACATAGTATAGGATCTGCCAATTCAATCAGTGCTTGAAAATATCTGTTGTGTTTGTATGAACTATACATAAGATCTTACTCATTACATTTATTGCAACATTACTTAAAATACTTTTGTAAGCTTTTTACCACATAATTTTACAATATGCACACACATGCGCGCGCGCGCACACACACACACACACACACACACACACACACACACACACACACACACACACTCTTTGGCTCAATATCTATGCTGTTAGTATTGTACCTGTATTCATATCAGTCTGCAACTTATTTTATTCTTCTGCTACTTGGATATATGAGATTTATCCCCTTTGATTTATACATAGGGTTTGAGTAGCTAGGACCATGGAATCCTATCCCACTAAATGGATTTTCTACAATTTACCATTCTACTCAGTTATTCACGTGTACTTGCATTATTTCTAATTTTTCACTGTAATAAACAACATGTACTGAGCATTCTTCTGCATGTCTTCATGGATATTCATGACAGTTTACATCATGCAGTTTATTTCTATTCAGGGTACATGCATCTTTAGTTTTCATAGATAGCTGTGTATTGTTCTTCACATTGGTCATACATGTCTATCTGTGGGATCTAATTCATATCCTTAGCGGTGCTTGATATTATCAAGCCATGATGTTTTCTAAGACCAGTATCTCTGTTTGTTTGGGGACTATATAGCATATGAACTTCAGTGTAGACGTTCACCACTTTGTATCTTTATAATTGCTGTCTCATTATAGGCAGACTATTCTCTTATTACCCCACTTAAGAGCATATGAAGGTTTTTTTCCTTTGTGACCCAGACACCAAATGTTCCTTTGTCTCCTAGTAGCCCACTTGCTTACAGATGCATTTTGATAGTCCCTCAAGGCATTTTGATCCTAAGTGTGACACAGTTTATGTGTGTCATTCTTGCTGATTATTTATGCTTCCCCCTTCCAACCCTGTTTGGATAATGAATCAAAGCTGACCATGATACTAACTCTACAGTAAAATTTTTTAAACTTATTGACAACTCATCTTCACCCGTTTCTCCCATGCAAACTTGTCATCTGCTCAGCCAACGCCGTCTTCATCTGAAGTATTTGATTTCCATCATCGCTCAGTTATCACTAATTTCAAGCCAGCCACTGTTTTACCTCCAGCAGGAAAGTTTTCAATCCCTTACATTTTATTCTTTACCCGAGACCCGAACTGACTCGGACCCACATCATCTATGCCAGGCAAAAAGTAAAAGAACCCTTTCTCTGCAACAGCCTACTCCTTCTCCTTAGGAGCACTCTGCTGAGAACAAGGCACCATGAAATCATGACTGAAGTAAAAGAAGGAGGCTGATTACTAGTTTCACCTCAAGTTTTAGTTGTGAGTTGAATTTCATGAGATAATTACAACAAGTCATTGTGTTTCCAGCATGAGAATATGGTGCAAAGCCTTATGGATTAGAAGTGCTCAGGGAGCTATCAAGTACACCCATGCATAAAAGGAAATGCTCTTCAAGAAAGGTGCCTTGTAGAATGAAAATAATAATAATAAAGTGATAGTGATAGTCTTTGGTTGCCATGGAAATATGAACTCACCTTTCTTGATAAGTATTGTGGTTCTTTTTACTGTATTGGGCTTAATAGGAAAATCACATATCCTGTGATATTTTTTTAAACGTGTCTGCATTTTAAAGCATGCACCGAGCTGCAATGGTCATGGGTCTGCATAGAATTATGCATCTCAGTTTGTGCATTGATAGGACCCACCATCAGTGTTTTTAACTTCATCCATTTTATTTTATGGAAGATTGCATATCTTTGTTGTGCATATGGCAGCTCCTGTGTTTTTTTTATTTTTCAGAGTGATTCCATTTTCAGTTCCTCTGTTAGGTTGAAAATATGATCTGGGTTACTGTACACCAAAGACTGCAAATAATCCAGGCATCCTCTGTTTTCACTGTTTTTTCCTTTTTTTTTTCTATTAAGGCATTCTACCACTTGACTCATGAATTGCACAAGTTAGTACAAAAGGAAAGGCTGGGACAATGACAAGGGTGAGGGGCAGGTACTACTACTGTTTAGTGGGCACATGATAGGACCAAGAAATTGTCTGAGGCATATTACAGTGATTTTTTTACCTTCAACCTTTATGACATGGAAAACATTTTAAATGTACTTCAGTAGAGTACAGAGAAATTCACTAGGAATCATTCCAGTACCATTCTCAGTATATGGCAATGCATGGTAATGATAATGTATGTTTTATAAAGTATAGAAATTATATTATTGGGCATAGTTAGGTAAATGTACTAAAGAGTTTACACTCTGAGAGTTCAAGTGATTATTACTCAGAAGCAAAATATTCATTTCTCCCTCCTGACCTGTGCCTTGATGTGTACCCTCATGTTTGGATCACAGATATGGGATTGGATCCTTACATCCTTTGCCTGCAGTTCCTCAATTCCCATAGGAGTAAAGCAGGTTTCCTTTATCAACTTTATCTGCTCTTGCCTCCCCTCTCCAAGGGCTGCTCCTCTGTCTGCTCTCCTTCTCATTTCATTCCATTAATGTTCTCCAACTGTTTTGCAACACATCGTTAAGACTGAAAGGTCAGCAGGCTCCACTGCATGATCTTTAAAAGGTTGGTAATGTCAAGACGAATGCAGCCTCTTAAATCTGTTTTTAAAGGCCAGAATCATCCATGCATTTTTGGAGGAGGATAATGACATCAAAATTATTACTAAAACCCTGTCCCTGTGATCATTGGGGGCAACCAGGATTTACTGCTCCATGGACAAAAGCTTCTGAGACCCAGATCCTGTGTATCAGCCCTGGGACACTCAATTTTAGAGTGTAAAGAGCAAGCCTTTACTCTGTACTCCAACAAAACTGAATGTCCTCCACACAAATGAGCAGGCACCCTCACTTGGCATAAAATCTCTAGACTTATCAAGAAGTCTTTGTCTCTGAGTATTAATATGTAGTATGAGATATATACACATTATTTATGATCTAATGAATTATAGAATAGATCTGCTTTTTAGTCAAGTCACATGGCTTTCTATACTTGGATTTGGAATGGCTGCAAAGCAACAAGTTTCTTAGAATATTTGTGATTGGGGTCCAGTTTACTTGCCTTTGAAGACTCAGGTTCTTGGTGATTGATACTTACTATGGTCCAAATGAATTCTGTTCCTTGCTGATCTCCCAAAGCAATCATGTAGGAGGGTTAGTTCTCTGGTATTTCACAAATGATAAACAGCTATATCCCTGATATGTTAGACAACTTGGACAATGGTTATGTGGAATCAAACTCAAGCCCTCCCATTTACTAGGTAAGCACTCTACCACTCGGATTTGAAACTCTGAATCCTATATCTATAGTAGTACTCTGTGTCAGTCTCAGCAGGATTACTGTCAGGGTCAGGCTGTGTTTTAAAATTAAGAACAGCACAAAAAAAAACCTGCGGTTGGATTGGTTGATCAAAGATGCTTTAAAGTGACATCACTGAGATAACCCAGCTAGCAAAAGGCAACATTGGTAGATGCCATAGAACACAGAGTGACAATTATTTGTGTGAAACAGGAGAATAAGATTTCCCATTTCTGGAGAAACAACTGTGTTTAGAGGTAACTTGAAGACCAATGTCATTTTAACTTAAGTGTGTGTTGGAATAACCTCATGATGAAGCAGGATTCTCACCTGCGTTTGACTTGCTAAACTCCATCTCCCTGCTCTACCCAGCCCAAAACCACTTTGGGTTTCTAAGACATTCCTCAGCTTTTACTAGTGCAAGTTCACTCACGAAGAGGGTGAACTTATATCGGAGCCCATATCTTCCAAATTTATAACCTCAGTCGGCTTGAGAAAACAAAACAAACAAAAATGGTTACTGTTCCCTCAGTTTAAAATATAGTTTCCTTTACAATACATACACATCTACTTCTGTAGCCATAATTTTCTTTCTATATGAAACAGCATGAAAAACTACGCTGTAGCCAGGTTTGTGGCTTCCCCTGCTTTTACTTATTCTCAGCTCTCTCCATGTAGAGTCTACCTCTTCCCTGTTAGCAGCACCTGCCTCTTTGCCCACAGCTTGAAAGCACCCATTGAACCCATTGTTTTGAAACAGTTGTCTATCACTCACTGTAAAGGCTAGTAGTTTATGTGTGGTTCACTTCCCTGCAATCAAAACTATTTCAAAATAAACAAGGAAAAGGAAAGTGTACGTGAACAGAATTGGTAGTATTCTGATTAACTATTCCCACCAAGTTGCCTTATCCATTTGGTTTAAGTTCTCGCTAGAATTTTTTTAATTATACTCTTAAAAGTAAAGTGTGTTTGAAGCAAAAGAGAAAAGTTCAATTCCAGTGAATGAGCCTCAGGAAAATTGTTTTCTATTATCAATACTTTCCAACACGAGCCACAATGAGAAATACATCCCTTCTGAAGTGTGTTGTTTCTCTTTGGAGACACCATTTATTAATCATCCCAACATTCTGAGCCATAAACACTAACATGAAGTCCTTCTTCAAGCTCTATGACAGTGAGTGACTTAGTCTTATTCTTCCCCTGACACTGTGAGTTATGAGGGACAATGGGTCAAAACTATAGCTATGTCTTATGTCGCACACACAAAAAAACCTGCCTGGAGTTCTGGCACCACAATGTAGAACTTATCCTGTGTAATCAGAGGATGCTCAGGAGCTTAATCACTTTAAACTGTAAAATGTATTTTAAAAGCAATGGGTGTTGGGGCTGAAGAGATGTCTCAGTGGTTAAAAGCTCTGGCTAGACCTGCAGAAGACCTGGATCAGATTTCTAGCACATACATGGCAGCTCAGGACCTCTTGTAATTCCAGTGTCAGGGGATCCTATGCCTTCTCCTGGACTCTAAGGGCCATGTGTTGCAAATATAAGTAGACAAAACACCCATACACATAAAAATAAATAAATAAATTTTAGGAAGACGATATAAAATTTTCCTTTACACACACACACACACACACACACACACACACACACACACACACACACGAGTCGTCGTACGGAGACAGAGAGTGATGCAGGGGAGGAAGTGAAGGGAGGGATTGTGGACCCTGTGACATGCTAAGTCATACACTCTGACAGCTTCTGTCTTCCTCCTGATAATAATGAAAATTATTTTCTTTCATGAACATCATTATGATCATCAGTGTCTCTACCACAGTCATCATCATTATCACCATTGCCATTACCATAGCTCTGACTTATTAAGCAATTGCTATGAACTGGATGCTATTCTAAGCACTTTGCATATTTATAGTTTCCAATCACTCCCAGCCTGTAGATAATTGTTCATGATTATTGTCATTTTAAGAAAGTTGGAGACAGGAAGTCATCTGTTTCAGCAGGAAGTCAGAGAGTCCTCTGTGGGTGAGAAAGTGGCTGTATATATTCTGATGCTTCCCTATGCTTCTCAGTGACCCAGGCTCTTTCTTACAGTTTATGATCTGGTAGCTCATTTAGCACTCACGAGTTTGAAGTAACGCAGACATTGGCCTAATGCTCTTTCTTAAGGAACCTGGGCACCAGGACATAAAGAGTTCTAAATTTTATTGAATAGACATGATACTTACTTTGGCAGATCTGAGGGTTAAACCTAGGGCCTTGGGATGTATTTGGTGAGCACTTACCTCTGAGCCCTGAGCTATGCCATCAGCCCCGAGATTGTTACTTCCTTACATAAATTAAATTTCACATGTATGACTACGTCTAAGTAAAAACATAAACATTGTGCATTCAGTCCCTGACTGAGGGTGGTAGAATGTTAATAATTATCAGCTCAGAAGGGTTGTTCTCCTTCTGCCTGTGGGGGATCCCTCTGCTGAAAATACCATGCATGAAAGAGTTTCATACGAGCTGAGAATGGATCACAGAACAGTAAGCTTGCAAAGCCCTAAGCAGCCATGAGCCCAGGCAGAAGTGCTATGAAGGCAGTAGAAGCAGTAGTAAGTGAGACAAAGGCCAAGAACCTTCTAAAAGTAGGAAGTTTATGACCTGCAGATCCAAGAAATGCGTAAGTCCCAATACCTAGACCCTACCTAGAATTTTCACAGTCTAAATGAACAAAGACCAAGTAAAAACGCAAATTCAGCAGAGCAAAAAACTCACAGATCTCATGCCGGGTGTTGGTGGCACACACTTTTAATCGCAGCACTTGGGAGGCAGAGGCAGGCGGATCTCTGTGAGTTTGAGGCCAGCCTGGTCTCCAGAGTGAGTGCCAGGGTAGCCTCCAAAGCTACACAGAGAAACCCTGTCTTGAAAAAAAAAAAAAAAAAAAAAAAAAAAAAGTCACAGATGTCAAAGGAAAATAAAATGAAATGGAAATCATGGAAAGGAGAATAAGAAGAAGGACATTTTAAAATATATTTTGTTTATTCCTTGAGAATTCTATGAAATAATGAATTTTGACCATATCCAGCCCCTGTTTCTTCCTCCATCTTCTCCCAGACCCTCTCAAGTCCCCACAGCTCCATGTCCTCCTATTTTTATTTATGTGAGAATGAGTGAAGAGCCAACCACCAGGATGTGGCCATTCTATCAGGGCCACATTTCTGAAGAAAATGCAGTCTTCCACCCCTGGTAGCCATCAACTGTCAATAACTCCTTCGATAGGATTGGACCTTGTGAGCCCCTCCCCTGATCCGTGATGAAAACAAAACTGACTTGAATTTGTGTAGGTCTTGTGTAGGCAACCAAAGTGCTATAAGTTTAGAATCACAGAAATCCTGATATTCTACGCCAAATGAAAATAATAATTATAACAGCAAAGTAAAGACATTTCTAGATAACAAACTGAACAATCGCTTTGCATGTGTGTATGGTATATACTTACAGGTGCACACTCATGTTCTCCTGGTTCCCCTTTCCATGTCTTTGGAAGAGACACACTAACATGAGTGTCATCCTGAATCATTTTACACCTCATATATTGAAGCAGGGACTCGCTCTTGAATCCAGAGCTCAAAAAGTCAACTAGTCTATCTAACCAGCTTGTCCCAGGGATTTCAATTCAAGAATGTACAAAATTAAATTACCTTCAGACCTTCGAAGCAATGATGTAAAATGGGGGAAGGACATTGTTGGAAATGAATCATATTAAGAACCTAATACCGAATTCTGCCAACCGACCCAGAAACTAGAGCCCTCACCCAGTGGCTGATGGAAGCAGAGACAGACATCCACAGATATACACTGAGCCGAAATCGGGAATTTAGTTGAAGAGAGGGAGGAATGAAGAACGAAGGGGTCTGTACCAGGTTGGAGAAACCCACAGGAACAGTTGGCCTGAACAAGGGAGAGCACATGGACCCCAGATGCTGTCAGGGAGGCCAGTACAAGACTGATCCAGACCCCTGAACATGGATGTCAATAAGGAGGCCTCTGCACTCCAGGGAGCCTCTGATGGTGGATTAGTATTTTTCCCTGGTGCAAGAAGGGACTTTGAGAGCCCATCCCACGTGAAGGGTTACACTCTGGCCCTGGACACATGGGGAAGGGCCCAGGACCAGCACAGGAAGATTTGGTGGACTTTGCAGAGCCCCCGTTGAGGGCCCTACCCTGCCTGGGGAGTGGTGGGTGGATGGGGTGGGGGAGGGGAGGGAGAGGGAGAAGGGACTTGAAACAAGCTTGTTCCCTAACTAGAACTAATAAATAAATTTTAAAAAAAAAAGAACCTAATACCATTCTGAAAGTGACTAAATAAAAGCTATTTTGGATGAAGTTTTAAGAAACCAAGTATTTCCATTATACAGTAAGCAACTAAAAGAAAAATGATACTCAATTTTTATAAAAAAAAAAAAAAATGGGGACTGGAGAGATGGCTCTGAGGTTAAGAGCACTGACTGCTCTTCCAGAGGTCCTGAGTTCAATTCCCAACAACCACATGGTGGCTCACAAACATCTATAATGAGATCCGGTGCCCTCTTCCAGCCTGCAGGCATACATGCAGGCAGAACATTGTATACATAATAAATAAGAAAATCTTTAAAAAAATAAGAGGACTGAACATAAAATGGCGTACTATATACCACCAAAATAGTTTGATGCCAAATAATTAGGTATTAAGGCAACAATGATTACTAGAGATAAAATGATAACTTCATAAAATGGCAGAGCTACTGGGAAGTTACAGCACTTTTAAAGTTGTACTCATCTGAGACATAGTCTCAAAGTTAATACTGCAAAAAGCTGACAAAACTAAAAATAGACAAATGTACAGTTACAGTGGGGGAGAAGGGAGACCAAAGCAGTTAACAACTCCAAAGCAAATGTTTTAGAAAATTGAACATCTATTCTTGCCACAGTGATATTAAAGTGTTAACACAGAATAGAAATGCTATGAGTAACCCCTCCTCAAACCATACTTTTATAACGATGACATACCTCCAGCATATCCTGCTTTTACCTGGGACTTCTGGGTGCCGGTGGTGACCTACTTCTTGCTATAGGACCTAGATTTTAAGAGTAAGTACACAGGGGGTCTAGCTTTGTAAATCTATCAGACTATGTGCTTACCATCTGTGCAGTGCCCTGTATGCGTGCTATACATCAATTTAAGCAGCGTTTATTATGATGTATATGCCCCAATTGTTCCCAGTAAGAAAATCCTTAAATTGCTTTCATCTGCTCAAAGTTGTCTATGGAAATTGACTAATTAAGACAAAACAAATCTCTCTCAGTATGCAGGGGGCTGAAACAGGGAAAGGAAGCCTTTTGAGATGAGAGTAAATCCAGAAAAGCATTTAAAAAATTATTTATCAACTAATATTAAAACAAATAGCTACACTGAATTCTTAGGGAGGAGGGATGATAATTTTTGCAACCAAGATTATTTTCATTATTAAAGAGAATAATGGCAATCAGAAAACTGACTCTCATTTTCAAATTCACTAAAATGCTTGTATCTGGGGGATGGGAGCTAGAATTAGCTATTTCTAATCAATGTACTGTTTGTGGAATGGTGGCTGTAATGATCAAACCTTGCTAGACATTTATAAGAGTTCAAAAGATAGTAGATAGTTCTCCAAGTGGTTTGCCTTCTTCTGTAGTGGTAAACTTTTCTTTTTGACTCCTAATTAATCGCCTAATGGAAATTTTGCATTTCAGAGTCAAAAGAAGTTCCTATTTCCTGAGAAGACTTAACCAGGGGATGTTTTGCATGGGTAGTCTCTAAGTACCTTTGTGTCCTGATATCTGAAAGCCCCAGTCTTCTGTATTGCTCAATCTGGACCATGGCAAGGGGTGCTTCAATGCTTCTCTCAGTAAACACTTCTCCTTCTGCCCTCCTCCAAACTATCACTTGCATGTCTATCCCAGCTTCATGCCATCCTCCTATTGTACACTATCTCTAAGATTTTCCCATGCTAAAACTCTCCCTTTTCATCTGTAAGATCACTGCTTTGTTTGAACAAAAAGTTAACATTTCAAGATGTATCATGGTCCAACCACATGTAACTTGGACTGTGTGAGTTATCATAGGGTCAGTGAAGAAAAGATGTCTCATGCTTAAGGTTCTGGGCTTTATAAAGTATGTAAAAATTTTGCACATATATATCCATGTCTAGTAGAAGATCTGTTAAATAGCCTTTAGATTTTCAAAAATATTCTGATCCTGGGAGCTTTAGTTCCATAGCTGAGAAGAGATACCTGGTGAGGTGTGGATTATTAAAATCTTATCTCTGATTAGTTATCAAAACTAATGAGATGAAACCAGCTTGGTCATGGTGTATGATTTAATATGTTTGTGAATTTGGGTTGCAAATATATCTTGCCAGAAATGTTTGTCTATATTTACTATGGAAATTAGTAAAGAGGTTTTTGATTATCTTCTCTTCTGACTTTGTCATTGGTGTAATATTAGCATCATAGGAGATCATTAATGTTTCCATTCCTTTTTTATGGAATAGTTGGAAGAGCATTGGTGTTATTTTGTCTTTAATGACTTAGTAGAACTTGGCAGTGGCTTGGTCTACTCCTGTACTTTTCTTTATTTTGAGATTTCTGCTTCTATCTCATTGCTTGCTGTGAATCTGTTTAATTTGTTTCATCCTCTTGATGTTGTATTGGTAGGTCAAACATATCTGCAAACTGCTCATTTTTAAATAGATTTTCATATTTGGGGAATAGAAGTTTATATATAGTAGTTACAAAATATATAGTAGTTATTCTTTGTATTTCACTAGAATTTCTTTTTGTCTAATTTTAGTAATCTGGGTCTTGTCTCTTTCATTTTCTTAGTTTGGCTAATGGTTTGTCAATCTCACTTGTTTTTATCAAAACCAATTCTTTGGTTAACTAATTCTTATGTAGTTCTTTCCTTTCTGTTTCATTATTTCTAATGTGACTTAATATTTTTCTTCACTTGTTGCTTTGGGGTTTGGCTCATTTTTGTTTTCTAAGACTTTGACATATATTGTTAGGCTCTGTATTTGAATTCTCCATGATTTTTGAATGTCAACCATCATACCTAAAAACCTCCTCTTCACATGGCCTTTACCCCCACACTATGTTTTAACAAATAATAACCAAACATGTTGAATATGGTACAAGATTGAATGATATAATTCTGGAGTATTTTGTCCATGTGTACCATAGGTAAACTGGAATAAAATGCATCTAATGGTTTGTTTGTGTGTTTGTTTCTGAAGTTGAATCAAATGTTGGAATTTGCACATGACCAATTGATCTAGAGACAGCCCTCACCATTTTGGAAAGCTCCTTATATAGTAGGAGGCAGTGATGTTTTCACATGTGCATAGGCACGCATGCGTGGACACACACACACACACACACACACACACACACACACACACACACACACACACCTACCTGATTCTGTGCTCTACAGCTCTGAATTTATAAATATATGTTTAAATTTTGTTTTTCTACTTATCAACAATGTGATTATTAAATCATCTCTTTACAAACTTCAGTTCCACTACCTGAAAATAAGTCCCATTGAACTTGTGACAATTAGAAGGTTTATGAGAAAGAGTACAAGCACTTGATTTTCTGTTTTCTCGTCTATAAAATTGAGATAGAATCATAGTTCTTACTAGAGGAAGTGCAATGAAGTTTTTCTAAGATATCATTACCTTAGTATGAAATGATTCCTGCTTCTGTCACGGTATGTTGGGACTGGGAGACAAAATGACCACCAGGCCAGGTGTTTATCTCAACCTGGTGCAGCCTCTTCCTCTCCATGACTGTGTGTTCACCTTCTGTACTGTGTGTTTCCAAGGTAGTTCTGCTTCCTTGTCCATGAAAAACATTAAACCAGAGTAGAATGTGGCAAGGTGACCATCTGGAATAAAGGTGCCCATTTCCTTTTGAGGTTCTGATCTTTTGTTCCTGCTGCATTTGTTTCTCCATCAGGGTATACCCCATTCTGTAATCTCATCTTCACAGAGGGATAGACCCTTTTGGTGGTATCCTGTATGTCTTCATGGGTCATGCCACTTAAAACACAGGTCATGCCATTTAAAACAAAGAATGTTATTCATACTTAGTGTATATCACCTATTTTCCCATTATAAAGTTGAAAAACAGCTATTTCACATTACAGATCATTGATGTATGGTGAAGTCAAAAAAGAGGGAAAATGTACTTTTGGCAAATTAAATACATTTTTCTCATTTGCTTTAATAAAGAGTTTCATGTTTTATATATTGGTTAATATAACTGCATGGAATTATTTAGCATTATCTTCTTTTTATGATGGACTAGTCCACTTTATCATGATTATCTATAAAAGATTAATGTCTAGGCCATTGAGAATGTAATTTTTGAAATTGCCCAAAGTATTTGCAACAGAGAATACTATCATTCTTGTGAACCTGAGGACAAACTGCAGGGACTCATGCTATTATTTGCTGTACACGGCTGCTCCTAGAACCTTTGAGACTGGGAAATACTGGTCATGTTCTAGAATAACTTATCATCATCATCATAATTAATTCCATGATGAATAATTATGATAGCTGGCCATATATATATATATATATATATATATATATATATATATAATAAATGACAACTGTAGAATATATTATTAGGAATCATGCAATAGTCTCTATAACTCTCACCAATATTCGGCAAGAACAGAATTACCATATTCACATTTTCATTAAACAGCAAAGCTCAGAAGGGCTATGTGATGTTTGTAGGTTAGTAGCTTGTCAGCCAACTGAGGAGAGGAAGTTTGATCTCTATGGCCCTATTACCAGAAGGAGGTGTACCATGACAGGCTGTCCCAGTTCTTTGTGTATTCAACAGCGAATTGGTCAAGGCACAGTCTAGGAGTAGTGAAAGTACAGATTTATTTTAAGAGAGGGTAAATGAATGGAAGCAGGCTGAGCAAGCGTTTGACCCAAGACCCCTTACTTTTAGATTTTTAGAGGGAATGGAGGCAGATTACCACTGCTTTGGGGACCAGCCTCCAGCAGTGCAGGGCTCAAAGGGAAACCACAGAGTAAGCACATACTATGACTTTTTTATCTGAGAGGGTTGGGGAAAACACACCCACTCTCTTGATTGTTTCCTTTGAAGAGCTTTTCTTTTTTCTTCTTTTTTATCATTTTTTATTTGAATTAGAAACAATGTTATAAGATAAATCTTTCCGCCAAAAGCCGCCTGAGCCCCACCGCCACGTGTGAGCTTTATGCCAGCTGCCCGCCTGAGTTAGGGCCCAAATAAATACACAGAAACTTGTATTAGGTTCAAAGCTGATTGGCCAAAGACTAGGACTTCTCATCTGCTATCTCAGTCTTAATTATCATAAATCTATATATTTTATAAGACTTATCTTATCAGACACCTTATTGGCATCCCTCCTTTTCAGTGGATCACATTGTGCCACTGGAGCAGGAGCAGAGGGGAAAAGAGGGACCCTTCCTGTTTCTCCTTCGCTTAAATATGAGTCTCCTTGCTATGTCACTTCCTGCCTGGATCACCACTTCTCTACTACATTTCCCAGAATCCTCTTTGACTCCTAGTCCCGTCTAACTTGCTGTCTCATTGGCCAAACAGTATTTTATTTAACAATCAATAAGATAAACATACACAGTACATTCCCCATCAAAACAAGATTGATTTACATGACAATCCCAGTTCCTTTCTCCCTCCCTTCCCCACTACCACCCTCCCAACTAAAGCCCTACCTATCACATACCCTTTCTTCTATTCTTCCCCTGACTCAAACTTTTTGCTCCCTCATGACCTCTGCATCCTTCCTCTTCTTCCTGCCTCATTCTTGTAGCTCCCCCCCTCTTCCCATGATCTCAATTTGCTCAGGGAATCTTGATCCTTTCCCCTTCTCCAGGGGACAATGTTTGTCTCTTTTAGGGTCCTCCTTGTTTACTAGTTTCTCTGGCAGTGTGGTTTGTAGGCTAGTAATCCTTTACTCTATATCTAAAATATGAGTGAGTATATATCATGTTTGTCTTTTTGTGATTGGGTTACCTCACTCAGAATGGTTTTCTTCTAGTTCCATCCATTTTCCTGCAAATTTCAATATTCCATTGTTTTCTTCCACTAAGTAGTACTCCATTGTGTAAATGTACCACATTTTCTCTATCCATTCTTTGATAGAGGGGCATCTAGGCTGCTTCCAGTTTCTGGCTATTACAAATAGTGTTGCTATGAACATAGTTGAACAGATGTCCTTGTTATATGAATGTGGTTCTTTGGGATATATGCCTAAAAGTGGAATTGCTGAATCTTGTGGTAGACTGATTCCCATTTTCTTGAGGAGTCGCCATACTGATTTCCAAAGTGGCTGTACAAGTTGGCACTCCCACCAGCAGTGGAGAAGTGTTCCCCTTTCACCACATCCTCTCCAGCATAAGCTGTCATTGGTGTTTTTGATTTTAGCCATTCTAACAGAAGTAAGATGGTATCTCAGAGTTGTTTTGATTTGCATTCCCCTGATGGCTAAGGATGTTGAACACTTTCTTATGTGTCTTTTAGCCATTTTAGATTCCTCTATTGAGAATTGTCTATTTAGTTCTGTACCCCACTTTTTAATTGTATTGTTTGGTGATTTGGAGACTAGCTTCTTGAGTTCTTTGTATATTTTGGAGATCAGCCCTCTGTCAGATGTGGGGTTGGTGAATATCCTTTCCCAGTCTGTGGGTTTCCTTTTTGTCTTGCTGACTGTGTCCTTTGCTTTACAGAAGCTTCTCAGTTTCAGGAGGTCCTATTTATCAATTGTTGATCTCAGTGTTTGTGTGACTGGTGTTATGTTCAGGAATCAGTCTCCTGTACCAATTAATTCAAGTGTATTTCCCACTTTATCTTCTAATAGGTTCAGTGTGGCTGGGTTTATGTTGAGGTCTTTGATCCATTTTGATTTCAAGCTCTATTACAGAGCTATAGTACTGAAAACAGCTTGGTATTGGCACAAAAATAGACAGGTAGACCAATAGAATATAATTGAAAACCCCGATAATAACCCACACACCTATGAACACCTGATATTTGACAAACAATTCAAATTTATACGCTGGAACAAAGATAACATCTTCAACAAATGGTGCTGGCATAACTGGATGCAGACATGTAGAAGACTACAGATAGACCCAAGCCTTTCACCCTGCACAAAACTTAAGTCTTTATTCTTCTTTTGCACTTGCTATTCTTTACTTTCCTGGTGATTTCATGTCTCTCATTTTTGATTTTTTCCTTCCAACTCTATCTTTATTCTTGATGTTTTATTTCTAACTCCTAACTGGATTTTCTTCCTTTTTCTCTCACTCTTTATGTTTTCTGTCTAATTCTCTCATTATTGGTGTTTTCCTTCTAACTCATTTTAACTCTATCTTTATTCACTCCCTTCCATCTTATATACACCAGCAAAATCTTTCAGGAAATATAATAATTACAATTGGTTATATTCTGATTTTCAAGTGAATGATTACAAGGAATACAAGTTCAAAACATCATGTTGTTCATATCCCTTTACATGATTAAACATTTTACATATTACAGGTGAAAAATTATCTGAAGAACCCACATACATTCATACTCAAGCATTTGTTATAGATTATGAGTATAGGCAAGTCCCCCCACATACTGGCAGGCTGAATTTTGGAGTTATAAAAAAGGGCCAATCACTTTATTTCTTACCTTTAAAGGCAATCTTATACAGAATCACAAATCTAAACTTTTATATAAGAAAAAGAATCATTCAGCCCTACTTTAATTCTTTAGGGTGCACAATATATATTCAGGAGATTGAGGGCAAAAATGGTACAAGGAATTAATCATCACCTTTGGTCATCAACCAATCCTAGCAAGAAAGGTATGTCAGCTAAAGATAATTGGGCTGCTTTGTGCTTGCTCCTTGACCTTAATGAATTCCTCATTCAACTATGTGCCTTTCTAAAACTTTAGACTGACTTCTTGAGTTTTTCACCTCAAAGCTATTTGACAAAAATATCTTAGTCTATCTTCAAGTTATTTTCAAAGCTTTGTTTCAGCTATGATGCACTCCAAAACCTGTGAACACACACCCCAACATTAAGATTAAAAGAATTTAAACTAGCTGGGCTACTGGGACTCAGTTGTTTTTCTTAATCATTAACCTAAGCCACAGTCTATATGACTCCTCAGTGGAAACTCATGTGTTTTAGCTGTGTGACACTTCCTTGTTTTATTTTTATCATCAAAATTCTACTTAGACTAACATTATTATTACCAATTACACAGTACATCTTAAGAAGGAATCATTTTTATAATAATCCACAGGTAAAAATGCCCATTAGAATGGTATATTTCCATGAGATAAACACATTATATTACAGGCAGTGGGGAACCCCACACACTCATTCACACCATGCCAGATACCAGAGAAAGATGACATGTAAAGGCACAGCAGAAGCTAAACACACTCTGGAGTCTGGAGTCTGAGGGCTTTACCTATCCAAGATTGGTCCATCAGGGTTTGTTTCCTGGTGGGCTGATCCTCTGAAGTCAATTGCCATCTGCTACTCTTCTGATGTGGCCACCAGCAGTAGATCATTACCCTTATTGACAGGTTGACTGTTACATAATTTGGGGCAATCTACATGTACCAGGGGTGTACATCTGATGTTATTAAGCACATATACACTGCATTGTACATGTACCTGAAAAGGTAAATAAAGCTGTTACACTGTAGGTTACTTCAAGGACAAATTAACCCTCACTATGCTTCTACCCCTTACTGATTTAAGTTGCCTTGTTTAGTCTCACTCTCTACCAAGTGGTTCTTGACTTCAAAATACCCCAGAGGTGCTGGGTGCTGCCTATCCAGAGTAGGAAAATTCTGCTCATTCAAGGTTCTGCTAGCCATCATTCCAACCCAGAAAATTCACTGAAACTTATATTGGTGCTTTGACCAATAGACTTAACTATTAATGACACATTTTATAACAGAATGAATTTGGGACTTTGTATTTAGGACACCATTTCAGCTTTAACTAATATAGTTGAGACTGCACTTGCTTGCATTTTTCTAAAATTAAAATACATTAATAAGTGAATCTTAAGCAACAAAACCTTTCCAGATAGTTAACATATTAATTTAAATATGAATTATTAGTTACAATTTTTCTTATCTCTAAACTTTAGGATCTCTAAATTATAAATGCAATGGAGAAATACTCTTACAACTTATAATTACCATTGGTTTAGAGGACTTCAGAAGCTCAAGGAAACGCTACAAAAATCACCATGAAGGGGTTGTCTATCACTAGAAAGAATAAGATATTTCATGCCTATTGGTTATCTATACATGTGATTTATCTTTGTTTTGTTTTATTTTGTTTTTCAAGACAGGGTTTCTCTGTGTAATGGCCCTGGCTGTTTTGGAACTCACTCTGTATACCAGGCTGTCCTTGAACTCAAAAAGGCATGTGCCAGAATGCCTGGTCTATGCATGTAATTTTCTTCATAATATTCTGGTAGAACAATGAATAATGAAAGAGTGAATAACTGTTGGCTACTGGTAAATTCTAGGGTAGGATCAAGAATTATCTTCAGTTATGTACCCATTGAGGAGTCCACCAGGCTCCAATGAATACTCCAAACCCATAGTAACACAAATGATCTAAGTTAAATTCAGTGAGTCTCAAAAGAAAAAGGAAACAGAAATGCAAAAGGTTGTGAATATAAAAATGAAATTATAGGGGAGATAACAGGAGTGGGAGAAGGGTGAGCGAGAGTGAGGCTTACACTAATCAGAATGTGTACAATACATGAATTTGTCAGTGAATAGCCAATAAAATTTATTCAAAATATGCAATTTATCTTTACATTAATCCAGGAAGCATTTATAATCTGCTTCACACTGCATACCACAAAAGCAAATTGCTTCCAGTGTAAGAGAGTTTATACTCCTCTTGTGAAAGACAGAAAATATCTTGAAATCACTGTCAAGTAATATTAAAAAAAAAAAACAGGCAGTGGTGACATATGCGTTTAACTCCAGCACTTGGGAGGCAGAGGCAGGCAGATCTCTGAGTTGAAGGCCAGCCTGGTGTACAAAGTAAGTTTCAGTACAGCCAGCACTACACAGAGAACTCCAGTCTCAAAAAATATTTATTTGGTCGTTTATTTATTGGCACTGTAATAGACACATAAATACTTCCCATCTTCTATAGCTCATAGCATAGTGTTCAGAGCAAGATTTTAGGAAGTTGCAAGGGGAGGAAAGAAAGTACAAAAACACAGTATGGTAGAAGCATGTTGTCTATTCACAAGGACACCTGCTTAAGGGAAGGCAAGGAACACTAGGAAACACCAACAAGAAATAAGCTCACCTTGGAAAGCCTTTGTGTTCGCATTTAATTTAGCTGTGTCATTGCTGTAGTTAAGCAAGTCTAAGAGCTATTGTGTATTTGTAAGGTATACCTGGCACTTGAGACTGGGATTATCTTTCAAAATTTCATTAAGTGCAAAGGAGTTCCTAAAGGGTGAGAAACCCAGTACGGTCTACTAAGGAATTCTAGTCAAGATGACACTGTAAATTCATATTTTAAGACCCTCTTCTGCCTCAGACACATTGCAATAGCAGAAAAACATATAAAAAGTGAAATTAGGAAGGCTCACACAGAGAACTCCTCTGAATTATTAACACGGTTACTTAACCAATGTGTAAATTATTTAGAGTTTTACCCTGTTCCCACAAAAGACAAGTATGCATTAGACACTTCTTGTGCCCTGACTCCCTGGGAATTATTGTCTAAAGCCTTATCTCTTCAATAAAAAATAATTCTTATAATATTTTATCAACTTATGGATCCAGAACATTCTCATTTTAAGTTTATTTTGAATTTTCTCTCCGATTTTGGTCCCATCCACAGAATATTCAGTTCTTAACCTTTGATTTTATTGAGTTCCTCTGGAACCTTCTAGAAAGAAACAGTAGTGAAATTAGGAAATGAACATGCAGGAGATAGCAAATAAAACCAAAAGCAGCCATGTGAAAAATAAATCAGATTGTTTTTATTAAAAGCACAAGCTGGAGTGATGAAAGAAAGAGATGTTACACAACAGTATCTTAGTATAGCTATGGTCACTACACAGCGAATAAACAGTATCATAGTATAGCTATGGTCACTACACAGCGAATAAAGAAAGCGACCCTGTTTTGAAATATTATTTAAGCCAAAAATTTAAATTTTGGGAGATGGATAATTTCCTAGAAAAAGAGAAATAATGATTCCATTTTCTTAAAAAATACAGATAATCAAAAATGAACCCAGAACTTTTATGAAAATATTTTGTTTTAAAATGTGTTCAAATGGACTTACACAAACTATTTTAAAATCATGGAAAGATAAGAAATACTGTTCAATTGGTTTGAATGTTTTTTTAAACGTATGGGTTTGATATAATCTTTATACCAAATAAGATTAAAACAGTAGAAAGAAAAGTAAGCAACTGTGGAACTATGTATATAAACCTTAAATGCCAATAAATTAAATGAAAGAAAACCTTAAAAATAAAAAGTATTATTTTCCCCAGGAAAGACAGACTATTCAGCATAAAAATACCACAACAGATTTCTCTATACTTATTAAAGAAAAAATACCTTGGTCATTTCAATAAGAGAAAGATATTTAAAATTTTAGTATTACAATTCATAATGAAATTCTTATCAATAAAATGTACTTAATTTGCTGAATAGTTTCTAC
Organism: Cricetulus griseus; assembly: GCF_003668045.3. NCBI lineage: Eukaryota > Metazoa > Chordata > Mammalia > Rodentia > Cricetidae > Cricetulus > Cricetulus griseus. Next base: position 106,167,474 of record NC_048600.1, read on the forward strand.
CAGGAACCTTGCTAATGGATATAAAGCATGTCCATTAAAGATATTTGATGAAATGTTCAGTGGTACAGCTGCTGTGTGGGTATTTAATTAGTGATTCCAGCTATGGAGAAGCAAGAAAAAGAAACAAAACTGTAGAATGACTAGAAAATAAGAAAAAAATCATAACTGTTTGACTAAGTTATCACTCTATATAGGAAAATTTGAGGGATATTCTCCTGCCAACTGTTAAAAGAATGCTCAATATTCTTATTGCACATAAAATCAATACGAAGTCTTGGAGGTGTTTTAAATACCAAACATAACAAAACTGGAACTGAACTAAAATAATTTTATAAGAATACTACACAGAACCTATAACTACAGAAATATGTGTAAAAGGCCCTAAGCAACAATGTCTCCCTCATTTACATGAATTGAATATTTAAAAGGCCAAATGAAAGGGTATGACAATGTGCATGAAAGGAAAGGGTTCATAGAGTAAAGACTCTACTCTTCCAATGGTATCAATTCTGTGGTCCCAAGAGAGCCCAAAGACGACATTTTTACAATAGCTATTTATGGTTGAATGCATGTCTGAATTTAAAATAAATGAATTAGATATAAACAATGATATATCTCAACTAAATGTCTATAGAAAGCAAGTTTCAGAATAACACAGTATGATTGCATCTATCCAAGGCATTACAAAACGAAGAAATGCTGTGCTGTGTGGCAGTGCATCTGTGTGGGACATTACTCTATAAGCCATGATCAGAAAGGTGCACTAGTTACTTCCGTGGATAGACAAAATAAGTGGATATAATGTGATGAAATGGATCCTTCACTGTCTGCGCTTTTCTCATATACAATCTGTTCAAGACAATTAATATTTAGCCATTTGTTAGTTGATAGCAGTATGTGGTATTTTCATATCATGCACTTATTTGTGCAGTGTTTTTATAGCAGATTTGTTTGCTTTTTACTGTCTTCTGTCATCCCCAGTTCCTTTCTTGTTCCAAGTGTTTGGGAACTAAGAGACAGAATAGAGTGCACTGTGCATCTTGATGTCATCGTTACTTTTGTATGGACTGTTCCTGAGCTTTGTCTACACAGAGAGTCAAATCTCAACCTGTGGGTTGTGACCCCATTTAGGGGGTTGGATGACTCTTTCATGGGGATCATCTAAGACCATTGGAAAACACAAATATTTACATTATAACTCATAACACTTATGAAGTAACATCAAAACAAATTTATGGTTGGGGGTGACCACAACACTAGGAAAGGAATTAAAGGGTCATAGCATTGCAAGATTGAGAACCACTGATATAGAGCTTCAGGTTTAGGTGGAAGCCAAAATAGTATCAGCTCTTAGTTCCTTCCACTATGATAGACATGGCTCTCTTGTTATTTTGCTGTAAATCAAGGATTCTGGAGTACATGTTCTTCTGCATCTTGCTGTCTTAGGTCCTGTCCTTATTTTACAGGTGACAATGAATATAAGATCTGACATCAGCTCTAAGACCCAAGATATTCTGCATAACATGAAAATTTTGTCCACTGTGGAAAATTAACTTGAATCTTTCTTCTCCTTGACTATTTAAAAATATTTACTCTTACCTTCCCTACCTCACTGGCTAACCATCTCCCATGTCAGTCTTGCTTTTGTTTTTTGTTTGTTTGTTTTTGTTTGGGTTTTGGTTTTCAAGACAGGGTTTCACAGTGTAGCCCTGACTATCCTGGAACTAGTTCTGTAGACCAGGCTGGCCTCAAACTCAGAGATCTGCCTGCTTCTTTCTCCTGAGTGCTGGGATTAAAAGTGTGTTCTACCACCACCCAGATGTCAATCCAGTGTATGATATGCCTTTTCCTAGCTGGTTATTTATTCTCTCTCATGTGTTCAGCAAGTGTGCCAAAGTAGAGCTAAGAGATCGGTGTACTTTAGAGTGATTTCTCCTAAACTAAGGGTTTGCCAGGATATATGAGGATCTTTCTGGAAAGTTTATCATTGCCTTCACAGCAGAATAAAACAACAGTTTATATGTTAGCTACTCTATACTAGGAAATATGATGCAGAATTGTCTATTAGTGATGTTTCCTTTACATCTACTGTCTCAACTAGTCAAAAGTTCTAGTCCAGATGAAACATGCCCAGTTCATACTCTTAGCCAAGTGCCCTATAGAGTCACAGTGCTTGATAACAAAACTGATCATGAGGTATAGCTTGGAAACTCATAGTGAACTGGTTGGGAAGCTAATCCCCTGGTGTTTCTGATGCTCCTTATGTTTATTTTTTTAAATCCCAGTGAGCCTTGGAAGTTGTCCATTTACTCATTGCTTAGAGAATTCATTTCCAGACATCAATGCCTAATATAGATTTTAAAATGCAAGGTTCCAGTAAATTCAGTCAATGTTCCAACAGTAGTGTTGGACATAACTAATAGTGGCATTTTTTTGAACATAGAATCATAGAATTTAAATTTAATTTTATGGGTGTGATATATGATCTTCTTAGAGTATTTGTAGAATTATTGGGTTTCTGACACACCAACTACATTGTTCTTATTATTTACTACATTTAAGGGATAGGTGACAAGCTAAAGACTCCCCAATATGAGGTTATTTTAGTCCAGGTTCTAATGATTCTTAGGTACATGTTTCAGAATAACTAACTAGTATGCCATAGAAATAAAACACATTTATGAATTTAAGGCTATTGAGGGTTTGTTAAGCCTTTGTTTTTGCTTTCTAAGACAAGATGAAGATTTAAATGAGAAAAATAAAACTCTTTTCTTGAGCCGATTTTGGGATATCTAAGAGAGTTAACAAATTTCTTTTGAGATTAAATTGAAAGTAATCTCATAGGGCCCAAGCCCTTGACAAAGAACTACAGACAACTAAGGAATACTGGGAGAAAAAGAAATAGTTTTCCACAGTGATAAGCCAAAGTGGTTTTCCAATACCAAGTGTCCAGTTGTGTGCGTAACAATAACAACTAAAGAATTAGAGTGTACAATACTGAGGGGGAGAAAAGGAGATACAAAAAGGGAGTTGGAGTGAGATAAGGGAAGAGGGGAAGTGATATAACTATTATTTTATTTTAAAATTAAAATATGCATTAATATATCTTAAGATTAAATGAAAAATAAAAGTAGTTTACTATTTTAATAGTTTTATACTAAAAGAAAGTTTTTAACTATAGAATTGATTTGTCTATTGTATTGTTGAACAAAAAATAGGCTTGTTGATGTAAGATTTATTTAATCATGTCCATAGAATGCTGCAACACATAAAAATTTTACATTTATTCCAGATCTTCAATGTCATGTTATTTTGCAACTCTGTTATTGTTTGAGGTACAGAATGGCTGGGCTGAGAATCTATGTTGCTAACTTCAAAGAAATACATGCACACATCTCTTCCACAGTGTTGGTTATAAATTATGGTTTGGGTGGGATCCACAAGATATTGCATTTACTCCAGAAATTTACAACAAGCTTTCTTATTAACTGAGAAATTTTGTTGCGTGGATTCCTAAATAGATTATATTGTTTTTTTCTTATCTTTTGGTTTGAGTTCCAGTTAAGAAGTGATGCTATGAGAAATTTGTTTCATTAACTCTTAAATACATGTATGCATATAAGTATATCAATTGCATTATTTGTGATTGACTGCTAAAGGATAACATAGGGAAATTATATACTTATCAGGGGGATTTATTCTGGTGCTGAAAAACAACATATTAAATTACACCATGAGAACAAGCATAATTCAATGAATTTTTATGATCTGTAGAGATGGGCAAATTGCATTGCAAATGATAAATGAGCTTTCAACATCAAGATCTACAAATAAATCATCATAAGTAGATATTTTGATTTATTAATATAACTGAGATGCAGCCCCTTGGGATGTGCCTGTTATTTTCAATGGTTGTGCTGGTAGAAGACAGCTAACTTATTTATGTGTTGTGTTATGTTGTATTTTTCCTCCTTACAAGCAACTACTCTCAATATTTTTAGGAAAAGGTTCATCTCCTTAGAAAGAGGCTGCCTTGTCATGAAAGTAAGAATAGATGCTAATTTGATCTGCTCAGTACCAAAATACAGTTAATAGCTTATAAAACTACAGGGCAGTTGGAAGGCCTTTCTCTGCCTTTTGCTTAAAGAACAACATAGAAATCATCTATACTCATTTCCCTCAAAGTAAACACTGGGTATTTTCGTGTCTACTCAAGTTACAAAGTTTCTTCTTACATCCCTCCGTGTGGTGATTTGAATAGGAATGACCCCTGTAGACCCATTTTTTGAATGCTTGGCTCATAAGGAGTGACACTATTTGGAGATATGCCCATGTTGTAGGCAGTGTATCATTTTGGAGGTGGGCTTTGAGGATTCATATGCTCAATCTATGCCCAGTGTGATACACAGCTTTCTTCTGCTGCCTGTGTGTCAAGATGTAGAACTTCAGCTCCTTCTCCAGCACCATGTCTGCCTTCATGTTGCTAAGTTTCCCACCATGATGCTAATGGACTAAACCTCTAAACTGTAAGCCAGTCCTAATTAAATATTTTCCTTTATAAAAATTGCTATACTCAGAGTGTCTCTTCACATCAATAAAACTCTAACACACACTGTCTTAAGTTATCTCTTACACTGATATTATTGAAAGGATGTAGAATAATGAACATCCCAGTGTTTTCTTCATTAGCTTATTTCTAAATCTACAGCCTATAAATTGATGAACACACACACACACACACACACACACACACACACACACACACACACACACAAAGAATAGGATTTTACCTACTAATTCCTTAAAACATCTTTAGGTGATAGCTTGTAGGTAAGAAACAATGATAGAGCTTCTGGACAGACTGAACAAGGCACAGTCACTGCCTTTAAGTTCCCACTAAAGAACACCTAGTAAATAATGCAGACTGTCTGTCACATGTAGTTTGATACATACTTGATTGAGAATACAAGAGTCATGCAGAGCCATAGACAGGTATCTATGCTACAGAGACCCCTTTGACAAATAGGGTTCTTTCCATAGTAAAAGAAGACAACAAGGAAGAGTTCCAAGAGGATTTGATGCATAAGTTTCACTGCAGAGATGTGAAGAGCAGTACAATGCTCATTGTCCTTAGCTGAAAGGCAGTGTATTTAGAGATGGATAAGGACATCTGATTGCTGGAAGGTACAGAATGTGTCCTGAAGACTAACATGGGAGCAGCTTGGTTTCAAGAAAGGACAAGAACCGGTCTCCAGTTGACAACCACTCACAAAGAAAAAATTAGTTTTCTCTAAGGGGGTCTAACTGGATATACGTGCCACCCTTACAGGAAGTTCCGGCACGTGGTTGTAGATGGCTCACACAATATCAACAAAGTGATATTTTTGGAGGGTTGCCTTAGCATTTTATTGTTAAAATTGCAATATTGTTAAAATTTTTCTTATATAGCCTGGCTTCCAATTTTGTTTTGGTGGGATTTCTGTGAGTATATCTCTGAGCCTGCATGTGTTTCTTGTACTTTTCCTATGACTCTTTTTTCTTCTTGTTTGTTTGTTTTGTCCTCTTCTGGTTTGTTTGTTTAGTTGCCTGTTTGTCCTCTAATAAAAGATCAAGAGAAAGATCATGGATTTATATGGCTGGAGGAAGTAAAAGGGGTTGGGGGAGGGGATATTGTGATCAGAATTTAGCCTATGAAAAAAATTATTTTCAATAAAAATTAAAATTACAAAAAAGGAATAACAAGAATACACACACACGAGAGAGAGAGAGAGAGAGAGAGAGAGAGAGAGAGAGAGAGAGAGAGAGAGAGAGAGACTTGGAGACAGCACCCATGATTTCTGTGCAAACCTCTCTCCTTATTTCTGAAGGAATAATAATACTATACTGATAACACAATTTCTTAATCTTTAAAGCATTGGTTTCAAATTCTGTACAAAGAATTTTTGCATAAGACTTTGAGTTTTTCTGAGAGATCAATGGCTAATGTGTATACATAGTGCATACATAGTGCATGCATAGTGGCTTTATCAATATAATTTCAACAGATTGGAATCTCAATCTTTGTTTACCACTTTCAATGGCCTTATGCAAGTCATTTACATACTCCGAGCTCATTTCTTGTTAAGTAGAATTACCTACTAATAGTATTTCAAGGTTACTATAGAGATCTACTAAAGGCAGCAAAATACACACACACACACACACACACACACACACACACAGAGAGAGAGAGAGAGAGAGAGAGAGAGACAGAGACAGAGACAGAGACAGAGAGAGAGAGAGAGAAGAAATAATCACCATTAGCTCACTCCCAAGTTCTAAGCTTCTTCTGAAGTCTAGATCAGTTACTAATGTGTTCATTTCTCATAGCAACTCCTTAAGACATTCTTTTGGGAAATTTTAAGAAATTACAAAATCTTGACTATCAGATACATGTGTAAGATCACTGGATCATTGATTTCACTCCAGTCTAGAGGAGGGCACTGCAATCACAAAGCTTGCTGGCAGCTTTTGCCCTCATCACACTAGTGACTCCTGGATTGGAGAATCCTTGAGCTTTTCCTCATATCACAATATATAAGACCTAGTTTTCAGTGGTAACACTTCAGCACCTATTAATTGTAGCTCATGATTATCTACATGTAACTTTCATAGTTTGTGAATGGTATGTGAACAAAATATAAAACCACATATTTTAATTCTATGTCATATATACTATATGTAGTATATATACTATTATATATATATATATAGTAAATACATACATACTATTCTATATGTAATGAGTAATAGTTTTACTCATTATTTCCACCACAGAGTCAGAGAGACACATTTGTGATTAATAAATGATGGCCTGGATAAAAGGGAAATTTCCTAGGATTTCTCTGTGTCTATATTCAATCACAAAACAATCACAATACCTGATAGGAGCTCTGAAGAGCTATCACATGGAAAAGGATAGAGACTGACATTTGTGGATACTGTATAGAGAAACTGTATGAGGCAAATTCTTGGACATCTGTCCATACAGCATGAAGTCCCATAAGAGACAGTAGAGGACAGAAGATTATGAAGAAAGGGAAGCAAAATATAATAATAATTGGGATAGAACCCACACAGTCTACATCCAGATGAGACTTTCACCACCCCTAAGCTCAACTTACAATGGAAGGCTCTTCAAAGAAAGCAGACATCCTTCTTTAAGAAGTTAAGCATACACCAGATACCCAGATCTTACATATGGTGAAGTGAACAACATCCCAAGGGGTCAACATTCTTGCAAATCCAACCCTTGCCACACAATTACATGAGAACTAGACAAAACATAGAAATCTGTGAGTTATAACAGTGTATTTTCCTTATCTTTACCATATAAAAAGGCCAACTCCTTTCTTGCCTTCCAAATTTTATGTAAAATGTTTCTCATACCTCACATTGTCATGGAACTCTGCAAAAAATGTCTAAAAATGATCTCCAACTTAGCTAAATCAGTATGATATATTTCCTCAATTTTTAGTAAGTAGGTGATCCAAACTTGAACACTTCTCTAACTCAGCACAGAATTATATTTTCCCACAATGTTCTGTCACCTATGATTTTTCTTACTTTGTCAACTAGAGTAAGGCATTTCCTGTTCAGTGACTGCACATAAGGTGTATTTGAAGTACCCCAAAGAAAGCATGATATTTAAAATGATGCTAACCCCTCTCTGGCTGGCTGGCTTTCTTCTTCCCACCCTTCCTTTCTTTCTCTCTGTCTATCAGTGTATCTATCTTTCTATATCCATTTATGGGGTATGAAAACATAATTAAAAAGAAAGGTAAGGCTCCAGAAGAATAAAAACCTAAATTGTTATCCTATCATGACAAGTATCACTGATTTGGGACCATCCATTATTTTGGATTATCCACTACATTGATTCCCATTACTCGTAGGGATAATAGAGAGTCAGTTACAATTCTACCATAACAATTTAGAACCTGGCTTTAACTCCAGTCTATGTGGAGTGGAAGAAATGTGCTATTCCATATGGCAGGAAGAGAGAAAGGATTGCAAGACTTATTTGATTACCTTCAGCTTATGGCTTGTCTGATACCAGTGGATGATTGCAGAGAATTATTCTGTGACTAAAATAAGTTGATTAACACCAGAGGCATGCTGTTGAAGTGAAATTAAGTCACACAGTGTGATTTTAATGCCAGCTCCTTTCCCTGTAGTACGTTGCACAATAGAAAATAATTGAAATACATATTAATATGTATATTAATATATAGTATATAGAATATAATACATGCCAGGGTAAATAAGTATAAAAAATTGATATGATATCCAGATAGAAAGTCCAGGGGCATGCACAGTATAAAACAGGTGCTGCCAGAGTTGAGAATTCTATTTTTAATTGATTGAAGAATAAAATAAAAATGAGAAAATGCATGAGAGGAAGACAAGATGGTGCTCTGATTTTATGAGCCTGGTGTTTTATTGGATGAAGAATTCTAATAGATGGGGTTAAATGAAAGGAAAGTTGAATTTATCCTTGGCCAACTCACACAATGAAGAATTGCAAGATAGCAGATACATGTGGTCCATACTTTTCTGGTTGTTCTTTCTCTCATCTCAAAGTAGCCACAGCACCTGCAATTGGAATGTATAATTGAGCACAAAATTATTTCACCATTTTTATTGTTCCTTCATTGTCTTCTATGAAGTGACTTTTCATTCTTGTTCACCAAGATGTAGTAGTCTATGGTGGGTACATAAAGGACACAGGCAGCCACAACCTGTTAAGTGCTTTTTGTACATTTTCCTGACATCTAATGTGATGCAGGAACAAATCCGTTCATTCAATGTATAGGTAGTTATGAAGTCTCAGTCCTTGTTAGGAAAACACTAGGTAAATATACTTGAAAGACATTGATTGAATGATTTATATAAAAAAATATTTATAACTCAGGTGGTAGTGGTGCACACCTTTAATCCTAGCACTTGGGAAGCAGAAACAGGCATTTCTGTGAGTTTGAGGTAAGCCTAGTCTACAGAGCTAGTTCCAGGACAGCCATGGCTACACAGAGAAACCCTGTCTCAAAGAAAAAAACAAACAAAAACAAATACAACAAGATTTATCATATATTGACTTGGAGACTCTATAGGAACAATTGAGCCTCCAAAGCATTCCCATTGGGCTTGATCCAGGACCACCTATTTTCTACCTTGGAAGATATAACAATAATTGCTCCAGTCAATATTGCTACTTGACCATAATTACTGTATACTAATGTCCCACCAGGGTTCCCACTAGAAAAGTCCCTTGAGATTGGCATTATAGGTTTTCATTGTCAGATCAGTTTATTTAATGTCCTGATACTATAACCCACCCCCATTAGTGGGAGAATGTCCTTGAAGAGGATTGTGGAACGTTTCCTCTTTCTTGTGCTTTTCTGCTGTAGTGAGAATGTAAAGATTTGCTCCTTCATTGCATTTTCCACCATGTTGTGCTTCCTTCCCCAGGCTCACAAGCAATGGTCCATGTTGAGGCCCTCTGCATGTGGGTGATAGGTGTGTAGCTTGGTCTGTTTGTGGAACCCTTATTAGTAGGATCAGGACCTGTCCCTGTGCATGAGCTGAATTTTTGGAACCTATTCCCCATGCTAGGATGCCTTGCCCATCCTTGATCCATGGGGAGGAGATTGGTCCTACCTCAAATTGATATGCTATGTTTTTTTGACTCTCTGCCCCTTCTTAATGGAGGAATGCATGGGGGCAGTAGATCAGAGGTGGGGGAAGGGGACAGGAAGAAATGATGGAAGGGAAAATGTGATTGGTATGTAAAAAGTTAATTTTAAAAGGCAATGGTCCAATTAATTGATCATGGACTGAAACCTCTGAAAACATGAGCCAAATAAACTTTTCCTCTTTGAAAGCTGATTATCTTGATCATTTGTTGCAGTAATGGAAAACAGAGTGAGATAGCTACCCTGAGTGGGACCTTCCTAATTTATTTCTTAAGTCTTTACTGAAACTCTTAGAAACAAACTATCTGGATATAATATATATATATATATATATATATAATATATATATATATATAATCTATTTTACATACCAACCACAGTTTCCCCTCCCTCATCTCCTCCCATACCCTCCTCTCACCTCCCACCTATCCTTTCCTCTTCCTAATCTATTCAACAAGGGACAGGCCTCCCATGAGAGTCAACAAAGCATGGCACATCAAATTGAGGCAGGACCAAGCTCCTCTCCTTGCATCAAGGCCAAGTGAGGCACCTACTGTCTATACTTTAGGTCATTCAGAATGTTGCAAAATTGACTGACCACTTTTATTCAACATATACTTAGTGAATCTTACTCTGTGGTAAGTTCATTCTGGCTGTGCATGAATGAATTAAACAAAGGTAGTCTCTACAATTATCAGGGCTATAAACTTACACAAGAAAGAAGATAAAAATTATCAACAAAGCTATAATAATAAATTGGGGAAGTCACTGTGCAGGAAAAGAAATAGATTCTAAAAGAAAAAATGAAAAATATCCTCCCGGTTAACATAAAGAAGCACAGATTTTAAGGAAAACTAGGAAACAACAGTAGATTGGAAATGAGGAGCTTTAACATGTAATACAATTTCTATCCCTTGTACACCCCATGCTGTAACTATTGTCTATTCAAAAGTTGTGTATTTTGAATAAACAAATGTTGTGTCCTTCCCTGGGGAAGACTATAGCTGTGATTATCTGCATGCCTTACTTACCTAAAAGGAATTGATGTTTCTTGGGCTTTCCTTCATCCACATTGGCTTGTCTATTGGTATCATTCTTGTTTGGGTCATATTTAGGCAATCATATTGGCAAGATCTTATGGGTGTAGCTTCTGACATTTCTAGTAAACACAATCTCACAGCAAAGCCACTGATCAACAACATGATTTTTGAGACTTAAGTTTGGTCTTAAGTTGATACTAGGCTCCATGACTCTGCTTGTAACTCAAAATGTTGGTTGTGGTTTTCTGTAATGGTCTTTGATGCAAGGAGATGTTTCATTGTTTCTATTATTATACATACTGATCAGTTTGTATATACACATATACATGTGTGTAATAACAATTAAATAACAAAGGATGCTATGAATTTGAAAGTGAGCAAGAGGGGTACTGGAAGTGTTTAGAAGGAGGAAATGGAAAGGGGAAATAATACAGTTAAACAACAGTTTTTAAAATATTTAAGTATATTTCTGAAAGTTCTCTTGCTGTTTTTATCATGTGTGATTATTTTGCAATTAATTCTAGTGTGGTATTCAACTATTATTTAAAAGTAATGGTTTTGTTTCATCTTTTAATTATTTTTGATTATGTGTATGCATGGTTGTCCATGTGTGAGTCTGTGACTGAGTGCAGTGTCACAGAGGCTAGGAGAGGACATTGAATCCCCTTGATCCCAAGTTGTAGGTAGTTGTGTGGGTGCATAGAATTGAGTTCAACTGGAGTCCATGGAACACAGTTTGTGCTCTTGGCAGCTGAACCATCTCTCTAGACTCAAGTTTATTCTCTTTTTTGTGGAAAAGTCTGCATTGTTAAGTAGACATTGTGAGTAGACATCTGATAGCCCTTTGAGAATGGAGTGCTGAAAACACCAAATGGTATGATTTGTTCTTTCATCGACTTGATGAAAATACTGGCAAGAAAAATAAATTTGGGAAGAAAGTAAATTTATCAATGACACAGAAGAGCACCCGCTTTAAGCTTCAAGCAACTTAATGAACATGCTGTGTACAGGGAAACAAGGAAAGCTCAATGGCCCTGTGGACATGTCTATTCCAGTGTCATAGTTTTGAAGCCGTGATGGTCAGAATAGTAATAATTTGCAGATGAACAGCTGTACTGATCAAAAGCTTATTATAGTTACCTATATTGGAGATGTTAACAAAGCAATTCACTAGGAAGGAATAAGAAGGGATAGCAGATATGTGTCTAAAAGAGAGATCACCCAGAAGTTGATGATCCCCCATAGAAGGCCTGACCCTCCCTGGGGAGCAGATGGGGTGGGACAGGAGATGGATGGTGAGGGGAGTGGGAGGAAGGGAAGAAGAGAGAAGTGGGATTGATATGTAAAATAAGATTGTTTTTTATTTAAATAATTAATTTTAAAAGATTACCATTGGATGTGAAAAGGTGAAAGTAAATAGAGGAATGACTCTGAAGTGTTGAAGACTAAGTTGTGGTGACACCCTGAATAGAGAAAGTGGGAGGCTCACCTCACTTCCTGGAGTGAGCAGTTCTCCCTTTAGGCTCCAATAACACACAGCTCTTCCTGTAACAGGGACACTCACTTGCCTCTTCTGATAGGGATTTTCTCAAGGGCAAAAGAATGCTTTGTTTATCACTGAATTCCCAGCATGACTGGCAAGGCACATTTGAGGAGTTCAGTAAATAGTAACCACTATTATTATTATTAGGCTTTCAATAGTTGTGTTTTAGTGAATGCATGGATGACACACTTTTGACAGTGTAATGGTGAGTTCTGAAGACTCCAGAGAGAATGATGAGAAATTGATTGAGACAAATGGCTTTGACTCTTTAGGTGAATTTATTTCAAGAAGAAAAGTGACAGCTCCTAAGGGAACACTAAATGCAATATGTGAGGGGACACAATAGCTGACCCAGTTTGGCTCCACTGCTAAAAGGCAGCTATAGGAAAGGTTTGAAAGCAAGAATAACACAGGAAATGAGTTCTGAAAATCTAGCCATCTCCGTTGAGTCATCCATAGGCCTGAAGAGATGGAGAACCTTTGCACAAAGAACATTTCACTGTCTCAGATATAATAAAAGTTCTGGAATTAACCCCAGATACACTTCTTTCCATTTACATTCTCTTTGTCAGATCCAATTCATTTTACTCAGAGAATGAGCTTGAGTACAAGTTTTATGAAAATTTTTATTTACCTTATTGAGAAAAAACATTTGTGATGGTTGAACAATATTTTCTGCTATTGACCAAATTTCAATTACTTGAATAAATCATTATTTGCATACATTTTTTTAAAAAAGACAATCCCTAGGCATTCAAATGGAATTCTTAGCTGAGAATTCAACATTTGTGTTTCAAGCATTTTACTCCCTGAGTACTTTTTACTTATTTCTAATAAGAGAAGCACAGCATAAAAGCAATTAACAATTTAATTAAAGAATGATGCTTTTCTTATAATCCAAGTACTGGATGTTAGGCTTTATTTTCCTCTCCTTGTTATTTGCTATATATTAAGCATTTTATGAGATTAAGAGCTGAGAAATAAAATTTTTTGCATGGTTTCATTACTCTCTGGTAACTTGGTATGTCAGTCATGACCTTGAAATTTTACCAACTTTATTCTGTTTCTTTTTAACTGACTTGTGTATGTGTTAATGTTTGGGTTTTTATTACATTCAACTTCAAGCATTTTTTTGTAGGATGTATGTCTGGCAAACCATGAGACAATAATTTACTATCTGTCTTATAATTTGAATAGAAAAACATATAGATGAGTCAGTAGTAACAAGAAGCCCCTAAAAACTTGGAGAAATAGCATTTTCCTCTCCAAGTGGAATTATCAGATCAATTCATAGACCAGCAGAAATAGACAGGCATCTTGGAAATGCCTCTTAAGGTAGTGAAGAGCTAGTGATGGATCAGTGCTTAAAAACAACATGTATTTATCCAGGCCTGGTAGCACATACCTTTAATTCCAGCACTCAAGAGATATAGGCAGGTGGATCTCTATAAGTTCAAGGCTGTCCTGGTCTACAAAGTGAGTTCCAGGACAGCTAGGGCTCGGTTGCACAATGAAATCCTGTCTCATAAAATGACCCTCTTTAAAAAAAAACATATATTTGCTATAGAAATTGAAAAGGAGTAAAAAGGAATTTATTTTATAAATCACAAAATCAAGCTATGTGCTTTAATGCAGTGGTTCTCAACCTTCCTAATTCTGCAACCCTTTAATACAGTTCCTCATGTTGTGGTGACCCCCCAACCATAAAATCATTTCCACTGCAACTTCATAACTGAAATTTTGCTACTGTTGTGAATTGTAATGTAAATATCTGTGTTTTCCAATGGTCTTAGGTGACCCCTAAAAGAGTCATTATACCCTCAGAGGGGCCACAACCTACAACTTGAGAACCACTGCTTTAAAGTTATAACTGTAGTCTGTATAATTCAGGTTCTCAAATCCAATTTTTAGTAGCAATAAGAAGGCAGAACATCTGGACTTGCTCAATTATAAACCAGATACTGAACCATAATAAATTCACCAAAAACATGGGTCATTGGCTTGGGCAATTCTCTGTCAAAGCTTCTGAAAGCCAGTAGTAGAGGTGTTTGGACCAAAGTCCTACTATTATTGTTGAAGAAATGAAAGCCTGATATGACTCAACTATGACCACATGAAAATTTGTTCCCTTGTCATATCTAGGTTTCTTCCATTGTACTATTAATAGACTATCATCTCTTGAAAACATTGGAGAAAATTTAACAAATTTCATCCAAATCATAGGAGTACAAAAAGGTTCATGTACTTACTGTTTATGGGTCCAACCCCAGTAGTTGCTGTATATGAATGCAATTAAATGCCTCTGCTGTTTTCCTCTTTCTGAAAGATCAGCAAAACTCCCATTTACCTTTTGAGATTCACTCCATTTTAATTTTCAATTTCAAAATCTTTCTTACTTGTTCAATGTATGACCAATCACTTCCCTTTCTGTCCATTTGCATCTCCATTAATTAATTATGATACAGCAGTAGATACCTGTGTAACTATTTATTACCTATTTGTCTATCCATGAATATGAAAACCCATCATGTATCAGACACATGAGATTGATGTATTGATGGCTCGGCAGGTCCAGTGTTTGCTATGTGCCTGGAAATATGAATTGTATCCCTAGACCTTACATAAAGGTGAAAGGAGAAAACCAATTCTAAAGTCTTGTCCTCTGATCCCAATATATACTATCACACACACACACACACACACACACACACACACACACACACACACACACACACGTAAATATTATTAAGAAGGAAGAATATAGACATCTTAACATATGCCTATAATCCCAGGATTTAGGAAACTGATCCATGAAGACTGACACAAGTTCAAGGACATTTAGTCTGTACAACAAGTTCTAGACTATCCAGTCCAGTACAGAAGATTTCTATTGTTAAAAAATGACAAAACAAAAAAATCAGAAAGTAAGAAGGAAAACGGCAAAGAATGAGAGGGCACAAGGGATATAGACAGGAAAGAAGAAACTTGATGTATCTTCCATGGAGAGTATTTTCTGCCTTTTTGACATCTGGTTTTACATTTTAAAAAGTGTAGAAAATATAAGCAGGATGTACAGCTTGGAAAATTCTTTCATTCTCAAGGTTTATTTGGATGTCCTGTGTTACTTTTCTTTTTAATTGCCTTAAGCAGAATAAAATTATAAATTATTAGAACTTTTTCACAGTCCTTGGTAGATTTTAACAACAATACCCTTAGGCACTAGGAAGGATTCTTGCACGTGGTTACCCAGATGCTAATAAATAACCATACATACATACATATATATATGTCCAAAGTGACCTCATGTCAGAGCTGAAGGATATTTGGTTCCAAGGGTAACAGAGAAGCTACATCCCCTGAACAGATGGGGAAGAATCAAAGTCTATGCTTGAGAAGAGGTCCTTCTGACATTCAGTGTCAGAAACAACAGTGCATGTTAATCCAGCAGAGCTAATTCTATAGTGGGGAGTGAAATATTATTTAATCAGCACCGCTTCATACATAATTCAATTAACTGCCTTCACTCATCAGTATTAACGAGAACAGGAGCCTGGATTAATGTGCAAAAGCCTCATAAAGGAGCTCCCAGTCTACCTAAGTGCTGCCAAAACTTAATAAAGTCCTGCCAATCAAACTCCAGTATCTGGACCCAATGCATCAGTGCACTGATATTACAAATTATCCCTAGCACTTCCCATTGTTTCCTAATTCTTTAATTATGCTGATATCTGCACTAAAATGTTTAATTAGTGTATGGGGGGAAAATGAGTAAGATTGCCTGCCGCTTCCTTGACTATCAGTATTTAACATCAAGTAAACAAAATCGAATTTTATTGCAAATAGTTTTAAATGACAAGTTCAGCTTCTTTTAAGATTCTATGAATCTTAGTGATTGAACAAGAGGCAGCAAGTTGGTCTTTGCTAATCTAAAAGGCTGCTCCTAATCTTAGAAAGATATTAAGGAGGAAAAATATGTTCTTTTTTTTTAATCTTTCAGTTCAGCTTATAAACCAGGCACTTTAATTTTTATCCTGTTCTTTCCTAAAGGCAAATATTGAGCAAGGATACAGATGGTGAAGATCTTTGCCCCAGAATTATTAAGATGAAAGATAAGTCTGTATATTCTGGTCAAGTTTTTATTTAGGTAACTGGACAAGAACGAAGCTGGACAAGTGTTGGGATGTTTCAATGACACGATGAGTAAAGTGCTTATTTCACAAACAGGAAGACCTGAGTTTGGATCCCTAGCGTCCACACAAAGTCTTGGCTCAGCAAGATGAATTTATAACTCCAGCTGTAAAGGAACAGAGACAGGAAGAGTCCCCCAGAATTGACTGATCAGCCAGTGTAGCCATACCAGTAATGTTCAGGTTCAATGAGATGCTCTTTCTCAAAATATTTGGTGGAGAAGCAATTGAAGAATATCAATCTCTGGCTTGCACACACACACACACACACACACACACACACACACACACACACACACGGGGGGGGGCATCCACAGCTATCTAAGATGTCCAGTGTTTTGACAGATCAATAAGCTGGAAAAATAATAGTGACAATATTGATGAAGTTGACAAAGTTGATAATGATGACGGGAGAGTCCATTACTACTATCTCACTTTACACCAGCACAGTATGTATTTTACTTCACCTGTAACCCTATAAGAGAGATTTGAACTCCATTTCTAAGGAAAGTGAAAGAAAACATACAGATATAAAAAGGACAGCAGTTGTTTTACAGAAGGGGGTGGGAATAACAGGATGGGAAACTTCACAACTGTCTTATCAACATCATTAAAAACTGGAGTGTGAATAACACATCAACACTCCTGGAATATGAGCAGTAGAGACGCAGATATTTTGCTTCTGTGTATGATTGCAGAGCATCCTATTTTCAAGACTTGAGGAATGGTCTGTGAAGTCAGAGCACAAAAAAGAGGATTTAGTAGCAAGAAAGAGTGGAGCCTGTGGGGATTTTCCAGAGACACTGAGGCCATCTGTCTTCAGAATAAGGCCTTTATTAAGCACTGTTTGTTCCTGGCATTGTCTTAGATGGCAAAGAAAGAAATTTAACTAGCACAGAACTTGTCCTAGGGATGTTCATTATATAGTTTTGGATAAGTAAACAGCAAAGCATTTTATGCATGTTTTAGCGTGAAGTGTATTTGAAGGAAAATTGCATTTTAAGGTGAGGTGACATATCTAAGTTTGTGAATAGACACTGGAAAGCCTAAGCAGTGATAACATAATGTTAAGGCCTCAAAACACCTCATTAAGAGAGAAAATAACTGCAAGAGAATGTAAATGAGATATGTGCCAAGATCTGCATTGTTTTTCCCTGTATTTTATTTTTTTCACTTTCTTTCCTAATTAATGACACCAGAAACTGGATGAGTGTGAGTAAAAATAGCATTTTTTAAAAAACAGGTCTAATGTAACCGGGATACAGACACAAAACTGACATCTAGAACATGCTTTGATTACAGCCTACCACAAAGTAGCAATATGTCTATCAGCATCAACACAATAACATTCAGAAGTACAGAAATTTGCATTACATTTCAGGATACTTGATCCTAGAGGGGAAGGCCTAGGAAGGATGGGAAGCCTACCATACCCTCTTTCCAAAAGTATTTACTATACTAAATATGTATGGAAAGCACAGATATATAAACTATATATTCTTGAAAAACAGAATATGTCTAATATAAAAGGCTGGTAGAATACTTATGGTCTAGAACATAGGGAAATCTAACTGGTGTGCAACTGAAATTTCATCCCTACTGGATAGAAACTATGGTGCTGGAAGTTGCTACACATGCTACCAAAGGAGACAAATAATCATTGATCTCACCAAGTTATGAATCCTATGACCTATATTACCAACCTGGTTGCCAGATATACTGCTACAATAGTGGCACAGATGTTATGGAAGTAACTGACAACTTTCTGACTAGATTCAAGGCCTGCTCCATGATATGGAACCTATACCAGACATTGTTAAAGCCACCAAGAACCTGAAACTAGAGAGGTCACAGGCCTTGGGGAAAGCCTACTATAGTCATTTGGCTAAATGAATACAGCAATAAAATGACTCCTAAAGTTATATTGCTATAGTCATAGATCAGTGCAACCCTCAACTCTCATCAGAGAAACTTCTTGCAATAGACAGTAATTGACAGTGACCCACAGCTACACAACATTCAGAGAGTGAAAAACTTTGGAATACTCAACGGTCTAGAATGTCTTCATTCATAACTCCCAAGGCTCAAGGATCTATGTGGAAGACGGGGTAGAAGAAAGACTGTAAGAGCCAGATGTGATTGCAGGGAAACTATATTTCCTAGATGCAACAGGACAGATACAAATATGAATTCACAGAGACTGCAATAGCATACACAAAACCTGCAAAATTTCAAGCCAGACAGGATCCCCATATGGAACAGCGGAAGTAGGCCAAAGTCCATAGCCAAGAGCCTATTCACAATTGATAACCATTAGGAGATGGAAATCAGTTTTCTTCAATGGAATGACACTGGGTATGTCAATCACATTGCCAGGCAGGACCCACACTCAGGAACAGCTGATCCATAAACACAAATTGGATTCCATATTTGTGTGAGTGTGTGGGATTTTTTTAATGTGTGTGTTTTTCTGTTGTTGTTTTGCTTGATTTGCTGGTGGTTGTATTTTTTAAGAGAGAAAAGAAGCATGAAGTTGGATGGGTAGGTAGGGGAGGTCTAGGTGAGGTTGGGGATGGGAATAACATGATGAAAATATAACAAATGAAATTCTCATAGAATTGATAAACAAAGGAAAAGTAAAACTTTACTGTTTATTAAAATTCCATCAAACTCTGGCAACAGTCTCTTTGCTATCAGAAACTGGCCTGATGCTCTTGTGAAGCTGCATACTCTCTCCATACCTCTGTTTTCTTTCCTGTAACAAAGGGATGACAGAGTTCTATCATCAATGATGCACAGTGACAACTACATAATAGTGCTGTTAGGAGAAATGATGCAGATGAAGAAAGACAGAGCAGTGCCAGGAAGCAGGTTAGGGAAGCACTGAAGAATGTCTTGAGGAAGATTGAGTTGGACACATGCAGATGCCGCAGGTACTGTTTTCTTCCAGTAAGCCCACTGTAGACTGAAAATCCTCTCAATCAAATATGATCATAGGAATCAGGTGTGTGGGCAGACATCTGCAATCCAAGCACTGGGGAATAGAATTGAGGATCAGGAGTTCAAGGTTATCCTCAGCTACCTAGCAAGGTTGAGGCTAACTTGGGCTATAGGACACCCATGAAATCAAACAAAGAAACAGAATGCCACTAGCACGCCTCAGCTACCTACATCTGAGGTCATAGCTCAGCAGCAGAGTACCCTGTAGAATCACAGTGTCTGTTGTTCATTCTCATGAACTTAAGGCTGACTGGGATCCGAGGCTTCCCAGTGTTGCCTGGCATTAAGACTGATATCATATTCCTGACCTGGGAGAAGATCCTAATTCAGAATTTGATGTACTGTTTCATGATTATAAGATGAACCATTAGATGCCATTTGCACAGTCTTTTCTCACCACTCCAAACAAGAACTGAGTGCTAGCAGCATGGTCACCATCTGTCTGCTTTCTGGACACATTCGATTGCGTAGAGACAAGATGGGGAGTGAGACTTTACATTTCTTAGAATCCTAATGCTGGTAATCTATGGCCCTCACTATGGACGGTGAGGGCCAAGAACCACACTTTTCACAATGGTGGCCACCAGCTACATGTGGCCACTTTAAATATGTTAAGAATTTAAATTTACTATGGGGGCTGACAGGATGGCTCAGAAGGTAAAAGTGCTTGCCATGCAAGCCTTATGACCTGAGATCAATTCCTGGAGGCCATATAAGAAGCTTGGTGTGGTAGACATACCTGTAATCCCAGCACTCCTATAGGAAATAGGCAGAGAAAAGAGAATCTTCAAGAAGCTAGCATGCTAGCTATCCTGGAATGCACAGCATAAAGAAACAAGAGAAATTGTGAGCCCACATTCACACACACACACACACACACACACACACACACACACACACACACACACACACACTCACACATGTGTACACACACGGGTGCACATGCGCGCGCGCACACACACACATGCATGTCTGCATGCATGCGTGCGTGCACGATTAATTTATTAAAAATGTACCATTTGGGGAATTCAAAGAGTAGAAAAAGGTGAATTAGCACATTAATGTTCTTTATACTGGCCATATGTTGAAATTGGAGTACTTTGCATGTGCTATGAAAAATATTATAATTTTAGTATTACTAATAAGAGGAATGAATTATTAAAATTACTTTCACCTATTCCTTTCAACTTTTCTTCACTGTACTTACTAGAAAAATTTAAATTACACACACAGAGCTCAAATTGAATTTCTATTAGACAGTGCTGCACAAAGGTACTTTTCCCAGCATGTTTCCCAGTAACAAGGCTCTCCTAAGGGATTTACTGAGGGCAGGCTCCTGTAGAAAAGTAGGATGGAGGATAGACTACACTTGAATAAGAGTGATGGTCCTGATATCTTTAGAACAATCGTCTTTCCATTTCTTATTTCAGCAGTAGCGTATATGTAAGCTGCAAAAATCGATCCGGAAGGTAGAAACAGTACATGGAGATGAAATCACCCATGAAATGACTTTACTCTAAGAACCACTATTCACATTCTGGTTTGTATTTAACCACTTAAGTAGTGCTGGAGTTTGCTTGCTGGCACTGTAGGACATGGAACTCCTAGCTTTGCCCAGCCTAATCTAGCACTTCACTGCTGAGCTACACCATCAGCCACTAATACAGTTTTAAATCCATTTCTTCAATTGGTCTACACTAGACTATGAAAACCACCCTCCCCTTTTCCTTTTTCCCCGTTGGCTGATACATTTAACTTTTTTACCTGATTTCTCCTAATTTTCTCCATCTATTGGACTTTTGTGTTACAAAGTTTCTCAATGTCATAAACCAATTTTTAAAGTCTTGTCTCTTAATAAATATACACTTTTAAAAGTCATTTTACATTTTTAGTAGTTACACTAGAGTGAGGAAAATGATTTACAAGTAAGTAGGTCAAAACTTGAAAATCGTTCACCATCCTTAAAGCTTCCTTCCATCCCCCTCCTGTCCCTTACAAAATCACTGATTCAATTCATTCATTCACTTTATTCAATTACCAAATACCTCATTGCTTTTACTATTTAAATGAATTATTACCTTTGAACATACTATATACTGTGCTCTATATTCCTATCACCTGTTGATTTTGCAAGCAATCTTTCTTATTTAGACCCTGGTTTCTGTTCTGTACCATTTCCCTTGCTTTGAATAACCCATTTCAGCATATTTTAGGTCTTTGGATACAGAATTCTGTTTGTGCCTTCATTTTGAACTTCAACTTGTATTGTTTGTGTCTCTCTCCTTGTGACATTATTAAGAATATAGATTGTTCTTTTATTTTTGTATTGTTATTGTTGGTACTGCTTTTTGCTCAGAATAAAGCAGTGATTTACTGTTCAAATCTAGGTTTTCTTGTTTTGTTTTGTTAGCTTTCTTAGGCATATATAAGATGCTGAACAAATCAGGAATGTATTTAGAGCAAGTCTTCACTCATTCTGTTTTCTGTTTTTCCTATACCCTCCTGGCTTATGGTTTATTAATTTATTTTTTCTAAATTCTCATTGATTAAAACTTGGGCTATATTTCATGGGCTAAGTATTTTGTACTCTAGTCATTTATAGCTTTTAGTGAGTTTAATTTCCTTTTTGATGCAAAGAACTAGCAGAGGGATTTTAAATCTAAGAAACTAGTTATGATTGTTTCTGTCCTAATTAGTTCTATCATTTTTTAGTTTAAGGAAGGCTTTTATGACCAAGACTATATAGTCAAATTTTGCAGACATTTTACCAGCACACAAGTGGAATGCATTTCCAGGATAGAGAAGCACATATATTGACATAATAGTCATTTTCATTAATTTATATACATGTATATAATTTAGTGTGTATGTATGTTTTTGAGTGAACACCTATACCACAGTGTGTATGTGGAGGTCAAAGAACCCATGTGGCAGCCAGTTCTGGGTATTGCACTCAGGTCATACATCAGGCTTGGCAGCAAACAACTTTAACCATTAAGCCATCTCACTGTCCAAGTCTACTAATTATATTGTTAATTTGCTTCATTTTCTTCTTTTCTTTTACTTTTTTATCATTCAAAAACTAAGAAAGGGTATGAAAATTTTGAACATTTTTTAAATTTTCTACCTAAAATTCATGTGTCTATCCTTTTGTTGTATTATTTGATACATAAAAGTCAAATGTAATCATAATTCCAATCTTGCTTTACCCATCTTCCATTCAAGTTTAGTGGGGTTTTTATTCTGTTTACACTTAACTCGTTTTTCTCTTTATATTGTGATATTAAAATTCTTTTTATTTGTTTTTTTGGTTTTTTTTGTTTATACACTATATGTTTTCCTTCATATTGTTCCATGAAAAGTATATGCAGAATTTTAGACAGGCAGATGTACAGTGGTTTCATGAATCTGGTAGTATCATAGAGTCACAATCAATTGAGAGTTAAAGAGTTGTAGGGGGTAGAGAGATGACCCTGGGTGTAAAAGTGTTAAGCTTGACAATCTAAGCTCAGTTTCTAGGACTCATAGGGTAGAACGAAAGAACCACAATCTTAGCTGCTGACCTTCACATGTGCTCTACACATACTAAATAAAAACAAAGGTTAAGACTAGCAGAATAAGAATAATTTTGGAGAAGCTCCTTGAAACGCACCAGATATAATATTCATACTAATTAACAGCAGTGTGGTGGTTTGTAAGAAAATGGCTCCTAAGAAGTGTAACCTTCTTGGAGTAGGTGTGGTCTTGCTGGAGGAAGTGTATCACAGTGGAGGTGGACTTTGAGGTCTCATATATGCTCAAGGTACTCCCCAGTGTCTCAGACCACTTTCTGTTGCCTGAAAGATGTAGCACTCTCAGCTACTTCTCCAGCACCATATCTGCCTGCATGTCTCCATATCCCACCATGATGATAATGGACTGAACCTCTGAACTGTAAGCCATGCCAATAATTTCTTTGTAATAGTTGCCATGGTCATGGTGTCTGTTCACAGACATAGAAACTCTAACTAGGACGGCCAGCTGTCATGTAGAGACTCGAGATGGAAATATTTGAAAGGAGAATCCATTCAGAAGTCAGGACCATCTCACCAAGGCAGAGAAGGAACGTTTGACCTTGTTGTCTGTCAAACTTCCTGTCAACTGGCAGTGGAACAGCTATTCAGTTCTCTTGATTTGATGGGCAGAGCATCTTGTAAAAATTGTACCTTCTGTCATGAGAGTATGAGTAGCAAAGACCTTGACTGCTTCCCTTGCACTGCTCAATAGCTAAACCATCTTGTGGCTGGGATTTTGTTTGTCAGAATTTTATGTAAGTATAGTATTCTTCTCATGTTTGATGTACAGCTACAGGCAGTGTCTTATTTTATCTTGCTTTTGCATAAGATTTCAAATCGATAAAAAGCAAACACATAAAAGGTGAAATATATGTGCAGTCACCTGGCAGAAAACTAGGGTAGCTGGGAACCATGAAAACAAGTAAGTTCTGTCTCCATTGTCAGACTTCTTTAAGTGAAGTATATTATAGCATTCCAGGGACAAGAAAGAGGCACTTTCACTACAGATAATTTATTGTGATTTTCATGGTGCTTTTGATATTGCACAGTATTCTGGAAGAAATCAATCAAACCAATCAGAAAGACTGATGTAAAAGAGATTGTGTGCATTAATTTTCATTTGTTTTTAAAAGAGAAAGATACGGTATCCATAATGGCAGAGAACACACTCTGTTACGGATGTCCCAAAATGGAATACAAATTGAAAAGTATATTGTTTTGCCAGTACCTCAGGGGCTGACAGGGAACATCAAACAATGAGTGATCTCGACAGTTATTTTCATCATGGATAAATGGCAACTCTACTAAGGATGACCAAATATAAAATACAAAAGACTTTGGAATGGAAGAAATAGAAAAACAATCTTCTATCATTGCCTTTTGCAAAACTGAAAGCTCGTTCAAAGGTGTGAAACCAGATTAGACCTGAGTTAAAGTCAATGTTACTATGGAGGACAACTTAGATGCCAAACAGCAAAACTTGCTTCAAACAAGGCTGAGAATTTTTTTTAATTTCCTTTTGTTTAATTTTTGAAAAAATCATACAATATATTTTATAATGTATTTTCCCTCCCTCAATTCCTCCCAGACTTTCCCCCATCTCCCCATCCACCCAACATTATGTACTTTCTCACTCTTTTTCAAAACACACACACACACACACACACACACACACAGTCACAAGAAATACAAAAACCCACAAAATTAAAATCAAAAACAGCAAGCAAAAGAATATTAAGACATAAACTGCCAAAAAAGCAAATGAATTAAAAAGGCCCCCACCCCATAAAAATGGAGTTCATTTTGTGTTGTCTAACTACCCCTGCTCTGAAGTGTGGTTACTAGAGGAAATGACACGCCATTGAAGAAAATTGATTTTCCCCTTACCAGTAGGGATCAATTGCAGATAGCTTCTTTGTTATAGGTTGGAGTTTGTGATCACTACCCTCTCAGTGTTGGGAATCTGTCTGACTTAAACCTGTTAGGGCTTATGAATGCTGTCACAGTTTCTGTGAAGTCATAAGTACCTCTTTCTGTTGTGTCCAGAAGACACAGTTTCCTTGGAGTCATCAGTCTCCTCAGGCTCTTCCAATCCTTCCATCTCCTTTTCTTCATAGCTTCCATCAAACTGCTAATTTCCTCTCATTGAAATAACAAGGAGGAAATTCTAAGAACTTTTCTTACCTGAAAACCACTTATAAATTGAAATTCATGCTTAGGAATTGAGTTCCATGGCCAATATTTCTTTAATCTATAATTCAGAATGAGAATTTTCCAAAGGTGACTTAAGTTCCTAATACTTTTTTGTGGTATGTTCTGCTGAGCTGTGAAACTTTTTAGCCCACCCCTGCCCTCCAAATAGATAATGTGTACATTTTAGTGTTGGAGAATTTTGTTTTTACATTGTGAAGATGTCTCTTCACAGGGCACCTTCTGATTGGTTTAATAAAGAGGTTAATGGCCAATAGCTAGGCAGGAAGAGGTTAGGTCGGACTTCTGGGAAGAATAAAGCTGGAGTCACCAGCCAGACTCAGGGAACAGAGGTAACATCACATGGCAGAACACAGATTAATATAAATGGGTTAATTTAAGTTATAAGAACTAGTTGAGAAAAGCCTAAGCTAAAGGCTGAGCTTAAATAATTAATGTAAGTCTCCATGTCATTATTTGGGAGTTGGCTGGAGAGACAGAGAAAGACTCACTGCATTTCAGCTTGTGTTCTTTTTGTTTATTCATTTGTTTTTGTTTGGTTTGGTTTTGTTTTGAGTAGGGGTTTTCTGTGTAGCCCTGGATGTCCTGAAATTTACTCTGTAGATCAGGTTGACCTCAAACACAGAGGTCAGCCTGCCTCTGCCTCACAAGTTCTGGGATAAAAGAAATTTGCCGGAGGGAGGAGTGATGAGCGAAGGGGTCAAGACCAGGCTGAGGAAACCCACAGAAACAGCTGACCCGAACAAGGGGGAGCTCATCCACCCCAGAATGATAGCTGGGAAACCAGCATAGGACCATCCCAGGTCCTCTGCACGTGGGTGTCAGTTAGGAGGCCTGGACAATCTATGCGGCCTCTGGTAGTGGATCAGCATTTATCCCTAGTGTACAAATGGAGTTTGGGAGCCCCATTCCACATAAAGGGATACTCTCTTAGCCTAGACACATGAGGGAGGGCCTAGGCCCTGCTCCAAATGATGTGACATACTTTGATGATCACCCATGGAAGGCCTCACCCTCCTTAGGGAGAAGAAAGGGGATAGGATGGGGGGTCGGTGAGGAACATGGGAGGATGGGAGGGAGAGGGAACTGGGATTAATATGTAAAACAACATTGTTTCTAATTTAAATTTTAAAAAGAGATAGAAGGAAGGAAGGAAGGAAGGAAGGAAGGAAGGAAGGAAGGAAGGAAGGAAGGAAAGAAGGAAGGAAGAAATGTGCCACCATCACCTGGCTTTCAGTTTGTGTTTTTAATTCATTGTATTCCTTTAAATTTTGGGGGTTCTTTGTGTGTGTGTGTGTGTGTGTGTGTGTGTGTGTGTGTGTGTGTGTGTGTGTGTGTGTGTGCAAGTCTGTGAACACATGGACCCTTATATCTACAAACCATTTTGTGCAGGTACCTGTAGAAGCTAGAAGAGGGAGTCAGATCTCCAAGAGGTAAAGTTACAGACAATTATGAGCCAGCCAATATGGGTTCTGAGAACCAAACTCAGGTCCCCTAGAACAACAATTACTCTTAATCTCTAAGCCCCCTCTCCATTCCCCAGAACTCATTCCTTCTTAAGGGAGATCGTTTGTCTTTTAAAGTTTCATCATAGTGAACAGACCAACTTCAGCACAGTCTCAGCAGCAGGAGAGAAAAGAAACTCACTGTCTGGTGCAGGCAGAAGTAAAAAAAGAAAAACAAATGGAGGTAGAATTTACATATATTAAATGCATATACCTTAACTATAAAGTTAGTGAATCCTGACATACATCAATATCTGTATAACACACCCCTTCAACATATGGAACACTGTTAAATTCTCTAGAATTTATCATTTGTTCCCTACCAATCACCCCTTCTAGAGGTAACTAAGGCTCTGATTCTATAGTTTTGTCTCTTCAAGACATCCACACAATGGAGTCTCTAAGTACATACTCTTCAGTTTTTTTCTGTATTTTTTTCTTTTTTATTCTTTAATTACTACCCATATTTACATATCCATCCCCCAATTCCCTCAACTTCCCATCCTCCCATATTCCCCCCAACCCCCCCAACCCATCCCCAAACCTCCCCAGGGATAGTGAGGCCCTCCATGAGAGACCTTCAGAGTCTATCATATCATTTGGGGGAGGGCCTAGGCCCTCCTTGCTGTATCTGGGCTGCAATAGTATCCCTCTATAGGGAATGGACTCCCAAAGTCCATTTGTTCTCTAGGGGTAAACACTGGCTCCACTGTTAGAGGTCCCATGGACTGTGTTGGCCTCCTAGCTGGCACCCACATTCAGAGGGCTTGGTTTGGTCCAATGCTGTTTCCTCAGCTTTGTGACTGGAGTTTCCATGCTCTCACTAAGTCAGGTCAACTGTTTCTGAGGGTTTCTGCAGCACCGTCTTGGTTCCTTTGCTCATCCCTCCTCCCTGTCCACAACTTGATTCAGTTTTCTTTTTAGTCTTCACTTTGTCTTAGATGTCTCCTCTTCCTTCCCTTCCTCCACTTCCCCCTCTCCCATCTCCTCCTCTCTTTTTTCTCCCCCTCCTTCATCTCCTCCTTCTCCTCTTTCCTCATTAATTCTTAACTTTAAACTTTTCTATGGTCATTGAAGGTAAAAATGACTTATACATCATACTAAATATTTCAAATTTTTACCTCTTCTTGTAGTACAGCATTTGCAGGAACACACAATATTTTCCAACAGGAGTTATCTTTTGTTCCATACATAATTTGTTCTTTACCATAGTAAATTAAATTTATCTGTTGATGAAACTGCCTTTTAGTAGATGAACCTCTAATGTCTGAGGCTCCTATGAATAGTTTCCACATCAACTCACACATTCATCTCTATATAACTAACAGTAGTGATAGATACTCTTGTGTCTCTTCTCTAACCCTGTACTTTTATTATTCTCCAAATGTCATGCCCTTCATGTGATTCATGTGTCAAATTTCCTATTATTTTGGTTCTATTTTATTTACTAATTCTATATATTCATATATTTTTATACCTATAAGATTATAGTCAAATAATATAAGAGATTTGATATAAATAATTATGCTTAGAATTATTTATTTTTCTATTCCATTATTCACTCATACAATAATCCAGACCACAGTTTCCCCTCCTTTTACTCTTCCCAGTCTTCCCTCCGCCTCCTCTATCCCCCAGATCCATTTCTCCTCTGTTTCCCTTCTGAAAACAGCAGGCCTCTTGACCATGAATGCTGGGCATATGACTAAATATTAAAAATCAATAGAAACACGATGTTGGTGAAATACAGTTCATAAAAACTAAGAAATCATGACATTTGCATTTCTAATTATTATAATTTGTAAAAAAATGCATCATTCTTTTAATGCACACTACAACATGATGAGATACTAAAACGGGTCTTAGCTCTACTTCCAGCCCTAGAAATGAGTAAATTTTGATCTGGGAAGATTGGAGTAAAGAAAACAGTTAAATAGGAAGGAAAACTTGCCTTTTCACACCAGTCACTTGTACAATCAATATTTGCTTGGGTGTTTAATGGGAATAGGGGTTCATTTATTAGTAGTTCTGTATTTCAAAATAAAGTATGATGGAAATTCTGAATCAGTAATTATATAATATATACATTATAATTATAAAATATTAAATACACATTATAACAGTATTATATTATTATAATATATTTCAAATATAATATAAAATAAGACACTTTTATTCTGTCTATAAGTGAGTAAGAATAGCTTTTGTCAGCAAGGGATACTATATCAAGCATGAGCTCTATATAAATTGGTGGAAATAGAAAATTCAAAACTATGCCAATAAATATTTTTAAAGAGATGGAGCATTGAGGCAGTCTTTGTTTTACTATTAATTAAAAATAACTAAGGAGTACATTTCTCTCATGTCAATACTCCCTGGAAAGCACAAATTCTGCTAAGCAGGTGGAAATTTTCCATAGTTATCATCAGATGGATCATTTCCTCAGAGAATGTTGACCACTCTTTCTCCTGCAGGAAGAAATATCTGGGTTTTCTAAAGATGCTTTCTATAATAAGCGATTTGCAGTTAACAGACTGACACAGTTTTGACTCTTCATGCTCAAGAACAGATTCAATATAATCTCTCTAAACATTTTATGCTTCTCTGGGAAGAAATTTCTCTATAGAAGTATGATGTGATATTTGGCTCTAAGCTTATGAAGATAATGAGTACATTGTTACCCTTTATGGAAATGAAACTATAAGCTCACAGCTGCCTATGAAAAGGTAAATTTTATAATGTGCATTTCTAGAGTCTTATTATTGTTTGGATATCATTAACCAAATTATTAACTAAAGGTCAATGAACAGTCCTAGGTTCTTAGCTACCTAAGAGGTGAGAACCTAGGACTAGTTTCTAAGCTACAATATCATTTATTGAAATTGTCCAACAACATCAAAAGTCTGATCTAAAATTTCCATCACAGTATATTTTGAAACACAGTCCTCCAGTTACCATTATACATCCAGGCAAATATGGATTGTACAAGTGACTGGTGTAAACAGGTTGGTTTTCCTAACTTTTTAACCATTTTTTCTACTCTTTTCCTCCCAGATTAAAATCTACCTATTTTTATGAATGGAAGTATAGCTAAGTACATATAATAGGTGAAGCCCATGCAGTGGGGGAAAAATAAGGAAAGAAAAACAGACATTAGCCTGTCTATCTATTCTCATTAGTTGCTCCTTGGTTCTCTCTACCTTGGTCTCATTCCCTGAATAGAGATGTTTTATCTTTTAATATAAATATTACATTTCAGATGAGGAGATAGCTCAGTCAATAAAATGCTTGCTGTACAAGCATAAGGTCCTGAATTCAACACATTGAATGCACATGGAAAAACTCAAGGCATAGCAGAGCATGCATGTAATCCCACAGATTAAAAGGTAGAGCCAGGATTCTTGAGACTTCCTGGTCGGCCAGATTAACCTCATAGGCAAGCCCCAGGTTCAGTGACAAATGCTGCCTCAAAAAATAGAGAACAGTTGAGGAAGGAGCCAGATGTTGACCTCTGGCCTCATCGGCACATGCACCCACATACATAAACATATACAGATATATACAGATACACATATGAAAAAGAAATGCCACTTTATTTTTAAGAGAAACTAGTGACTGAGGAAATTAATCTTACCTATGACTTGCAATCACCTGAACACAGAAAACCATGCTTCGTGTTACAAAATGGCACCCAATGTGAGGCACAAGCCCATGACTCTGAGATTGAGTCTCATTCTCTACCAACTGAGCTAGCCAGGCTGGCAAGCTCTGTCTTAATTATTAAGGCATTTCTATTAATCTAAGTATTTGGCTTGATAACTTTTGTTTTATATATATAGTTTTATTATGTTAAAGTTAAAACCCTTCTTTTTATTTAGACAGAAAAGAGGAGATGATGGGGAATGTTCTTCTGTGTATATGTTTATCTTATTGGTTGATGAATATAACACTCTCAGCCAATAGGGCAGCAAGAGAGGTGGGACTAGGATATGAGGAGGATTCTGGGAAGTGTAGGCAGAGATGGATTGTCATCCCAGGAAGTGACTTAGCTGGGCAGAAACTGCCACTAGTTAACCATAGAGGTCTGGATGTCTGTACAGATAGGCAGAAAGTGACATAGCTGGGCAGAATCAGACTATAAACAGGGACAAACAGGGAATTGAACTCTTCTCTGTGGAGAAGAGTTCAACACATAGTGGGCAAAGGAGCTGCAAGTCTGGTAAGCCACGACCATGTGGAAATACATGGATTAGTAGTTATGGGTTAATAATTAAGTCAGAGCTAGCCAATAAGAAACCATAGTCACTGGCCAGCAGATTTATAACTATATAGTGTCTGTGTGCTTCTTTGGGGCAGAGAAGGACAGTGGGACCTAACCAGGCCAAGAAAATCTCATGTTACAAATACTTTCATAGTAAAA
The DNA here is from genome assembly GCF_003668045.3 of Cricetulus griseus. NCBI lineage: Eukaryota > Metazoa > Chordata > Mammalia > Rodentia > Cricetidae > Cricetulus > Cricetulus griseus. The sequence goes on from NC_048600.1 coordinate 106,198,665, forward strand.
CTTAGAAGAATATTTGAGCCATTTCCCTGAGTAACTGAGAAAAGGCTGATGAATTCATTTCACAAACTCACCTTGTAACTGAGGACAACCTCAAACTTCTGACCCTCCTGTCCTTATTGTGATTGATCACAGGTGTGTCCCATCACACCCAGTAATGTGTATCATTATCCTTTGTGAGCTAATATGTCAAAAAGTTCTCAATAGGACAAATACTGTGCCACTACCTTAACATTACAGTAGGAGCACATCTGTATATCACTCTAAATACATCTGTATAACTCTAATAAATTACCAGGAAGAAAACAGAATTAGCTTTCCTTCTACCGAAGCCATATCAGATAATGTTTAAAGTATACTGAAGTACTTATTAGCTCAGATATTTGGCTTTCCATTTTTCTTCTTTATACATATTTCAAAGCTTAAAACTGATATAAATAAAATATTCCTTTTAATTCCTGGAGAGATCCCCCCTTCCCTGCTTTCCTTAAGAAAAAGCCATTTGGGGTAATTCACTCTGATTTTGATATGTATTTTAAATCCACACTCCCATAAGATTAAGTTGAAGAATAAGACTTTGTAGATATCATAAAAGGGTATTTGAGAAGATAGCTCTTTGATGGAATTTAAATGAAGTAAAGACTTAGCCTGGGTAGCTTGGAATTGGACAAGATTTCTCCCAGCCTTGCATAGTCTCCTTTTTAATTAAAGAGTCTGTAAAGTTTCTATTTGTAGTAGAATATCTACATTGGCCTGGTGTGTCTTCCCTCTCCCTCCTTCCTACTAGTCAGCTAGCCATTTGTGAATTCCTGTTTCTCTACAAACAGCCCAAAACTTCTTATGCTTTGCTGCTCCTCTGAAGTCACTGTGTCCAGTCCCTCCATTACTTCTCCACAGTGGGAGGCTAGGAAAAAGAAGAACAGGAAGGGTAACTTTTCAGATCATAGCATTCTTAGTCAAGTCCCTTACTTTCTTCTACCCCCTCTTCCCTCCCCCACTTCCTTCTTCCTTGTATTTGTTTTGCTGTTGCTGCTGTTGAGACAAGATCTCATGCAACCCAGACTTGAACTCCTCAGTAAGTAACCAAGGATGACCTTGAATTTATAATCCTTCTGCTTCTACCCCTCAAGTACTTGGGTCCTGGTATGTATTGCCATACCAGGTTTAAGCAGTGCTAGGGACAAGCTAGATAAGCACTCTATCCACTGAGCTCCAGCCCAACGAATTTCCTGTTCATACTATTTCCCTCTGTCTGGAATAGACTTTTCTGTTCATTTCTTAGCTCACAACACACACACACACACACACACACACACACACACACACACACACACACACACACTTCTTTAAAGATTCCTTTCCTTTGTTTCTTTGCTTCCTAAGTGTTGCTGTATTAAACAATGAAGACTAGATAATCCCCTGGGATACAGGAGGTATTCATTAAATATCCACCTGGATGGAAAAATGTATGCTTAAGTTCAAGAAACAATGGAGCTGTTTCTTACAGTTCTCCTATATTGTTTCATTCTACATGTTCTCAGCAGACCAGGAAAGACATTTTATAAGACATGGTTGTCTTCTGAGTCTTGCAGATAGTTATGTTAGACCCCCGGAAAAACTCAGGTATCCAGGGTCCCAAGCCACGACCTCGGTCACCCCAATCACTAGGCAGATTTGAGAGCTTGATGCAAACTGCATGAGGCTTTATTGTTTTTTAACGAGCTAACCCCATGTTAGCTCAGGTCTTACACCCACCCGCCATGGCAGATGGCTAGCAAAGACAGCTCCTAGTGGCTGCCTAGAGATCTTGTAGGACAGCATAAGGGGAGTGTCTAGGGGTACGCACAGGCTCAGGATAGGTGTGCCTCCAGGTTTGGAGGGCTTGCCCTGTGTTGATTGACCAACTGGTTGTTATGGCCCATAGGCACTCCCAGGGTGGTTGCTATGCTCCGAGAGTCATTGCCGTGCACTTGTCCGTAACGCACACCCAGTGCAGTAAAGCATAGCGTCACCAGCTAACTTCTGATTGGTTCCTTGCCACAAGGCAGGGATCTGACTTTCTAGTGACTAGGACAAGGTCAAACAAGCTGTTATGGCTGCCGAAATAGGGAGCCGGTTCCTTCAGTTACACATTTTAAAATTTAGAAAAAGACAACAGATTACAAGCAAAATGCAAAGCTAACTATAGTACAGTGGAAAGCAGTCTCCAATTCATACTGTAGAATTCCACCCTTCTACTTACACAGTACTGCAACTTGAGAATATTCCTCTATAGAGGTGAGTAGCAATTTACAGTAGGAATAACATGTTCTTGTGAGATACTAGGACATATGTATCACTCTCACAGCAGCTAAGTGGTGGGCACAGATTTGAAAGCATGACACATGAGCATGTGGCCCCATCTGGTGTGCCATTCAGGAAGGCGGCAGCACCTATAAGAGGTAGAGCCTTTCTGGGGGAAGTGGGGTCCTGTCTTGCCACAAGATCTCTCCCTCTCATATGTGATCTTAACGTGGTACACTGTCAGACAATCCTCATCAGAGCAATACCGTAACTGTGAGCCACATAAGCTTCTAAGTTACCCTACCTCAATTATTATCTTACAGTAAAAGAAAATGGGCTTCTAGGTGTAGTATTTATTTCTGTCTGTCAGTTTTGAGACATCGAGAGTCATAAAACTACCACCAAGATTAGGATATAGAACAATGCACACACAATCGCTAGATCCCCTAATGCCGCTCCTTTGCGTTCATAATTAGCACCTAACTGCTAACATTTGACAACTGCCTGTCTATTTCTATGTGTTACATATTCCACAGAGTCATAAAGATGAAACTACATAATATAAGACTTTTTATTCTGGCATTCCTCAAATGCATAATTTATCTGCAATTTATCCACAGTGCTGTGTGTGACAGTTTAATCCTGTCACTGCAAACAAACAACAGGTGCCTTTTTGCCACAGCTCAGGTGCCAGAGCATTGACTCTGCTTCCTGTGAGATGTTGATGCAAGCTCAGCTCAGTTGTCACTCCCAGACACATCATGAGAAGCTCTTCTCTACCCTACTGTTCTCCACAATATCTCTCCAAGCAATCCCAAGGGCCCCCTTCCCTATTCTTTCTCTTATAATTTGATTCATCTTGAGAGAAAATCAAGAGGAAAAAAGAGAATATAAATGTGGGTATTCACACATAGGTTCCACTACCCGAAGAACCTTGTCTTCTGGTCTCTCTATTAATAAAGAGCACATTTCCAAGGGTGTGGAGGGAAGGATTCCCCTCCAGTCTCTATCTCACAGTCTTTTTCTTCCCCCTGTGCCTGGCATGCATGTCTGGGATTTTGGATGTCCAGGAGTCTAAGTAGAGAAATTAGGGAAGAAAAAGAAAATATCAATAAACCTAGTGCCATACTGGTTACATCTTCTATTTTTATTTCTTTTCCAAATTCATTCATTATTATTTACTCCTCTGAGTCCTCAATTGACTCTTCCCAACTTATCTGTAATCTCTTGGAAGTGGAAGGTAGTTACACTTACTCTCTAATAACTAAAACTGGAACCAAACTAAATGACATGAAATCTTCCTTTCAATTGGCACTCTTATTTCTTCTTTCTCTTATTCTCTTCTGCGTGCTTTTCTGTCTGTATGCTTCCTTGGTCTTTGTATCATACTTTATATATTGTTCTAGTGTGTTTGAGATTTAATGTAATTCTTCTCAAGTTTCCCTCAATCAACTATGCTTGTCTTTTCATATAAATGACACAGAAATGGGGAGGATCTTTACCTAAAGAAAGCCATCTATAATTCAAACAATACATTGAGCCATAAAGTAGAGGGATTCATAATGCCAATTGAAATTCTATGTCTAGCATACTTCTCTTTTTTTTATGCCTTCTCTCCTAGGCATACTTTTATAGTGTTTATTCACTTTAATAAAAGCAAACATGTCACCTGGTTCTATTTAGATAAGGTTAAGAGTCTGGTAGGGAACTGCCTGCTTTCAACACAACTGGTCAAAGAGATTAGTGAGGAATATTTTCACACACCCACTCAAAGGGACAAAATTTTGTTTCTTGCTCAATGAATTGAACCTAAGACTTCTTGGTAGTGGCAAACAAATTAATGAAATGATGAACAGATGGAGAGGGAGATGGGGAAGAAGGAAAAAATAAATGGAAAGGCTGAGGAGAGAGGAGGAAGGGAGAAAAAAGTGATAAGGACAAAGAGAGAGAGGGAAATGAAACAAAATGGGGACAAGGGGAAAGGGAGAAGGAATAGGAGTTGGATGAGAGAGAAGAAAGGAAAATAGAGGGGAGAGGGAAGAAGAATGGGAGCAGGGAAAATAATGGGAGGAGGAGGGAGAGGGAAGCATTATTTTAAATAGATTCAAACATATTCATTTTGAGGCAATTGTCCTACCAGGATATGTTGATTACTGCAATTCCTAATGCTACATTTCCTTTGCAACTAGGCACAACACTTAAGGTGCTCATGGGTCCACAATGAACACTCACTGTATAGTGGCATTTTGCACATACTGAGGGGTCTCCAAAGATGAATAGAGGAGTCCTTGTCTTCTAAGAGGAGAGGTCACAGGTACAAGGCTCTTTGTCAGGCCATGCAGAGCATGTGTTTCAAACCATCAGAAACAGCCTTCTCTGTGAAATGGGATGATTCGCCCTTGGAGGGACCATTTTGGAAAGCTTTTGTTTCAGGTGATCTTTAAGGATTCATTAGTTCAAAGATGAGAGGACGCAAGGAAGGAGTGTCATTCAAGCAGCTCCCTGAGCCAAGCTGGGAGTTTGAAAATGTCAGGCATGCTAGGGGAGTTGGAAATATCTCAATGTAGCATGTACGTGTGTGGTGAGATCTGTTTTTGCTTTAATTGTCTTGAACTGGCTGTAACTATTTTGCTAAATTGTGATTTGAGCAATGGTAGAATCGATGAAGCTATAGGATTCTAAGCAGCTGTGCTGTTGCAGGTGTTCCTTGAAAACAATGAACTTGTTAAGTCTTGATGCCTCAGCTCACATGCCTCTTCTGTATAAATACATTTACTTCTTTATGTTTCTGCACTCAATGCAATATCCTTCCCCAAGAATAAGCCTCCCAGCCCCTCAGATATTGAGAGAATAGCAAGCAAGTAGCATCTTAAGAGAAGATTCTACTTTCTTCCCTCTGTCTTATACCATCATGCCTATGAGAATATATGCTTCCTGGATATGCAGAAAGAAAGGGGTGTTAATTGAAAATGCACCTCTGAAAACTGAGGGAACTAAGTTGATACAAGGCATCTAGTATCCGGTATGAGCCCTTATAATAACATTTGCACATGCTTTTCAATTTGTATAAAATCATTAAGAAATAAAAATGTAGGTTCTACTTTAATTAGCTTACAAAAGAGTCAAGCTGGGCTATTTTCTTCTATTCTGCAGAAATCTTTATAGACACAGTTAAAAACTGCTTGGGGGAAAAATAATCATGTCTTGTGCAGCCTGGGTTTGTTTATTTAAGAGTTTATTACTTCAAGGAGAGATTAAAGCAACCTGGACCATGGTTGGATGCAGAAATCTGGGATTTGGAGAAAGAAAGTTCCCTTTGGACTTAATTCTACCCCTTTATGTAACAGCATGAGCAGCTTCTCCTGCCTCCATTCTTGAGATCTGAAAGAGTTCAGCAGAGGTTTAGGAGGCCCCTGTGACACGTGTATTTCCCTAAAAACTGCTGGTTTGTTTCCCTCTGCTTTTGGTGTGGATCTTAAAAAGTAAAAACCGTCCTCTGCTTCCTTACAGGTCTAATTTTTTAAAGGTTTTTGCTGAGCCAGAAGGAACTGAACATCTCCCACTACAACCGAAAATATTATTTTGATGTCTCCTTAATTGTTTCCCTGAGGGCTTGTACGGTGCTGGTGTGGCAAAGTTTAATATTTAGTGAATCCATCCACTCCCACTTCCTAAGTTTATTGATAGGAGTAGTGGTGCTGTGTGCATGGTTGCATGGTTCTCTTTGGCCACATTTTTTAAAAAAAGCTGAAAAGTCTGGCAACTAAATTAAGTATTCATTCAGTCAAACACTATACACAAGAGCCAACAAATGAACTTGGTCAATGAGACCAAGCACAGTGTTGCCTGAAATATCGGAATATGCACAGCTGGCTGGTATGTAGAGGAATATGACAATGTGTAGAACAGCCATATATGACTCCCAGGATTCGAACCTGCTTTGTCAATATATAAGGACATGATAGTTAACCATACACATCAAATGCACAATAATTAATTCTGAGGAAGCAGAAAAATAAGGATCAAGGAAATATAGACAAAGAACTTTAAAAATAATGGTGAGACTTTATATAGCTTTTTAAGGTATCTTTAAAAATATGAGAGCGAGTAGAAAAACTAAAATTTGGTGGAAGTGAGAAATGAGTGTATAGATATTTATAATAATCTTCATTATCTTCTATAAAATATCTCTTGGTTCTAAAAGTGAGATGTCTCTTAAATATCTTTACAACTTTGTTTGTAAATATAAAATTAGTCCCGAAAAGAATTTAGTGATTTAGATCTGGCACCAGGTTAGAATTAGACCTCAGAGGAGATGACCTCAAGCCTAGAGAAAAGGCTTGGGTGGAAAAGTGATTCATTCAGACCAGAATACAGCTCACAGATGAGGCTTCTCACCTGAGTCCAGATTTGAGAGAAGGGCATTAGCAAATGAAAGAAAGGGGGGCATGCCTAAGAAAATGCAGCCAATGACATGGGTGGGGAGCAGAAAGTTTGGATGCGACAAGTGTTGTCTAGACTGAGGGATCAGGAAATGAGCTGGGTAGGAACCTGGTTTTCCCAGAAGTATTTAGAAGTTATACTGGTGCATACATACCCTCGGTGAAAATGACCAGCGTGTCTATGAGTGATGACCAATCAGCCTGTTCAGCGGTGTGGAGGATGTTTGTGGGAGTGATGACCATGAAAGAACCAGGTTGAGGGTTGGGAGGTGCCAGAGTTCAAAGGGAAAAAATGACTCTGAGGACAGAAAGACTTAGGAATAGTTAGACAAGCTTCTTTTTTTCAGTTTTTTTTTCTTCCCTTACCTTCTTTCTTGCTCTTTATTCTTTTCAAGACCAAGACTCGCCCTAAAGCTTTCAGTTCCCTTATGAAACCCATCAAATACTCCACCCGGGAGCTAGGCTATTTTTAAAAATGAGATGCAGTGTATTCTATGGAGAGGTCATCAGTAATAGGGCCTCTAACTTCTTATCTCTTTTGTGAATCCTGACGGCCAGGAACGAAGCATATATTATCTTTTACACAGACTCCCTGGAAGGTAGGGAAGCTCTTTCCTCTGGTGCTGTAATGGGGTCTCCATAGAAAGAAACCTCATTCAGCAACCTGCAACCTCTTTACCCCTTCTCACAGGAGCTGCTCGTGCTTGCCACAGACACGGGGCTTCCAAAGTAATGATTTTGAATGATGCTGTGGCACAGTATTGTACTTGTCTTCTGCAGTCTCTTGTCTGCATTTTTAATGACCTTCCTAGCCCTAGGAGAAGGGGGGACGGGATGAACACATCTGATCAGGACATTTTCTCCATCCAGCTGGTTGTTCTCTGACTGAACCAGTGCCAGATTCTGCAAACCGTCTGAATGCTGGATTGGACTCATGCTATCTGTTTTGTTGTTGTTGTTTTGGTTTGTTCTCTCTCTCTCTCTCTCTCTCTCTCTCTCTCTCTCTCTCTCTCTCTCTCTCTCTCTCTCTCTCTCTCTCTCTCTCTGGGACCTAAAGCCTTGGATTTCTTATCTGTGAAGCTAAAGGCATTATTTAGAAATCCTCTAAGCCCATTCAAATCCTCCGCTTTTGGGGCTCTGTGACTCCCTGGGGTCTGAAGATGAACTGTCATCATTTGTTCATATTTTATGTCCATCTGTTGAGTGCATAGCAGCGGATTCCTCAAGTACTTGGAGACAACACATAGAGAAAGATAGTTGGCTTGAGATAGTCTCCCAAGAGGGACACAGAGGGGGAAAAAAAAAAAACTCTGAACTTAAAACTGTTTTATTCGATTTTACTAGAAGCTATAAAAATGCAGGAAAGGGCACTGGAATTTGAACCCAGACTTGATATAACTCACAAGCTTTATCAGCAGAGCTGGGATACTTTAGGGCAACGAACATTTACCTTAGAGCCCAAGACTCTTTTTCTGTCCAATGGAGTAAATGGTGTCACTCAGAGTTTAAAGGAGGCAGAGCACCTTACAGGATGGAATCTCTAAACCCATGTAATCCCTACTGCTATTAAAAATCAGTTGAGCTTCCTAATTCAAATGCTTTTAGAGTGTAGACCAGGTGCCAGGTACCATGGTCAACGCTTGGTTTAGGGGCTGGGGGCGGGGGAGGGGAGGCTGTAGTCTGTAATACACAAATGGAATTTCTTTTAGATGACCCAACAAAACTATCTGAAACTATCTGATGTAGACATGGTCCATCAACCTTGAGTTGAGACGAGTCCCAGATGCTGCTTTGTGCATATCCATGTCCATCTTTGTTTAGGGATAGAAGGAAGCCAAAAGTGGCAGGATATAGTGGTGTCTTGCCTTTGAAACTGTAATGGTGGCTACACATCTTTGGGCATGGCTTCAGGCAAAAGGAAGCATGAGGCATGGTCTCACTTTCACAGTTTCTTTCTCTTGGGTCAGTGGATCTGATCCTAAGGGCAGGGAAACTCTCCCATGGTTCTTTATTATTATCTGTGTAAGTATTCACCAATAAACACCCATTTATCATTTGTCTTGGGTCTAGTGAAATCATGACACCCTCTTCTTCAGCAGGGTGCACTTGAGGAGCCTCAGAGCACAGTCACACATACCCACATTCTGAGTCTGCTGTCATTCTCACTCTGCCAACTAGCCCTGCATAATTTTTGTCATTTTATTTCTCCCTAAAAGGAAAGGACGGTCTGTAGCAGATATATTCCTAGCGTCTTCTTGAGACTGAACTTGCTAGCTTTTTACCATATGCTAAACATTGAATTGTGCCCCTCTCCAAAATTTGAAGTGTGGTGGTCTCAAAGACTTTAAAGAATATGGTTTTATTTGTAAATAATGTTACTGCAGGTATAAGTGGGTATGCTGAAATGAAGTCATTCAAGAGTCAGGTGGATTTCTCATCCAATGCTCATTGACTTTATAAAATAAATTTCGCATGTAGAAATATATATAGGGAGAGAGTGTTAAGCAATGGTGAGAGCAGACTGACATGGCAACGATGGATGGAGAAAATACAAGGAATGTCAGCAACTTCAGAAAAACCACCAGAAGCTGAGAAATAGCATGGAGCAGGCTGTCCTTCAGCAACCCTAGAGAAAACCAATCCTGTTAATACCTTGACTTTAGCCAGCTTCTAGGACAGTGGAGAGTAAATTATATTTGTTTTAGCTTCCTGTTCTGTGGTGATTGTTGTAGCAGTTCTAAAAAAAAAAATGCAACCCTAGGATATAGACCATCACTGTCAGAGAGACAAGAAAAATGCAGCTCAAATAAAAAATAAAATAAAAAACAATATTTTATTTGCTTCTCCATTTGTGCAAATAATCCATTCTCATTTCCACAGAAAGCAGAGCTCCACTTTAATGGCATTAGCAGTTAATTCCCTCTTCTTCCAAAAGACTGTCTGAATAGCACAATGTTTTGACTTGCAGCTTGAGAAACTTAACACTTCATGAAAAACTTCTTACTCATGTGGCTATATATAGCCAGAGATGAGCACAGCATTTGAAAGTGGAGCCACTTGCACATGGAAGTCACTGTGTTTACAGAATCCCTCCTGGATTTGAGAGTCAGCAGTTTCTTATGACTTATGTCTCCTCCATCCTGAGGCAACCTCAGCAGGTTCTAAGAGGTTGCCTTGAAGATCAGGTTCTATTTAGTCCAGTAGTGACTCTGAGGACCCAGCCGCCGTACATATCAATGCAGAGAAATAAACCCCAGACAGGAGAAAAATGACTGAGTTATCTGAAAGATGGGTATGAGGCATGTCTAATTTGTGACAGACAATTCATTAAGAAGCCATCCACCAAATTTTCACAATGAAAGACAAATAAGTAAATAAATAAATAAAACCCACATGTGTTTCTGATTTCTTAAAAAAAATTGTTTTTAATTAGCCATTCTGCTATAAAGGACATTGTTACTAAAGAAAAGACAATTATTGAGTCTGATCTGTGCAACTAAGCCCTAGAAGCTATAAGTTAATTAAATAATGGAACATTCTATGCAAATTAATGGAGTTAAGGACCAGGGTTTTGGTTGGTTTTCTCATGTTCTGAAGAGAGACAAAAGGAATGAACCGAATCTTTGCTTCCTTGGGCAGTTTTTAATCTTCTTTATTGGAAAAGGGGGGAGCCCTTAAGGCAGAAATTAGATGGGAAAAACATCTCTAAACTCAAAGTTATTACACAAAGGTGAACTAATGAGATCTTTCCTATGCCTGGCTCCACTTCTGAAGAGGCTGTTATTACAGGAATCTTGAGGGAGGCAAAATATGATCATCAAAGAGGGTCTGATGCTAACATATTTCTTGTGATTTGAAAATAATCAGAACTCTGTAGTAGATGAAATTCATCTAAATTAGTCTCAGACTTAGTAAAAACAGATGAAAGATGATATAGTTTGACCCCTAAGCTAATGTTTTAGTTCGCTTTGTTTTTCTGTGATAAACACAATGACCAAAAGCAACCTGGTGAGGAAAGGGTTTATTTTATCATATAACATATAGTCCATCATTGAGGGAAACAAGGGAAGGAACTCAAAGCAGGAACTGAAGTGAAGGAGCCATGGAGGAATGCTGCTTAATTGATTGTTCTTCATGGATTGCTCTGTTTCCGTTCTTATACACCCTGTAAGCCCCTGCCCAGGGATGGTACTGCCTCACAGTGAGCTGGGCCCTCTCACATCAATCATCAGTCAAGAAAATATTCCATGGACTTGCTTAAAGCCAATCCGATGGAGAGGAGGCAATTCCTCAACTGAGGCTCCATCATCCCAGATTACTGCAGCCTGTGTCAAGCTGACTCACAAACCAATAAGAATAGAAAGTAACTTTAAAGTGAAATACACAAACTGTGAATAGAGGCCCAGAAGGAAATTATTATTCATCAAGATATCTGGCATCTACTCGAGTGCCTATGGGTGCTCTTGCTATGCTGAGACGTGAGGATGTAATTTGAGGAACAGCATATGATAAATGCCTGCCATCAAGGATTTTATAGTCAAAAGGAACAGATGGCCAGCTCAAAGTATCTGAGGACAGCTTATGATGAATTATTTGGAGAAAGGTAGGCATAGCTTAAGAGAAAGAAACAGGAATGGGAGAGGATCCTGAACCTCCACAAGGCAGAGGGCTACCTCCTCCAAGGAAAAAAAACAGATCCCAAAATCAAGAAAAGTAAGCACTGGACTGAGCGGATAAGAAGTCTCTACAAGAGCTGTGGCCTGAGAAGGGGAAGGAAGCCAACCTATCCCTATCCCTATCCCTATCCCTAGCTCTGTATACTTGGTAGATGGTTGCTGGTCAAATTAAAACCCACTATCCAGTACCAGTACCCTGCTGATGTCTTTCTGTGACCAAATGCCATTAGAAGACAGAGATTTGGATGTATTTGATTCTATCAGCATCCTAGAATATGTAGTAGAGATGGACTAAACAGTGAATCCAAATATGTGCACTCTACAGAATAGAGACGGAGGACCAGGAGTATCATAGATAATAGAGGAAGGTCATCAGAGAAAGTATTATTTAAGCAAAGTCCTACTTATGTGAACTAAGTTGTTAGCCAATAAAGAAATATTCAGACTTGTAGGTGGGGCATGCTTGGCCAGGTGAATGATGAGTAAGGAGGCCAATGTGGCTAAAACTGAACAACCCAGGGCATTGGTTGTTATTTAGTATCTTTTAAAACGTAGTAGCATGAGTATATAATTTCTGAATAAATGTTCATCCAGAGGACTGAATACTGTTATTTCTTCTTCACTGATTGCATAACACTGTTCGAATTTTTACAGCCACTGCCTTTAAGACATCTATTACTACATGACAGACTGCAAGGGGCAACAAAGCTCTCTTAGTCCAATGTCCAATTTTACAGACCAAAATTAGCCCAAAGACACTCCACAGAACATCAGCCTGAGTTCATGTCTCTATAGACCCTGCTCAGTGCTTGCTTCCCTAATTATCCTCCCCTCTTGCTTTCTAATGTGTTGGAGATCAACTGCCTTAATGAGGAGTTCGGTTTTAGCATCCTCACCAAGTGAACATTCTCTGGATATAGATTCTTGAGCACATTCAAATGCAAACTTCATAGCCTATCTGTGTCTTAGAATCTTACCCTCAAAGGTCTACATAAGATTTCTAACAAAGGAATCCAAAGTGTAGCAATTGCAAGCATATGGGTAGATACTCAGACACTGTCTTTTTCTGGCAGGTATTCACAGCTTGATTGAAGGCAGAGACAGAGTTAAAATTAATTCATGAATGGGCTTGAAAATAGAAGTGTAGATGAGACCGTAATTAAAGGTTTTGTTAATTCTTCACAGCTGTGGACTTCAATGTGAGTTGGTTTTAGGTATATTTAGCTAAAAAGATGTATTTTTAGACACAATGCCATGTATGCCTTTGAATCACACAAGTTATATAAGGGTTTAAGGATGGGAAAAAACATCAAAAGTGTGTCTTAATTGGAAAACAACTAAGAAATACTATTACATTGAATATTTAATATGAATTAATTGAGCAATAAATTTATTAAAAATAAACTACAGCAGTTATTATAATCCCAGCTAAATATTTGGCTGAAGAAGAATCATCCTGCCCTGGTTATGTGTATTAAGATATAAGAGCTACTTTTACAGGTTGATAAAATTCCATGGTAGAATCATAGTATCAGGTTTATTCATGTATACTGACAATTTAGTTTCTTTTTCTCTAATTTTAAAATGTCTGATGCTTATGTGTTTTTTTAAACTCTTATTTTTAGCTCTCAATGTATCCTGGACATCTGTTAGAACCGTGATACTGATCTTTCTTTTTTTTTTTAACAAATTCAGATTAACCTTTCAGTGTTTTCCAAAATAAACATAATATCAACAATGTAGCCAAATCCTCTGTGACTGTATTGTTAGTAATAAATTATATCAGTTGGGGCCTAGTCAGGAAAGTAGAAACCATGCAATTACTTCAACTGAGATAATTTAATATAAAATAATTGTTTAATCAGACTCAGAAAGGCAAAGGATAAAAATAAAACAAGTCTCCCAATACAAAGAAGAAAATTACACTGGTGTATCATGAGAGTAGCAATGAGCAGAAACAGCTAGCACCCAGGGAAAGGAAAAGAAACAAGGAGAGCTCCAACTTGGACAAGAGTCCAGATAACTGGGAGTCAGGCCTCTGGGAGTGTCTGGTTCTGGTGTCGCCACATGGGTGGGATGAGGCTGCTTTGGGGAGTGTGGGTGGGATCATTTGTAAAATGGAACCAAGAGCTGCTCCTGATAGCCAAGGTACCCGCCCACTGCTGAGGTGATGCCCACAGAAGCAGGGAGCAGATGGCGAGGAGCTGGTCCCTCCCCAGGGCATCAGCTTCTGCAGTACTGTTGTGTTTTCCTGTAGGTGAAGTGTGTGGATTTAGCCCAAGGGAGCAAGGTTACAAACTAGTGATGGTGGCGTCGAGTTCTAGCCCCAGCACCTAAGGCAGTGTGCAGAGGGGCAAATTGAAACACAGAACTTCACTGTGGTGGGAGTTTTGTTGCTAAGTCCCAACAGTTAAAGAAAATCCAAGGCATCTAAATGCAACTCTATCTCAGCTTCCTGGGTCCTTTTTCCTTGAAGACCTAAAGGACAATTACCTGTGACAACAAGCGTCTGCTTGAAGGTGACCCTGCTTACTCTATACTAGGGGGCTCCAGCAGTGAATCTGGGTTTATGTGATTGGTTTAATGCCATCCATCTTTGCCTTCTACTTCTAAATCTCCTAAGCACTCCTAAGATCTCTGGAATTTTCACCTCTCCTAGGAGCAGTACCTAGGAGTCCTAGGGCATGGTCTCAACTGGATTTGCAAACATTGTTAAGTTCTCAGAGAGGCTTATGCTGTCACAACTGCTTGCTGAAGCCCCCTGCAATTACCAAATGTGCTGAGTACACTGTGGTCTCAGCAAATGACATTGCTGAGAGAGGCCTGAGCAAAAGAACAGGGAGTTCCCAGAGCCAAAGAGATGACAGATTAATCTATGTGCTACAAAGCTTTGCACTGTTAAAGCTCGCCATGTGCGATTGTACCCTCCTTCCAAAAGGACTCCTGTCTCACATTAAGAATTCAGACTATAATGTCATATTAAGTGAAGTTAAACATCTGCCTGTTTGCTAGGAGAATAATTTCCCTGAGTATAATGTGCCTTTACAATTGAGTAGGAATATTTACACAGCACTAATATAGTCTGCAAAGAGACCCACAAGGTCATGTCTACACTGGCAGAAACATATGCTCTGTTTGCAAACCACAGATAGGTAAGCTTCAGTCAGGTTTTATGAGGCTCTCCCACTCACTGTGTGGAAGCAGTTTGGGCTGTCTCCAGTCTTTCACCAAACACAAAGAAGTATGGCTCAAAGGTCTAGGCAAAGTCTTTGCTTATTTTTCCCCATACAAAGATGTATCTCAAAGTTATGATTTTTTTATTATAAAAGATGCCTAAAGGCCTCTATGAAATGAGGTGGAGGCTTTATACAGAATGCTTAACTACATTATAAAGGAAAAATTTTAAAATGTCATTTTTGACACAATAAAAACATTAATCATTGTCTATTTTAAGAAATAGTAATCTGCTTATCAATCTTTACTTTCTTACTATCTTTACTTACTATCTGCTTATCAATCTTTACTTTCTCTTTCATTTTCTTGTGTATATGTGTGAGATATCCATGCATTATATATGCATATTGGCCTGTATGCTGGTACATATTTGAAGACGTGTGTGGAGGCCCAAATTTGATGTCAGGAATCTTCCTTGGTTGCTCTTCCACTTCACCATCAGGGTGGGGCCTCTCAAGGAAATCCAGAGCTCGCCACTTCTACAGCTAGTCTACACAGCCAGTTAGCTCTGCCTTCCACTCTAGAATTGCCATGTTGGATAGCACAGCCATCTAGAATTTATGGGAGTTCTGGAGATTTGGAATCAGGTCCCCATGCTTGCATGACAAGTGCTTTAACCAATGAGCTATCTTCCCAGCTCTCAATATATTTTCCCTTTCAGTAAAGATAGCTGAATTGTTTTGGGTGACAAGAATATAGACAAGAGCAATTGTAAGTAAACAGCAATGAGAGATACCATCTGTGGTGCACTGCTGTTCACTCAGTTTGGTTTCAGGGCACTTGGAAATTATTGGTTCCTCATTCACTCATCAGATGATTGACATACCACCTTTGTCATACTGAGTTACAAGGAATATTAAGATGTCAAACCATGATTAGTGCAAGACATACCATGAGACATGGCATATGGCAGACATTGGGCACAACAATGACGATACTGTATAGTAAGAAAGTAGCATAATAAGACAGAAAGGGACATTGAGGAAAATTCACCAAGGAAGCACTACAGGTTTGTGGTATGGAGAATAGCTGAGATTTCAGTGAGGTGTTGAGAAGAGGAAGGCCCAGAACACAGTGGAAATAGAAGACCTCTCTTTCATTAGGAGACTAAGCATATAAAGAGTAGTAGGAGAGACACCCCAGAAGTAGACTGTTAATAGACAGGGTCAGGGCCTGGGGAGCCAGACCAACAAAAGACCCAGTGTCCCAGTGGCAATGAGGAGCCACTGGAAGGTCTCAGTCCCTAAGATGCCAAAAGTATCCTGTCAGGAGGAACTGATGCCAGGAAAGAGAAGCAGAAACCACCAGCTCTAAGAGCTCTGAGCAGATTTCTTCAAACTCAATAGAATGTTAAAAGATCCACTTATAACTGTCGTTCACATGCAAGGGACCTAGTTCTGTCCCATGCAGGCTTCCCAACTCAGGTCAGCTGTCTCTGTGGGTAGCCTGATTGTTTGTGGGACTCTTGGAAGTGGGAACAGGATCTATCCCTGGTGCACAAGCTGGCATTTTGGAGCCCATTCCCTACTGTGGGATGCCTTTCTCACACTTGATGCAGGGGTGGCCAGGGTCTTGGTTCTGCCTCATCTTATGTGCCAGGCTTTGAGGATGGGAGGAAGGGGGAACAGTGTTTTGTATGTAAAATGAATAAAGTATTTAAAATAATAAAAAGAAAAGGTACACTTACAGAATGGAAAAACTGAAGAGAATGCATTCTGTGGTTATCAGTCCTGAGTGCTGTCTCTTCTGTCCTCAGGGCACTTTCATCCTGGTGGCTTTGTCAGGAGTTATGTGTCAACTGGCCTCTAGGTCAGAGTTGGTGACCTGTTAGTTCCTATCATCATATACTCTTTGTTTGTTTGTTTATTCTCCTCTCATATATTACATTCCAACCAGTTTCCCCTCTAGTTCCTCTGCACCAGATCCACCCCACCCCCATTTCCCTTCAGAAAAGGGCATGCCTCATGGTCATATCAACCAAACATGGCATATCAAGTTGCAGTAAGACTAGGCACCTCCCCTCCTATTAAGGATGAATGAGACAACCCAATAAAAGGGAAATGGTCCCAGAAGCAAGCAAAGAGTCAGAGACAACCCCACTCCCACTGTTTGGGGTCCCCCAAGAACACCAAGCTACACAACCATAACATATATGCAGAGGGCCTTTGTTCCTTAATTCTCTAGACTTTGTCAATTTTGACTTCTTCATTTATTTTCCACCTTCTTTGTTATCAATTTATTATCCATTGTAATTGACAAAAAGTATCTTTATTCGTGGTATATAATGGGATGTTTTAGTAAGTGTACACTAATATACATGCAATAAATAGAACTCATTTTTATATGCTGAAAGCACACAATCTACTCTCAGCAATTTTCAAGTATGCAATGCATTCTCTTTGACTTTAGTCACCACATTGCACAAAAGATCTCCAGCTTCTCCTCTTTTTCTGAAATTTGATAGCCTTTGGCTGTTGAATGCCCCCCCTCTACACACACACACACATACACACACACACACACACACACAACCAGCTCATAGGAACCAAATCTCCGATCCTGTTCCTATGAGTTCTGTTATGTAGGATTCAGCATAGAGGTCAGATGATGCAATACGCATATCTGTTTTTCTGCGCTGGGGCTACTTCACTGACCAGAACTTCCCAAATAACAGAATTTCCTACCAACTTATTAAAACTAGTTTGGGAGTGGTCTTCATCCGGCTTTAATTTCTGGTCACCATCCATCCTGTGTGTGTGTGTGTGTGTGTGTGTGTGTGTGTGTGTGTGTGTGTGTGTGTGTTGTGTGTGTGTGTGTGTGTGTGTGGTGTGTTGTGTGTGTGTGTGTGTGTGTGTGTGTGTGTGTGTGTGTGTGTGTGTGTGTGTGAGTGTGTATGTCTGACCACAGAAGCCCATGAGTAGTTTAGACTGTGGTGGTAAGGCATATTGTTGTCATTTCCAGGGTCCCATGGCCACCTATGTGGCCATCAGCATTCAGGCCAAATGCCCAGTCATCCCAGCTGTTATCATTTCTGGGTTGACTGCTCTTATGCCATCAACATTCAGGCAAAATGCCTAGTCATCCCAGGGCCTTATGCGCATGCTCAGCGTGGTTTCATAATCCATGTGTATTTGTGTCAAGGCTACTGTTAAGCCCTCATAAGCATACACTAAGTGATCTTTAAAAGAAGATATGCATGATCCACTTCCTCTCTTGCCCTGTTTCTTCCAGGCAGGCATGTACACACCCCCTATCCCTACTCTTTACTAATAAAACTCTTAAGTGGGTTTTATTGTGTATCTTGTGGTCTGTTCTGGCACATGGTAAATAACACAGGTAATGTCTGTATAAGGAGAAATGGAAGCTTGGCTCACATGGTAAGGAAAGTGAGGGAGGGAAAGGAGACTAACCTAGAAGGCAAGTGAAAAGTATACAAAACAATTTAGCCACCCTCAACATTTTGAGAATGCTAGCTGCACTAAGTAGTTCTTTTTTCCCCAGTCTTTTGATAACAGTCCAGTAAGTGAGATTGCTAATCCCTGTGTTAACTGGCAGAACTAATTGGTGAAAGGAAAGGTGGAGCAAACTTGGCTTAGAGAAGCTTAACTGCCTCATTCAGGGGCCCCAGCAGTCACGTGCTGCAAGACCCTCAGCTCCACTTTCTTCTCTCTCAGCCCAGAAAGAGTCCACATTTGCTCACGTGGAATCCCGTGCTAGAGGACAGAGTTAGATGTGTATCATTGGTTCTTCCTTTCCTTCAAAGTGACAGGAAAGCCTGCCTCGTCTCAACAGGGATGGGCACCTCTTCTTTCCTGGAGCTCCTAATCCCCATGGAAGCTAATAGTCTGATCCTCAAGACTTTATGACACACAAAATGCAGCTTCTTTTCAACATCAGTCATCATCTAAGCCCCCCTGTTATTTGTTTCCTCCTCCTTTGGTTTTTCATTAAGATTGGGATAGATTCCCTAGCCAATTAGGATGAAAATCAGCCAATTAGCTAAGTCCCTATTAACTTCTCATGTCCAAGGGCAAGGATGAAAGAAAAGAATCTTCAGTGTAATGAGACTTCCCTTGTCCCCTCTTTGCCGGTTGCTGACTAGAACTGCTGCTGTTTCTCTCCTTTCTTACAAGAGGAAGCTACTCACATGCATTTTATTTTATACACACCTAGATCATTCCATTTGGTGCAGAAATTTGCAAAGTAGGACCAGGGTACACAATGGATATCATTTATTCTTTCCTTGCCAGTGAAAAGAGAGGTGATGAAAAAATTAACAGTAATATAATATAATTGTCTGTAGGGTGCATTTGTTTCAAATAATTTTTTTCATTGTGAAATTACTTGCTCATTGATGAAATCTTGGAGCATTCAAGCTCACTTGGATGTACACTGATGTTAATCTGTAATGTTAATCAATATCTAGAGCTAAGATCTGATGAGACTGGACACAGTCACAGTGGTATGGCCTTAGACTAGACAGTTTCTATCCACATTTAGGCTGTGTTTATTCCCTGCCCTGTACATTGTTTCATATGATTGAGACAATATTCTGTGTTAACAATGGTTATGTAGCTAAAATTTATGTTAATGACTGAACAAATATTCTTAATGTGGGTGTATCTAATTTGTTAAACCATTCCCCTGCTATTATTGCACATTTCTATTAAATTCAGTCCTTCATTTTTGTAAATTACATTCTGGTGCATGCTGGTACATGAATCATTTTTGGTTTTCAAATACAGTTTATTGTTTCTACTTAATGGTGAGTGTAGACTCTCTTCTACTAAAGTGCAAGTGGCTACCTAAAAAACAGGCCATTGAAAAGTAGGGTCTGGTGGCTGTCAGTGCTTGCTTGGGACCACACACTGGGTCCAGTGCCTGGTGAGTAGATCAGTGAGTCCAAGTAGAGGATATTCTTGGTATGTCTACTGATGAGCCACTCCTGGGAGTTGACTAGTAGCCATTAAAATAACACAGAATGGTGAGTAAGAAAAATCCTCCAGGACACTTTCTTTTATAGTAGGAGGAATAGGAAATGCCTCCCATCTAAAGATAACTATTGATGATTACAAAGTGGAGTCAGAGATAGGTTGATAACCGGTAGTTTATTAGGGGAAAATACTCATGCAACGAAACCAGTGACCGTGTTTGCACCTGAGCAGGAGGAACCCAGAAATGTTTCCCAGTCAGCTCAGCTAAGGGAGAGAGACACGTGTTCGCCTCCCTGCTTTGGTCTATGAAACATCTGTCTCAGAACCACCTGGGATTCCTACTAATAGTGTAAATGGCTGCATCACACCCACCTAAGATTTCTTTCATCAAAATCTCTGGTGTGAGTCCAGCTGCCCCTTGTGATAAGTCTCCCATATGATTTTTTTTTTTAATATCATGAGTTGATATGGGATCACCTAGTGGTGAAAGACACAGTATGTAGACTCTGGTGCCAAATTGCCTGGTTTTGATTTCTTCCTAAACTGCTTTTTAGCTATATCCTTAATGCAATTTATGTCAACACCCAGTTACTCTGTCTCCTCAACTATCAAATAGAGATACTAACAATACCCCCACCTTAGTGTTTTGTGAGCACTAATATATTCAATGAACTAATATATATATATATGTGTGTGTGTGTGTGTGTGTGTGTGTGTGTGTGTGTGTGTGTTTGCAAGACTTAAGTCCAGCCTAGAGTGGGCTTAGTGTTTATTAAATGTCAAATCATTCAACCACAATATCACACCAAGTTGCTGCTGAGGGCATTCTGAAAAGACCTTTGACCTATTAACCATCTTTCCTAGATGTCTTTCCATCTCAAGTAATCTACTCCATTATTTCCTTCCCTTCATTAATGCTTCCGTTGTTTGTAGCTTCTTGCTATGTCCTGAAATGAGGGCTTCAGCACTACACTAAGCCTTAGTTGGCTCACATTTATAGCTGTCAGTAATCCATCAGCTCTGCTTGCTTTTTGGGTAGGAGTTTTGCTTCCTGGTTTCTAGATCAGAGAAATGTGAAGAACTGATTCTTAGAAGTGAAAGTGAGCAACCTCATTCTGGGTTCTCAGATACTACATAATGTCCTATAGGTTGAGCATCTTTAGTCCAGAAATCCAAAATCCAAATTGCTCTGAAATCCAAAGCTTTGGGAGCAGGGGTTTACATCAAGAACACTTTTCATTGAAGATTTTCACATCAGAGAAGCTCAGCTGCTAACATCTATGTAGATTTTGTTAAAAGTCTGAATTACTTCAATTCTCAAGCAAGTTTTTTGATCTGGGTTTTTCACCTGTGCTAAATCCCGGAATAGTGTAATCTGCCTGCTGTGTAGATGGGCTTTATCAACCATTGCAGAAATCAGGGCCCTTCGGATTCACACAGGTTTCAAAACACAAACTATGCGTAAACACATGAGTAAATACAGGTCACTGACAGAGGGGGACAGTCCTTGTGATTAACTGGTTATGGAGGCACAGGCCACTTTCCAAGGTAACTTTGCAGGATGTGGCCACTGCTGGTTAAATTACAGATCCGCCCCTGCTGAGTCTCCTAAGCATCTTGGCCTTTCAAACTCAAATGCTGTTTTAATCTCTTGTCACCATGAACCAGTGTTTCCTCAGGGCAGTTTGAATTCTCAGTGAGAACCAGGGAGCTGCCCGCTGTAATGAGAAGGCTACAGCCTCTCAGTATTTCAAAAAGGCGATGTTGGACTTTAATGGCTAGAGCCATTGATTTGAGTGACTCTTCTAAGGAGAATCAGTCTAAGAGAAGGGTTATCTTAGATCAGCATGAATGCCCTTTCCTAGGTTGTTGGGGGTCTCATAGGGAGGCTGCGAGTTGAAGTATGTTTTGTTAAGCACCTGACTTTCTCTTTAGGAAGCAACAATAAAGAAAAAGGCCAGTATCCCTGCTCTCTGTGAGAGCAAACATTACAACCAAGATGTACTCCTTGTATTCAGAACATGAACTGAAGTTATTTTCTTGCCTAAGGAACAAAATTATACTGAAGTACAGAGACCCTACTGGGAGATAACTGGTCACTGATCAGCATATTGCTATGTAAACATGAGTAATTAAAATGCCCATAACTGAAGTGTTTTGCAAAGCACTTCCACATTTATTTGTCATGGATTCTTTGTATGCAAATGAGAACTATCTCTGAAAGTGTGAGCATAACAGAGCATTTTTTAATTATTTCTTTTATTTTTGAAATTATAAATACATTATTTCCCCTTCTCATTCTTCCCTCCAAACTTTCTCATATACCCCTTTTTCTCTCAAATTTTTCATTAATTATTGTTATATACATATATATGTATTCCTAAAAACAGAAATGCAACCTGCTCAGACTGTATAATGTTACTTATAGGTATATTTTAATGGCTGACCATTAGGTATTGGTGTGTTCTTTCCAGGCAAAGAATATTTCTTTTTGAAGTGGTACCATTAGACTACTTTTCCCCCTGGTCTGATCATTTACTATAGGCTTAACCCTGCCTTTTGTGTTTAGTAAAAGGATGGGTCAAATGACTTCCCCAGAGATATGCAGTTGTCCTCAGGATATATAGGAAATTGTTCCCAGGACCTCTCCTATTTAGTGAAGCCTCATGCACTCAATTCCTTATAAAAAAAAAAAAAACTATTATCATATAATGTACCCATACATACAAATAAACTTTAAGCTATCATGCCCAACAAAATATAAATGCCACATGAATCATTGTGCTACTGTAATATTGTGCAAAATAATGTCAAGAAGGCATTAGATATTATTATAGATATAGGTATTCAGTATGGACACAATTACCATAGGCCTAACTACATGATAAGTGTCAAAACTATGTATTTTTTCTAATATTTTCACACCACAGTAGTTTGAACCCATGTGTACAGAACCTTCTGATTTGAATAAAAGTTAAATAAATATAAATGAAGGGCTGACTTTGAAAGCTCAGAGAATAGTGTGCCATGGATGTAAAGATACGTGAAATGCTGTTCTGGTTACAAACCAACTCATGAAACTTCTGTTTGCATTCCTACTGTCCAAAGCAAATCTCACCCAGCTATTTCTCCCTTTATTCATTGCTTAGCAAATGCCTTGGTATCCTTCCCTAAGCTCCACAAAACCAGCAATTTCAATATGGGACATTGATGGGGAATGTACTACTGTGTATGTTTATCTTATTGATTATTGAATAAAATACTGTTTGGCCAATGAGACAGCAAGTTAGTCGGAACTAGGAGTCAAAGAGGATTCTGAGAAATGTAGTAGAGAAGTGCTGATCCAGGCAGGAAATGACATAGCAAGGAGACTCATATTTAAGCGAAAGAGAAACAGGAAGGGCCCTCTCTTTCCCCTTGGCTCCTGCTCCAGAGGCACGATGTGATCCACCAGCTAGGAGGGACGCCAATAAGGCGTCTGATAAGATAAGTCTTATAAAATATATAGATGTATGATAATTGAGACTGAGCTAATAGATGAGAATCCTAGTCATTGGCCAAGCAGCATTGTAACTAATACAAGTCTCTCTATGTATTTATTTGGGCCTAACTCGGGCAGGCGGCTGTCGTAAAGCTCATACGTGGCAGTGGGGCTCAGGCGGCTTTTGGCAGAAAGATTTATCGTAACAGGAAATAACTTAATTACAGGTTCTGGGGGCTTGAAAGATGCTGGGTGAGTTGGTTGACCTAGGAGCTTACAAAGGAAAGGCTTTGTATTTGGAATGACACTGATGGCAGGACAGAATGGAGACTCAATGATATGAATTAAGGATGAATCCACCACTCTTTTGCCTTGTTCAGAATGCCATCAAATCTACATTGTTCTTTTATATGACTACTTTATAATATAGATAAACAACAAGTTACCAGGATCAGGCCTTTCTTCCCGTGTCACCTGACAGAGGCAATGATTAGACATGCTGAGAAAAATAAATGGGAGGCATGGTGCCTTTCACATGGCAGGAGGCTCAGTAAGATGACAATCTTCCCATTCTGTGCCCTTTGTGTCCTCTTCCACAAAAGCATACCATGTAAAAATGAATTTTTATCGTTCTTTTATAATTTAGGTGATATTATCCATGAATCTACTGTATACTAGGCACCATACTTAAAGACTGTTGTCCATTCTAGTTAGAGAGAAAACTATGTAGAAAATCACAACAGAATGTGAGTGAGTACCGGGATTGAGGAAATGTCCAAGGATTGCACACTAGGTATGTGATTCTACTGGAAGGAATGGGAAATAAAGTAGTAGAGAAGAGAAAGCTTCTTTGAAAAGTTTTGTCCTACACTCTGAAAGGTGAGGCTGGATATTGATGAACCATCTTGCCTATATTTTAAGCTTAAAAGTCATCTTACAGCAAAGACAAACTAGGTACATTCCTGTTTTTGACTAAGTTTCTGTTTCTGAAGGATTGGGCTATACCCCACTTATAACCTTAACTACAAATGGTTCGGTACTGCCTGCTCCAGCAACAGCAACCATGTCTGTTTCAAAAGATTATTCTGACCACCTGTTATGACTACTTTATGACCTCCTTGCAATCATGTCTTTGTTTCAAAAGGTTGTTATAATCAACTACTTTTGCTTATGTTCTGCTTCTGTAACCTGACTATTTGCCTGCCAAATTCCCCATTTGGAAACCCCCTACCCCTGAGCTATAAAAACTTCATCTTCCCCACATCCAATGCTGCTCTCTCAAATCCCAACTTAGGGTAAGATGGCCGACTGGCTAATCCTGGGTACACCTTAAAAATAAAAGTTTGCTTTAGTCAGTCATGGAAGTGACCTTTCTCCTCATATCTGTGGAATTAACAATATCTGTAAAGACAACTGGTGAAGGTCCTCCCAAACCATGAACTACTAGAGACTGTGCATGTGTGTGTGTGTGTGTGTGTGTGTGTGTGTGTGTGTGTGTGTGTGTGTGTGTGTGTGTGGGTAGCACTGCACAGTGTTCCATAGGATTAAACATATATTTGGGTACCTATAGATGACTACAAAAATGATTGCAATGTTCATTACACTTTGAGTGTCATTTTGAATACAAACACATTCCTTTGAAAGAAACTTAGAAAGATTTAATCTTATCCAACCACCTCATGAACTATCTTTCACAGATCCTGCCCTATAATCAGGTGCAGTATTGTGTCAGTCAAAATATCATACCTTCTCATCTGCCTTCCTGTCCACTCACCTTCCCTCCAAAGAATAATTTTGAGTTATTACTCTGTGCTATGCATCAGAAAGGGAACAGAGAATGTAATGGTGGCATCCGATCAAAACTCTAGGGCAAGAAAGTAGCATGGGTTTAGAGTAACCTAATCATGGCATTTGCTGTGCGCTAAATCCCTTGTGGATCACAAATCTAGCCTGATTTCCATCCTGCTACTGGCTGTTCAACTCCTTTGCCCTCTAATGAAGAACTGGTCATGGATCTGGGAATTTAAAGGAGTTTTGAAAGCACTGATGTGTGTGGAAGTGGAAAATTACTCAAGGAATATTCCAAGCCAAAGAAATCAGTAAGATTTTGTCACCAGGAGGTTGGAGATCTGATATGAATGACACTGTCATAACCTCATTGAGCATGAGGTTAAGTAAGAGACCTTGTATTAAATAACCGGGTAGAGACTGAGAGAAGAAGACATCCAACATAGACCTCTGGCCTCCACACAGGTGCACACAGACAGACATATGCACAAATTGAGTAAGTGGAAAGCCTGGCATTGTGGGTTATTGTTGGAATATGATCCATGAATGAAATTGTGTGAGGAGATTTCTGAGACTTTGTGAGAAAACTCCAAGCAAACAAGACAAGAGTCTTGTAATCTCTGTTCCTCCATAACATGGGTTGTTTTGGGGCTATGCTTTTGTGTCACTCTGAAGTGTGGCAGATCTGAGTGAGTTCACTTTTATTCACTATAACTGGCTACTGTTATTTTTATATGCCTCTAGGGAAAAACATGTTTTGCCACATGCCCCTTGTACTTGTGGCTGTATACCTTACTCAGGTGATTCTTCTTAACCCTTAGAGTACAAATTGTCTGATGCTTTAAATAAAGCTGTCTATTGCATGAGACTTTAATCTACTCCATTTTTAGGCCCTGCTCTCCCAGATTCACACAACAACTAGAATGGTAAACAGGCCATGACTGTAATCTTATTAGTGAGGGTGCTAAGATAAGAAGATTGTCACAAGTTTAAGATGAACATTGGCTACATAGTCAATTCCAGTCTATCCTGGGCTACAGAGTCAGACCTTGTCTCAAAACAAAACAAGATTTTTGAGAAGATAAAAATCTGTAGTAGGTGGTTGCGATTTTCTTCAAGACTAATATGAAATATGATTATAATAGTTACATAATAAAGTTATGGAGGCAAGTTAAATGTAAAGATACTATATGGTAGAAACGAAATCTCTAAATCGCATTAGAAAAAATATATTACATCCTTATTGGACAAGTCAGCCTGTAATAAAGGATCGCTTGCTTGGTTTCATTCCCAATTTAGTGACTAAATACATTCTGTTTGTGCTCCAAGACTCCATAATGGCATGAAGATAGTGTCTCCTGATGCCTCATGAAGACAACTGAGTGCAGCTATCTTTGCTAGTGATAAATAAAATGACCTAAATGCATGTCAATCTCAAGACAGACTGGAACAGCTGTAGACATCTGTAGGACTACACAAATGTGAATGCAGTGGCAAATTACAAATTTGAAATATTCACCGCTGGAATTGGCTGTGAAGCTGGACACAGCTGATCTGCACATACATCTGGGCAGTAAAGCTTACATTATTATTTTAACCTTTCATAATTTGGCCAATTTTGACATTTATGTAAAAGTGTGATTTACATGCATATTCATAGAGCATCAGAGTTCAGAGAGAAGGAAAATGAAATGTTTACTGACACAAATAGATTGAAGATGATGTTTTCTAAGACATCCATGTATTTTTCAGGATTTTTCAAGTGTACCAGATGTTTGGATTTGTAGAAACTCATTCCCGGATACTCTCTCGTACTGAACTTTTAGAACTTCCAGTGGCTGGAAATCACCTATCTTCAGAAGCTCTGTTATTTTTATCTGATATTTATTTTTCACACTCCAGATAGTTTCAGTGTTACTAGTATGCTCTTCTCGAGGCCAAGAGGCTTCAGCTCTTGTAGAAACTTCGAGTGGGGCATGTGGTTATCCAGAGCATCAGCCTATTCATTTTCTTCAGGTGGAGTAGGTGGAGACAATGAATTAATGAGTTAGTATATGAACACACTTTGAAATATTATTCTCTTTGTGGTTATGACTCTCTGCTTCAATAAACTAATTTCAGATTTTATCTGCAGCACCAGCAATTACACAGGACAAGAGAAATTACAAAATGTAATCTGATAAGGTTTAACAAATCATTAGGCTAAACTTTAAGCCACAGACAAAATCACAAGGGTTTAATGCCTACTCTCCCTTTTGCTACATTCTCAAAAGCAAATCATCTGGTTTACTAGCATTTATTTATTTATTTATTTATTTATTTATTTTCATGACAGAGTCTCAATGAATACCTCTGACTAGAATTATACATGTAATTCTGTAATTATCATTCCCAGTGGCCTTGACTTTGAGAAAGAATAATGTTGAAGAGAAAGAAGGGATGGGGATGGGGGCAGTTTAGTCTATGCTGTGGCTTTGCAACAGATGGGAGCAGAATGAGGATATAAATTTAACCTGGGTTTAAATTGCCGGCTCAGCTACACAGTAGCCCGATGTTCTTTTATGAGTTACTCAACTCTCTGAGTTTCAATTTATCATAGAAAAATGCCTCAAGTAGTATCATTTTGTTGGATCATGGTGATGAGTAATTTTATGCAAAGCTATGTGGTCTTTCTAGACTAACAAGTAACCCATGACTCAATCAGTAGATTGAACTGGCTGTGATTTCTGTTGCTAATTTTGTTCAAATTATTTCTTTTAATTTTTAAAATTATAATCTAATTATATCATACTCGCTTTGCCTTTCCCCCTCCAAACATTCCCATATGCTTCTCTTTCTCTTTCAAATCCATGACCTCTTTTTTATCATTAATTGTTGTAACATGCATATACATATATGTGTGTATATTTACATTCCTACCTACAAGCTTCTTACTCTGTATAATATTCTCAAGGCTGACATTTGGTATTAGATAACTATTGTGTACTCTTCCTTGAGAAAGACTCTTTCTCCCACTCTCAACCTTCTTTAGTTGCCTGTAGTTCTTTGTGTAGGTTTGAGACATCATGGGTTTTCCCCTATCTATTAGCATGTCTATTGTTGTTGCCCTTGTTCAGTTTATGTTGAGGCAGTCATGTTAGTGAGACTTTATGGGTGTTCCTGCTAAGTGAAGACCATTTAAGTAAACCACAACAAAATAAAATGCAGAACTGAAGAGTCCAGTTCCAACTAATACATCTTCAATACAACTCTAGAACCTAAGGCTCAGCCATCACTGGGGAATAGGGAACAGAAAGATCACAAGAGCCAGAGGATCAGAGGCACTGTTGTGAGAGTGTGTCTCATAGGCATTTTCATTGCTAATTTTATTTTTTTGGCTTTTACTATGACCTTGAAAGATAAAAGGTATTCATTAAAATGTTCTACTTTATATACAAGGCAACTGATGCTAAAAAGAAAGCAGTCAGTTGATGTCAGTCAAGTCTGGAGGACAGAAAGGAAATATGCGGCAGAGAACAAAAGACCTAGAGCCAGATTTGCACCTTGACTCTGCCCCTGGCCAGTTTCTGTGTATCCTGAAGAAGTTACTTAACATCTCAGTGTCTCAGAGCTCCATAAGACCTGAAAGAAGCAAAGCAACATCAAAGTCTACCTTAAAGATTATTAAATGAGAGCAGGTATTAAAGATACTTAGGACACTGTCTGACTTGGGATGAGTCCTATAAATCAGGACCTGAGCTTATCCCCCCTCGGGCCAGGGCTGTTCTTTCCATCTCACTCCAGTATCTGCCAATGATCCAGCTTCAAAGCTTCTCTGCTTCATTCTATACTAGAGATAATATCTCTAGGAGGGAGAATTTCCTTTGAGAGTTCTTTGAGGAACAAGGGCTGACATTGTCTTCAATTGGGTATTATTTAAGTATATAAATATATAAATTACAGACACAGGCCTGGCAAGTTTGTGCTCCCAGGAACACTGCAACACTTCAAGGCTTGTACAACCACATAACCTGGCAGATTTCCCTGGAGGTCAGGTACTATAGTTCTAGCAGAGGACTAGAGCAACCTTTCCTAATCACGAAGACTGAGCCAATAAATTATATAAATATTGTTATACTCAAATAGCATAACACTGACAGAAGGTTATACAAATAAAAAAATTCTAGAAAGATGGGAGCAAATAATACATAACTTGCTTCTGGGACCCAGGGGAGATGGCTTGCCGCACAAATGTGAGCATTAAAGTTTAGATTCTCAGTACTCACACAATTGCCAGGCAGCCATGGTGGCTTGCCTAATGCTGATGCACAGGAGGTTGAGGCATGGAAACCTCAGAAAAAAAAGATAACTAAGTAGATTAGCCAAATTAGTGAGTTTGGGGTTCAAGGAAGAGACCCCGCCTCAATACATAAAGTGGAGAATGACTGATGAAACACCCAGTGTCTGACTCTGACCTCCTCATGCATGTGCACATTTATTCAAATGCACCCCACACATGTGCACACACATATTTATATTGATACACATATACTACATATACATGCTCTATAAGTATTTATAGCATTGTTTAGTTACTTTATATCATTATGATAAAGCACCATGACCAAAAGCAACATAGGGAACAACAACAAAGGGTTATTTCCTATTACAGTTCCACATTACAGTTTATCATCAAGGGACATCATGGCAGGAACTGAAGCAGAGACCAGGGAGGAGCCTGCTTTCTTACACAATCCAGTATCACCTACTTGAGGTGTCACTGCCCACAGTGCCCGGGCCCTCCCACATCAATCACTGATCAAAAAAATGCCTCAATGAGTTACCTATAGGCCAACCCAATGGGGGAATTCCATCAGTTGAGGTTCCCTCTGCCCAGATGACCTTGGCTTGTGTCAACAACAACAAAACAAAAATAAGACAAACTATCCAACACGGGAACTATCCACCTTTTATCTGAAACACTGTAGATATCTGTTACATGGAATAGTGATGGCACTGGTCTCTGGTATATTTTAACAATCAAATTGTAAATAACATACTAGTAAAGTAATTTAAAAAAATTGAGGAAGTTTGTAACCCAATCTATAGTTGAATTGGACAGCTTAGATAAGAGAGAAAACCCAAATCAATAAACATAATTATATAAAAATTTACCTATATAAAAAAATACCAAAAGAAAGGGAAACAGCCAAGTAATAGAATGGAAAAATATTTATAGTACAAGACAAGGGTTCATAGCTCTACAAGGCAAATGACAGCTGGGATCTGATATAAAAACTAAATGACTCAGAAAAAATATGGAGGATAGGATCAGAAGACAACTACAAATAGCCACTGAAAATGTGAGAATATACTTAACTTCAGTAGTAGCTAGAGGATGCAAATTAAATCAATGACTTTCCATTTTTACTGTCTGATTACCAAAAATAAACAGTGACTCACATCCATAGAGAGATATGGAGATAGTGAGAAAATGGGCACACCATGCAGCCTGAGACAGTATTCATAGATAAAGCCAGAGAGAGCTTTTTAATGTGCCCTGCCAGTATCCACTAAAATGCAGCGTGTGGGTACCATGACAGAACAATACTACCTTTGAGAATCTTTTCTCTAGAAATGAAGGCACCACTACAAAAGAAGAATATGCTTGAGCCTATTTATCACAGCATTGATTGGAATGCTGAAATTAGATGGAAATAACCTTAATGTCTTTCATTGAGGGAATGGTTGATAAATGTAAAGACTTCTCAAATAATGGATGCTCTCGATAGCCTTAAATACAAGGAACAGCTCTATTAGCATCAATGTGGAAAACCTTTCAGAATGTGTGCATGTGCATTTGGGTGTGTGGATACAAGCACAGTGAAGAAGACGAATGTCATTTGCCTCACCACCCACGTCATCACTACTAATGGCAGTTGATTGACTGTCACTTTCTACCAATTTTCCTCAGGTTACCATATCTGCAGTAATTTGGCTTTTTAAAAATTAAGTTAGCATACAGATTAATGAGTTTCATTATGGAATTTCCAATCACATATGCAATTAGACTGTGTTCTTATTCATTGCCATCTCACACTGCCCATCTGTGCCCACCCTGGCCTCCATCTTCCAATCCCCATCCTCTCCACAAGACAGTGAGTGCCCTCTTCTGGCTTTCATGTTACATATATCCCATTACCTTATCTTTTTCCTCTTCTCCATCACAGTCTTTCCCTCCCCTTTCTACTCATCTGGGGTTGGGGATGTAGGTCAGTAATAGAGCATTTTCCTGATATGTGTGAGGCTCTAAGTTAAATATCCAGTACCTACAAAATAAAATAAGATAAACAAGCAGATCTGAGAAGATCCATTTCCTCTCTTAGAATCATGCTCATTTCGTATAAAATAATTACAACATCTCTCACAGAATTTGGGGGAGGATTAAGCAAGATACTTCAGGCTTTTAGGACAAAACTCATTAAATGGTGTTTGACCAGTAGATGAAATCCAAGAAAAAATTCACATGCCTCCTGGAAACTATGGCATTAAGGGGCCAACCTAATTCCTAGAGTCCCCACAAAACTGCCTCTGAAATCAAGCTGGGTTAGGTGGGCATCTGGAAGCTGCCTCTTATTTCCCTCCTGTCTTGAATTTTAACCATGTTTCTTTCTACCACAGGAACATGTAGAAACAATGAGCTGTTTTCCCTGTATCCCTTCTGTTAGTCCCTCTTCCAGAAGTTACTACACAGTTGCTATAGAACCAGTAGTGTGCTGGGCCTTTTTACTGACACATTATTAGTATCCCCCAATGGGCCTGTGAAGAAGCTACTGTCCTGTTTAGAGACAGAAAAATTAAGACTGAAGAATTTTAGCTGCATACTCATGGTTCCATTATGAAGACATAGCTCATATTTCTCTTCTATAGTAATAGTTCTCTAAAGTTGGGGGGAGTCAGAAGATCCCATGCTTTAGACACTAGCAGTTAATGGCATTCTGATTTGAGTGACACTCCATGCCAGCTGTTAGTACTACTATGTCTTTGTGTCTAAGGAAATGCATTGGTGTTTTAACTAGTTCTGAGACATTTAAGTCTTAAAACCAAGCCCCTCTATAAAAAAGGCATAGTCTAGTGCTAGGGAAATGAGTTTGCATTGGTTTGCTCCCCCTCTGTAACTTTTGAAAATAATACTTTTTTGGTATGAATTTTTATTTAAATTATAAACAAGCTTGTTTTACATGTCAATCCCAGTTCCCTCTCCCTTCCCTCCTCCCCTGCCCCCCACCGACCCCCTATCCCATCCCCTTTCTAATCCCCAGTTAGGGTGAGGCCTTCCATGGGGGCTCTTCAAAGTCTGTCATATCCTTTGGAGCAGGGCCTAGACCCTACCCCATCCCCATGTGTTTAGGCTGAGAGAGTATCCCTCTATGTGGAGAGGGCTCCCAAAGTTCATTTGTGTACTAGGTATAAATACTGATCCACTACCAGTGGCCCCATAGATTGTCCAGACCTCCAAACTGACTTCTACATTCAGGCACAGAGATCTAAAAGGATGACCCCAACTAACAATCTGAGCAATTGTGGAGAGGCTACCTTAAATGCCCTTCTCTGATGATGAGGTTGATGACTACCTTATATGCCATCCTAGAGCCTTCATCCAGTAGCTGATGGAAGCAGAAGCAGACATCCACAGCTAAACACTGAGCTGTACTCCTGAACTCCAAATGCAGAGGAGGAGTGATGAGCAAAGGGCTCAAGACCAGGCTGGAGAAACAGAAACAGCTGACCTGAACAAGGTGGAGCTCATAGACCCCCAGAAAATAATATATTTATTGGATTTTTTATTTAAATCATTTTATGTATCAATCCCTCATTCTCTCTCCCTCCCATCCTCCCATGCCCCTTATGACCCTCCCAACACACCCCCACCTGCTCCCCAAGGATGGTGAAGACTTCCATGGGGAATCATCAAACTCTATCGAATCATTTGGGGTAGGGTCGAGGCCCTCTTCTGTGACTCTGGGCTGAAATAGTATGGCTCCATAGGTAATGGGCTCCTAAAGTCCATTTGTGCACTAGGGATAAATACAGGTTCCACTGTTAGAGGTCCCATAGACTGCCCAGGCCTCCTAACTGGCACCCACATTCAGAAGTTTTGGTTCAGTCCAATGCTGATTCCCCAGCTTTACGACTGGGGTCCATATGCTCTCACTAGCTCTGGTCAGCTGGTTCTGTAGGTTGTTCCAACACAGTCGTGATGCCTTTGCTCATCCTTCCTCCCTCTCTACGCCTGGATTCCAGGAGTATGGCTCAGTGCTTAGCTGTGGATGCCTACTTCTGCTTCGATCAGCTACTACATGAAGGCTCTAGGATGGCAATTAAGGTAGTCAGTCTTCAATCTCCTCAATCTCATTATAGGGGAAGGGCATCAAAGGTGGCCTCTCCACTACTGCCTAGATTATTAGTTGGAGTCATCTTTGTGGATCTCTGAACATTTGCCTAGTGCCACATTTCTCTTTAAACCTATACTGGATCCCTCTATTAAGGTATCTCTTTTTTTGCTCTCCTCTATTCCTCCCCTGTCTCAGTCTTCCTGATCCCTCTTTTTCTTCTCCTCCTCCCTCCTCTTCTCCCCTTCTCTTTTTCCTACCTCCCTCCCCTCTCCCCCCATGCTCCCAATTTACTCAGGAGTTTGTGTCCCTTTCCCCTTCTTTGGAGAACCATGTATTTTTCTCCTAGGGTCCCCCTTGTTTCCTAGCTTCTCTGGTGGTGTGGACTGTAGACTGGTGATCTTTGCTCTATGTCTAATATCCATATATATGAGTGAGTACATACCATGTTTGTCTTTCTGTGACTGGGTTACCTCACTTAGAATGGTTTC
The DNA here is from genome assembly GCF_003668045.3 of Cricetulus griseus. Classification (NCBI taxonomy): domain Eukaryota; kingdom Metazoa; phylum Chordata; class Mammalia; order Rodentia; family Cricetidae; genus Cricetulus; species Cricetulus griseus. The sequence goes on from NC_048600.1 coordinate 106,232,363, forward strand.
TTCCAGTTCCATGTATTTGCCTGTGAATTTCAAGATTTCATTGTTATTTTTCCACCGAGTAATACTCCATTGTATAAATGTACCACATTTTCTCCATCCATTCTTCAGTTAAGAGGCATCTAGGTTGCTTCCAGGTTCTGGCTATTACAAACAACACTGCTATGAACATAGTTGAACATATGTCCTTGTCTTATGAATGTGCATCCTTTGGGTATATGCCTAAGAGTGGAATTGCTGGATCATGAAGTATGCTGATTCCCATTTTCCTGAGAAACCACCATACTTATTTCCAAAGTGACCACACAAGTTTGTACTCCCACCAGCAATGGAGGGCTGTTCCCTTTTCTCCACATCCTCTCCAGCACAGACTGTCATTGATGTTTTTGATTGTAGCCTTTCTGGCCGGTGGAAGATGTATCTCAGAGTTGTTTTGATTTGCATTCCCCTGATGGCTAAGGATGTTGAACATTTTCTTAAGTGTCTTTCAGCCATTTTAGATTCCTCTATTGAGAATTCTCTATTTAGTTGTGTACCCCACCTTTTAATTGAATTGTTTGGTATATCGATAAGTCTTTCGGCCGAAGCCACCGGAGCCCTGCTGCCACGTGGCACTTTCTGCCATGCCTCCTGAGTTCTGCCCACTGCCATGTTAATATCCCAAGAGACTTATATTAGGTACAAATGCTGCTTGGCAAGTGACTAGGATTTCTCATCTGCTAGCTCAGTCTTAATTATCAATCATAACTACTAATCTCAAGATTTATCTTATGGAAAAGCTGGCAGCAGGCATCTACTCTTGCCGGGATCACATGGTGACTCCAGAGCAAAGAACAGGAGGAAGAGGAGAGCAAAAGAACAGGGACAACTTCCTGTTTGTCCCTGCTTATATATGAGTCTGCTTGCTATGTCACTTGCTGCCTATATAACAAGACTTCTTTTTACTACATTTCTCAGAATCCTCCTTGACTCCTAGCCCTGCCTAACTTGCTGCCTCATTGGCCAAACTGTACGTTATTCAATAATCAATAAAGTAAACATACAAAGAAGGGCATTCCCCATTAGTTTGTTGCTTTGGTGACCAGCTTTTTGAGTTTTTTTGTGTATTTTGGGAATCAACCCTCTGTTAAATGTGGGTTTGTGAAGATCTTTTCCCATTCTGTGGGCTGCCATTTTGTCTTGTTGACTGTGTCCTTTGCCTTACAGAAGCTTCTCAGTTTCAGGAGGTCCCATTTATTAATTGTCAATGTCACTGTCTGTGTTAGTGGAGTTATGTTCATGATCTTCTGTACCAATTAGTTCAAGGGTACCTCCCACTTTCTCTTCTAAGAAGTTCAGTATGGCTGGATTTATGTTGGGGCCTTTGATCCATTTGGACTTAAGTTTTGTGTATGGCGATAGATTATGGATCTATATGCAATCTTCAATGTGTCCACATCATTATGCCAGCACCATTTGTTGAAGATGCTCTCTTTTTTCCATTGCATAGTTTTAGCTTCTTTGTCAAAAATCAGGTTTTCATAAGTGTGTGGGACAATATCAGGATCTTCAATTCAATTCCATTGGTTTACCTGTCTGTTTTTGTGCCAATACCAAGATGTTTTCATTACTATAGCCCTGTAGTAAAGCTCAAAGTCAGGGATGGTAATGCCTCTGGAAGTTCCTTTATTGCACAGTGTTGTTATGCATATCCTGGATTTTCTGTTTTTCCATTTAAAGTTGAGTACTGTTCGTTTAAAATCTGCAAAAAAAAATTGTGCTGGTATTTTGATGGGGATTGCATTGAATCTGTAGTTTGCTTTTGGCAAGATTGCCATTTTTACTATGTTGATTCTACCTATCCAAGAGTATGGGGGATCTTTCCATTTTATCGTATCTTCTTTAATTTCTTTCTTTAAAGACTCAAAATTCTTGTTATACAGATCTTTCTCTTATTTGTTTAGCATTACCCCTAAGGCACTTTATGTTGTTTGTGACTCTTGTAAAGGGTGATGTTTCTCTGATTTCCTTCTCAGCCAATTTATCATCTGTATATAGTAGGGCTACTGATTTTTTTAAGTTAGTCTTGTATCCTGCCACTTTGCTGAAGGTTTTTATCAGTTGTAGGAGTTCTCTTGTAGAATTTTTAGGCTCACTTATGTAAACTATCATATCATCTGCAAATAGCGAAAGTTTGACTTCTTTCCAATTTGTATCCCCTCGATCTCCTTTTGTTGTCTTATTGTATTGTTCTAGCTAGAACTTCAATTACAATATTGAAAATATATGGAATGAATGGACAGCCTTGTTTTGTTCCTGATTTTAGAGGAATCGCATTGAGTTTCTCTCCATTTAGTTTGATGCTGGCTGTTGGTTTGCTATATATTGCCTTTGTTGTGTTTACATATGTTCCTCTTATCCCTGATTTCTCCAGGACCTTGTATCATGAAGGGGTGTTGAATATTGTCAAAGGCTTTTTCAGCATCTAGTGTGATGATCATATGATTTTTCTTTCTCAGTTTGTTTATATGGTGGATTATATTGATGGATTTTTGTATGTTGAACTATTCCTGCATCCCTGGGATGAGGTCAAATTGACCATGGTGGATGATTGTTCTGATGTGTTCTTGGATTCATTTGCCAGTATTTTATTGAGTATTTTTGCATCAATATTCATGAGAGAAATTGGTCTGTAGTTCTCTTTCTTAGTTGTGTCTTTGTGTGGCTTAGATACCAAGGTAATTGTAGCCTCGTAAAAAAGAGTTTGACAATGACCCTTCTGCTTCTATTGTGTGGAAGACTTTGAGGAATATTGGTATTATTTGTTCTATGAATTTCTGGTAGAATTCTACTCTGAAACCCTCTAGCCCTGGGATTTTTTTTGGTTGGGAGAGTTTGATGACTGTTTCTTTTTCATTAGGGATTATCTGTCTATTTAAATTGTTTATTTGTTCTTGATTTAATTTTGGTAAGTGATATTCATCCAGAAAATTGACCATTTCCTTTAAATTTTCCCATTTTGTGGAGTAAAGCTTTTCAAAGTATGACCTAAAGATTCTCTAGATTTCCTCATTATCTGTTGTTATGTCCCCCTTTTCATTTATGATTTTGTTAATTTGCATGTTTTCTCTCTGCCTTTTGGTTAGTTTGGATAAAGGTTTGTCTATCTTGTTGATTTCCTTGAAGAACCAACTCTTTGTTTAATTGATTCTTTGTATTGTTTTCTTTGTTTCTACTTTATTGATTTCAGCCCTCAATTTGATTATTTCCTGGTGTCTACTCCTCCTGGATGAGTTTCCTTCTTTTGTTCTAGAGCTTGCAGTTGTGCTGTTAATTCTCTAGTATGACTATTCTCCAGTTTCTTCATTTGGGTACTTGGTGCTATAACCTTTCCTCTTAGTACTGATTTCAAAGTATCCCATAAGTTTGGGTTTGTTTTGTCTTCATTCTCATTGAATTCTAAGAAGTCTGTAATTTCTTTTTTATTTCTTCTTTGACCCAGAAATGGTGCAATTGTGCATTGTTCAATTTCTATAAGTTTGTAGGGTTTCTGCAATTTGTGTTGTTGTTGTAGTATTCTAACTTTAAAGCATGGTGATCTGATAAGATACAGGGAGTTATTCCTATTTTTGTGTATCTATTGAGGTTTGCTATGTTGCTGAGTATTGATCAATTTTACGGAAGGTTCCAAGTGGCACTGAAAAGAATGTATATTCTTTTGTGTTTAGATGGAATATTCTATAAATATCTGATAAATCCAATTGGACCATAACTTCTGTTAGTTCCTTTATTTCTTTGTTAAGCTTCTGTCTGATGGTCCTGTCTAGTGGTGAGCATGTGGTGTTGAAGTCTCCCACTGTAAGTGTGTGAGGTTTTATGTGTGATTTAAGTTTTAGTAATGTATTGGATTTTTTGAGAATTTTATAGTATGTGTCTTGAACACACACACTCCCCCTCCAACATCTCCTCTAATAACCACTTTCTCCATCCTCCCCTCTCTTCACACCAAACTTCGCTTTTTCTTCAGTTATCTTCTTTTTTCTATATCAAGTCCAGTTTATTTGCTCAACCAGTCTTGGGATGTGGCCTACACTGGAATGTGGTTGACATACCAAGGATCACAACATCATTAAAAATGACTGACTTGTCCTTTCCCAGAAGCTATCAAATACTGAGAACTTCTTAGCTGGTGGTAGATTTTTGTGGCCATGCTGGAATTTTGTGTAGTTTGAGTTTACACAGGTCTTGTGCATGCTGTCATAACTGTCATGGATGCATATATATAACAGCCTGTTTTGCACAGAAAATACAGTCTCCCTGATGTTATCCAGCACCCCTGGGTCTTAACAATGTTTCTGTTCCCTCTTCCAGGAAAATCCCTGAGAATTGAGGAGAGGGGAGTGATATGTACAACCCATTTATGGATGAGCACACCATGGTTTCTTATTCTCTGAGCATTTACCAGTTAAGAATATCTGAGTTAAGTGCCATCCACTGCAAGGAGAAGCTTACCTGACCAGGGTTGAGAGATACTCTAATATGTGGGTATAGTAACTACATACTAGAAGTTCTTTTAATACTGTATTTATTTTACAGAATAATAGAATTGCGTTCTCCCATATGGCCTGTAACCAATCCAATCACAGGTTCTTTGCTTCTAGAATTGTGCCAGGTGTGGGTTACATCTCATGGAGCAGTCCTTAGATCCAATTAGAAAGTGGTTGATGACTCCCATAACATCCATGCCATTATTGCACCAATGAACATATTTGTCAGGCAATTTATTCTTATAGTTTTCAGGGCTCACAGCCAGCTGAATTTAATGATTACTTTTCTGCATAGCTATAGAAATAAAAACAACATGGTATTAGCATTAAAAAGCAGATACATTGATCAGTGGGATAGGATCAAGATATAAGTTCACATACCTATATCCACATGATTTTTGACAAAGAAAACAATAATACACACTGGAGAAAAGGCACCATCTTTAATGAATAGTTCTGGTAAAACTGGATAGCTGCTTGTAGAAGAAAAAAACAACTAGATCCTTATCTCTCACCTACACAAAACTCAACTCCAAATGGATCAGACCCTCAACATAAGATCTGATACACTGAATTTGATAAAAGAGAAACAAGAAAATATGTTTGAAATTAAATGCAAAGGAAAGGCTTTTCTAACATGAAGCACAGGCATTAAGACCAATAATTTACAGATGGGACAACATGAAAAGAAAAATATACTGTACAAATGAGGACACCATCATTTCAGTGAAGATGTAGCCTTCAGAATGGAGAAAAATTCTTTACCAGATATACATCTGACATAGGGTTAATATGTAGAATATACAAAGAACAAAAAATACCCCAAGAAAACAAGCAAACCTATGTAAAATACATCAGGTAACTAACAACAGATTAAATACAGATGACTGAGACATATTTTATGTTCAACATCCTTAGCCATCAAGGAAATTAAGATAAATGCACTTTGGGATTTTATTTTACTACAAACAAAATGACCAAAATCAAAGAAAGAAATATTAACAGCTGTGAGTGTGGTGAAAGAATAACACTTATTTATAGTTAGTGGGACTGCAAACTGGTCCAACTATAGAAATTAGTGTTATGGTTTTTCAGAAAACTGGAAAATAATCTACCATAGGATGCAGTTATACTACTCTCAGGCATATACCCAAAGAACTCTATATCTTACTACAGTGGTATTTGCTTAACCATATATTCATTGCTGCTCTATTCTCAACAACCAGAAATGAAACTATTCTAGATATCCCATCAACCAATGAATTGATAATGAAACTATGATACATTTCATTAGTAGAATATTATTTAACTGTTAGTAAGAATGGCATTATTAAATCAGTCAAATGGGTGTAGCTAGAAACAGTCATTCTGAGGGAAGTAACCCAGTCTTAGATATGTCATATGTCTTCTATCATCTCTAGATGCTCACTTTGAATCTTCAGACATTGTGCATTCTATTTGGAATACCCATTATAGGTCAGGAGTTTAGTAAATGGCCATGGAGTGGAGGTACTTTCAAGAGAGCAGAGATAGAGCACAATGGTATAAAGAGTTAAAGGAGAACAGTAGAATAGGAGTTAAATTGGGCACTGGTGGGAGATCAGGGTAGAGGAAAGAATATAAGAAGGATAAGTAATAATAAAGACTTTTTTAAAAAATGACCTACGAAAGATACTACTATCCAAACTCCTAAAATATATGCATATGTAAAAAGAGGCTTAATACAGTTTCTGTACAGTGAGGGGGCAGGCTCAATACTCCAAGTAGATACTTCCTGATAAAAAAAAATAAAAAACCCCAGGAATGGGCTGCATCTTCAAGTTGTTGGTAACTGGGGCCAGTTAGACCCCTGAGCATTGTAGGCTATTGCTATTACTCTTGGATACCCTGCAGGTCTTACTCTTGGTAAGATCTTACTGCTGGGCATCACATCATTCAATCACAGAACATGCAGAAACCAAGCTGGCTATATTTCATGTGCTAGAAGGTGCTATGTGTGCTACTAGAGGAGAAAAGTTATCCCAATTTTGTATTTAAGCTTTAATGTACACACACCTCCATTATAGTGTTTTGTTGTAACTATTTACTAGCTTGTCTATCTTTCCATCCAAGTGGGGGCATTTGATTTATCTTTCTATTCTTGGTTCATTAGAGATGGTCCATTAATTTCTTTAATGAATGCACAAATTAATGATTATGTGTTTAATGGGATATATGCAACTCCTCTGGGTTGCCCAAGTGAGAGATTGGAGAGCTCTCATGTACCATGAAACTGGAGTAAAAACTATGGAGAAAAAAAAGCCAGCAGCAGGGGGATTTTTGGGGGGCCAATCCTCTCCATAAAATAAATCTTCAATCAGAAGAGGGGCAAAGGCCTTAAGCAATGGATATTTTAACCATGATCATTAATAACAACTCAAAGCAGAGATTTATTATAGTTGGAAACCACAAAAGGGGAAGTAAATCAGCACTGGTGAGAGAAAGAACAAGGGAGAGACAGAGTTCTTATTTAAAATGTATCCATTATGTTTTGTAACCATGAAGTAGAGATTGCTGCTGAAGTGTAAGGCTTTCTTTGTGGGACTGAATTCATCATAAATATGTTTTATGCCACTAGTCATTTCCCAAAATTATATATTCTTTCCTTTAGCCAAAAAGTTGGGGGGTTAGTTTTATTACGTAAAAAAAATTGAAAAAATTATCTTAGCTAAATCTCTTCCTTGCTTCAAATCCAAATTATGATTTGTAAAGAAGTCTGAATCTGAAGAAAGTGGTATTTTATTGGCACATAATATGTTGAAGAGAATAGTTTATAAAGCATTCAACTATTTCTGCCTTTGAGACTGAATTTAAACATACCCACATGATAGGATTTGATGGGGAAAAAAGCCTATGTCCCCAACTGTTGCCTGGGACCCAGTTTTTTCCTGATCAAGCTACCCCAAAGATAATTACTCTTATTCCTGGATTTGTTCAAGGCAAATAAGATGCATGGCTTTCACTCATAAATCAGTCCATGGTACTACACTCCCTTGTCTAAAACTCTTGGTGGTTTCCCGTCACATAGGAATAAGATGTAAACTCCTTAATAGGACCCAAAGAGTCCATAGTTACCTGTTCACAAATCGAACCAGCCCTGTACTGTCTCTCCTTTCTTCTCATCTGGGCTACCAAGTTCAAGTCACATAGCTTCCACTGCTCCTTGAACACTTCAAGCTCTCTACAACCCTTGTTTCCATATACCTTGGAACCCTCCTCTCTGAATATCATTTTCAAAAAATCATCCTTGACCATTTTGCTTATTCGACTATGTCTCCCATTCCAGCTTTATTCCATGAATGGTTACCAACTTAATTATTCCTTAATTTTAATAACATGGATAAACCCATCAAAACTTACTATACTCCTTACTATACCAAAGGAATCCTGACAACAGAATTCTTACCTGTTTCTTTAACTCCCAACAAGCCAGAAATGAGGACACTGTGTGGTACATAGTAGGTCTTCAGCAAATATTTGCTCAATGAATTTTCAGTGTCAAGTCCAATATATGAAATGTCATGGACTTGCAGTCAACTGTTCTGAATCAGTCTATTTTGGTTCCATAAAGATTAACAAGTGCATAGGAACATTCAGTTTTAATAGCATCATCTCTACAAATTCTGCTGGCTCAGGATAAATCAATAGGCAGGATGGCATAGATCTGGAGTATCCTCTTTAGGATGCAAATGTCATCAAGGCAAGTTTTAACTTTCAGCATCAGAGTGGATTCTGCTGATCTCATGCTCTCTACCTTTGTTTTGATAAAATATGTTTGTGTGGGGGTTGTCGAGCAATATTAACAGATTAAGCTGAATCTTTATAGTTTCAGTGGTTTGAACAGATGCTGGTAGGTTTTGCCTTGGTCTTGCCAAGGTTCATGATTTAAGCATTTGAAATCAGAGCAACTCCACATTTTCCATAGCTCACTGCACATGGAGCCAAGAGCCCATTGGGGGTTTTTAGTTCATGGTAAGAATGACAGCATTGCCAAGGGGGAAATATTTTGGCAAGATAAATACATAGTTGTGATGCAGCAGTTAAATTCCTCTGTTTAGTCTCTGTGAAAATTAATTTGCAAAGATATTCAGGTCTGTTGTGTGTTCTAGTTTATATGTAAATTAGAAGAGTGTGTGAAAGAGATGCCAAGGATGATGGAATTCCAGTGTTTTCAGACTAGTTGACTATTAATTAATTAAAATGGTTCTCACTCAATTTCATTTCATTTACATTTTCCCCACAATAAATTGTATTGGTCAAGCTAGAAAAAGACTGCATTAGCAGATACCTCATTATCCTTTTTTCAAGAATAAAGTTTAAAATCTGATTTATTGAACTAGCCATAGTAATTAAGATGAAAAAATTCAACAGGATTTCAAAATTTGAAAAATGGGAGCAATACCTCCACATTCTACTACTCCATCTCTGCTTCTAAAGTGACATGGGGTGCCTGTAAGTCTTAAGGGTGCTACTATGGAGCTTGGAAAGAACCGTGGCCATCATTGAGGACTCTGCATAAACCCAAAACCTGTGTCTTAGCTCATAAGTATGATGTAGTTCTACACAGCTAAAGTGAGCCAGTTCACTCCCAAGCTTTAGCAAGCAAGCATTCCTTGTCCTCCCATCCTCCAAGGCTCCATTCTAAAGTACTTCCCTTGCACAGCTTTTGTAGATCTCTTCCTTGTCCACCTATCACTCATGGTCCTTGTAGTGGCTTCCACACTTTAATTCATCCTCAAAATTCACATTGCTTCTAGTAGCAAGCATTGACTTCTCTTTCTATGGGAATCAAAATCTGGTCTGGTCCATCTAGCCCAAGAGCAACCTAAACTTTTATTTTTATTTATTTATTTATTTATTTGTGTGTGTGTGTGTGAGAGAGAGAGAGAGAGAGAGAGAGAAAGACAGAGACAGAGACAGAGACAGAGACAGAGACAGAGACAGAGACAGAGACAGAGAGATTGTGCAGTTAAGTGCCAGGAACCAAACACTTGTCCTGCGGGAGAGCAATGCTCTTAATGTCTGAGCCATCTCTCCAGCCTCTGGAACAGCATTCTGTAACAATACCTTCTATTATGTCGTCCTGGGCCTCTGAAGAGCGAACCCCAAAGCATGCCACCTCCCCTGACCTCAACATATTTTTCTCTTAGACCATTCTATCTGTGTTATCTCAAAGTTGTTCAGTTGCTTTCAAATCCTGCCTTTATTTGACATAGCTGATTTTTGAAGGAGTTTCATTTGGACTTTTATCTTTAAAATTTGTCTGCACTGCCAAATAGACACTGATGTTAGTCTTGATTTACAAAAAGAGAAATGGAAGCACTAGTCTTTCAAGGGTCAGGGCAATAATTAAACATGAACTTCCCTGGGTGTAATCTCCTGCTTCTGACTGGAACCTTGTAGAGAGACATATTTTGAGAAGTGGACCTCTTGTGGCAATTGGAGTTTTCAGAGCTGATTCTGGTCTTTTCTCTGTACTTTCTGGCCTATGCCTGACACCGTTGCTGTGGGTGGAGTACTTTACTCTCTGATCCAGGGCTTCCATGACATGGATGCATTTAGGTATAATGACCTCTAAGGTGGCTTCTAATTCTGAAAAATATATATTTAAAAACTTGCCATTCAGTTGTGAATAAACTCAGTACCCTTTGAGGTTCTGCGCCAATGAGGGACACAGTGTGCAAAGGACACTGTTTCTTGGTTACTCTTTAATTCCTAAGCAGGTGGTTAGAATGAGAGGCAGGGGCCTTGATGGTGAAGAGGGGATATAAAACCCTGAAACTGTCATAAAGAATTCCGTACCCAGTAAAAGCAAAGGCAGATGTTCTCATAAAGTTTTTGCTGTTTGTGTTTTTTGTAGGGGCACTTTTTTGGGTATGAAGTTTATTAGCAAGGCATGGCAGCATCTGCTCACTGAACGTGTCATACAAAGGCTGCCTTACAGACCGTTTATGGGATTAGAATTATTTTTGTTAATGGTTTTCATGGGAGTAGATGAAATGTAATGTGCACCAGATGTAACTGTGTTTATCATGCAGCTGCCCTACAGAGAACACACACACACACACACACACACACACACACACACACACACACACACACACACACTCACACACACACACACACACCATAGATGTATGTCTTTATTATCAAAGAGTATATGAGCAGGAGTAACTGAAGAAATCAGGAAGGTAAAAAAGACACTGTGATGGTGGAGCTCTAGAGGAGGAAATAGCAGGATATGAAGTGGTGATATGAAGGGGGAAATGGAAAAGGATGTCTTTTATTTGGAAGGGAGATGGACAAATAACAATTAGGATGTCTGAAAAAGCCTTAGAGAGTCACATTATTTTGTGTTTATTATTGCATATAGTATATATAAATGCATATATACACGTATGTATATTCTACATCTCTCTCTCATGTGTGTCTGTGTGTGTGCATCAATGAAGTTGTGCTAGTTGAGGAGATAATGCTTTCCCAAAAGGCCATAGACTATCTTGCAGAAATCCATTTTCAGCCATGAGAAACCTCCTTCAAGTTGTTGGTTAGGGAATTCCAAGAGACTCCAAAAACAATATAAGTCGTTTCTGTTGCCCTTAGTTGCCTCACAGAAGTTGAAGGAAAGTCCCTGTTTTGGAAGACACCATGGACACAGGACCCAAAGGATTTGAGTTGGAAGTGATCTAGAAGCCTCTGTCCTAAAGACTACCTTTCATAGTACAAAAAGGTGCTATGCAAACTGTCAAGGGAAGGAAGTAATCAATAGCCCCTACCAAAATGTGACACCTAGATGACTACAATGACCAGCAGGTGGGACATTCCTAAAGATGCAATAGTGGTGCTCACATCTTTGCAATAACCAACAGCTGTCTGTTACAACAGGAGAAATCATGCCCAATAATGGAAACCTGGCTGCCTATGCAGTGCTAGTGAATCACAGATCCTAAAGAACAACCTCCTACTGCCACTTTACTAAACCATGGCAATTCCTAACTTCATTCTAAAATGCTTATCCTTACACCCACAGAGAAATGTAGCTTTCATACCACATCAAAGAAGTTTCTCTTTGCAGCAGATGTAGACCATGACAAAAAGCCACAGCTGCCACAGCTGATCAACGTGCAGAAAACAACTGATGGATAGGTACCCAGTACCAAACAACACAAGGTCCCAACACAACACCTAAGGTTCAGAGAACATTTCAGATGAAAAGTACAATTTTTAAAAAATTATTAACTCTTTACATTCTAATCCCAGTTCTCCCTCCCTCCTCTCATCCTGCTCCCCCCACGCCCCATCTGAAAAGTACATTTTTAATGCAAAAACTTCATTCTATATTATAGTGTTGCTAGGATGTGGTGTCTTGTAAACATGTTAAGCAGTTTTCAATGATAACATAATTTACACAATAAGAACTGGGGGCATCAAGGAAGCACATGTCCATGAGTAAGTTTTCTTGCTTTTACTCTTACTCTTGTATCTTTTTCTCTTCCTTCTGGTTCTCCTTCTGGCAAGTGCTGCCATGTTAAAAATTGCTCATGTTGAGGAAGCCAATTGAAACTCCTTAACCTAAAGGGAACAGAGCGACCAGAGGCTCCTTGGAATGGATTAAGTCAAATTAGATATGAATCCCATCGCATGTTGGTGTTAAAGTATTTCTCGGGGAATTTGCTGCCCGGGGTTGACTTGAGAATTTGGGGTTTGTATGGGACCAAACATCCCATCATTCACAGTTTTTCAGTGCTATACAACTGTTTGGCAAGTTTTTCTTACACTCCTCTCAGGCTTTAGTTTTTAGCCATTATGATATGAGCAGGCACAATGGCTGCTGTAAGTTAACATCTGCATTAAACTTGAGTTTCTAAGATGGCAGATTCATGTAAGAGGATTATGACATGATTGCAATGCTCATCAATAATCACTGTCTGGTTCCACTCCTCCAAGGATGAACTGGATGCCCTTCATCAATATCCACACAGCACCCTCCAATTAGTCTCACCTATTGGTCCTCATTATTCTTATCCTTTTATTCTTTCCTTGAGAGTCAGCCTAACCCAGGGCAGAACAAAAAGGTAGGAGCTAACTACATATACTGTGGGTTAATCAGTAGATGAATGACCAAACACTCACAGGGAAAAATGAAGGATACACGGTTTCTGGTTTCTGGTTTCTGCACTTCAGTGGAAATACTGATGAGACAGTAAATGCTAAAGGTATAGTTTCTTCATGAATAAACTTTGAGTGTTAACTCTTCCTATTAATCCGCTAACTTAAATACAAGGAAACAAAACTGGAAATGCTATAAATAATTATGCTAACAGGTGTTTTACTGGAACACTGGAAGTGAGCTGACAGCTTTCCCTTGGATATCTGCACTCAGCTCTCGGTGTGATTTTTTTTTTCCTGTCTTTCAAATGATCACGTTCCTCAGTTGCTGGAACATTAGGTTAATGACTCAGTGTTGAACCAAACAAAGATAGAGTCAAGTTGCTAAGCTCCTGTCTAGTTTTGATTTGGGGGTCATAAAAATAAACCATTCCCTCAGTTTGGTCTTGACAGAAAACACAAAAAAACACCTTATAAATGTCAAATGATTTTGAAAAGCTTCAGATAACTTCAGGATTGGACACCACTGATTCTCACATCATTTCCACCTAGGAGAGGAACAGAGCGTCTACTCTGGAGTTGTTAAATACTTGTGTACTTTGAACATGTTGCAAAGAAGATATGACTTAAAAGACAAAGTTAGTACCAAAGCATAAACACAATAAAGAGGCTACAGTATGTGCACAAAGTAAGAAAATCTGACCTTCAGAGGTCATGAAGATGATATTAGAGAAATTGAACAAGATTGAAGCCTGGGAAATACCATGACAACACCTTGAGATCTCCTTGAATCAGAATATTACTGGACACACTTTGTTTACCACTTTGTAATTTTAGTTTTCCTTTAATATGTTGCTTTTTCCACCCAGCCTAATCTTATAATTTTTATTTTACTCCTAGTTCCTTCCTTCTGGGGATTGGTGAACTCAGCTTGGAATCTTTGTTCCGTTGGAAAACGGCAGTCACCAGTCAACATAGAGACCAGTCACATGATCTTCGACCCCTTTCTGACACCTCTTCGAATCAACACTGGAGGCAGGAAGGTAAGCCACCATGTTGCTTCCATGATGTTCTTTGTCAAAGCTAGTCTTCTGGATCTTGGTCTCTGTGATGAGTGACACCTAGCAATCACAGACTTCAAGAGCACTCCTGACAAATGTAACTATGTCCAAATAGCACTTGTCTTCCTACATAAAATCCATAGACCTCACAACTGTGGGACCCCTGGAAGTTGTGTGAGGTCCTAACCCTTGGTACCCCATGAAGGTCAGAACACAGTTGACTCCCCTGACTACCATGTTGGAAAATCCTTCCTCTGAGACTTCTTCTTTTGGTCTTCATTTAACTGCACTGAAGTAGAAGGAATTTATTTTAACAAAAGTAAAATCAGACGTTTATCATCCTGGGAGGGAAAACAAACAACAATCACCTGAGATGATTTATAGGAAAATCAATAATTAATCTTCTTAGGGGCATCTCGCTGGCTAAGAATCCTCCTTTGTGCCCGGAAATGCTGAGCTATGCTTTGTGATTCTTAGACCAGACTCAGCCCTGCCCTCTCCTCCTGCCAGAAGTGAATCCTTACTTTGGGAAGGGCATAGTGCCTTTGGGGGTTGCTCAATGTGAGAGTCTGATATTTCTCTTGCTGACTTGTTTCTCTTTCATTGCCTTTTACTGTTGGCCAGGGTGTCTGAATTGGGGGAAATGCACATACGTAGAAAATTGTATTTGAAGGTGATTTCACTGTGAATTTAAAAAAGAATGAAAAGCCACTTGTGTGAAAAAAAGAAAAGAAAAGCTAGGGCTGAAATTATAGATATTTGTTATTACTGGCAGATCCTTCTGCAGAGCTGGACTGTTCGGGCTCTGCCACTTTTCCTTCTTTGCAGTCTGTTACCCATCCACACCATTCCATTTGGACGTTTTCTTACCCTTTCTGATATATTGGAACATGTTTTCCACCATGTCACTTTTCTCTCTGTCTCTCTCTCTTATAAACCTGTTAGCAGCTTGGACTCAGGTTATAAGACAGGTTTTAAGAAGCATTGCAGAAGGCCTGCAATAATAACTTTAATGGGGTCGAAGAGAGTGATGGGAACAGACACCAAGTCCTAAGGCTCGCGGTGGAAATGGCCATTTTCCTAAGAGTTGTGACATTTCATTGTTTTGATTGTATAGCTCTTTCTCCTCCTGGGTTACACTCATTCAGATATTTTATCAATTTATGACAAGTGGATTGTTTCCCTGATATCTTTCTCAGTATGTTCATTATCAGCATGCAAAAAATTTTCTGATTTTTGTATCCTGACTTTGCTGAAAGTGTTCGTCAGATCTAAGAATTATCTGGTGGAGTCCTTGGAGTCTTTTAAATATAGGATGCTATCATATAAAAATAAAGATACTTTGACTTATTTATTTCCTATGTATTTTGTTCTCTTGCCTTATTGCTTTAGCAAAGACTCCAACTACAATATTGAAGAAGTAGATACTGTTGGCTCATTCCTGAAATAAAACAAAATGTTTCTAGTGTTTCCACAGAGTCAAATGCTGGCTATGCATTTGTTGTATGTAATATATGATGGGAATATGAGGGGGCATTAGGGAAGGAAAGAAAAACACTGTGTATTTTCTCTCCTGTGCAGAATCTAGAAGTTGTACTATGTATGTGGAGATATTTGGAAAATGAAAGCGGTACAGTGGGGTGGGCGAGAGGAGTAAGAGAGGATAATGAAAGGTTGACCATGATCAACTGACGGTGACATGCTTACTGGAGTAGGTCATGATGAAACCCACTATTTTGTACTCTAATTAAAATACTGTTTTTGAAAAGGCAGGAAAATGTTGCAGAATATATTCTAGAGGTCTTTAGGCAAAGCATGCATTGGGAGTAGAGTGGGAGAGATGGCAAAATGACACAGAATCAACTCATATTCCACCTTTTGTCAGGTCATCTTAGAAGAAAACGTTGATATAAAGAAATGTATTGGGAAAGAAAAAATCAGTTTCTCATATATTAGAATATTATTGTTTATTTGGGCCTTTTGTTTGTTTTGGGGGATGTGTTTCTTTTTTTCTTTTATCTTTTTCAGTTCAGTACATTGTACATGTTCCAAATCAATTTGCAAAGGCATCAGAGTTTGTGATTTTGGAAACATTTGCTGTGACAATGAAAATATTTATATCTGGCATGATTTGTGTTGTCAGGGGTTTGACGAGCTCAGAACCGGCTGGTTGTGCCCTTTACATTTATGTAAGGCAGAAAATAAAATATAGACAGTGGCAGGAGATGAAATGTATGAACTTGACAGACAATAGCTAAATCATGTTGCAAGCTGTAGAAGGCTGGTATGTAATGACTTCTTTTGGAAATAAAGATTCAGAACACTGCTCTGATTTTAGATTTTTGCCTTAAAGAAATGTGCAGTTCAAATGGTTTGAAAATCACCCTGGTAGATGGGATATTTTGTAGAAATGGCGGAAGGTGCCACACTTTCAAACCTGAGATCAGTTGGGTGTCAGTAGGTTAAATGCACCCTAGTAAGTGTGTTTCATGTCACATTTTTATCTAGGAACATCATTCCTTCTGAGCATTTAAATGTGTCTTTTTGCACAAAACCATGAAGCAGCTCTGCCAAGGCCCTGACTTGTCTTTTTTAATTTTATTTTTATAATTGCAGTTAGACCAATTTTAAATTAGAAACGAGCTTCCTTTACATGTCAATCCCAGTTCCCTCTCCCTCCCCTCCTCCCCTGCCCTCCACTGACCCCCTATCCAACTCCTTTCTGCTCCCCAGGGAGGGTGAGGCCTTCCATGGGGGATCTACAAAGTCTGTCATATCATTTGGAGCAGGGCCTAGACCCCACCCCATCCCGTGTGTCTAGGCTGAGAGAGTATCCCTCTATGTGGAGAGGGCTCCCAAAATCCATTTGTGTATTAGGGATAAATACTAATTCACTACCAGAGGCCCCATAGATTGCCCAGACGTCCAAACTGACATCATTGTTCAGGGGGTCTGGATCAGTCCTATGCTAGTCTCCCAGCTATCAGTCCAGGTTCCATGAGCAACCCCTTGTTCAGATCAGCTGTTTCTGTGGGTTTCTCCAGCCTCGTCTTGACCCCTGGTCACTCCTCCCTCTCTGCAACCGGATTCCAGAGTTCAGCTCAGTGTTAATCTGTGGGTGTCTGCCTCTCACCTGTCTTTTTTGTTTGTTTGTTTTTTACCATATCTGACCTGACTTAGAGCTTGGATGATGCCATAAAGGATTTTATTAGTATAGGCAAGAGCCGAAAGCAATCCCAAGATAAGAACAATCAAGAATAATAATGATTAGTTGAAAATCTAAAAGTTGAATGTAATAGAGAAATTTTACTTATGTGTTAATACATGTGTGTACAGCTGTGCATGTGTACAGGTGCTTGTTTAGGCCAGAGGACAATCTCAGGGGCTATTTCCCCAGAGATGCCCTCCTTGTTTTTTAACACAGACACTCTCACTGGTCTGGAGCTGGCCAAGTGACTGGCAGGCCTCATGGATCCACCTATGTCTATCTCCCCAGCACTGGATTACAAGCATGCGTCAGCACAGCTGGGGTTTTTTTACGTAGTTCTGGGGTCTGAATTCTGGTCCCTTTGTGCAATAAGCACTTGATTTACTGAGCTACCACCCCAGTTCCTGAGAATACATTTTAGTAAATAGTAATTTCCTTTGCCTTTTGAGTTGCTTACTCAATGGCATGTCTTAAGCAATGGTTTTCTTTTCTGAGAAAGTGGTACTTTTCAATCTGCCTCTTCTTACCTGATATGTAAGATTTCTAAACATGAAACCAAAATATCTGCTGGTTGTCTATGGGCATATAAAATACTGATTCCAATGGCTAGTTCAAAACTAGCCAGGGTCACACAAATGGCTCTGGCTAAACTCAATGGATCATAAGCAAAACATAAAGACACAAATATGAGGCAGGGGCCTATAAGGGACACTGATGAGGGTGAGAGTGACCAGAATACATTATATACATGTATTAAATAGTCAAAGAAGAAAATTAATAAATTATTTTAACATGGTCCCCTTAAACTGGTTTTGAACTAATAAATCCTTTCTATATAGGATTTATAAATAAATCAACTCATGGTTGTTAAAAGTGACTGACAGATTTTTCAAGATATCAAATCCAGTTTGTATAAATACAGTGGTAAATTTTGCATCGTAGTAACCACTGTACTTATACAATTCAAGGGAGGAAAGATTCATTTTGCCTTACAGTTGTGGAAAGCTATCAGCCCACCATCTGAGAGTCTTCTTTGCAGCTTGCCTCTGCTTTTCAGAGAGAGAGAGAGAGAGAGAGAGAGAGAGAGAGAGAGAGAGAGAGAGAGAGACTCAGTTTTTATTGCTTACTCTGGCAGGTAGGGACCTAGTGAATCTGGTCAGTTTCAGGTACTTCCTGAAGCTCTTTTGAATTGTTTGCCTTCATGCTTAAGGAGCATTCAATCTTCAAGGAAACTGTTACACAACTACACAAAAATATCACATACACACACACACACACACACACACACACACACACACACACACACTCCTGTCCCTTAACTGCAGGACTCCAGGAAGTTGCTGGTCAGAACACAGTTGACATCCTTACCCACCACATGGAAAATCCGTCTTGAAACACACACCCACACATACACACACACACACACACACACACACACGCACACACACACACACACACACACACACACACACACACACACACCAGGTGAACAATAAACATGTATGATGTTTGTTTGCAACAGTTGCAATTCAACTGCATATCTCCTTTTTAAAGACACATCCTGCATATATTTTCTGTGTACCTCTTGCACCAAGTGAGGCTATGAGGCTATAATACTGATTTTTCCCTCTGAATGTAAACACTGGAATCAGTGCTTTGGCAACAATTTACCCTTCTTCACTTGACATGACTCAGGACTTTATATCCTACCTTTTCAATATCCACTCCCTGTGACTTCAGTGTCACCTCCCCCATGAACCTCCCTTGATCTCTGACTTACGATGAAATCTTTCTTCATTTGGCTTAAGTACTTCACTAATATTTCCTTTAGGACTTGCTTCATCATCTATAGTACATTCGTCCTTGGACTAGGAACTTCTTGGGATAAACGGGCTTTCATTTTTTCATTTTTAGTTCCCTGAGATGAATTGGTGTAATATTACCATTGGTTACCAATGAAAAGGTTTATGTGGAATTATTCAAGAGTTGTTATGATTCAAAGTGGGAAGAATGTGGGATCCATCCATGATAAGTGGGAACAAGGTCATCCACCGAATCTGTCACTAAAACAATACTCCATGGATTGTAATCGCCATGAGTATTGAATAAGTTGAAAACATATGGAATGTGAATTGCATTTGTAGGTAAAATCTTCATCACTCCCCCATTTTTAAATTTCCCCCATGAAGCTCATAGCCCAGTGGAGCTGACCATAAATAATTACTACTATCAGTGGCATACCTTACTATGTCCTGAAACATAGGTGTTAGGCATTTCCAGTCTACCAAGAATTACACACACACACACACACACACACACACACATATATATATTATATAAATATATATATATACTTAGAGATAAAATATAGATATACAGGAGCTATATGGGGGTGATTTATTTTTAAAACTTCTTGAGATAACAGTGAAACATATACTGAAAGGAACTATGAAACTACTAATTAACAAACGAATCATTTGGGCATTATTTTTAAGGGGCGATAAGTTGTGTTAGATGACCCAAGCTTTATGGAGGTGCTGGAATAAGAGCTAGCATTAAAAGGTGAATAGAATGAAATAAAACTTTCAGAAAGACCTTTAAATGTCATGTGATCCAACAACATGTTTGCAAGATTAAAAGAAAATGTAAAGATGGACCTAGGTTTTCATCTGAATATGTTGCTTTGATGCTGGATTTTATTGAATAACTGTGGTGAACTTCCACGGGTATCAGTTCTCATTAAACTCCATTGAAACATCACAAGCCTTTTACACTGAAACTCTGATATGGAAATTATATATATATATATATATATATATATATATATATATATATTGATGTATATTTATGTTGTATAATAGGTTTTAGCACCAACCCTGTTGAAAAAGTACACGTACTTCTTACTCTTTTGTATTTTGTCGTTTTGACATACTGATGATGTCTTTTCTCTAAAGAAAGCAATAAGGTGTCTACTTACTGAATCTAACTTGAAGCAACAAGGAAAAGGTAAGTGATGTGGAGTAGAAAGCATGGGAATATTATTGTAGTCAGTGCATTTGACAATGCTACACTTTCAGTCAGGTGTGTAGATATGAAAACTTCAAAGGGCAGAATTTTAAACCATCGTACTTAAAATGGAGACATGATCTCACAGATGACATTAGGGAACTGGGTGGCTCTTAAAAAGAAAATTATAGTAATATGCTTGCAAATGGTGGTAGCGCATAAAGGAACTGGTGGGAGTGGAAGATGTGGAATACACTGACTGCATGGGGAGTTTTGACAGAAATAACATTTCTGAATGATACTTAAGAGCTGTGAGAGGAGAAGGAGAAATGGTTCATAAAATCAACCTCACAGTGAATAATGTCTGGAATGAATACAGGCTTCCGGAAAATGAGAAAGACTTCTAAAGCTACAGTCAGAGGAAGTAGAAGCAGTAACACCACATAAGTCCTTATTAGGTGGGGAACAGATGTCCATAGATAAGTCATAATGAGACCTGGGTTTGAATTTCATATTGCCATCTATTGGCCACCTGTGAGAACTCTGCCTTCTCTCAGCTTCATATATCAGACCAACATCTACTTTTTACAAGAAAAAAAAAAATACATGTATTAGGCAGACTAGAATTAAACTATCAAATGTCAGTAACTAAAAGCATCCTATACAATTGCTTTCTGATATCAGAAGTGTTGTCACTGGTGTTAGTAAAAAGCACAACTTAGCTCACATCTGAATTTCTCTGTCAAAGATGCTAATGCTCACATTAGAATTGGTAACAGATTTGTCAAGATCTTTGGATAATAGATGAAGAATTCAGAGACACTTCACTAGTGTCTCAATGAGCATGAAAGGCGAACTTTCCCCATCCTTATATACTTCTAAAAGGAATTACAGATATAGTTGGGCACGGTAAGCTTTTAAATTAGTACACATGAGAAATGTAGATGAAGCTTAGGGTAACATGCTTGTTGTGAGTAAAGATCACAGGAAAGTTACCAGGATAAATTCAGCATGACTGCTTAGGACATGGAGTACCACCTCTATGAGTGAGGCCATGGCTGTGAAGCACCTTTCACTGAGAAGAGAGGATCCAAGAATCAGAACCTACAACGCCAAGGGTAGGATTTACTACTGGGAAAGTCGCCGAGAGAGAGCTGTAAAGAAGAAGAGGAGCAAAGTGATGACAAAGAAGAATGTGCATGTTGTATTTTAAATTTTTCTAACCTGCTTTCCCATCCGTTTACCCAACCACCCGTCCATCTACTCATCCATTCATCTCTCTATTCATCCATCAATCCATTCATCCACTATCTGGCTATCATCTGTGTATTTTTAGTTTTATCTATCCTATCTTTCCAAACATCAATCTATCTATTCATCCATTCATCTCTATTCTTCCATCTATCCATCCATCTACCATCTATCTAATCTATGTACGTACGTACGTACGTACGTATGTGTGTATGTATCTATGTATGTATCTACGTATCATCTATCAATCTAATTTATCTATGTGTCTATCTATCAACTTATCTGAAGGGAAACTATCTTAAGTAGCAATTTTGGATGCCTTGTGATTGTTCTTTTCCTATGCAGCCTCGGCTATATAGAAGTAGCCCCGGTGTTTACAAGTGGCTTAGGCAAGATTTCAGTTTGAAACAGGAATCAGAGCTGTGTGAAAATTGGATGGCCTTCTGTTACGCTGAGACCACAGAAAATAAGAGTTCTGACAAGCACAAAGGGCCACTTGAGATTTTAGAACACATTGAATTCAAATGAGCACTTTGAGTTCATCCTTCTCACCTGGAATTCTGACAGCTCTATAGGGGTTAGACAGGGAACATGAAATGTATTTCCTTGAGGCTAGCCCTGAAATAA
Source organism: Cricetulus griseus (assembly GCF_003668045.3). NCBI lineage: Eukaryota > Metazoa > Chordata > Mammalia > Rodentia > Cricetidae > Cricetulus > Cricetulus griseus. Next base: position 106,254,187 of record NC_048600.1, read on the forward strand.
GGATATAATGAGGATGTTACCCCTTCCTTAAGGAAAATTCCCTTTGAAGCGCTAGTTTGAGCTTGGAAGACATTTGCATTGCTTTCTTTCAATCTCTATCAAAAATTACTTCTCCAAGTTTGCAATGCAGAACTATCTCCTTGAGTATAATTTCCTTTGGGTTGGCTGGAGTGGACAATTCATGGCAAAAGGAATGTTGCCTAAGAAAAAAATTAGATTAAAGATAAAGAAAGGAGGCCAAGGTAATTGTGTTTGTTCTTGGAGCAGTGTTTTCAGAATTGCAAGTTTTCAGTGGGTAGCAATGCTATAATGAAAGATGTGCTGAACAAGGAAGACTCAGATGCTGCCTTCTGAGTCAGAATACAGACTCAGTTCACAGTTGCTCTGTGATGGGTACCATTGTGATCCCTAGGTCTGGGCTGAGATTTCTGCTCCCTGTCTTGGCAGCTCCTTGTGATATTTACCTCTTAGTATCATCCAAGAAATCAATGCAGTCATTAGACAAGCCTCCCAAGGAAACACCTGGCTGTTGGCTTTCATGGTTTATAAATGTATCTAATACTCATCCCACCCCTCTGGTGAGCAATCAGTCTTTCTTGCTTCCCTTCTCTGTTTCTTGTTCCTTTATTCCCACTATTCATCTCATCTTTTCCCCTGTTATTACTCTATTTCTCATGTCTGTTCACATCCATTTCTCTCATCTCTGATATCCTCACTCTCTTTCACCTTTCCCCAACTCTCTTACTCTTCCTCCTCTTCTGTTCATGAATACACATGGCCAAGGAAACAATATCGCCTCCTCTGTACACCACAAAGTAAAAGGTTCTTTTTATTTCACAGAACATTGTGAAGATCAGTAATTGTGGGATTTGGTAAATGATACTGAATGAGGGGAAACTCAAGTTACTTTGAAACTGAGCATAATTTCTTTAAGAGAATATTGGAAATATTAAATCACAAAAATTAATTTGTAAGCTTACATATTGTGATCATATTCACTACCACTAACCATCTTCATGCCTCTCCCAGTAATCTAGCTAAGTAACTTTTCCCTCGATTTGTTGCCCTCCTTCCTTCTTGCATTTTTTTTCTAATGCAAGTCTTGTGCAAGTATTCTCATCTGCTGTGTGCTAGTGGTTGTTATGGCCATGCTACATCTAGAAGATGGCATCCCGTGCCATTTTTCTCCATCCTCTGGCTCTCAGTCTTTCCACCCCATCTTCTGTGATGTTCCCTTGTCCTTGGAGAAGGTAATATAGACATCCTGATTAAGGCTGAGCACTTGTTCTCAGTGCTTTGGCCAGCTGTAAGACTGTATTAAATATTGCCCTATGCAAATAGAAGCTTCTCTGACCTAGACGAACACCATCACTGGTCTATAGATATAAGCATAAATTTTAGAAGGTAGCTTGGCTTCATACCCAGTTAATGCAACTTGAGTAATACATTCTTCCCTAGAGCCTGTGTCTCCAGTCAAAGGCTTTTGAGCAGATTTACAGGGCCAGGGCCAGGATTGTGCTCACTCTATGCAACAGGCCTCAAATTCAATGAGAAAGTGGTTGATTATTTCCAGGACAGCCATGGCACACTGTTACAGCAGTGGCCACATCTTGCCTGACACATCAAAATTGCAGCATGCAGGCTTCTCAGAAAGACAGCTGATGACTTTTCTCTTCTGGCAGCCTTTATGATTACTAGGTAGCACTTCATGGCTTCCCTTCCTCAGTAGCCTGGATAGAACCTGCCTTCCCACACCCAGCGCTAGCCGGTACAGAAGAGCTTTCCAGCTCAGCTCCTGCTTGATTTCTTAGTGTCCTGTATTCATTGTGTATGAGGTCTTCAAAGAGTCTTCACCAGAGCAGTAATACACAATTAATATACAAAACTCGGTAGCCTTCCTGTATATTAATGATACACAACTGAAAATCAGGGCAACAACATTGTTCACAATCACATCAAAAGTAATTAAATTACCCTGCACCAACTTTTCAAAGCCCATTTTGTATGCCTTCCCTTGTCAAGTTGGCAAGTTAAGCACATCATGGCAGAAGTGTTCACACCACAGGAACCTGTGAATATGGTACATCCGGTGGCATGTTTTTCTGCCATGCTGACTGATCCAAATCTCCCAGCATAGTAATTCTCTTAGGGGTCAGGGTAATTCCCAGTACTACAACCAATACTTAGAGCCTGGGAAACCAGTCTAGACAAGTCACCAATAATATTAATTGTAGCTGGAGCTGGAAAAAATGTTTTAGATTTATCAGAAATATTCTTTTTTAAAATAAATTCATTTTAAAAAAATACAGGAGTTCTGATTTCTTGTGTCATAGTACTGTTTTAAAAATTCACTTATTTAACCTATGGGAAAGAGAGTAGAAACAGCTTGCCACAGGCAGGTATTCAAATTTCTAAGAAATATTCTTATCGGGATGGCTTGCTGCAGAATGCTGCAGACTGAGTCGCTTACATCTGGGATCCCACCTTCTCCAACTACAGTTTCTCTGGCCTGCTTCACAAAGTTTGGAAGGTGGTGGGAAACGATTCTATGGGAATCTCACTTCTCTAACCTTCATTCAAGTTTCTCTCTAAAAATTTCTCTTTACTTACTTGCTTCCTGCAAGCCATATTCCTCCAATATCTTTGCCAATTGAGGCTTTTGCTACTACATAACCTGATTGTTCCTGAGCTATTCCGTAACCTCGGCTGTCCACTCCCACCCTTCTGCCAGCTTCCTTTCAGTGACACTATGCTTCCCACAGCATGGCAAGCAACACTGTGAATGCATGCCCTAGGCATGTTCAAAAGCACAAAGCACGGAGGAAGGAATCTCCTTCCTTTAGAAGGATTTTCTAAACAAGAGATCTTTATCCTATACACTATCTTTTAATGATTTCTGCACAGTTTCTAAGTTCAAAAAAAAGTTAAGATTAAAAACATTATGAGGAAGAGAGGGAATGACACTCCACTAGGCAGCTTTGAGTCCATGCTGTTCAATCAATTCCGAGTATTACTGGGTATTTTCCTCGAGAGTAAAATATATGACAACTGCCAAGATTTCCTTTTGTGATTACAAAAAGGACAGATAGTAGAGCAAGCCATATTTCAGCACTGCAGGGATCTGAAAAAAATGAACTGCTAAAAACGGCCCAGAAGGAATGAATAGCAATAAGACATCAATGTCATCCGTATACTGATTTGTGATGGATTTCCAAAAGGCTTAGTGCTATGGTACTGTGATATATAGGGGCTTCCTGAAAGTTAATGACTGTAAGTTATCCACTTGGAAGAACGTAATGGGAAAAAGTAAGCAGTCACAGATTATATATAAACAAGTAGCAATATTAATGTAGTCGCACTGTTCTGTGTGTCCCATGTTGTTGCCCTCTATAACTTAGAAAGAAAATTGAAAGTCCAGTGAAGACATGAGAAAGTTAAATGCTACACAAACACTCAGGCTTAAGCATCTGTGGAAGGCTTTTAGTTTGCCTTTTAGTAGATTGGGACCAACATAAGTGAAAGGAAAAATGAATATGCGTATGTTGATCACCTTTGCAAGGTGAATTAACAGCAGCCAGGACTCTCTGATGGATGCATTCAAGTGGGAGCAGAGAAATCTGTTTGGATGAACAAACGGGAACTTGCCAGTTGAGATGTTGTCTGGTACTTGCACATGAATCTGTGTTTTAAATAACTGATAAGAGGCACAGAGCCTGTATGAGGATGGTTCATTTCAACCTGCAGTCTGGGTTCCCTTTGACTCAGATGCGTGTGTGTGTGTGTGTGTGTGTGTGTGTGTGTGTGTGTGTGTGTGTGTGTGTGTGTGTGTGTGTGTCCAGTGGATACACATGTATGTGCAGGTTAACATGTGTACATGTTTGTAAGGCCAGGGGTGTCATTTGGTAGAAGGTTCTTTCCACTCTAGTTTTCTGAGAGAAGGTTGTTCATCTGTGTAAGCTAAGGCAGCTGGCCAATGGGACCCAAGGATCTGCCTGCATTTAGATCACAATTGTGCACTGACACACCCAATAATTTTTATACCGCATCAGACTGTTAATGGTTAGCAACAAAGTACACAATATACAAAAACACTTAATAATGCTTGTTGCATAAAACAATAAATAGATAAGTGGAAATTGTCCCAAGTTCTAGGATTATAAAAAGATGAGAAAAGGAAAGGAAAAGTGTGAGTACCTCCTAAACTCACCTATATGTATAAATTTTATCATAATTCCTTGCACAGGCCAGGAAAGTGAAATGTGCAGCTGTACAATAATATATTTAGAATTACAAAGGGTGATAGTACAGCTGAGCTGAAATTTGCATTATCTGATTCCATAATTCTATTCCTTCTCAAATGTTGTACTGAAGCTGAAAGAGGAGAAAGGTAGTTCCTGTCTATACCAAAGGTTTAGGAATAAGGTCTTGGTTTGAAGAGTCCTTCCAAGACGTTTTATTTGGTCCCAATTTTCTTCTCTTTGCCATGTTTTGAAAACATGAGGAAAAGTGGATATTCATATGATCTTCCCAACTTTCAGGCTGGTTTTAATGTGTGCAAAAAAGAAGGGAAAGAGAGAGAGAGAGAGAGAGAGAGAGAGAGAGAGAGAGAGTCACTTTGTAGCTCTGGCTGGCCTGGAGTTCACTATGTAGAGCAGGCTGGCCTCAGACTCTTATAGATCTGTCTACCTCTTCCTCCCAAGTGCTGAGACTAAAGCCATGGGCCATTCTTCAAGCTGTTAATAGTGGTTCTGCTTCTTGTTGAGCCCAGCACTATGCATGCTTTATCCTGGTAGATGGTGCTAAAAGTTTGTTTGATTTCCTGGCTGACATTCTCCTCCCATACATAGTCAAGCATTCCTTAAATGCATTCCTTAAATGAATAAGTAGTTAATTTTCCCATGCTCTTCCTTCATCTTAAAGGTGCCACTTTAAAATGCCTAGAACAGTTATCATCATCACTACACCAGCTCTTACAGTTCAAGCCAGACGAAGACACTCAGTCTTAATAGCTAGGACACAATACACATGCTTTCTCTCTGTAGACCATGGTTGCACCTTACATCTTCTCTGCTGTCTTTTCTGTATTATGATAAGGGCACAGCTCAGCCTTCTGCATCTGAGCTCCCCTGTGAACACAAATTACACTTGGGAAACTCTGATAGACACCTTTCCAAGTTCCACAGGGCTCAGAGAAGATCAGGAATTAACTTTTAAAGTCACAAGCCTCAAAGGACTGGCCAACATAAAGGGCCTGTCCCTGTTTCTCCTAGGCAGTCATACTTGAAGTAATTTCATACGATGTGCATAATTTAGCAGGAGCGAGGCTGACATATCCCTGTCATTCATTTCTCAGCCTGCCCTCAGTTCTCTCTGGGTAATAATGATGGTGATGGATAGAAATCTGAGGGTTGTTCTTTTCCCAGTCAAATATTAAGACTGAAAGGAATGCAAGAATGACCCTCTGTTCTCAAGTGTTACTAAAATAGGGCAATCAAATCAAAGGCATAATGTCCATACAAGACCAGCTTCTGCCAGCCCTCCAGGTCCCACCCTTCTGCCTGGTCCTGGGTAACACATTGTTCCTGGGAGAAGACATGGTCCCTCCTGTTTCTCTCACCTTACTAGCACTCTGCTTTGCTCTTGCTGCATAACAGGGCATGACTGCTCCCCTCTGGAAGTAATAATTCTGCAAGCCAAGTGAGGGTGCTCTGTCAGTGCCTGAACACTTCAAGCCCAGTGAGGGCCCTCTGCCAATGCCTGAATGTTCCGAATGCCCTGACCGTGAAATGACTTCAGTTCCACAAAAGACAGTACAGTTTTTCCAATCACATGGAAGCGTCTGACCAAAAAAAGAAAGAAAAAATCCCCAGAGACTTATTTGGAAGCCATTTGAGTGACCTTGCCAGGTTAGGGCTCAGAAAGTCTCAGTCACCAACAAAAGGATGCCTCCCCTCCTCTTAGTCATATATCTCTAGAATCTTCCATGCCCAGCAATCCATCTGCCTCCACCTTTTCAAGTGCTAGACATCGGTACGTCTCCTCTCTCTGCTTTTCTTGGGGTTCGTGCAGTCAGCTCCCAAGTCCTCTTGGCTATTTCCTGAGAGTGCTCTCAAGAAAACTTTTAGGTAAATGAGTCCTTAAAGGCCAGAGCCAGTGGCCTTGTGACTCCAGAGGAATAACAAGGTAAGCTCTCCTTGGCTCCCGGTGCACAGAAAGGAAATAGCTCTCCCACTTCCTTTCCTCTGCATATGACTGCCTCCCCTCTTCCCCTTAAGGACAGACAGACAGGTGAGCTGCCTAAGAGGCCTCTATTTTTCATTTTTATTTTTTTACTGCTATTTACATGAATACAGCCTTATTAGAATGGACTGTGAGGTGTAGATGGATTATTTTATCCTTTTGTTACCAAGGCTTTTCAAAAGATAAAGTATACGTTATGCGGCATGGAGTATATGAAAGTTCGGTAAAATATGATAATGCTACTGCACACGCTGTTCTCCTGGGTGTGATATCGGGAAAATGTTTTCCTCTGACAGTTTTCTATAATGGATGAAAATATTCCCTTTCAGTGCAGCGATTGAGGCATATTATTGGAGTCAGCTAATCTGCCCCTGAAATGCTGGTATTTGAAAACCAAATTTAAGGCTTAAGACGTTTTTGCTTTATGATCATTGACACTGATGTTAGTAAACTCTCTTTCTAGCTATGAAGTAGAGAAATGGCAGGCAAGTTTTTTTGGAGTTACCATTTGCTTTTTAGTAACTGTGCCATATGGTGCACGGTAAATAAACTGTGAAGGTGACAGGATGCCTGGGGGAAAGGATGTACTTGGACACTAATGGTCCTTAAGCAAGTTTCTTTACTTCTTTAAGCCTGCTTCCGGGTCTGTAAGATGCAGTTAATAACAAAGGGGTCTTGTGAGGATCACAGCATATTGTGTGTGCTAGCTAGTTTTATGTCAACTTGACACAAGTTAAAGTCGTATGAGAGGAAGAGTCCTCTACTAAGAAAATGCCTCCCTAAGATCTGGCTATAAGCAAGTCTGTAGGGATTTTTTTTTTAATTAGTGATTGATGAGACAGGGCCCAATACATAGTAGGTGATGCTATCCCTTCTGCTGGTGGTTCTGGTTTCTATTAGAAAGCAGGATGAACAAGCCATGATGAGCAAGCCAGTAAGCAGCTCTCCTCCATTGCCTCTGCATCAGCTCCTGCCTCCAACGTTTAGTCATACTCGAATTCTTACCCTGACATCCTTCAGTGATGGAAGCATAAGCCAAATAAACCTTTTCCTCACCAGCTTGCTTTTGGTCATGATGTCTCATCACAGGGATAGTGACTCTAACTAAGATAGAAGGAGTTGGGGGGCACCAAGAGTTGGAGGGAGCTAGTGGTGGATGGATAAAATCAATATCCATTGTATGTATGAATAAAGATTCAAAGAATTAAATAATATTAAGAAGAAAAAATGGTCTTCATTATTGTGCTCACCACATAATGTTTCCACAACTTACTTATTTTAAGATTTAAATTTTGTCTTATTTTATTTGAATTTTTTGCTTGTTTATTTTATTTTGTTTGGTTTTCTGAAACAGTGCTTTTCTGTGTAGCCCTGGCTGTCCTGGGACTCTCTCTGTAGACCAGGCTGGCCTAGAACTTGGAGATCTGCCTGTTTCTGCCTCCCAAGTGCTGGGGTAAAAGGCATGCACCACCATGCCCATGCCGGAGTTAATTATTTAATTTTTAATTATGTATACATGCATGTGTCCGAGTGTGGGTTGGTGCATGTGAGTGCAGTGCGCATGGAGGCCAGAAGATGGCCTTGGAACCCCTGGAGCTATAGCTATAAGTAGTTGTGAGCTGCCTAACTTGAAGGCTAGGAACTTACCTTGGGCCCTAGCTAAGAACCTAATGCACTCTGGAAACATTATCTGGAAACAGTGTCAAACTAGGTGTACCCAGAGCTTCAGATTTGCAAATTACAACTTCCATAGGAAATGTCAATTAGGTAATTGAAACTTTTTACAGAATTTACAAAGACTCTCCTACATATACAATGAGTATTATCTGTCGGTAAGTTAGACTCCTCCTATTGTTTCCAAGATCCTTTTATTCATCTATTTCTATTTTCTCTCAGTCTTTTGAGATTCTTCTAGATTGTTCTTATGCATCATTCAAACCAACATTCTCAGCCTCCATTCTTTCTGCACTCATCATGGACCAAAAATATACATAATATCTGTTCCAATATAGAACGGTTCATGTGACACAGAAAGAAAAGGTCTGGTGATGCTATATAGAGCAAGCTATCTCTATGACTCTTACTTTAGATTGCTTGTAACTCTTCCATGAATCTGTTAGCAAGAAGAAAGAAGGATTTCTGTGAACATTGTAAGCCATTGTGGGGATAAGCATCCAAGACTATACATCCATTAAATAGGTTTGTATACTCAAAATATATACATGCTATTTCCCTGACTTTATCTTCACACCAACTTTGTGTAGTAGTCAGCGTTGTTCTTATCCAGATATTGTCACAACAGTCATGTTAACTGACTAAAAAATCTTGATGGTATGAAATGTAAGCATGCACTAAGTCTCACCTATGAATCTTCGGGCCTGCTGGGGCAGGTCTGACTTCATTTTCAAAGCAGGTCAGATGCATTCTGAGGTCCAGAATGAAGGAAAAGTAGCTAACTACGGCCTGTTCTATTGGCTGAGATCAAAAGATTTTAGAGGAGAAAGTGGAAGAATGCAATGCCATGTAAGCCTTGGTCTCTTGACCATACCCACCTGGTCAAATGCATAACAAGCTGTGACTTCTATCCACATTATTTCTAAAACCCAAATTGGCCTTTGAGAGCTTAATATAAACATCTTTTTTTTCATTTTTTTACTCTTACCTCATACATCACATCCCAACCACAGTTTTCCTTCCCTCCACTCCTCCCAGGTCCCCCCTCCTTCAAAGTGAACAAAAATTACTTTGAAAGATAGTAACTAAAAGAACAAAATCTATCCACTTCCCCTGTTAATTAATACATTTAAGATTCATTTTGTTTCAAGAAGTTCATATTTGGCATGGACTTGCTTTTGACATTTAGTAAAGGGTGCATCATGCAGATATCCTAAAGTAGCTCTAGGAGTAATATCTTTAACTCCAAGCCTAGACACTTAGAGAAAAGCCTTTTAACTCTGGACAATAAACATGTCTTTCCCTCCATGGGAGCTGTGCTGTCCATGTCCCTTCTAGTGTCCAGACATTCATAGCCATTCTTTAACTTATGGTAAAACTGGAAGACCTTTACAACCTACTGGATTTCTCTCCAAATACCATCATCCCACGTCAGTCCCTCCTTATTTGCTTTAAGCACTTGCTCATTTTTGTGGCTGTTATACACAATAGCTACCATGTTGTGTTCTGTTGTTAAATCAAGTCGTTTGTGGGATGAGACAGGATGGAAGAAAGAACAAAACAATTAAATGAAGCTGTGCACTCTCTGGAGCATCTGATTAAGAGAGGAATCGGCTCATCTACTGCTCTGCCATTTTTATTAATTACCATTGGTAGATGGATATTCTCTTTATAATCAAAATTGAACCACATCTTTGGAGATTAAGTCTCCTAAAAGAGCTTAAGGGCAGGATCAGAGGGGATTCACATTGTCTCTAATGCTCCCTTCTGACACCATCCCCCTCTCTAACCCCCCTCCAGTCTAGCCTGAACCCACAAAAGGACATAAGCTCCCCCTTCTGCTAATTCCCATCATTATATGTCTCAGGATGGGTCTGGTTTAAATAATTCCAGTCACCCATATTTCGAAAATAAGACAAACACTATAAGCAGGAGCAAATAGATTAAGTGAAGCACTACCACACATTTTATTTGCATGGCTAGTGTTTTAAATTTTTAGTGGAAGACATTTTGAATCACAGGCAAAATGGAATGCCTCTTTATTATTTAAAAGCTATTGCTAGAGTGAGAGAGATGGATCAGTCAGTAAAGCACTTGCTGCCCAAGCATGAGGACCTGATTTTAGATCCCTAACACCACATAAAAATCCAGGTGTGGTGGTGCAATCTTGTAAATCCAGGGATGGCAAAGTGGTAGATAGAAACGGATGAATCTCTGAAGCTCACTTGCCAGGTCCCTTAGGGTAGTTGATGACGTTCCAGGCAAATTAGAAACTCTGCCTCAAACAATAGGTGGAAGGTGCCTAAAGACCAACATCCATCATTATCCTCTGTTCTCCACATATACTCATGTACACTCATACATGAACAACACACACACACACACACACACACACACACACACACACACACACACACACACGATATAAAAATCAGTGAAGGGACTCGGGTTATCCTATGGGCTACTGAGGAGAGGGATCTTTCTCTCCACTCTAGTTACACTGAAGAAGAGTGAGTTATACAAGTCCCTCAGGTACTGAATGGTCCACACTAAAGAAATAGGAAGATGTTTCTGGGGAACCAAATTACAAAAAACTAAACATTGAGCTGAGTCTTTGTCCTATGAATGAATGATTACAAGTTGACAGGTTTGGTCTTGTCTAGACACTATAATTTTGTTTTTATGAAAATGTGCCTCTTTTCACTTCTAATATTTGCTGCACTTCTTTACTATCTTATCACATCCTCGAAGATAACTCCACAGGAAGAGCAGTGGCACCCGGTTCCATTCTTGGTACCTTGCAGTACTCGTCTCTGATTCCCACCCAACTTGAGAGGCTTCTGTTTCCTTGAAGTCATGGTGGGAAACTGCTTGTTCACCAGGTGAGCTGTAACAACTTGTAGTTACTGATCTCCGGTTCTGGAGGGAACCTCTACAGAAACATTTGGCATTGTGTTAAGTGAGAACCTTAGATTCCATCTTTAACAGAGATCAGGAAAGAGATATCCCAATACAGTCCTCAAGTTCTATCTCAACCTTTGATGGGGAAAGACCCACACATTGACCCTGGCTTTGGAATGCACAACATGTGTGGTGGCTCAGGTAGTCACTTGAATAATGATTTCTCTGGGATATAAATGCAGCTGCAGTGCTGACTTCTACAGAGGGCCAGATGAAGTCAGGTCAAACATCTAGTTATAAAAAAACAAGGACACTTTACTCTGTGAATGTGGCCTTTTAGTAATATCTTTATGTTCATAGTAGATTAGCATAATCAGAGTTTGAATCTCTCTGCATTTGGACAGATGTCACAGTACATAGCTTTCCTAGTGATTTGGTAAAGTAGGTACTAAACACATCACTGGAATATGAGCTGTAATGCTATAGGTTTTAATCCAGTGAGTGAGACAGGAGTCATTTGGGAGATACTGCATCACTCTTTAACTGAACTGATTTTATTTGGTAAGTGCATTTTGTGTCTCCCTAACAGTTATGAAATAAAGTGGTCAATATACTCACTCATGCCTAATAGCTGCCCCTATTTTATTTTGGTGTTGTTAGATAACACCAAAAGTATTTAAAGTACAATTCAAGAATAGGAAGACACAGAGTTGAACTCCCAGAGGAAAATTCTGCTTTCTAACAAAATCTAATCTACCAAGCAGGGGCTGTCAACATGACAAATATTCCAGCCTTTATTATCAGTTTACATACCAGAGCAGACAAAAAGGAGAAATTACTCACAAGCTCAAAATTTGTTAAAATGATGTTGTCTGACTTCAAGTGACAGAGACTCAAAGAAATTCAAATTTAAGATGGAAACTTTGGGCTCTCCAGGGAGACCTTCTGATCTCTCAATGCCACCAAAGTAATTACACCGTCACACATGAGCTCTCCCAGGTTCAACATGTGTGGGAAAGACTTTTTTCAATTAATCTCCATGCCTTAGGTAACTGCAAGCTTCATCTGGTACTGGGTGTATGCAGAAGCAAGGGCAGAATTTCAAATGGAACCAGATCTCAAATTAGAAGTTAGAAATGCCTGCATGGACCTAAGTGCAATGGTGCATGCCTGTAATCTTAGTTCTTAGGAGAGTGATGGAGGAGGGTCATGAGTTCCAGGCTACTTTACTGTGTCAACTTACCAATATTGTAGGTAAGTTGTGAAATGAGGTCCAGGCTAACTTACTGTGTCAACTTACCTACTTTTTAGGCCAATGTAGGTAAGTTGACACAGTAAGATGTTATCTCAAAACAAAGCAAAGAGAAAGATAGCCATGCTCAATTACCCACACCCTTCTAATTTGAGTCCTAGCTTCATTTTTAAAATCCACAGTTGTTTAGGTGACACAGGAGAGAGTCAATAACAATTTCTGAGGCATCACTTGGTAACTCCTTTATTTTCCAGTGCTAGGACATATCTTCAACGATTTACCTTCCATAACAAGGACACCAAGGAAAAGTTGCATATCTGATGGTTGAGATTCTTGTATATCTCATAATTATCTGTCATACAAAACACCTTATTAAACAAAACATTTGCCTTTAAAGATGGTTTAATGCAGTCAAATGCTAGATGCTCCTCAACTGAGGAATGGATGGAGAAAATGTGGTACATTTACACAATGGAGTACTACTCAATGGGAAAAAAACAATGGAATCTTGATAATTTGCAGGCAAATGAATAGAACTAAAAGAAACCATCTTGAGTGAGGTAACCCAGTCACAAAAGACAAAATGGTATGTACTAACTCGTATATGGATTTTAGATCTAGAGCAAAGAAGTAGCAGCCTACAATACACACCACTAGGGAAGTTAGGAAAGAAGGAGGGCCCTAAGAAAGAAACACATGGTCCCCCAGAGGAGGGGAAAGGGACAAGATCTCCTAAGCTAATGGGGATCATAGAGGGAGGGGAGAGGGAGTTAGAAAAAGGAGAAGGGGAGAAGGGGATGGGAGAGGAGGACAGGAGGGAGCAGGAAGATCTAGTCAGGGGAAGAATAGAGGAGAGCAAGAAAAGGGATTCCATCATAGAGGGAGCCATTATAGTTTTAAAGAAAATTCTGGCACTAGGGAAATGTCCAGAGACCTACAAGGTCCACCCCAACTAACAATCTAAGTAATAGTCTAGGCTACCTTAAAAGCCCTTCTCCGATGAGTTTGATGACTACCTTATATGCCATCCTAGTGCCTTCATCCAGTAGCTGATAGAAGCAGATGCAGATACTCACAGCTAAACACTAATCTGAGCTCTGGAATCTAGTTGCAGAGAGGAAGGAGTGATAAGCAAAAGGGTCAAGAACAGGCTGGAGAAACCCCCAGAAACAGATGACCTGAACAAGGGGTTGCTCATTTACCCCAGACTGATAGCTGGGAAACCAGCATAGGACTGTTCCAGATCCCCTGAAGGAGGAAGTCAGTTTGGAGGTCCGGACAATCTACTAGTGCCACTAGTAGTGGATCAGTATTTACCCCTAGTACACAAATGAACTTTTGGAGCCCTCTCCTCATAGAGGGATACTCTCTTAGCCTAGACACCCTCGAAGGGTCTAGGCCCTGCTCCAAATGATATGACAGACTTTGAAGATCCCCATGGAAGGCCTCACCCTCCCTGGGGATCAGAAAGGGGATGGGATAAGGGGGTCAGTCCATGGGAGGCAGGGGAGGAGGGGAGGGAGAGGGAACTGAGATTGACATGTAAAAGAAGCTTGTTTCTAATTTAAATAAAAAATACTTATGATTTAAGAAAAAAGATGGTTGAAAATCTCTTTGGAATCGTAATGAATAGACTAAGATTTATAGAGATTTACTAACTCATCGAGCATATCTAACCACTAAGTGACAGAGTAGGAATGTTGATGAAACCATCTCTGAGGCTCTGAAACAGGCTGCAGGATCAAAACTTGGTGTGCTTCACATTGCACTATACGAGAAGCAAAGGATACCTAGGACAGAGGCTCGTTCATCAAATCATCAGCTAACAGAGACAGAGAGCATGAATTAGAGGTGGGGTTCACCATCTTAGGCATGTACTTAATTAAAAAAAAAGTAGAACTTTCTCCATGAGCGTATAAGCAAATTCCAAATGCATATTTTCAGTATAAGATTTATTATGCCTCATTTTATCACATGATATTTCTGTCCTATGGATAAAAGTCTTTAGGACATATATAAGGAGTTCTGAATCTGTTTCATGGGAAAAGGATAGATGAAACTGGGAGAGTCTTATGCTGCACTGTCTGACTGCTTGCAGTCCCCATGCACTGAGAGTGTCAGCTTAAGAGCCAAGGAGGTGGCTAAGGAGAAGATGGTGAGAAAAGAATGCAGTCTTTGGATGGAAGAGACAGTCTAGGGATAGGAAAGATCTCCAGTGTTCATATAGGCTGGCATCATCAATGAGGAAGTATAGATGATCTGGTCACCTGAGGTTGTAATAAGATGCATCTTCATATGCTTCATGCATGGATTTCCAAATTTTGAATCTGGAATCCTTGCACCCCAGAAAATTCTTAGTGCCTGGTAAACAGGGATGATTGTTCACATTGTAGAATAAACGGATTACAGATATAGGAGCTGAACCTGTTTCAAATATACTAGAATCTGGAACCCCCACACATGCTTCACACACACACACACACACACACACACACACACACACACACACACACACACATGCAAAGCTACAGATTTTACACAACTGCATTAAAATTTCTTTAACAAATCCAGGAAACCAAGGAATATTTTCCCTTTTCTCTATATTCAATTTGGAGTGAGAACATCCTCATTCCTCCGTGCTTGTCAAAGATCCTTGGTAATGTAAGATAGCTTCTTAAAATTTTCTCTTTCCTCTCTACTTTAAGAAGTGCCCTCCTACCATAATATTTTGAACTCTTGCTCTTGAAAATATAGTTTCCATTAAGTTGGAACACATCATCACATCCCATGAAGGGGCTACAGCATGATCATGTTCACATCAGAAAGTGAAAGTTTAAGGAAGACTAAAATCGGATTTGCATTTCTTCTGACATCACACCCTGATACCACCTATTATCTTCAACAGAAGATGCTTCAGGTTGGGAACTATTGCCAACATGGTTGCAGGTTTCTCTCCACTATTGAATGCTTGTCTTGTTGCAAAAAGAAAACAGAATGCAAGATTTCCAGTTTTGAGTTTTGGAAATCCGTGCACAAAACATTAAACTTATATATCTTATTACAATCTCAGATGACCAAGTCTACTCTACTCCTTCATTGATGATGCTGGCTTACATGCATGAACTGAGAACAAGGTAAGCGCATACTGTGTGTGATGGAGAGGAAGTAGGAACAGTGGGGCAATGAGGAGTTATCTATTAAAATTAAATCATAAAAGGTATGGAATTACTAAACAGGCTTCCTCTAATCATCACTTGAAAAGCTATTCTCTGAATGTCTTAACCTGCAAACGAATGGGAAAATGTCTCAATTTCTAGTAGAGAGTTACAAAAAGGCTCTCCCTTGATTCAAAAGAATAAATCTCATGTATTTTCACATAGTAAATTAAGTATCATTTGCCACAGTCTTCACTTCTGTAATCATTTGGTTTATTCTGGGTTCCTCACTAAACAAGTATCCTCAAGGGTAAAGATAATATGTTTCTTTGCACCATGGATTCCCCAGACTTTACCACTTGGTGCTTGTGGAGAAGTGAGTCAATGCATGGAGATTAGCATGACCCCCTTCTGGGAACCTGGCACTTCATCATGTTCCTTTAGCATTATCTATCCATTGTATTATACTTAGGCAGATCATATATGATAAGAATTAATTCTTTGGTACCTCACTGAAGGTAACTGAAGATGATACTCACTGAATTCCTAGCTTTCATTGCATTTGACATGCTATCTATTTGGTTTCATGAATGGAATGGAAGAGTGAAAGAAAAACACAACTGACTCCCCTTTGATTTAGCTGAGGTACAAGACACTGGGTTTATAGCCAGCATTGCATAGGACCTTCATGCATAATATTTTAGCCTGCTGGCAGACAGATAGGGTTGTCTTTCCTGGAGTGAATAATCATGATTCTGCATAGATAGCTGTTGTCATTTGGGGAGATTGCTGCTTTGAGTTGAGATTTGGTTCCACGCTTAGATTTTTATGAGCTTATTGTGTGGCCTTGGCAGGTAACTGTTCTCACCATCTCTCATTTTCTAGAACACAGGCATTGACAAAGCCTGGTGTCCTGGCCCCTTAGGCCTCTTGTGAGGAACAAAGAAAAAAGATGAAAATAATGTTACTGAGAAAATTATAAATCACCTCAACCTCCTAGGGGGACTTATTTCCTTACCTCTATGATTCATCAGAGGCATCTTTCTGTTTCTGGGATGTCTGTAATCATGTTTCCCTTTTGGTGAATTCTGAAGTAGTGCTTCTAAGAAATATCAGTTGGAAATACTTTTTTTTATTTGAAGAAAAACAAATATAACCTATGTCCTATAGCCCCCAGAAGACCTATTTAAGCATAGACAACACCTAGTTAGTGGTCTCTAGAAGAGAAATTTTACATTGTTTGTTTATTAAAAATAACTTGTTGTATTTTCTCATTGTAAATGTAACAAAGGCTTCTAAGAGTAAAACAAGAAACCAAGAACATGGGAAAGAAAACAGTATGAATACCCTGGCCTTTGAAAAGCAACCCCTGCTGATAATATGCAGTATTTCTTTGCAGTTTCTTTAGTTCAATATGTAGTTTTCCCTTGCAACAAATAACTTTTTATGTCGTGCTCTTTCAATTTCTTTGTTTTATGATAAACTCTTGGTAATATCATATCACACTAATGTTGGAACTCAGCATCATGAGATTGCTGGGAGGGTGAAATGAGAGAGCAAATATGTTACTAATGATTCCTAATGAGGCCTCAAAATAAATGCTACCTGCTGATGTCATCAACAGCCTCATCTTCCTCATTGAGATACCACAGCTTAGCTATCAGGTCCTACATCAAATAGGTAGAGTTTTCTGAATTTTGGATGTTGGAGTAACTTACCTATTCCTTCCTTAATAAACTTCTCTGAGGTGCTCATTTGGCATTTGACCATTGCCTTATTGTGATCTATAACCCTCTGAGATTCGAGGGTTAAATGACACAGTGATTCTTATTCCCCATGGGCCTGCATTGGACTCACAAATAGTGCATGTGGGTGCTGCAGTTTGGACATAAGAAAGCCTGTGAGAACTTACCCAGTTCCTCATGCTTGTTCCTTCATGTGCCCACTGGTATTTGTAGCTTAGAGTGTATCCTTGCTGTGCATCTTTGCCTTTTTGGAAATCAATACTAAGCAGAAGCAACACTAAATAGGAGTCAACTCTATACTGAGTCTAGTTGTGCACACAGATAACAGATATATATATATATATATATATATATATATATATATATATATATATATATGAAGACTGCTCCTGCCTAACTGGGTCCTGCAGGACTAGAGTGGTCCTCCCAGAAGGACTTGGAAATCTAGAATAAAGCAAAAATATATTCACTCGGGTAGTGTACCAGTGACTAAGTACATGGGCCTAAGTTAAAAACCCATCTGTTACCTTAGGCATCAAACCTTGAGGAATAAGTCACTTAACCTCGTCTGTTGATGGAAATAATAAAAGCACTTCCCTCACAGAAGAGTGAAGATTTTTAGTCATATGCTTAGTACTACTGTAGTTTCTGGAATATCTCAGCACATGTCTATATACTTTGTAGTTATTATCAGTAATTCTTCTCTTACTCTTCTGCCTCCTTCTCTAAATGTCAAACAAGTAGCATCTTTACATCAGAATATTAATTATGATAAAGAAGAGGTTGGATTGTACTCTACAAAGTGATACTAAGTATGAAATCTCAAGGATGGTACAAAGGTAGTAACTAACATGAGTAAAGGTATCAGGTTAGGGAAAGAAAGCTATGATCTTAAAAGGTGTAAGAACTTGGTCTCAAAATTGTGATCTTATCTGACTTTCGTTCAACCTTCTCAGAAAGGTAAGTTTGCTGGTTAAAGGGCCTACTAATCATGGGTCTATCTATACTTTTATTTCAAGGATGGATGGATAGATCGATCTATCAATCTATATCAGAATGAGTAAACAGCAGGCATTACTTGAACCTAAGTAGACAGTGATGCCTTTATATGATGCACACAGGTTTAATCCTTAGATTATAGTAATCCCTTTGTTTTTTCATGCATGGCCCAGCCAGATGCAGCATACCCAGACACCATGGTGTAATGTGGAATACACAAGTCCTCTGTGGAGAACATCAAATACCGGAGGCTTTATGGCTTTGTTTTAATTATCTAAGAAAAGGAGTGGGATAGATACCAGGCCCCAAAACAATGAAGTGACGTGCCATTTTTGGATGAAGAGTGTAACTCATGGATTAGATTTCTCAAAAGAGAAATTAGTCAGAGAGACTAATTGGAAAGCATGAATTCTTTATAAACCATAAAGTAAGATTACTAAAGCTTGGTTTTGACCAGAATCACTGTCTTAAAGGTAAGGGGAACAGAAAGTCACATTGCACTTCATTTTGTATAGTTTTATTTTTTATTTTTGGTAATTAGTAAACATATTCATAATCAGTTAAGATTCATATAGTTTGGTGAAGAGCCTAGTACATAGTAAAAAAAATACAATGTTTTAGAGAACATTCTATGCTTGATTGCATGAAAAGGAATTTAACATGACCTCCCATATACATCTATAAGTCATGCCCTTCTCTAGCCAAGATTATGAACTTGGCATTTTCTGTGACTTTTTCTGATCATTTGAAAGAATGAAAAGGACACAGACTCTGCTTGCATCTCAGTTTAAATATCAACTGCACTACACTATAGCACTGGGGACTGGGGTTTCCACATTTCCCTTAATAATTTCTGGTTACCATAACAGTACTACAAACTTAAGTGTCTTATGGACAATAATCCCAGAGGTGTAAATTCAGGGCCAAGATAACCCACTTCTGGGTTGCATACTGTCATCATACTAGCTCAGTACCAGTCTGTCAACATAGATATTTGAACGAAGACATGTATTCTGCCAGTTGCATTATCTCAGGGTCGTCACCCTTGCCAGATAGAATCCCTGTGAGGATTAAGTCACGTGATACTTAGCAAGCACTTAACATCTGCCCAATAATTAGGTTCCACCAAAGGCAATATGGAGTTGGCCTTCTTTCACTGTAACAGCTACCTGAGGTACTCACCTAACACAGAGAAAAAGAGCTTTCCGTCCAGTTTTGGAGACCTCAGTTGATGATCAACTGGAAGACTGCATGGTGGGACCAGAGCCACTCACCTCATTGACAGGAGGGAAGAGGCTGGCACCTGAAATCACCTACTAGCTCCCACTTCTTCAAATTCCACTACTCCCAGTGGCTCTACCCTGAAAACAATCCTTCAGAAGACATTCAAGAGACACACTAGATCTCTTCATTTCAGTATTTACTATGACCATGCTCACTGCCAAATGCTGTCACTATTCTATTATTCCTATTCTGTCTAGAATCCTGTAATTTGGTTACACAAAGCCTTTGGCTACTGAAAGTGTAAGCTCATATTAGACAGCAACTACAAATCCCATTTTTAGATCCCTTTCATAATGTCGTCTCCCCATGGATGACTTAAGGGCTTTTTAGACTAACAAATATGACACAACCATAAACTGTTCCAATAAGATTCAAGAATGCAGTAAGCATCGGAGAGCATTTGACATTCTAAACATTTGGGATGTTCTCATTTGCCTCAATTTGGAAATATCATGTTCATGGCTTCTGCTTCATCTCTTTCTGTGCGATGAGCAAACGATGGCATTCATGGTGACTGGAAGGCAACCAGTGGTGGGGAGGGTGCGTGAAGTGTTTCCTTCTTTGGGTGATAGCTACTCATGGTTTAGTCAACATTCTTATTGAATTAGTATTGAAAAGATCATTTCATGCTTCATGAAGTAGCAAATTTGATTCATACTCTAGGAAGGCAAAAGAACAAATGTGTTATTGACAGTAATAATTACATCCCACCCCCACCCCCCAGGAAAAGGACAGGGTAAACACTCCATACCACTTAGGCATGAAGCATTCCTTCTGTTTACCACCTGCTTATCAACTGCCTACAAACAGGACATTACAAGATAGAAGAAGTCCTTTGTTGGCCATTTATTGGCCCAATCCTATATAAATAATACATTGCTACATTGTTTTTGCTGGCTCACAAGCAGATTTGCTACTTGTTAACATAGAATTACTCATATTTACTTATGTGTGCATACAAATGGGCTGGAAACATTTTCTGCATCCTATGCTGTCATCACACCCCATACAGGTCTAGCCTTGACTTTGATTTTCAATCCCTAAGGAAGGATTTTGTAAAAGCAAAGGTTTACCTCATCTCGGACTCCTCCCTAGCTCTTTGTGCTTGTGTGAGTTGATAGTGATTGTTTTAATTTTATTTCTTATTATCATTGTCTGTCTGTCTGCGTGATATGTGTGTAGTATATGTACCTCCTTGGCACCTGTGTGCAGGTCAGAAGACATCTTGTGTGGGTGGCTCTCTCCTTCCACCTTTACATGGATCCAGGGTCTTCAGGCTTGCTTGGCAAATGTCTTTACCACTGAGGCTTCTCAACTGCCTATGATTGTTTTTAATGATGGTCTTACTGCTGATGCTTCCAGATAGAGTATTTCTCTTAGATGTAGTTTTAAAAGATGGCTTGCCACTCTTTGGGGTTAGGTCTATAGATGATAACATAATGAAATTAAGAAGCAGCTTTATAAATCTATGCTGGAGCTCACTTTGGGCAGGACCACTAAGGTTATATGTATGAGTAATTTGTATAAGGTTTCTGAAGCCCATTTGGTGAGACCAAAAAGCACAGGGTCAGGGTGGGGAATGGGCACCTGTAGAGAATGAAGCCACAGACTGCTTCACAAGATTATTGTGGTTTAGGCAGTCATTGTACTGGCAATGTTTTCCTTCTTGCTGTTAGCACTAAGATGCCCAGTGCTGGATTTATGTTGTCCAAAGCTCTGCCAATACCTTTTGAGTGGTGTGAACCCTCCTACAGTTAGGGTCCTCCTCAACACCCTAATTTTTATCTGTCTTCCATTTGATTAATTTATTTACCTGCATAGCCTTTTCTTTTTAATTTAGTTAGCTTTTTATTTTATGTGCATTGGTGTTTTGTCTGTATGAAGGTTGACAATCCCTGGGAAATGTGACAATTGTGAGCTGCCATGTGGATATTGAAAATTGAACATGGGTCCTCTGGAAGAGCAGCCAGTGTTCTTAACCTCTGAGCTGTCTCTTCAGCCCCTGCATAGCCTTTTCTATATTACAAAAATAATGTTACATGGTTAGACTTAAAGACAACCACAGTAGAGTTAAGTCAAAGTGGTCATTATCCAGTTGATGTTATTTTTGAGAGCTCAGCACTCTGAAACTTTTAGACTTTTCTCTAAACATAATATATATATATATATATATATATATATATATATATATGTTTGTGTGTGTGTGTGTGTGTGTGTGTGTGTGTATGTATGTATGTATGTATGTATGTATGTATGTATAATGCATGTGGATGCGCTGTGCATGCATGAGTATGTGTGTACAGGTGTGTGGTGTGTGTATACAGGTGTGCACATGTGTTCAGGTGTGTATGTGTGTGTACATAGGGTTGTGTGTATATATAGGGATAGATGTAGGAGAGAGAGAGAGAGAGAGAGAGAGAGAGAGAGAGAGAGAGTGTAAACCCAGTCTTCCAAGCTCAGCAGGTGTGAGTTCTCAGCATAAAGACAACTGCACTATTTTAACAGTGTTCAGAGGTCTGTGTGGAAGTTGAGCAATATTTCACCTAGCCATTGTGTCCCAGAAGTGAAATTATCTTCAGTTATTCAAGTCCCCACACTCTCAATAGCTTTTCATTGCAAATTCCTCCATACAGTCTTGATAGTTGGATGGATATACTATACATATTGAAGTTTTTGATAAATACTGCCAAATTTCCCTACAAAAATCTAAGCCAGATCAAACATAAGCCAAGAAGATGTAAAGATGTTCATTTCTCCACAACCCAGCCAAACTTATCACGGGCAGATTTAAAGGTTGTTTTCCAGTCTATTAAACAAAAGACGTATCTTGATTCGTTTTGCACTTCTCCATCCCCTGTGGGAGCAGTTGTGGTCTTGCCAATTGTCCTTTTCTTCCTGGGTGAATGGCCTGTTTATGTCCTGTACTTGTTTCTTCTTGTGCTCATTTGTTTTTCTCTTTGTAATTGGCATGTTCTCTGTATGTGATTAGAAATAAGTCTTTATTAAATTGACTACAAATGTTTAACAGTCTGTGAATTTTATTGTGTAAAAGGTTTAAGACTTGCTACCATTCTTTATGGTTTTTGTATCTGGGGTTCTACTTTTGTTTCTTGCCTTGCTAGGGAAACCAGAAGACATGTTTTGACTTTGTCCTCTGCTGCTATGGACTGCATGCTTATAACTGTCCAAGCATGCACGTTGATTTTCCTTTATGTTTTGCTATTTTTTTATACTTTTTGCTTTTAACATCTAAATTTAGTGCACTGTAGTCAGAGAATGGAACTTCTCAGACTTGAGCTTTGGGGCTTTTGCAGAAGTTTCCTTCAGGAGCACTTTATGATATGTGCTCATAAATATCCCATAGACCTATGCATGGTCTCAATACAGATACAATAAAACTTAAGTTCCCCTTAACTCCTCTCTCCTCCCTTCTTCCTAGCTCTCCTTTTTCTTTGTCCTTCTCTTTTCCCTGCTTAGCATTTACTGTTATTTAAATGATTTATATCCTGTCTTTGGCATCTATAAAATTTTTAAATCTCCCAGCATACTATTTAAAACAAAATCCTTCTGTCATTATGCTTTCTTTCTTTATGTATTGTTTAGGGATTGCTATCCACAGCACCATACATATTCTTATAATTTATATATATGCATACATACATATATATATACATATCTATATATGATTATCAATGTGAGTTTGTTCCATCTTGTATAGAAATGTTTTATTTCCTGAATTGAATTTTGCCTAAACTCCTGGGTAGTTTTCGTTGTCACTGACCTGATAAAGATCTGCCCATGGCTTTCTTTTAAACATCCTTATGTGGTTGTATCTTTTGTATGTCTCCTTCCACAGAGTGGTATTGTTTTGCTTGTTTATGTGACTCTTCCTGAATTGAGGGTTCTTAAGCCAAAAATTCAACTGATGGGGCCAACAAGATGGCTCAGTGGGTGAAGGTGCTTGCTGCCAAGCCTGACAACTTTCATTCAATTCCGGAGATCCACATGGTGGAAAGAACAAACTGACTCCCATAGTCATCCTCTGACTGCCACCTGAGCACCATGACATACCCCCCCCCAAAAAAAAAACAGATAAATAACTAAGTGTGCTAAGAATGTTTACAAAACTAGAAAAAATCCATCTGATTCTGCTTCATTACAATATCTTCAGGATTTATTTCTATTTCATTTTTGCCATGCTTTATCATTTTTTTTTGTTTTTATGTACTTTCTTTAGTGGTTTTAAGTGTCCCAGCATTTCTTTTGCTCTGGTAGTGGATACCCATAAACTCTTTATAATCAAAAACTATTTTCCTGTCTCCATAAAAATGAAATAGCATGTCCAAACCCCTAATGAAACAACATAAGGGTTGCATCACTGGGCATTTAATAATTTTCCTTCATTTCTTCCTTCTCCCGCCTGAACATGATTAAAAACTACCTTAAATTTTGGTTCTGGGTTGTTACGTTTTTACTTTGTGCTGCTTTTGTTTTATGAATGTCTGCTTAGCCATCCCACTAAGTTTCATAGCCATATTTTTAACAATTATTCAGCATTAACTTTAGATTTTGATGTCTTTGCTCATTTTGCTGGTATGCAATACACTTCTAGTTTGGGGTTTTATCTTGATGAAAGAAACATATCTTGGACTTCTACCATCTTGCAGTGTTTTTCTTCTAGAAGGTTATGTAGGTTATAAACATTTTATATTCTTGTATGCCTAAAAATGTCATTGCCCATGACCCGCATTTTAATAATGGGATTAAAACTTCAAAATCTCTTTCCTTTTCTTTTTAGACACATTATTCCATTTCCCCTACTTTTTATGTTGTAGATGAGAAGTTTGATGGCATCGATTAAGGTCACAGATTTTAGAAGCCCCTGGAAAGATTAAATACTCAGCACAAATAAAAGCATACTGTGATGAGAATCATTCCTTTATATTAAAGCTGTGAGTGCATGCGTGCATGTGTGCGTGTGTATATGTGTGCGTGTGTGTGTGCATGTGTGTGAGTACATGTGTGTGCATGTATGTGCATACATGTGTGTATATGTGTGCATACATGTGTGTATGTGTATAATGCGTGTGTGTGTGTGTGTGTGTGTGTGTGTGTGTGTGTGTGTGTGTGTGCACTCAAGTCCCTTTCCAGCTCAGAGGCATCCCATCTGCATCTCTTCCTTTCCTTCTGATGTCTTGCATGCACATATTGCATCTGTTCAATCAATCTCCTGGGTGTTACTATACTGTTGCTGCTACCACAGAGTACCACAAATGTAGCAGCTTAATACAACACAAATAATTGTGTAGCTCTGGAGGTCAGAATCTGAAATGGGTTGCATTGCACTAAAACCAATCTATCAAAAGGGTGGCACCCCTTGAGGTCTCCAGGGGAGAAATTGTTCCTGTAGTTCCTCTGCTTTGTGAAAGCCGCCCCAGTGCTGTCTGCTGGTCATAGCCTTCAGCTTCAAAGCCAACAGCATAGCATCTTTAAATCTCCAACTCGAACACTCCTGTGTTCTTCAGTCCCATATAAGAATGCTCAGTATTGGTGATCCTCCATCTCCAAATTCTTTACCAACCCACAAAGCACCTTGTATTGTATGAAGGCAATTGTCACAGTTTGGGGAGACTGGGAAGTGAGCCCCTTATAAAGGTTCCCATTCATTACTCTGTAGAAAGTTACAGAATTCTGGGAAAATTGCTTCTCCTCTCCAAAGGCTGAGGATGTATGTACTTTTTCTATATACCATGATATTTTTAATTTTCAAGAATTATGATTCAATTTATAAAATTTCAACTGAGATTTCAGAATGTTATCAGATACTAATTTTCTTCCTTTTTCATGTAGCTTTTATTTTAGCATGCAACTTCCAGTACTTCAACCAAAAGGTGTGAAGAAGATATGAGAATTTAGGTGTTTTAGTAAATGAAACAAGTATTTTTAATGTAGTTTTATTTTTCCTTCCCTTTACTTGTTCCAAACCCTCCCGTGCTGTCTTTCAAATCCATGGCCTGTTTTCTTTAATTTGTTTTAGCAAAACAGACACCTTCATTAATTGGAGAAAAGTTTTGCCTTCATTCTATGCCCATGAAACCTCATACAAAACAATAAACTCAGCTTACAGGAAGGTTTGCCATGATTAAACAATATTCTGTATGAGCCATGATGACATCTCCTATTTCCAATTACACTACCAAGTACCTAAGACATAGTTTACTTAGTTCATTTTTCTCTTTTCGGCATCAGTGATATTCCTAGGGGACTACTCGGTTTATTCCTTCCATGAACTATTTTCAGATTATTAATCTCCACACATTGTTTGAGATTCAGTTATATGCTCATCTTTCTGAGTCAGAACATCGTGAAGAGAATTGGTCTCAAGATTCTAAGAAAAGCTTCATGTCATACAGAAATCATGGGCGATTTCCAGTTTGTCCTATAATACATACATATGGATGCTGGAGACAGAAGCCCTGAGCCCCCTCACTCGTGCACCAGGCACAAGTGATGGGAGTGATTTTCTGCAGGAATGCCTGTTGAGAACCGTGCTGGGGGGGGGGGTTCTCACAGAGCCATTCTTCAGCTTGATTCAGGGAACAAATGTCCCTTAGAGTATTTCCTTCAGAATTCTTTGTCCATCTTCCCACTCATTTCCCTGCCCCCTGACTTTGAGGTTCCTCTAGAATTTTACCAGGAAAATATGTTTTCTTGGTCCATCTTTATACCATTTTGCATCATGAATTACTTAGCTTTCAAATATTCTATTATGTTACCATTTGCCTTTTGAGAGTCCCTAATAATGAACTCAAACAAATATAGGTACTTTATACTGTCACAGTGGTGTTATGACTTCCTTATTTCTGTATGCTTTGTGGCATTAATGGGATATGAGATAGTAGACTTGCACAACTAAATATTGTAAACTCCAAATTCCTATCTTTGCTCTTCATTCTATGGCTGGGTGTGTGCTTTGAGGAACTGTAAAACATGTTTGAATGTACAAATAAAATTACACAGACAGTAGATACAAATTTTGATATATTAACATCATCAACACAGGATTTCTGACTGTTATAATATCTGGGTGATGTTTATTGGATCGTTCACTTATAACTGAAATGTGTAAGCCTAAAGCTATGCTGG
This sequence comes from Cricetulus griseus, assembly GCF_003668045.3. Taxonomy (NCBI): domain Eukaryota; kingdom Metazoa; phylum Chordata; class Mammalia; order Rodentia; family Cricetidae; genus Cricetulus; species Cricetulus griseus. The sequence goes on from NC_048600.1 coordinate 106,280,583, forward strand.
GCGCAGACATGGTTTGTTGTTGCTGTTGTTTTTAAGATAGCCTTCATAGTCTTCATAGTTTCTGTTGTTTGTAGGACTCAGTTTTGTACTTTGGGTTGACTCTAAGCAGTTCACACACATTATAGGTTGACAATTATTCAGCAGTTGGCTAGAGAATCATGAACTTGAGAAAATTCATTTTCATGGAGTTGAACTCCCCTATCTTCTCTACCAGAAAGCCATACACATTCTAATTTTTTCTGTCATTCTCTATCCACATGACACTTAACACTTGATTTAAGTCAGGGTTGCAGAATGCCTCTTGCACACTCCACGAGCTAATATTTTACTCATCACTCAGAATCCTCTGGCAGAGGGTTCCCTGCCCACTTTCCCAGACATGAGTGCTCTTACTGAATCTGGACCAAGAACCCTTTACTGTGATCACAGTAAACTCAGCTTTGGGTTTATAAACTGTATGGTCCCAGCAGCTATACAGTTTCTATCCCTGAAGAACTAACATGGCTTTTATGCCACTTTAAATCTTCTGTGCTATGTTACCAGCTTTGCCTGAGGATCTCGTATATTTCTGTATGCACTTTGATTATAGACATCTTAGTTGAAAGTAGCCCTTACTTTGATGTCTTCTATCTTCCCATAACAACAACAATAATAACAAGCCCCCTTTACTGAGTGTAAATTAGGTACCAATTACTTTCCTACACTGTGTGAATTTTGAGTTTTCAAATAAACATAATAGAAAACAAAACCATGCAAGGCTTATTTTCTTTCTCACAATGAGAGACCTGGGCATTTGGAAATGTCTAGAGATAATTCACTTATCCAGTGTCATCCATAATGAAATCTTTTGAATTTGATTGACCTTTTCCTCATTCATCTAGGAAGAATGCATTAGTTTTAGCCATTATTCCCACAAATAGAAATTTTTTTAAAATGGAAGAGAAGGTATCTATATCAAAAAAAGTAAAAAGATATCTGAAATGATAGCCAACCCTTATCCGTGCATCTGATAGTAACACAGAATCACACTGGCTTGACTTGACTATAGGGAAGGATTGTGGAAGTGCTAGGTCTTTGTGACTATAGCCATGTGTTTATCACACACACATTCTGTTTCTTACTCCTCTGCCAGTTATTAACCTAAAAATTATTGATGGTCAGAGAATTTATGTAACTATTTGAAAGCCACACCATTAGTCAACCAACTGCTGAAAGTCTAATGGCCTCTGTCATTCTGTGTGTTCTGTTTTACTTATTGAATATTCCCTCTCCTTCAGAGAAAATATTGGGAATAATTAAAGCAAGGTTGGGGGAATAGTTGAATGGTTCTCTTTATTGATTTGGTGCCCATGTACATGAATCTATGTAAGATATACTTCTGCTAAAGGCTGTATAAGGTTGGCTTTGAGAAGTACATGGAGAGAGCTGAGGAACCACTGGCCTGAGCTTCAGTCTGAATTCTAGCATTTGCCAATATGTAACTATCTATGAATCTATCAAACTCCATCTCCCTAGACCCAGCGTTCTCTCTCTCTCTCTCTCTCTCTCTCTCTCTCTCTCTCTCTCTCTCTCTCTCTCTCTCTCTCTCCTCTCCCTAGACCTCAGCTCACTCTCTCTCTTCCTCCTTCCCTCTCTCATTCTCTGCCCTCTCTCTCTCTCTCTCTCTCTCTCTCCCTAGACCTCAGCTCACTCTCTCTCTTCCTCCCTCCCTCTCTCATTCTCTGCCCCCTCTCTCTCTCTCTCTCTCTCTCTCTCTCTCTCTCTCTCTCTCTTCTCTCTCTCTGTGTGTGTGTGTGTGTGTGTTTGTGTGTGTGTGTGTGTGTGTGTGTGTGTGTGTGTGTGTGATCTTCAAGTCAAGATACAGAGTGCAGCCAAATTCATTGCCCCCAAACACTGCCTCATTCTATTATTCTCCTACTTAAACATCAGTTGTTCATAGTGGATACCATAAACTGGCTAGCCAACAGGGAATCATAATTCTCTTTCATTTGATGTTCATTGCTTTAGAATTAAGAGATGTGAAATATTCCATTCCTCAGCCTCTAGGGGTGGCATGGCCATTCCTGGCCACTAAGATGTTAAATGACAGTCTTGAGAGGAAAGCCACCAGAATGTCCATCAGTGCTCAGCCATCCTCCTGACAGCAACACAGGCATGAGGCTGGTAGAGACCATCACAATCACAACACAAGAAGCACGAGGAACAACCGACCTGTGAAAAGTAGGTCAGAGCAAACAGAAAAGTCCATAGTCTGTCATAGCACTGCTACTCATTCTGTCCAGTCTGGGCCAGTTGCCTCCTAGACATATTCTGGAATGCAATAAAGAAGCTTTTTCCCAATGGAATCATTTTCTGTTTCATTTCTTTCTCATTTATAGCTGGAGACATCATTGTTGATAGCTTTTCACCTCCAAAAGTAAACTGCAGTAATGTCAGGTTAATACTATAGATATTCTGAATTCTGTTCAGTTCTTTCCTTCCAGATTCTTCCCATAATCTCATTCACAAATTTTGGGGCAAATTGCTTTTAATTGCTAACTCTAGTTTAAGGCAAGGGTGAAGTGAACCCTCCAATTCTGCAAGTTCTCTTTGTTTCCTTGCTGGTGCTATTTCTTATTTCTTAGCATTTTAGTCTTTCGGAACATTCTGTGCTCTGTAGTTTTGGCTTATACTTAGTTATCAGTCTTAATTTTTACCGTTGTGAGTCCCAAAGTATCAACACCACTCTCCTCTTCTACATGCACACAGAACATCAGTCCCACATAGAATCTTGCCCGGGTTAAGTCTTCAGTATGTATGACATAATGAATGAGAAATGATGTTTGCAACTGTTCTGATATTTCTTTGGTTTTAACCATCAAAAATAATCTTTGATTTCTCTAATTTGTCCCTGCTGCCTCTTGCCTCCTTGCCAATCTTACCAGCTCTTTTACATCATCATTCCCAAACTATTGTTGGCTTTCTTAGCAAAATACGAAAACCTAGGAAGTAAGAGAGATACCCTTATTTACAGAGCCTGATCTATAGATCTGGTTCCAAGCTGTCTGCTGTGCACAGAACAGGAGAACATTTTAATTCTCTCCTTGGCAGGCAGGCAGAATCATCTGTGCACCTGGCATGAGTGCCAACCAGCTCCAAATTCAACCGCCTCTAAGTGAAGAGAAGAAGCTTACAAACAGTGAGTGATCAGGAAACTTCCTCACACACCCAGTATAGGGTCTGTCATATGCTAGTCACCCAGTGAGTATTTTAATAATTTTTATTTTTGAAATTAAAATATAATTACATCATTCCCCCATTATCTTTCTCCCATTCAACCTCACCCATGTATTCCCTTTGCTCTTGCTCTCATATTCATAGCCTCTTTTTCTTTAATACTTGTTATGTGTTTACACACACACACACACACACACACACACACACACACACACACACACACACAAAACATACTGTCCATTTGAAACTATTTTGAGTTCACATTTTCATGTAGGCATGCTTTACTTTGAAATACTGTTCCATCATGCTTTATTTATGCTTATTATTCATACTCTGACTGCTTCTCAAAGAGATTTGTGGTAACTAAAAGCTGCAGGTACAACATAACCAATTTGTCACTCATATGATGTGAAAAGGGATTAAATCCAAAAATAAAAACACCTCCACGATAGGAAGACTTAGAATGGAATTTTAATGTGTAACTCATTTATCCTTCCTTAAACTATAGGTTTCATATTTCAAGCAAAGGAGAAAACCAAAGGTCAGGAAGACTGAGCCAATGGGAGGGAACACATATTACCCCCACAAATTTCACAGTCCAGGACTGAAGGCAACTTCTTTCAGCATTGTGATCTGCCCCTTTCCTCAACTTCAGATGGTGGCAGAGGCAGGATGGATGCTACTCACAGTACCCATGGTGTTCACAATAATGAACCATATTACCAAAAAGAAACTTATGTAATTGTGTTTAAAGCCAACATAAACAAAATGAGATGTCCCATTCTGTGAGGTTCCCTATAAAACCTTAAGGGAATGGTGCCCTGATGGAATGCTGGGAGGGAAGTAACACTAGAAATGGTCTTTTTGTTCCATTCTTTTTATCCAGATGAAGAAACTGGGAGAACTTAGTTTTCTAAGATGGTCTTTAATAAGGCTACCTTTCCAAAACTGCTTAGTGTCTACAACTGAAATCAGAGAGTCTCAAAGGTTGCAGTCCTCCAGGAATTATCTTCTAGTTTCTGTTTGGTATTCATTTCATCAGTACCCCCTTCTGCATGTATATGCCACCATAATCCCCATGTAGCCCTCTCCCCAAATAGGTCCTTGGATCTTCAGTTGTAATGAAAGGGTAGTAATATATGTAGGTGTTCTCAACTGTTTTTAGACATTCATAGGCATGTTTCCAAATAGTGCTTGGTCATATGCTTTGATACTTTGATGATAGCTTTCCTTTTCTTAATGCACATAGGAGAAACTCCCACTTAGAGTCTGTAGTTGAATGGCTAGTGCTTCACTGTTGATCTCTAAAAGTAGAAATGTTCCTATGAGTAAGTTTAATTAGAAAATAAATTATTCTAATTATAGGTAGTTCCCCAATGAACCATGCTATCCAGAAGTATCCCTCTCATGCATCTTACCACCTATGTGCTTGATTATTGATTGGCCACATATAATTAACAGAATGTGAGAGAAGTGACCCTGACTTCAAAGTCACAATGTGATAAGAAGTCTTGAAGTTTCTCCTGGGGTGTATCTGTAAGGGCCCACACTTGGGATCTTCCTTTCAGAATCTAGCTACCATATCTATGAAGTCAAAGCTCCCTGGAGAGGCAAAAAAGAAATGTCTGGGTTTAAAAACCCAAACTGAGTCCCTAGCTATTGAGTTTGGGTATAAAAATGCCACCAGAAGCTTGTGTGTTAAATGAAGGCTTGGTCCCCAACCAATGAGTAAGGAAATGGGACCTATATGGATGAAGAAGATTCCATCTGCTTGGTATCTGCTGTGAGGTGAACAGCTTTCCTCTGTCATGCCCTCCCACCACCACATTTATTGACTTCCTACAGACCTAAAAATCATTGAACCAGTTGACTATGGGCTAAAATCTCTGAAACAGTGATCTGCAATAACTTTGTCCTCTTCTAAGTTGATTGTTCCAGTCACTGTGTCACAAGAAGGCAAATTTGACCAACACACTAACTAGTGGTCTGAAAGTAGTTGCCAGTCTTGAGAGTGTGTCATTATTGACATCCAGCCCCAAAGAGCCCACAAGAAAGACTCAGGCTATTCTCATTGATACCAGTGGGACTACAGAATCAAAGGATAATAATCCCTTTTTTAGGTCACTATGTTGTGAAGCAGTTTGTTACAGAGCAAAGGATACTGGGAACAGCAGGACATGCTAAAAGTTTATTTTCCTCTTTTCCCTTCAAGTTTCTACAAATCTCAGTGGAAAATGATAATCAATATCTACCAAGACCTAGAAGCTGGTCAAAGTGGAATTTATTTAAACTTTTCTTCCCACTCTGCCAAAGATTGTGCCATTTCCAGTCAAGTTATTTCTTTCATTCCACTCGTAAGTGAGATACTAGAGACAGAAAATCTTGAAAGAAAAATGCAATTTAAAAATATCTGTTGAGATAGGTATTTTGACATTTGAAGGAAGGAAAAAACAATTTAGGATGCTTTAAGAGCATTCCAGTGTTGACTTTCATATTATGTCACTCTGTGCTATAAAAAAAATAGTTCTTATCTCCACATCTAGCTATTTAGAGCAATCTGCAGTGGCATGATGCTCCTTTTAAAGGTCTTAATTGGAATGTGCACTGAGGCTTTGGGGTAGCGTCTTGCTTATAATATCTGCAAATCAGAATAGACTTTCTTTTTTCCTTTTACTGTCCTTTCATTTTCTTTTCTCTTTCTATACTCTTCTTTTTCCCTCTAACTCCTACCTCTCCATTCTCTCCCCTTTCTCCATCCTTCTCTCCCTCCATACCTCAAACTCTTCCTTTTCTTTTTTTTCATTTTTCTTTTTTTGTAATTTTTTATTAGTTCAAATTAGAAACAAGCTTGCTTCACATGTAAATCCCTTCTTCCTTTCCCTCCCCTCCCCCAACCCTCCCCCCAACAACCCACCTGCCCCCCACCTCATCCACCCTGCACTCCCCAGGCTGGGTAGGGCCCTTGATAGGGGCTCCCCAAAATCCACCACATCATCCTGGGCCACGCCTAGGCCCTCCCCTATGTGTCCAGGCCTGGACATGGGATGGGCTCTTAAAGTCCCTTCTTACGCCAGGGAAAAATACTAGACCACTACCAGGGGCCCCCTAGAGTGCAGAGGCCTCCTCATTGACATCCATGTTCAGGGGTCTGGATCAGTCCTGTGCTGGCCTCCCAGACAGCAGTCTGGGGTCCATGTGCTCCCCCTTGTTCAGGCCAGCTGTTTCTGTGGATTTCACCAGCCTGGTACTGACCCCTTTGATCTTCATGCCTCCCTCTCTGCAACTGGGTTCCAGAGTTCAGTTCAGTGTATAGCTGTGGGTGTCTGCCTCTGCTTCCATCAGCCACTGGATGAGGGCTCTAGGATGGCATATAAAGTAGTCATCAGTCTCATCATAGGGGAATGGCATTTAGATTATCCTCTCCACCATTGCCTAGATTGTCAGTTTGTGTCATCCTTGTAGATCTCTGGAAATCTCCCTAGTGCCAGATCTCTGCTTGGACCTATAATGGCTCCCTCTGATATGGTGTTTCGAATCCTGCTCTCCTCTATTCTTCCCCCAACTCAACATTTCTGCTCCTCCATTTCCTCCTCTCCCCTCCTCTTCTCCTCCTCTCATTCTGGCAGCTCCCTCTTCCCTACCCTCATGCTCCCAATTAGCTCAGGAGATCCTGCCTCTTTCCATTCTCTGGGGTCCATGCATTTTTCTCTTAGAGTCCTTCTTGTTTCCTAGCTTCTTTGATGAAGAGGATTGTTGTAGAGGACAGTAAGCCATGCCTATTAGAGGCTGGCTACAGGTATGCCTGACCATGCCTGTCAGGGCGTGGTCAGGTGAGGTCAGGATGACACTCTTAAGGGGTTCTTAAGGGACTGCAAAGCACATGGGAGCCCCTTCTCTCTGGCCTCCCTGCCTTGCTGCTCCTAGCATGCTCTGGCTTGTGTTTGGCTGGTGTTTTTCTAATAAAGGATATCTTTATCCCAACCTCCTTTTATTTCTTAATACCTGGCGCCCTGAAATCCACGACCCACTCGTGCTCCGTGTAAGCCCCATTCTGGGAGGGCCTCTGCTTGAGGAGCCAAAAGGCCAGGAAAGGCCGCCCAGCCCAGAAGCCTCATCTTGCCAGTCTACCAGCCCAGAAGCTGCAGGAAGCACTCTGGGTATCTGTGCCATGGTGGACCTCAGTATCTCCACCCACCCGTACACGCAGACACTACGCACTTTTTAATTTCATTGTTTGGTGTTTTGGTGGCTGGCTTCTTGAGTTCATTGTATATATTCGAAATCAGCCCTCTGTCAGATGTGGGGTTAGTGAAGATCTTTTCCCATTATTTGGGCTGTCCTTTGGTCTTACTGACTGTGTCCTTTGCCTTACAGAAGCTTCTCAGTTTCAGGAGGTCACATTTATTAATTGCAGATCTTAATGTCTGTGCTACTGGTGTAATGTTCAGGAAGCAGTCTCCTGTGCCAATTCGTTCAAGGGTATCTCCCACTTTCTCTTCTAGAAGATTCAGTGAGGCTGGATTTATTTTGAGATTTTTGATACATTTGCACTTGATGGTGTACATGGTGTACATTTGATGGTGACAGATATGGATCTATCTGCAGTGCTCTGCATATCCAAATCCAGTTGTGCCAGCACCATTTGTTGAAGATGCTATCTTTTTTTCCATTGTATGGATTTAGCATCTTTGTTGAAAATCAGGTTTTCATAGGTGCATGGGTTAATATCAGGGTTTTCAATTCAATTCCATTGGTCTGTCTAGTTTTGTGCCAATACCAAGCTGTTTTCAGGATTATGGCTCTATAATAGAGCTTGAAGTCAGGGATGGTGATGCCTCCAGAGGTTTCTTTACTGTACAGGGTTGTTTTGGCTATCCTGGGTTTTCTGTTTTTCCATATGAAGTTGAGTATTGTTCTTTCAAGGTCTGTGAAGAACTGTTTTGGGATTTTGATGGGGATTGCGTTGAATCTATAGATTGCTTTTGGCAAGATTTCCATTTTTACTATGTTGATTCTATCTATCCAAGAGCATGGGAGATCCTTCCATTTTCTGGTATCTTCTTTAACTTCTTTCTTTAAAGACTCAAAGTTCTTACTGTACGGGTCTTTCACTTTTTTGGTTAGTGTTACCCCAAGATATTTTATGTTGCTTATGGATATTGTGAAGGTTGATGTTTCTCTGATTTCTTTCTCATTGAATTTATCATCTTATTTATCAAAATGAGGGCTACTTATTTTTTGAGTTAATTTTGTATCCTGCTGCTTTGCTGAAGGTGTTTATCAGCTGTAGGAGTTCCCTGGTAGAGTTTTTCAGGTCACTTATGTAGACAATCATATCATCTACAAATAGTGAAAGTTTGACTTCTTCCTTTCCAATTCATATCCCTTTGATCAACTTTTCTTGTCTTATTGCTCTAGCTAGAACTTCAAGTACAATATTGAAGAGATATGGAGAGAGTGGACAGTCTTGTCTTGCTCCTGATGTTAGAGGAATCACTTTGAGTTCCTCTCCATTTAGTTTGATGTTGGCTGTTGGTTTAGTGTATATTGCTTTTATCACGTTTAGATATGTTCCTGTTATCCTGTTCTCTCCAAGATCTTTATCATGAACTGATGTTGGATTTTGTCAAAGGCTTTTTCAGCATCTAGTGAGATGATCATGTGGTTTTTCTTTTTCAGTTTCTTTATATGGTTCATTACATTGATGGATTTTCATATGTTGCACCATCCTTGCATCCCTGGGATGAAGCTTACTTGACCATAGTGGATGATTTTTCTGATGTGTTCTTGGATTCGATGGGCCAATATTTTATTGAGAATTTTTGCATCGATGTTCATGAAGGATATTGGTCTGTAGTTCTCTTTTTTAGTTGTATCTTTGTGTGGCTTTGTTATCAAAGTGATTGTAGCCTCGTATAAAGAGTTTGGCAATGTCCCTTCTGCTTCTATTGTATGGAACAATTTGAGGAGTACTGGTATAAGCTCTTGTTTGAATTTCTGGTAGAATTCTGCAGTGAAGACATCTGGCCCTGGGCTTTTTTTGCTAGGGAGGCTTTTGATGACTGCTTCTATTTCATTAGAGGTTATAGGTCGATTTAAACTACTTATCTGTTCTTGGTTTAATTTTGGTAAGTGATATATATCCAGAAAATTGTCCATTTCCCTTAGATTTTCAAATTTTGTGGAGTACATGTTTTCAAAGTATGACCTGATGATTCTCTGGATTTCTTCAGTGTCTGTTGTTATATCCCCCTTTTCGTTTCTGATTTTGTTAATTAGCATTCTCTCTCTCTCTCTCTCTCTCTCTCTCTCTCTCTCTCTCTCTCTCTCTCTGCCTTTGTTAGTTTGGATAGAGGTTTGTCTATCTTGTTGATCTTCTCAAAGAACCAACTCGTTGTTTCATTGATTCTTTGTAATGTTTTCCTAGTTTCTACTTTATTGATTTCAGCCCTCAGTTTGATTATTTCCTGGTGTCTACTCCTCCGTGGTGAGTTTGCTTCTTTTTGCTCTAATGCTCTCAGTTGTTCTGTCAATTCTCCAGTGTGACTATTCTCCAGTTTCTTCATGTGGGCACTTAGTGCTATGAACTTTCCTCTTAGCACTGCTTTCAGAGTGTCCCATAAGTTTGGGTATGTTGTGGTGTTTAACATTCTCGTTAAATTCTAGGAAGTCTTTAATTTCTTTTTTTATTTCTTCCTCAACCCAGGAATGGTGCAATTGGGTGTTATTCACTTTCCACGAGTTTGTACGTTTTCTGCAATTTGCATTGCTGTTGAATTCTAACTTTTAAGCATGGTGATCTGATAAGATACAGGGGGTTGTTTCAATTCTTTTGTATCTGTGGAGGTTTGCTTTGTTACCAACTATGTTGTCAATTTCAGAGAAGGTTCCATGTGGCACTGAGAAGAAGGTATATTCTTTTGTGTTTGGATGGAATGTTCTGTAGATATCGCTTAAACCCAGTTGGCTCATAACTTCTGTTAGATCCTCTGTTTCTTTGTTAAGTTTCTGCCTGGTAGTCCTGTCTAGTGATGGAAGCAAGGTGTTGAAGTCTCCTACTATAAGTGTGAGTGGTTTTATGAGTGGTTTGAGCTTTAGTAATGTTTCTTTTACAAATGTGGGTGCCTTCCTGTTTGGGGCACCAAATTAGATGTTCAGGATTGAGATTTCATCTTGATGGACTTTTCCTGTGAGGAGTATGAAATGCCCTTCTTCATCTCTTTTTATTGATTTTAGTTTAAAGTCTAATTTGTTAGATATTAGGATTGCTACACCAGCTTGTTCCTTGGGCCCATTTGATTGGAAAATCTTTTCTCAACCCTTTACTCTGAGGTAACGCCTGTCTTTGAAGTTGAGGCATGTTTCTTGTATACAGCAGAAGGATGGATTCTGTCTTCATATCCATTCTGTTAGCCTGTATCTTTTTATGGGCAGGCTAAGACCATTGACATTGAGGGATATTAATGTCCATTGATTGTTGGTTCTTGTTTGTTTTGGATTTATTGTTGGTGGTGTCATTGTGTGTGTATTTCGCCCTCCTGTTTCTTTTCGTGTTTGGTAAAATTGGATTATCTCTTGCCTATGTTTTGTGAGTGTAGTTATCTTCGTTGGGTTGGAGTTTTCCTTCCAGAACTTTCTGTAGTGCTGGATTTGTGGATATGTATTGTTTAAGTCTGGTTTTGTCATGGAATATCTTGCTTTCTCCATCTATAGTGAGTGAAAGTTTTGCTGGGTACAGTAGTTTGGGTTGTCATCCATGCTCCTTTAGTGTTTGTAGGCTATCTATCCAGGACCTTCTGGCTTTCAAGGTTTCCATTGAGAAGTCAGGTGTGATTCTGATAAGTCTACCTTTATATGTTACTTGGCCTTTTTCCTTTGCTGCTCTTAATATTTTCTCTTTATTCTGTAGGTTTGGTGTTTTGATTATTATGTATTGGGGGGACTTCTTTTTGTGATCCAGTCTGTTTGGTATTATATAAACTTCTTGTACTTTCATAGGCATATCCTTCTGTAGGTTGGGGAAGTTTTCTTCTATGATTTTGTTGAATATGTTTTCTGTACCTTTGAGCTATATTTCTTCACCTTCTTCTATACCTATTATTCTTAGATTCGGCCTTTTCACGGTGTCCCATATTTCCTGGATATTTTGTGTTAGGGAATTGTTGGGCTTGAGATTTTCTTTGGTCTATGACTGTATATCCTGTAGAGAGACTTCAACAAGTGAGATTCTCTCTTCCATCTCTTGAATTCTATTGGCCATACTCACATCTTTAGTTCCTGATCGTTTATCCAGCCTTTCTATTTCCAACATCGCCTCATTCTGTGTTTTCTTTATTGTTTCTATTTCAGCTTTCATGTCTTGAACTGTTTCGAATGCTTCCTTTACTTGTTGGTTGTTTTTTCTTGGCCTTTTTTAGATTCTTTAAGAGATTTGCTTATTTCTTGAATTTTTGGTTTGTCTTTTCCTCCAATTCATGTAATTTTTTGCTTGTTTTGTTTCTTCTATTTCTTTAAGGAATTTTCTTATTTCCTCTTTAAAGGTCTCTATCATCTTCCTAATATAATTTTTGAGGTCCATCTCTTCTTCATCTTCTGTGTTGGACTTTTCAGATCTTGCTGGTGTGGAGTCCCTAGATTCTGGTGGTGTCATATTGGTCTTTCTGATGTTGAGTGTGTTCTTATTCAGTCTTCTTCCCATGTCTTCTTCCAGTGGGTGCAGGTGGGGTCTCTCTATCTCCTCATGTCACCCGGTGGTGTGTGTGGGCCAAGACTTCAATGTCTGCAGCTCTGGATGGTCTTGCCCCTCCTGGTAGTCTTCTTACTCGGTAAGGGTCAGCCAGAGGTGGAAAGGAGAAGGAAGTGAGGTGTTTCCGGACTCAGGGAGCTCCTCCCTGCCTGGGTGGGTCCACTCTAAGCAGGTGCAGGCCCAGAGAGATCGGGGTGAATGGGAAGTTGGGTAGGACAGGAGCAGGGGGTACACTCACCTCGGTAGGGGTCAGGCTGGCCACACTCTTCCTTTTCTTATTCTGCTCTTCATTCTTCCATTTCCCCTCCAGCCCTAGCTGTCCTGGAACTAGCTACACCAGGTTGGCCTCAAACTCACAAAGATCTGCCTGCCTCTGCCTCCCAAGTGCTAGGATTAAAGGTGAGTGCCACCACCACCCAGCCATCGCCCCCTTTAAATCAATGCTAATTTCAGTTATACCTTTTGGGGACAATAAAGATGAAGAAAGAAATCTTATTTTAGGAACTTCCTAAGTATCAATTACCATACTAGGCAATGCTCCCACACACACACATATACCTTAATTGCATTGAATGCTCAGTAGGCCACCCAAGAGGTAATGTCTGAAGTTTGCAGTTGAGGAAATTGGAGATGGGACAGATTCAAGAATGCATCTAAATTAGTTGTGCAAGAAATAAAAGGTAGATCATGGATCCACACCATTTCCTTTCTTATTTCATAGACCTTGCATTTTTCATTATGTCACCTTATATTTGAAGTCTGTCTTTAGGTCTATGAGTTGTCTGTAGTATACAGGATGCCTACAAGGGTTTCTGCCCATCTCAGAATCCCTATTTCCTTTTGTGCCTCAATTCTAGTAATCTATAAAGAACTGTGTTTTACTTCATTCTGTGCCAGCATCCTGAGAATTTTTTTGCCTCTGTCTGTAAGTTTCTTTCTGTGTGTCCACGGATACTCCAATGGCAAAACAAATGACTATATCAAAAGATTGATCTCTTCTTCAAACACTTTTACAGATATACATAGAAATAGCATTTTACCAGCTATCTGCACATTCCTTTGCCTAGTCAAGTTGACACACAGTGTTTCCATCAGGGTGGGTAACTTTGATGGATCACCCAAATGTATGTATGGATTTTTTAATATAAGCATTCCCGGTCCCCTTGGTGAACTCTGTAGAGAGGGAAGGCTAGAAATAGGTTGTTTCTCTGAACTGCTAGTCATCTCATGACTTGGTGCCCTCTGGCTGATAAGACATTTGCTTCCAGGGTTTGGATTGTTTTACTAGTTAACAGTGTCTGTTAAGAGTTCATTGTGTCAGAGTGGTTAGTCCTCGGTGTGCTGGTATCAGGAAGCTATGGAACTTTTGAGAGAGGGGGAGAGAGATAGAGATAGAGAGAGAGGACTTTGTGGAAGGTATTTGATCACTGAAGGAGATACTGTCAGAAGAGATTTCTGGACACCAAGCTGTCTCTCTGACTTGTTTGGTGATATAAGCTATGCACAAGTCCTCTTGTCAGAGTACTCTAGCATTTAACACCTTGTGTTTCCTATACCAAGGTTGAAGGGTGATCAAGTTGACATAAAAACTACTCAGCACAGTCTGTAAAGCAGTGGTTTTGGAGAGCAAATGTTGGCTGAGTAGTCTTGTTTGTAAAGGAAAAGCACACTTAGAAGCAGGTTAATTATGTCTCCTAGGAATTGGTTAATCCAAGATGGGGCATCCCTCCGGGACCAGTGAGACCATAGAGGTCAGAGTGCCAGAACAGAGAGTGAACAACACAGCATGTTTTCTTCTCAAGATGGGCCACAGCCCAGTGACTTTAACTCCCATGAAGATCCCATTGCCCTTTTTGAAAGAACCTACCACTCCAGACTCCAGTATGGATGCCTGTATTATCTCTGGCCTCCACGTGCCTACTCATACACACATGCACACACAAGGCACACACACACACACACACACACACACACACACAGAGAGAGAGAGAGAGAGAGAGAGAGAGAGAGAGAGAATGTCAAAAGAAATCCAGGTACTATCTAACAAAATACTATACGTGTATTTAAATATTATTCAAAGAATGTAAATCGGTGATAAAAGAAATTAAATAGAGGAGAAATTCCCATGTTGTGATGGAAAAACACAATAGAAGTTAAGAGAGCTAAATCCTGTGTATGTTATTTTAAAACGAAGAAAACAATCTAAAATATTAGCAGTGATTATTTTTAGATTGGGAGTTTAAGGAAATGGGTTATTAGATTTATCCTTTTACATTTACTATATTGAGCACATATTGTAATTTGAAGGAAAGATTAAATATTTTCAAAACAACTTTTTAACTGATGATTGGACCCTCATTTGGTCAGAGCATTCACTTTGTTGTTGTGTGAATAAATTTGCAAAATATTTATTTGGCCCATATGTTGTACCAAACTCCTGACTAAAGTAAAGCATAGGTCATCTCATCCATCACCCTAATGGAGTAATCAAAGTAAATGTTTGAGTCATAGAAGACAATGGGAAAAGACTTCTATAGAGAGAAACCCAACTACTGGCTACTTGCCCAATTTTCAGCTGGAGACCGTGGTGCCCACAGAGCTAAGTTCTCTACCAGTTAGAACTGAACCAGGGGAAAATTTAATGCTGGGCTATAGTATGGTGTGCCCTACCGCTCAACAGTGGAGACCGTTGACATTCCGACAGAGCAGAATGACTTCCAGAAGTTTAAGATTCTAGGGGTCATATTGTCTGCTCTTCTATAACTAAATTGATCACTTCTTTTTGTATAATTGTAATTAGACCAATTTTAAATTAGAAACAAGCTTCTTTTACATGTCAATCCCAGTTCCCTCTCCCTCCCCTCCTCTCCTGCCCTCCACTGACCCCCTATCCCAACTCCTTTCTGCTCCCCAGGGAGGGTGAGGCCTTCTATGGGAGATCTACAAAGTCTGTCATATCATTTGGAGCAGAGCCTAGTGTTATGATAAATCTTTCCGCCAAAAGCCGCCTGAGCCCCACCGCCACGTGTGAGCTTTATGACAGCCGCCTGCCCGAGTTAGGCCCAAATGAATACACAGAGAGACTTGTATTAGTTACAATGCTGCTTGGCCAATGACTAGGATTCCTCATCTGTTAGCTCAGTCTCAATTATCATACATCTATATATTTTATAAGACTTATCTTATCAGACGCCTTATTGGCGTCCCTCCTAGCTGGTGGATCACATCATACCGCTGGAGCAGGAGCCGAGGGGAAAAGAGGGCCCTTCCTGTTTCTCTTTCTCTTAAATATGAGTCTCCTTGCTATGTCACTTCCTGCCTGGATCAGCACTTCTCTACTACATTTCCCAGAATGCTCTTTGACTCCTACTTCCATCTAACTTGCTTTTCATTGGCCAAACAGTATTTTATTCAATAATCAATAAGATAAACATACACAGTAGTACATTCCCCATCAGCCTAGGCTGAGAGAGTATCCCTTTATGTGGAGAGGGCTCCAAAGTCCATTAGTGTACTAGGGATAAATAATGATCCACTACCAGAGGCCCCATAGATTCCCCAGACCTCCAAACTGGCATCCTCATTCAGGGAGTCTGGAATAGTCCTATGCTGGTTTCCCAGATATCAATCTGGGGTCCATGAGCAGGTCAGCTGTTTCTGTGGGTTTCTCCAGCCTGGTCTTGACCCCTTTCCTCATCACTCCTCCCTCTCTGCAACCGGATTCCGGAGTGCAGCTCAGTGTTTAGCTGTGAGTGTCTCCTTCAGCTACTGGATGAAGGCTTTAGGAAGGCATATGAGGTAGTCATCAATCTCATTAATGGAGAAGGGCATTTAAGGTAGTTTCTCAACTACTGTTTAGATGGTTAGTTGGAGTCAAACTTGTAGATCTCTAGACATTTCCCTGGGGCCAGAATTCTCTTTAAACCTAAAATGGCTCCTTCTATTATGGAATCTCTTCTTGCTGTCCTCTATTCTTCCCCCAACTAGATATTCCTGCTCTCTCATGTTCTCCTCTCTGCTCCTCTTCTCTGCTTCTCTTTCTTCTAGCTCCTTCTAGCTCGTCAGAATTTGTGTGGGGAACATTTCTAAATGTTAATTCTTAGCACTTGTCATGAATATAGTTCTGCATACTTTCAATAGATCTTGGAATGAACTTTCCAGTTTCTACAGAGCACTTTGGAGACAGCATAGCTTTGAGAATCATATCCGTGGACACGTTTACATCTCTTCACATTCTTAGGAAATGTACAGGAGAAAAGATTGCTGAACCGACTGCGGTCTGCTAAACATAAAATGACCCATAAGAAGAAGGTTTCCAACTGTAACCTTAATTGCCATTTAAAAATACATATATAGAGAGATTCTGCCTCCCTAAACCCTGAATGATGTACCAAAACACCTGAGGGGCAGGTGGTCAATGAGATATGTGCACATTTTTTTTAGTTCACATGTTTAAAATCAACCTTTCCTTAGCATTTATGGAAGAGCTGAGAAGTTCTCTTAATGCATTACACAGAATAAATGTTATGTGGTTTTAAAAAGAAAAATAAACATGGAGTGGAATGATTGAGAATTTTTAATCATTGTAGTAATAGCAGCTGTTCACTGGTCATTTGTCTTAAGTCAAGAACTGTGATAAAAAAAATCCTTACCTTCTGTTGTCTCTTAAATAACCTCACAATAACCCTAGTGTAGGAATTAGATTTGCACAACATAGGCTAAGTATGAGAAGGTGACCCACAATCCCCATATGTCAGTGGCTTAAAATAACAAAGGTTTGTTTCCAGTCACACCTGTGTCCATTTGAGTGCTGGCAGGAGCTCTTCTTTCATGTCGTCTTCACTCAAAGACATTGACTGAAGAAGTCCCCACAGTCTATAATGGAGCTGGATGCCAACGCTGGGCTAAGCGAAGAGAAAGCAGTGTACATCAGCCTTCACATATGCCCACTGTGAAGCCAAGTGCCTCACTTCCACCTGGCCAGGACAATTTACATAGCCACATAGACTTTAAAAGTGAAAGGAAATGACATTTTCTTATTACACAACCAGTAATATTGGTGAGCCTCACTAATATTTTTCTTCAATATTTTGGTAACTGTTACTGGAATTGTAAAATACTAAGAATATTGTCAATATCAAATGTTGGCAAAATCATGGAGCAATAAAAACTTCATTGTTTATCGCTGGTAAGGAATGAAAAATGCAATAGGTAGCTTGAAGAAGAACTTGACAGTTTCTTTTAAAAATGAGCATACTCTTATCATAGTGCGTGTGTGTGTGTGTGTGTGTGTTTACTTAGGAAGGATCACTGTATCCTATGCTGAACCAAACTCACTATGTCACTGAGGATGACCTTGGACTCCTGATCCTCCTGTCTCTGCCTCCTGAGTGCTAAGATTACAGATATGTGCTACCATGCTCAGTATATGCTGAGCTGGGGATAAAACCAGCTTTTTCCATGCTAGGCAGTTACTCTGCCAACTAACCTATATCCCAGCCCCCATATGTGTTTGGTCTTAATGCCCTCCTTCCCAGCTGAAAGCAACTCTGACCCTTAAGGAATATTTGGCAATGTGGGAATATGTTTTTGGTTGTTGCAATCTACCCAGAAGCTGCTTCTGGAATTTAATGGGTAGATCTAGTGTTGCCAGTGAACATTCTGTAGGTCAGACAACAGCTCCTCATAACAGAGGATTCCCCTATGCAAATCATCAAGGCTGAAGAATTCTGCACCAAAGAAATAAAGACTTGGGATGACACCCATATGTGAAATTTTGTGACAGCATCATCCATAATCACTGATAATTGGAAGCCACTACAATATCTTTTCTTTTTATTGTATACAATGGTACTTAGTACAATGGACTACTTAGCAACAAAAGGGATGAATTGCTTGCTGATAAGTGCAGCACCACAGATAAACCTTATAGGCTAATGTTGTGCTAAATGATAATAACCACTTTTGAAAGTTATTTGTTCTGTGATTCCATAGAAATGACATTCTGGAAAACACAAGAGAGCAACAGGGATGGAGAACTGACCAAGGGTTTCCAAATATGAAGTGTAGTAGATGGGACAGGGAGGTGACATCAAGGGGACTCTGAGGAAATGCTGGAGATGGTGGGATTGCTTCATAGTCTCATTTTGTTGTTGGCCATGTGAATGCGCATGTTTATTAAAATTCAGCCCCAAAGTAAATTTTGCTCTACGTCAATCATACTCTAAAACTAAAAGCATGTAAAATCCCCAAAGCTGAGATGCCAACTCACAGTGCAGTGTAAGGAGGATGACCCAGGTTCCTATGGTTGTATAGGCAGCACTTATTCTCAATCTGAGAAGCTGCCTCTCAGTGGTAAGAACACTGAGCTTCGAGTTAAGGTCAAAAGCATGTGTTAACTTGATTGATCGTGTTTCCCTCAAAATTGATGAGTAAGGATGCTCTTGGGACACAAAAGTTCTGCCTCTGTCCATGAACAGATGCAGACCTGGTCTCAACTGTCCTTGCTCTGACCATCCTCACTCAGCTGGATCCCACATAGGCAAGTGCAGGCAGAGACCCAGTTCAAGAAGTGCAGCCCTCCGGTGAAGCCAACAGCCAATGGAAGTCAGAGAAGCAGACAGTGACTTTGGAATTATACTTGCTTAAACCATAGCTACAGTTCTCTTTTGCAAACGTCTCTCTTGCAGTGCTTGACTCTATCTAACAAGAAAAGCTGCCTGGAGTACCACAAACAAAACCAGGAAGAGCTGTCAATGTTTTCACTTTATCATCTGAGACAGGGTTAATGTAAGGTGTCTGTTTTATCATCAAGTTGTCTAACACTCTCTCACATGACCTTCTTGGTATATAGGGTCAGAGGCTATTGTAATCTGGCCTTCTCCTGACATTCAATTCACAGAAACAACCACAATTGCTTAGGAAACAACTTGAAAAGAACTTGGTTGAAAAAGAGAAAGAGAAAGAACAGAGAAAGAACTGAATGCTTTGTACCTCTAAATAATTAATCCAAGGATGTATGCTTATCTTGAAGGAAAAAAAACTTTGACCAGGTAAGATGATATAGGTCCTGCTAAAAAGAGCTGTTAATGGACTTATGCCAAGTTCTTGGATCCTAAAGGAAACCTTTCTAATAAAAAAATCTATCTATTTCTAAAAAGGATATTATTAACTCCCCAAATTTAGTAGCTACCAATTACCACATAATTATAGACACCATGGCCATGGGTTAATAATATCATTTGGCCTCCACTGAGTATTTACATGTACAAAATTGACTTAGAAAACCAGGCTGAATTTTTTTTCAGGGGCAGAATATATGTTGCCTCATATTTTATGCAGAAAAATGTAAAACAATTCATGCTGATTATACAGTGATTTGGGTCTTTCTTTTTTCATAGAGAAAAGCTAGTAGATGAGTTAAGAAGAAAAGAAGACTCGTGTTTTTAAAAGGGGTGGGCTTTACAATCCAAGCATGGTCCAGGTAGTTTGGGTGCATTATACTGTGTGCCTCTATAATCGTTCCAAAAATCATGTTAACCTATTAAGGGCTAGGAATAGAACATAAAGTTATCACTGGCCATTTTAAGCTATGGTTTTTTGAGACTATAATTTAATGATAACATTTCCCCTTTGCTTCCCTACATTCAAATCCTTTAATATACCCCTCTCTATTCTTCTTCAAATTCATGGACACTTTTTTTCACTGTCATCAACTCTATAACAAAGAACTATACCCACCTGAGAGAAGCTGGGAATAGGGCAAGGACCTTCCCCATGGAATAACATACCAACTGGTTATCCATTGACAAACAGCCCTGAATATATATATATATATATATATATATATATATATATGAAGCAATTATATTTGGGAATATGTATATACATACATGTGTAAGTGTAGGTATATACATTTATGAATGCTTTGTTACATCATTAAAGAGTCTAGAAGAGGATTCTGGACTGAATCACCAAGGCTGACTTTCAGCACAAAAATTGTAAAAGCCATGGGGAGTGTCTCCTCCTGCCATAGTCAGAATGATGTAAAAGCTCACCATAGCCAACACAAGTGCTTCCCACTGCCCCTGGCAGACAGACATAAACATGTGAACTTGGCTGTAGAAAAGCTCACTGTCTCCACAATCCCCAACAAAAAGAGAGCTGTAAAAGGAAGAAAATGTCTGGCTTCTATCTTTTATTTCCATCCCAAGCCAGGTCTTGTTGTTTATGCAACTTAAGTCGCTTAGGAAAGCTAGCTGCAAGGGGTAGAAGTATCAACTTCATCTTCCTAGGCTGCGCAGTACTGAAAAGATTCGAGGATGAGAGTTGTTAGTGAACTCCAGCAACCTAGGGTACTCTACCCTATGTGGTGGTTCACATTGTCCTAATTAGTTACACAGAATCTCAGAGAAGGGTGACAACTTTAGGAAGGTGATACAATCTATAGAGAAGTACCAGCATTTGAACCTGCATTGTGTTCAAAGTCACCAGTTAATGGGTACTTTCCCTGATATATATATAAATGTGTGTGTGTGTGTGTGTGTGTGTGTGTGTGTGTGTGTGTGTGTGTGTGTGTGTGTGTCTTCTACATGACCTTATTTAATCTTCTCATAATTCTATCATGTAAGTACTATGATACTCATTTTGCTAGTTGATTTTTGTAGAAAAATGAACTGCACTGGCATAGTTAATAATAATTAGAATAACAGTCTTAGGTACTGTCTTACTTGGCGTTCTATTGTTGTGAAGAGACACCATAATCACAGAAAGCCTTACAGAAGAAATCACTTAAGTAGGGACTTGCTTACAATTTCAGAGGTTTAACACATTATCATGGCTGGAAGCATGGTGACACACAAGCAGGCATGGTGCTAAAGAATTAACTGAGAGTTCTACATCCAGATCTACAGACAGAAGGAAGAGAAAGACTCTGGGCTCGGAATGGACTTTTTGAAACCTCAAAGCCCACCCCAGTGACACGCTTCCTCCAACAAGGCCACACCACCTAACCCTTTCAAATAACATTACTCCCTGATGACCAAGCATTCAAATCTATGAGCCCATGGGGGCCAGTCTCATTCAAACCACCGAGGGTACTAAACCCTCCTGATTCTCTTTCCGCCACAGCATGCAGCACTCCTGATGGTAGATACTTGACCAGTCACATTGTGGATCTCTGTCACACTTCCTGAGATCCCTATACTCTATGCCTGTGGAGTGAGCTAATAATCCTCCTAGAGCAACTTGTGTGTCCTTGGGTACCTAGTATGAAATATTTGTGGATACTCGAGACCTAAAAGCCCCACACAATGCTGATAAAAATCTAACAACCAACTCTATGGAAACAAAGACCCTGTCTTGTAGCTTCTGCCAGTTTCCAGGCTATAGACCCTCTCATCATGACCATTTTATAGCTACCAATATTCTGCCAGCTGACTTACAGAATTTCTGAGAATTTATCAACTGGCTGTTGCAACCAGTATGACCCAGTTCCAGAGGAATACTTCATGGTCCTTGTTTGACTTAGAATAACATCATGGGGAGGTTTTAATTCTGTCCACATATTGAAATGTCTAAACACTAGAAATTTCTCAACAGAAGGAAGACAGTGGGAGGAGAAAATAGATCTCTGAGAGAAGGGAAAACATATTTGGCAAGATCTAACAGAATGAGTTTGGTAATGTCTCAGGGAATCAGTTTGAGGTGCTTTTTTTAAATTCTTTTAAACTCGGAGTTAACCATGACCATGAAGAAAGGGAAGATTATATTTTTAGGGGTTTGGGGCCATTTGCAGGTGAGCCCATGGGTGGATAAGTGACACACAGGAATGAAGTCTCCACGACTATGGCTCCCAGTAATTCTGTGGAGCTAACCCTACCCATTTTATCACGAAGAAGGAGCCTTTCCACTCTACCCAAATTTGCCTTGGTGTACAGAAAAGAGATGGATGGTGAAGGTAGCCACAGTGAGCACACAGCTGTATTCTCAGCACTAAGAAGGCTGAGGAAGAAGGTTTAAATTTCAAGTCCAGACCAAGGTCCATACCTAGATCCTGTCTCAAAATCGAAACAAACGATAGAGTATAAATACTGCCTTTCTCATCTCGTCTCTAAATCTGAGCTGTGCTGTTCCCTGACTTGAAGGATGCTTTACGTTCTTCAGTGCTATTAAAATCCCCCTTCTTTCATCTCATTTTCAAATTCTATCTTGGGTGGAACACTTCCAAAACCTCTACAGTAGGAATTAGTCATTCTTTTCTTAGATCATATTCTTTTTCAAGGTATGTATTCCATTTTATTGATATCATCATTAATTTCTGCCTGTGCATGATTCGTTGACTGTAGATGGTGACTCTTTGAGGGTTGAGGTGGTAGCTTGTTCAAGTCCATGACTATTCCACTGATTTGCAGCAATGTCTGTCACAGGATGTTCATAACTGGCACTGGAATTGTTAATAAGTATCTAGAGAAGCAACTGGCATTTTAGTACATATTATAAAACTAAGAAACAATTAAGCAATGGAGAAAGTTAGAAAGAAGCAAATGAAAGAAAGGACAGAGAGAGAAATGGGTGAAGAGAAGGAGAAAAGAAAAGGAAGGAATTTCCACCTCCTAACACACTGACTATATAAGCTGAAGTCTGAGGATATATTTTTCCCATGACCCGAGGCTAAAAATACAGTATGGAGGAAAACACAAAATCCCTTTAAAACACCTTAGAGTCACCTGCCAGAGTTGTGGCATAAGAATAATATGTTCCGTATTACCTGTTTATAATTCATCTTTTCTAAGGATATACATGTTCTCCACAAGAGGCATTCTCTAGAGAGGTGCCCTTGGCAAGGCCATTGATCAGAGACCAAAGCTTCATTTCAGTCTGTGTTGCCAATACTTCCTTGGTAGCAAGTCCTTCCATAATGCAAACTCCTTAATCACTTTGTGTTTCACAGAGCGTGTCAATAAGTGCTCATATATAATATATGTGCGCTTACAGCATATATAATATATATGGATGTATGTGGTGTTTGGTATGCCATGCTTGAAAGAACAGCTGATTTATTTTGTAGCTTTTATGGACTGTTTTATTATTCGCAACAACATCACATCCATCCTCTTTGCATGCATATTTTATAGTACCTTGATGGACTTATTTGATTCGACCCAGTGTTTTGATGACAGCATGGCCATAGGAGGTGCACATTAGCCCACACAAATCATTTTGCTCAAGTCACTTTAGAGTGTGATCTTGCCCTCAGGTAATTTGTGAACTGCCAGCTCTTTCATGATGGGCAAAATAGCAAAGCATGCCCTATAAAGCCATGAACCAAGAAAAGCTATTGGCAATTCGTGGATCAACAGGGCAGCCTCCAAGGAGGGGCTGCTAACTATGTAAGTATAGTCAGTTATTATCAATTATATATCCTTGACTCTGCACCATTGGCTTCTTTTTCTGGCTTTTAACATCCTTATATGGAGAGGATAAAACAGAGTGTTGAGACTGTATTTCAAATTCCTGACTCCTAAAACAATGTGCAACATTAGATTGGGCTTAAGACTGATTAAATAATAATCTATGGGGCTGGGAAGATGCCTTAATAAGAACACTTGCTGTAGAAACATGGGGTCTGAGTTTGGATCCTCATCATCTGCATAAGAATCCAGGTGTTGCTTCACACATCTGTAACCTCAGTGCTGGTGGGGGGGTGGAAGGATTATTGGGGTCTACTGACTACTAGCTAAACCAAAATGAGTGAGTTCCAGGTATATCAAAAAAAAAAAAAGTATCTCAATGGAATAAGGCAAAGAGCAATAGAAGAAACACAATGTTCCTCTGGCCTCCCACATGTACACACACACACACACACACACACACACACACGCACACGCACACGCACACGCACACGCACACGCACACGCACACGCATGCATACATGCACACACACACAAATTGGCAAGTCAAAATCTGTAGTTTGAATTTAATAACTCCTGCCTTCTAGAAGTGAGGTGCTTACTAAACCTACTAATGAACTCTGTCTTTAAGTCCTCCCTAAACCAGGGCATATCATAATCACCAGAGTGCTTATGAAAATATACTTGTTCAAACATGGGACCCAAGAAAGAGGAGCGCCAGTGAGCACTCAAAAATCACTTCTTCGAGCCTATGATCTTGCCAAGGAGGTTAACATGCTGACTTCTGATCAATACCTCTGTAGAGTGCTAAAATGCAGAGGGAGCACCATGGAATGAGCAGCTCCCTTTAGGGCAGTTAAAACCAGTCTTGCTCAAGATTTGACAGCCAGAGTCTTTTCCTATCCCTTCACTTGTTAGTCTTCCTTGTCCAATAAGCTGCTTTCTCCTCTTACCTCATTCTGTCAGATTGTCCTGTCCAGGATCCTGAAAAGCTGCCTATTAAATGACAAACATCTGAAATAAAGAGAATCTAAAAAGGATGGTCCCATCTAAATTTCCTGGTGAATTTTGCATTGGTTCTGGCATCCTTTACAGTAACCAGGCCTGAGCGACTCACAAGTAAATTGACACATACAGAAAATGAGAGCTAAGAAGCCTAGTAACTCAATTTGTTAGGACACAAAACAAGTTCATAACAGGATCAAAGCCAGATCCCAGACTTGATTTTTAAGTAGCCATGAATGCCATTCTTATATGTGGATACTTTACTGTGGTTTTCATTACACACAGTAAATATTAAATGGAAAATTCCAGGAATAAATAATTTATCAGTTTTCATTTGTGTGTTGCTCCATGCAGCATTATAAAGATAACATTATTTAGTGCTTCCCAAGCCCAGGATATAAATCATCCCTTTGTCTACTCTATGCCCCTGGAATACATTACTTGTTAGTAGATACCTTAGTCATCAGACTGACTACATTGCCACTTATGTTCATATAATCCTCCCCACAATTCCTTGGCTAGAAGGTGTGTTATTACTATTAAAGCCAATCAATATTAACAATATTGACTTATCTTTATTCCCTTTTTACAATTTGCCCTTTTCAGTTAAAAGAGGAAGTTTTCGGCTTCTCTTTGACACACCCAAATTGCCAGCATCACTACTCTTGAAATGTTGAAGAAAGAAATCCATGCTTGTTTTGTTGCCACACCTCCAACTAAAGTTAGAAACTAGAGTCACAGTTGTGACAAGTACTTCATTAGAACAGAAACAACATTAAATGTGTGTGTTGAGAGGAACATAGTATATATGAGGTTTAGTACTATCCATGGATCCAGTCAAGCCAAGGGGTAATTTTACATATTCCCCAAACTTAAAGATGGCCATTGTATTCTTCTCACACTTGTGAGTTCTCACTGAACTCCTTTTGCCTTAGTGATCCTTTGTGTGCACTGAAAGTGTTTTCTAATGTGCTTGCCATCAAAGAAGCACACATGCTAACTCAATGTTCAACACTAAATTTCTCATAATTATTTTTAACAGCAATGAATCTCTCAACCCTAAGATTGTTTTCATTTGTGTCTACTCTTAAAAGAAAACAATGGTCCATCTTAAAATTGGATTCCCTTTGGGTTTCCTCCTCTTTGTATCTTGCATTTTATAGGTATTTTATGTCATCAAAATCACCTGTTGTTACTATACTTCAATATCTTTAGGCATACATATATATTTCTAAATGTGTCTTCATATAATGTGACTAACATAATTTAGATCAAACAGTGTTTGTTTTCATGTATATATATATATATGTGTGTGTGTGTGTGTGTGTGTGTGTGTGTGTGTGTGTGTGTGTAAGAGAGAAAGAGACATTTTAAGAATCCTTTTGTTAAAAGCTTTGAACTTCATGGTAAATTTGTAATTTATTTGAGAATGAAAATGAATACTCAACGCCAGTCCTCTCAAACAAAAATTGAGAAGGGTGGGATGCTGTGTGTATACTGAGCAAGCCCGGCAGAGTAACTCATGGGTGTTCTTTGTTAGGGAATATCTTAAGTATAAGCTAGACTTGTCAAACTACCAAGTGGTCAGTCTGAGCAGCACTGGACCAGAAGAAAACCACAAGGAACTAACATTTTTAGTTGGAGGATCAGCTAAAGACGTATCACAGCTCTTTGAAGTTTATTTAAATGAAAGCCAGAAGAGTGGGAGAGGTACCTACAGCAATCAGACAAACACTGGACACCATTGTAGTCTAGGATAAGGTTGGTTTAGAGCTAAATCTAGTCATTTTAGATACCCAATGCCTTCTCCTAGGGACATTACACACTTACATGGGGCAGAGCACAGCAGACTGAGGGCAGCATGCTCCTTCTGACAGTAGGTCAGTTTCTCCTGGAAGCAACCCCACAATCACGAAGCATTTATAACCCATGGCAGAAGAAATAATTTGAGCATTATTAGGGAGTCAAAGAGACTCTAGAGCTTTGAGAAAAAACCTTTAAATTCCCATTTCATTAAAAATTCTTCTCTGCAGCTGGTAGCAGAGATTACCATGGTTCACCATCTGTGCGGATTAATGTTTACTTAAAAAAGGGGGAGGGGGAGTAACATAAGATGAATGGCTTCCAGATAAACAGAAAGCCAAAGCAAGCAGAATATATTTATATGTTTTCATATCTCTCCATCCCTCCCTCCCCCATCTCTCATATGTGTTATACCTGTTTTATTTAAATCCTGTGATAGAATTGTTTAAGGACACTGAGGCTTACTTATTTTTAAAGACTGAATAATGTAGAAACAGTCAGTCATCATCATGCTGTTTGGATGTACATTTTATGAGACATTCATTTCGAGACATCTTCAGAATGTGTTAAAAATAATTACATGAGTTTGATAATTCTCAATTACATTTCCCTTTAGAAAGATCCTTTTTGTGTTGTTTGCAACTTGGGCTCACAAGCCAGGATCCCAGGTCCTGTCCTAGGAGCAAGGGTTATGAATTGGCTCTAGACCTGAATCTGATCTATTCTGGGAGTGCAGTTCATCCACTGATGAAATCACTGATGGCCTCCCCTTAACGAGTGTCATTGGTGAGGTTATATGACAATAGTGTTTCCTTGTATTTGTGTGTCTTTGCAGATGTGCACATACATTTGGCATGTGGAGGCCAGTAGTCAACCTTGAATGCCTTCAAGAGCCATAAACCTTGTTTTTTGAAACAAGGTCTCTTAGTGGGATCCAGGGCTTAGGCTAGGAAAGCTAGCCAGAGCCTCAGAAACCCACCTGTCCCAGCATCCCAAGCACTGGACCACCACGTACATTCTTTTCTGCTTTTATGTGGGTTTTGGGAATTGAACTGACATCTTCATACTTGCATGACAAGCACTTTGTTATCTAAACCATTTCCCCTGAATTTTTTCTTTTTTTCTCACTTACTCTGTAACAAGCATAGTTTTTGCCTTCTGTATCAGCAGACACACTCCCATCACCTGTCAGCTTTTAATATATTCATTAATATTTTCTTGAACATCTACTACATCCTAGTCACAGATCAAGGCACTAGAGATGCTATCAATCAAACTACACAAAAGGTCCTTGCTTACATTCTAGTGGGAAGACATAAAAAATCAAATATAGGGCTTATATATTCTCTCAGATATCAGCGAAGGCATAGGGAAAATGAGTCAGTGAATTACAATGAGGACCATCAGGCTGCAGTGGAATGGCTGCAAAGTTTACTCTCACAGTAACACCTCGGAAACAGACATAAAGATCCTGGTGGTAGCGGGTTAAAAGTCATTCTACTTCTCATCTCCACCATCTCCTAGATGCTATGTCCAAAGGAGGAAACTATGCCTTCTTAGTGCTATGCCCTCTAGTCCCACCCAGTACAGCATCTGACACAAGAACCAGGCATTCAGTGATTGTCTGGTGAACCAAACTTCACTCTCCAAACCTCTCTGGAGAGCCAGTATGCCCTTTGACACTTGCAATATCAGCTTGAGCTAACAGTTCCACCTCCATGCTTCACTTTGACAGGCAGTAAGTTTTCAGCCTGCGGGTTGCTTATTGATTTGACTAATAATAAGTAATGGAGTGGCAACTGAAGTGACATTAATATCATGTGGAGAGGAACGAGCACCAGGATTGGAATGCTCTCATGCATCGAGGCACCTCTGACACTCAGGGAGGAATTGGATTTTCTTGCACAATGTTTTCTGTTTCACTTCCTCCGTATTCAGAGCTGCAAAATCCCAACTGAAAATGCGTGAAAGCAAAGGCATGGCTTTATGTAGGAATTCATAGTCTCTTTTACAATAGTAAGGAATGGTGATGATGGAAGGAGCTCAAAGGAAGTTTAAAAGCAGGGGCGGGGTAGGGGGAATTTGAGTGCTTCTGTTTTGTGGATAAATTTAATTTGGAAAGGGAGGGAGAAAAGGAGAGCAAGGGAGAGAGGGAGAAATACAGTTGACCAACTGTTTTTTCCCTGAGGAATGACTTTTTCTTCACTTTTTCTTGCCTTTGATCATTTGCTGTCTTATGAACTGAGCAAATATTTACTGACAGCATACCAAGTTTTCAGTGCTTTATAAGCCAAACAAGGTGCATAATCTCTGTCCCCACATAAGAAAGAATTTGGCTAGCCACTGGCTCTAGCTCATACTTGTTAGACATTAAGTGTTACTTTTCTAAGTGATAGGAATAAAATTGTCATTCATGATGAGTATTCCCCAATAACTTAACATCTTCCCACAAGGCCACACTTCTTCAACTATCCATCACCCCTGAATAATGCCACCCAATTGCGCAAAGCCTTTGTAATATGTCAAGATCCCGAACATGATAGTAACATACAGCTGATGGGTTTTTGATAATGAGGTAACTCTAGTTTGCCCCTAGATATACTAGCAAGATGACTCATCTTTGGGAGCTGACCATACAAGAAAGATCAATTGTATCATTAAAGGGTTGGGACTTTGAGCCATCTACTATCAATCCAGCATGAGGAAGAGGGATTGGAAATGGAGACTGATCATCTGGCCAATTATTTGAACAATCTGGAAGGCATAACACAACCCCAGTAAAAATTCTGGACACCAAAACTTTGGTAGCTTTTCCAGTTGCCAGTACTCTGTGCAAAGGGGTGCTCCATCTGTGGGAGTGATAGAAGCTTAAATTTGTGTTCTAAGCTCAAATACAGTTCTTTCTCCCATCATCCTAGTGAATTATCAAATCTGCATGTAAGCTAAATTTGCAGCCAGGTGATCAAAAAGAAAAAGAGGAGACTCCCCAAATGTGGGTGGCTTGTGTCAGAATGAGAGATGTCTTGATGGATAGAAAATAGTATCTTTTTCTGTGAAATTTGTCTTTAACTCTAGAGAGTTCCTCACTTATCTAAGTCTAGAAACAGACCTAAAAAGCCACGGTCTTTAGTGCAGTTGGAAAGCTGTTTGCACACAGATGTGTCATGAAGAGAAAAGCAGGTGCCATCTGCCTCACTGTGCCACCTGAATCTGCTGTTTGTATTGCTCACTATTCTGTTACAACAAAATTCTGGGAAGCAGAAATTGGTGGATAGAAAAATGTTTGTTCAAAGCTTGACTGAAGAAGATTCTACATTACAAATCTCTATCTCAGGGATTTCATGACATAGAGACCTTTTATGAGATGCAGAGAAATCTTGCATCTCATAAAATGGTCACGGGACAGTGAGGCAGAAAGACCATGCTTTGGGGGAGTCTTCTTGTCTGCAAGCTGTCTTCTTCCTTCTTCTCTCTTCCCTAGTGGGAGCTCACAATGGACTCTGATCTCCCACTGATTGATCAGAACCATAGGATAAACTTCTCTTTAGAAACAGGTTAAAGGTCAGAGGATGAGAAGACAAAGCAAGGGACCTGGGCAAGGTAAAACTCAAGATGAAGTTAAACAAGCGCAGCAAACGTGATGGGATAGAGGGAGCAACACACTGAACAATTTCATGATCATCCCTTGCCTCCTGCGCTGATGATATTAGTAACAGTGGTCCCTTAGGTGACTGTTATTTGCAATGTGCTCAAAGTTCATGGAGTCATATACCCTTCACTTCACTTCATAGAAGGAGCCAAGGCTTCTATTTTTTTCTTTTAAGTATCTGAGGCTTATAAAGCTTGTACACTTTGGACAACACCACCCAATTATAGGTTCCTGCATCTTTGGTTTATGCTTGTGAATGCTTGTGTTCCCTTCTTTGCCCAATTTGCATGCTGATACCCTCTTTCCCAAGTTCATTGTATTTGGAGATGGACCTTTCAGGAAATAATGTGCTAGATATGATCATAAGATTAGGACCTTTGACCAGATTAATGATCTTCTAAGGGAGCTAATTCTACTGTATTCTTTCCCTTGCCTCCTCCTCTTCTTTTTCTCTTCTCTCTCTTTCCTGGCATACAGACATGCACAAGCAAGAGCAGGAAAAGGGACCTTACCAGTTCCTAGTCATACAGATTTGGACTTCTGGTCTCTAAAGAAAGCAAATTGTTATTAACTACCCAGATTGCAGTGTTGTGGAGGTTCTGGGAGAGTAAGATGAACTCTTACTCAATTTTCTGTTGCTTACTGCACTGGGTACCAAAGCATTCTAAGAGTCGCAGTGCAAGAGCAGGCCTCCTGGACTTCTAAAGATTCAGGCTACTCAACAAAGAATAGCCTTACTAGCTAGCACTTATTGTAGGCAATTAATCACCTTTCTACATGAGTGACAGCTCCTTCATATAAGTCAGACCATCTGAAAATTCTTTCAAAGAACTGAAAATGTATCCCAGTGTGTTTTATTCTCATTGATCCTGGCTTCATCACTGAGAGAATTTAGGTAGAAATTATTGTTAATATCCAGGGGGTTGCCTATTGTATGAAGCTGACTATACAGGTGGTCTTGATAATTCTGTGTTGAAACCTTTTCAGCCCTGTGGAGCCCATCACTGTTCGTTTTTAAAAAGTCATGAATCTGGAATTCTCTTGGATGTAGCCTTTCACTCTGTACCTTTGAAGTGTCTAGTCATATACATAGAGATCTTTTATCCAACTCTTATTTTCTGTGTATGCATTCATTGTTCACATTAAACTTCTTTTATGTAAATCAAGTCACTTGATATGAGGGAAATAAAGCAAAGTCCAATTATTTGGCTAATTTTCAAAGGCTTATTCTACATTGATTGCAGCATTTTCCCCCATGAATTTTTTGATCATGCTCCTTCTTTTCATTGTTGAGAGTTGCCTCTGAAACAATAGTATATAAAGTTGGTGTACAGAAGTCTGACCCAAATCATCTCATTTAAGAAAAGAAAAACCACACATCTGTGATCATGATCTATTTCTCTGGGGTTTTTTTCCAGCTTATCAGGTTTAAAATATAATAGATGAAAGTGGGAGGGGGTTTCACAGGTATCTTTCCAGCCTTATACGTGTGTGTGTGTGTGTGTGTGTGTGTGTGTGTGTGTGTGTGTGTGTGTGTGTGTGTTTGTGTGTTTCTCTCTCACATACCTCCTTACCTTCTTATCTTCACCTTTATAATTTTAACCTATGAATTTAGAAACATGAACCAAAAGAAAAAGAAAAAATAGATAGTCTGAGTGTGGAAGGAAGTTCAAAAGTCATTCTTGTCCCTGCCATAAACCCCTCTCCTCTGAACCTAGCCCTCCCACCCCTAGTTGATCACTTTATTTGATAGAAAATTCACTTCTTATACAGTTAGTAAATCCTCTGGATATTTCTCACCTTTACAAGATTTATGTTGATACTGAGAATAAATTACTTGGCCTCCTGTCAGCCTTTGATCCCTAAGCCCTTGCAACCCCTCTCATTCCTCATCTCCTGCCTAGTTCCAAAGCTCAGCAGACTGAATTTGTCTCAGCCCCTCCTTCCATTCTTTCCTCTTTGGCTAGAATGAATGGTCTTTCTTTACCTTTTAATTTTTTAAAGATGAGGAAAAGAAAAACAGTTTCTGATTTCATTTTCCTAGAGTTTCAAATACATTGATTGGGATGTTTCTTTTGGTAACAACTCTGCAGGAAATGTCACAATTACTTTCTTGCTAGTAATATTATCTATACACAATTATCTTACACGATTTGACCAGTCATAATCTTATGAGTACTTTATTTGATTACTTACTGCTCTGTTGTAGCTCTGAAGGGAAAGTGGTCTACCCTGGCAATCTGAAATCAAGGAATATCACAAAGTCACACCACACAACAAATCTCACATAAGAGGTTTATTGGGAGGGGAAAAACCAAGAAGCTGGCTGCCTCAGCTACAGCAAGAAGCATCAGGGAACTGAGCAGAAGACAGGTTTTATATAGAAATTCTTGGGGGCAGGGCTTTCCAGGGTGGCCTGGGATTGGTGGGATTTTTGTGGCCTGATCTTGAGGCTAGCTTAGGGATTGGTGGAATTCTGTAGTCAGACTCTGGGACAAGCTCAGGGATTGGTAGGATTCTGTGGCCTGATCTTGGGGCAAGCTCAGGTCTTGGGGTTGGGGTCTAGTCAGGGTCAGGGTGTTTTTCATTTGGCACTGGTCTTGGAGTCAAGTCAGGGTCAGGGAGTTCTTTCCTTTGCCCTTTTACCCTACGCTGGGTATACGATTGAACAAACATGAGCATTGATTTTTTTAAGTTTTTAAATTTTTTTTAAATAAAAATCTATTTTGCATCATTTCTCCCTCTCCTTCCTTCTTCAAATGCCTGTGTCCCCCATTGCCCTCTCTTGAATCCATGGCCTCCTTTTCTGTGTGTGTGTGTGTGTGTGTGTGTGTGTGTGTGTGTGTGTGTGTGTGTATGAATGTGTGTATATGAAGTATATCATGAATATATATATATATATATATAATATATATATATATATATATATATATTCCCAAACACATAAATAAAACCTTCTCAGTCCATTTGTTACTTTTATGTATGTTTTCAGACCTAAGGACTAGGTTTAGGATAACCACTTTAGGGGCTCTTCCCTGGAGAATACTATTTCTCCCACTTTCATCATTCCTTAGTTGCAATTTTACAAAGCTTATATTGTCATATGTTAATACAAAATAACAAGTCTTATTATGACATCTGTATACATGTATTAAATTTGATCACATTCAACCCCTCTCCTGCCCTCTTCTCACTCTCAGAATATCCTTTCTCAACTAGTTCCCCTTCTATTTTCATGCCATGTGTGTGTATGTGTGTGAGAGAGGGGGGAGAGAGAGAGAGAGAAAGAGAGACAAAGAGAATATCAATGAATTTGGGGTTGCATACTGGAGCACAGCTGAGGAGAATGGGAAACTCCTGTGTATTTTGAGCTTTTGGGTCTCTGATTAAAGAGAAATGTTATTGGTTTTCAATGCAAGTCACATTAGGTATGAGAAGTGATCAGCCTGTCTGGGGACTGTCAGGAGGTAGTACCTGTACCAAGTGTTTTAATGGATCCATGAAGATGGGGATAATATTAAGGTATCACAGAGATGATGCTGGCAAATGAGAGATATCACTTCTAGTTCAGAAGGAACGAAAAGAAGACAGGATAACCAAATCCAAGAAACTTGACCAGGGTTGCCAAATGCCAGCATCTGAAAAGGGCATATTTTTTGGTCATGGCTGGCATCTCTGGCTGAGAAGACCCAAACCCCCAAGCAGCCCTTATTGTTGTATGTCTCTGGTCTCTGATGAATTGTGATGTGCTGTTTATGCCATGCTGGAAAAGCAACAAGCTGGATGAGCTAGACCCTGCCACTGCCAAAGTGAAAAGGCCAGGCCAATAGCATTGCCTGGAACACAGAGCAGTGCCTAGGGTATCAGTCTCCCCTTCAACTCCTGCCTCTCGGGTTCCCTCTAGAGTCTCCCAGTAACTGACTGGGGCAAGGATTCATCTGGCAAAGCAGAAATACCTGAGTCCTGGTCTCAGAATAAAAAAGCATAAAATAAACTAGATTTAAAGGTGAAAAACAGCAGCCCCATAAGTAGCATCGGTGATAGTTAATATTTAAAAGGATGTTGTTTCTTCACTGGCTCAGTAGGAGACCTGCACAATATGCCCCATCAGTAGGAAAGTAGGAAGACGTAAATCAAGTGCTTAATGCAGTGCCTTAGTCCCAGGCTCAAGCTCTTTTTGTTTCTAAATCTCATTTTATCAAAATGGCTGCTGTCAGGGCATCTATTCTGAATATACCCAAAGGCATTTTAACAGGGAGGGAAATCAATAGCTGCTGTGATGTATTTATATATCATTGAACTATATATGCATATCTCACTGGCATACGTACATTCATCATTAAGTACCCTGTTTTGTTGCATGGATGAAAGTCTAGGAGGAAGGAAAAGCATGCTTGCTGTTCCCAATCCAGGGTCATTGAGAATTAAGACAGTTCAACTGGGGAGAGCATGCATCCTCCAAGCGTTCTCTAGAAGTGAGTTTGGTCATCAGGCAATCATCTTCCGACAGTTCTTTCCTTTATGCAGAACTACAGCATGAAATGGCAAGCACACCTCCTCCATCCTCAGCACACAGCCTCTTATTACCCCTATTGTAGTGAGAATCCCAGCCACTCTTCTCTCTGTATGTTTCCGAGAAAGAAAGCAAGAGAAGCTTGTACTTGGAGCCTTAGGGCTGACTGGTGAAGCAAAGAGAGCTGCAGATCTGACTGTGTCCCAGCCTCTCTCTGATTGGACGTTTCTAAACAGGAAGGGCTTGTTTCATGGGGTCAATGCTGGGTCCTGTAAAAGCATCTACCATTTAAAAATTAATGCTCGATGAGTGCTAAGTCCAGAGTGTCCCAAGAGAGCTGAGAAAGGCTTTCCAAGAATGTGATTGAAAAGAATGTAAGGGTGAAATAGAATCCATCCATAAAGAAAGAAGAAATGTGTAAAGAAGTTAAACTCTGATAAGTTAGGAACAAGTCACCCTTGTTTTGTACCAGCACACTTCCTTCCCTGCCTAGCTTGGTTCTGTATGAACAGGTCATCATTTCTCACTGTGGCATATTCATTCAGACTCCTGAGCTCTAGTCTTTGATTATGAAACACATTAAATTTTACATGTATCATCACATCTCTAGCTCAGCAACCCTCAGAATCCGTAAAACAAGTAAGTCATCAGATACTGATGGCTCCACCTCGCCAAATCACTGAGTGACATTTAAGAAGCTCTTTAGATTGTATGAGGTCCCTTTGTGTTATGGTTAAGAGCTCACAGAAGCTCTGCCCAAAACTAATAATGGTATTTCCTTGTACAAATGAAGGAACTGGATGGAACTCAGAGGACTCATGTGGTGAGTCAAAGAACACACTAACAGTGGATACTGTTTATTTTGCCATTGTTATTTGTTGGAGGTGGTAGGTTCTTTGAGATAGGTCTCGTACTATAGCCCACTCTGTCCTTGAAGTCTCTGATATAGCCCAGGCTAGCCTTGAACTCTAGTAGGCTTGCCTACCTCAGCCTTCCAAATACTGAATTTGCAGGCATGTACAGCCACACTGGGTGCAATCAGAGCCTCTCAACACCAGCTTTCAGGTGAGGACTTGCACTTAGACTCTAATATGTAAAGCCTTTCTGTGTCTTGCTGCATGGTGTGGGTTTCCTAAATTTATTTCCAGCCCCAGCCAAGACTAGCCTAGGGAAAGGCACACCTTATTACAGAATGGAGCTCTGTACCTGCACACATAGGAATTCAGAGGCAGAAATGGGATTCAAGCCTCATCCCTTAGACTCCAGCATCCATTCTCTCAGTTACCATCACATGGTCTAAATTCGAAATCTGCCGGCAGCTTCTTTTCACTAGCCACTGGAATGATTTCAAGATGATGTTTTTCTCAGTGGGTTTGCACAAATGTGCAAGTCATAACAATTTACAGCATTCCAGCAGAGGCAGGGACCAAGGCACATTGGAGCCAAGTGTTTTAATAACTTCTTCTGCTAGCAGTTATAAAAATGTAATTGTTGCTGCAGGTTCAAAGAATTAAAATATGGCAAAGGTAGAAGGCACTCTAAAAGCCAGTTCTCAGGGCTCAGGCTTTGCCCTTGTAAACAACTTTTATATACCCTGTTGGAGAATGCATAATGAAATGACTAACATTTGCAGCCAGAACTGGGCCATTATCCGGCAGCTGAGTGTTTCGTAGCTTGAAATCTGTTCAGAAAAACTGAGAACTGGTGGAGGGGATAGGCCATGGGTACTTTTTGTCTCTGCACGGTCATATTTTCCTGATTCTACTCATGGGATTGGCCTATAGGAAACCAGAGTCAGAGCACCAGGTGAACTGTCCCCATGACTCCTCCATGTGGAACGAAAACCTTCTCCGCTCATTTTACTTCTGTTGTTACCCATGTCCCTTTACTGTTGCTCCTCAAAGTGGAACATACAGTGTTCCTTATTTTTAATCTTCCTCAATGAGAACTGTAGGGGGAACATTCCAGGTACCCATCCAGAACCCAGGATGGTAGGAGGTTGTATCCTAATGAAGGTTCTCAGAGAAATGCTCATGATCTCTTCCTCCTCTGCTGCCCAGTTCCTATATGAATAGTTCCAGTGGCCGATGCAAGAGACCCAGCTCTTCTTCCCTTGAATTTCAGAGGGCAAGTCTCTCCCAAAGAAAGGTAGCATGATTGAGGCTAAAGGAGAGCATGGCATTTGCCCTCCAGTATCAACCCTGGCTGTACTAAAATTGAGTATTTCCTAGGGGGAGACACGATCGCAGAATCAGAGAGATGACTCTGGTGCCACCTTTCCTGCAGACAGTAAAGGAAAGCATAAAATTATGAAAACAGAACCTTGATGTGCCCAACTCAAAATGGGGATACTTCTCCCCTTCCAAGAGAGATGTTATGGAGTGAATGACAGCAAGGTTGAAGAAATATTGACAGTGGTAACCAATATAGGCATGGACTATGGATGTAAAGCAATGACTTCAGTTAAGGAGGGATATAATAATTCTTTAAAGTTTTCATTTGCCCAAATGTGACTCCCCACCACAAATACAATGCTCTACGCTGAACAGACAGTAAAATCAGTCTCTCTGCCTCTGTCTACGATAATGCACATGTGCAAACCATGGCCCAGCCCTCACTCACTCTGAATTATTGTCCTGAACTGTGGACTTTGCCTATGCCAACCCAGACACTTAAAATGCCAATTTCTTTCTCAAGATGTTGGGCTATTTTATCTGCCTGTTCAATTTCATCTCACCTTCCCCATTTTCTAGGGTCTTTTACAAGCCCCAATTTCAAGTTCCCTTGACCTAGTCATCCATTGTACCTGTACTTACTCTCAACCCCCAGGCAGCCAATAGAAAGGGGTCTTGCAATTTTCCCTCCACCCTGTAAGAGTGGGTGGAGCCAGTGGGGTAGGGATTGTGATGCAGTTGACTGCTTCCCTCCCACTTGTAGCCAAGTCAGCAGGTTTTGCTGGGAGCTGGTTTAATATTCACATTGCCCTATCACTGTTCTCAGTTTCTTAGTTGTTGATTTGTGATTCATGTGTCATGGTGTTCTTTTCGTGCTCCTTGGCGGCTGCTTACTTTATAGCTATCTGTCCTTTTACACTAAGTGCTTACAGACTCCTTGTGGTCTCAGGTAAAGTGTTCAGAGATCTGGGGATCTGTCATCTCCATTTTACTGAAATGTCTCCCTTACCTGTTTTCATATGGATGACCCCTTAAACAGCCAGAGTTATCATCAGAAAACAAGCTAGGGTTTCCGATTGCAAAGCTTCTCCTGGTGCCTGTGCTAGTGTGAAGGATTAAATGTAAACCATTAAAGGTGACATGTGCTAAAAAAAAAAAAAAAAAAAAAAAAAAAAAAAAAAAAAAAAAAGCATGTTTTAAAATTATGTTGCTCCATCTGCAGGTAGAAAGCTCTGGTAGGGAATAGCCAGGACTGTTCAAGTGAGGGGCCGGGAATGGCGGGGAAAGTGAATGGTACAGCCTTCTAGTGTCATGTCTAGCCTAACCTTCACACATGTGCCCAGGGTGCGGAAACCTACTTATTCTGAGCTGGAGGCGCCTTACTCATCCCTCCTCCATCCTTTCACTAGTGGATGGGGAAATCGGGTCCACAGGTAAATGCAGCAGCCCCATGTCATTGAGGTACTTAAGAAGGAAAGAGACACCAACAGTATTCAGGCTCAGTTTGTCCTGCTCTTTCCTATACTCAGTGCCTCCTCTCATTTACAGTTTACCCATAGAGTCCATGTTTTGTTATTGTAAGGGTCTGTTTAGTCGTTTTGTTGTCAAGATGGCAACAGATTTCAACATTATTAGACTCTGTAGCTCTATAAACGAGAAAGCAGACAGCCATCACTCAATTGCCATTGCAAACATTACCTGCCAGCAGAAGGCTGGCCCAGATCAAGTCCACTGTGTGCATAGTTCTTTGGACCCATGTGGTCCAGACACCAGTTCTGTTCTTGTTTATTTCCTTTCTCTCCTTTGAAAGGCTGGTAAGAGTAGTAGAAGGGGATCCCAGATGAGTTTAGATTTTTTTGTATGTAGAGAGACCACACTATATATTGGATTTAACATCATTGACACAGAAATACCTTATAGTCTATGGTATTCTGTAGTTGAATTTCAACATTAAAAAAAAATATATGTATAATCAAGCCATTGTGGATTTTTAATTGTTTTGGTAATTTAAATCGTAGAAGGTGATTTCTACTAGAACAGTAAACGGCACCTTCCATTGAAATCCTGCTATGAGTCAGACTCTGTGGGGTTGGCTGGTTGAGCTAATTATTCTCTCCCCACTTCATAATTCAAGTTGGCCGAGTCCCCCATTCTATAGATGAGGAGATGAAGGTATAACAATGCTGCTAAAGTCATAAAAACAGAAGATTCTGGAATATTCTTAGCCAGGGTAATTTTAACCCCAAGATGATGTTGTCTCCACTTCTGCTCTTGCCAAAATTTGCTCTCGCTCTCCCCTCTATCCAAGTGGGCAGTAAGACAGGTGCCACATGAATGCAGACCAGAATGATGCCCAGCCAGTTGCTGGACTTCTCTCTGCTTCCAATTCCTCCTCTAACAATATCATAAGGCAGTTGTGATGGTAAGACAAGCTACATAGAGTTCTTGGAACCCTGACCCAGTGTTCACCAAGTTTGAGAGCAATGAGTAACCATGTTGATCTCTAGTTTGCTGAGTTCCCTCCACTCTCTATCCCCTTAATCCCCTTGAATAGACTTGAGGTCCATCTATCAAACCATGTGCCCAAAAGTATGTGCAGCACCTAGATCATAGCCTCCTTATAAAGGAGTAGGAAAAGGACCACAATCTCAGTGGCCCCCAACCCTCATAGGCTTACAAAGTGGGTTGGAGCAGAGCTTGCCTTCATTGGAGGTTAAAGGTGTTGGGAAACGACTCCTTGTCTATCTCTACTTGTCTAGACTTGCAATACAAAACAGAAGCTGCTCACAGAACTAGCCCCTGAAAATAGGCAAGCACTACTAATAAATCCAAGAGATTTTTTCACATGATACCCACGCAGAATGCATTTTACTCTTCCCTTAAAGAACTGCCCCAGTCACAACTGTGCTATGATGTCCCAATGCCTGGGGTAATTCTGTATTGCCCCAGTAACCAAAGACCTCCAGGGAAATTTGCAATGCCTAAAAGAGTGGAGAGGCTGCCTCCCCGTGTTAAGTAAATTCATTTGCTTGTGCCTCAGATTCTCATTCTAGACCACCAGCAGGCCAGAGTTACCTCCTTAGGAGAAAGCTATTATACTGGTCAACTGGGCAAGCATTCATTCAGAATCTAATGAAAGAAAGAACCTCTCACCTTAGTCAAGAGCAGGAGTCTAGATGGTGGATATCTTAAGCCTATGCAAGCAGTACAGGGACTGAATCAGAAAACAGGTTTGTACATCAAGTCACCCAGAGCAGGGAAGCATGGATACAAAGAATTAATTGGTGTGGAGAACCTCTTCTCTTGGACTTGGGGAGTGGTATTCCAGAAAGGATAGTCCACATCTACTTAAAGCCATCTCAGGCAGCCAAAGATACCATACATAGAGTGGGACTACTGGCTAGTCCAGGGACAGCAGCCAAGCTCTAGATCATGCCCCATTGACCAGTCCTTTCCATCTGTAAGCAAAGAGACCTGCAGTGTTGAGACTTCAAGCATGAAGAGATAAACACAGTTTTCATTGTTTTGCTCTCTATCTAGCAATTTCTGAGTTTTCTTTGATAGTTTTATTCTCCTAAGAATTCAGGGAATAGGTAATATCTACTTGTGTAAGTAGCATGATGCAGAAATATCAAATTTGAAAAATACTAACAAAGAGATGAACTTGACTGAGCACCTTTGTACACTGTGTTAAGGAAAGCAGCCTCCTTGACTCACTGAACCTTTACAGCCACTCTTAGGAGAGTAGACTTTTCTCATTTTGCATGTGGTGACTCCCAGGAACTGAGATTTGGGGATAAATAGATTTTCCATTGCAGTATCACTCTTGGGAGGCAGATCTAGAATTTAAATTTAGACCCTTATGACACCAGAACCCTACTACTTACTACACACAGAATTTGAGTCAGAACTGGACTTAAATCCTAGCTCTGTGACTTGGAATAAAATACTTAACTTTTCTGAATCTGTAATCTGGAACTTCATTGTCCTTACCCTGAAATTTTAATTACGTTTTTAGAGTTGATCCCATCCACTCACTATGATAGTGTGAAGATCGCTGGCAATCTCCACATCCTCTTTACTAAATCACTGAAGCTGGATCTGACTGAACAGAGCTGGACTGTGGTCATAGATAGTGATCTACCCATGTACATTTAGCATCACAACTATGGGAAAATAAGGACTATAAGTGACAACACCAACTGTGAGATCTGGACTTAACTCAGGCTCTGCATGGCTTAAGAGCTGAATTCTACTGGGTCCTGGGTAGATGGCCTCACTTTTGTGTTTCTTTTATTAATTGCATGGCCCAAAAATAGTGTAGCAGATTTTTTAAATCTTTTCAAATAGAAGTGTTTGTTGTGTGTGGATTTCTGGCTGACAGCCAGATAGGAAGATTTTCTTTAATTTCTCTCAAAATAAGAGGATTTGAGATGAGAGTATGAGTAGGAGCAGCAAAGTTTAATGAAATCTGAACCTTGAATTAAAAGAACTTCAGAGGTATTTGATTCAAATTTCCCTGCGTTTGAAGCAGAATAGAGAGTTCATGAGTAGAGATGGCCAAAGAGACTCAAGACTTTCTTTTTTCTACAGCTGGTTCTTAATAGTCCAAAAAAGGTTTAAGGTTGACCCAGTATTTGCCCAATACTGACCAAAAGGTAATGCATGGTGGATGAGTGGACATAATTCTAGACATATAGACGTTTCCAGTATAAGCTGGAAAGTTCACTCAGTGAGTAAAACACTTACCATACAAGCATTAGTACAGGAGTTTGGGTTCCAAGAATCCATCCAAAAGCCAAGCAAGCATTGGAGCTGCATGTAATCCTAGTACTAAATGAGGCAGACACAGGGGATCTACAGGGCAAGCCAAGTTGGTTCA
This sequence comes from Cricetulus griseus, assembly GCF_003668045.3. Taxonomy (NCBI): domain Eukaryota; kingdom Metazoa; phylum Chordata; class Mammalia; order Rodentia; family Cricetidae; genus Cricetulus; species Cricetulus griseus. The sequence goes on from NC_048600.1 coordinate 106,321,982, forward strand.
CTGAGAGATGCTGCTTCAATAAGTAAAGTGAAAAATGATCAAAGACACCCAATATCAACTGTGGTCCTCCTCACATACGTATGCATACATATGAATACACATGCAGGTATACTCACACACATCCGTAGATAGATAAATAGAAAGATAATAGATAATAGAGACAGATGATGATGATGATAGATAGATGATGATGAAGATAGATGATAGATATATAGATAAATGATAAAGAAGAAGATACATACATACATACATACATACATACATACACACATACATACATACATACGTAATGGATAGAGAGAAAGAGATACAAATACAGATACATATTCCAGTCTAATCTGGAAAACTGACTCTAAAGTAATTTGCTTTAGTACAAAAATTTTCTTAAAAGGTAGAATAAGGAGGAAGAGGACCAGCAAGTGTGGAGTGAGGAGAGAGGAGAGGCAGGAAAAGGAAATAGGCAGGGAAAGGGAAGAGGCAAGGAACCAAGGGAATGATAAGAGCAAAGTATAATGACATTACTTTGTATACTATCTTAAAACTTAAACACCAAGTGATAAAATGATATCATAAACTATTTTCAGTAGTTTTACTGTATAATTATTCATGCACATTAGTTATACATACTAATGAATTTTACTGTGACATTTCCATACTTGCATATCCACCCTCCTAACCACTCTCCATTACTCTCTCCTCTTTCACACATTCCCCCAGTTCCCTTCCCTAGAAGTCCTTCTGCTACTTTCAGCTCATCTTTTTCCTTCTAATTTCTACATATAAGAGAAATCATGTGATGACTGTCTTTTGGTGATGGCTTTACTTTGGTTAACATAACAGCATTTAGTTTTATCCATTTTCTAGCAGACGACATGATACCATTCTTTATAGCTAATGGGCTGACCTCATTGTTTTCTATAGCGAATAGTGCTATCCCAAATATTTGTGATCCTATGTATCTCAAATTCATACATGTCAGATAGACTTTTGTCATGATCCACTGATCTTCATGTCCATTTCTTTGGCAATACCATTCTGGCTTGGCTTTCATGGCTCTGTGATAAATTTTGAATTTGGGTATTTGATAACCCCAGCATTGTTCTTTATGCTCAGAGTGACTTTGGATTTCAGGGTCATTTGTTCTTCACTGACATGTGAGAGAAAAACAAAGGAACTCAAGTAACAAAGCAAAATTTGCTTCTTGCCTGGGGAATTTCTTATGTGTCCTCCATAATCCTTCCTCCCAGAAATGATGGCACTCACTCTTCAACCAGGAACCACCCTCTTCCCCACACATGAGCTGTTTCATTCCATGATTGCAAAACACCCTATGGGGAGAGCATCTGATGAGAAATGTTCAGAGGAACCTGGGTTCACCATCTCCACCCACCAGCCAAGCTGGTATTTCTTAAGTATTCTCTATGGCCAGCTCTGTTTTAAGGGGTGAGGATACAGTGGTGCATGAAGCCCTTGCTTTCACGAGGCTCCTTATGGGTGATAGAGGCTCCTTAGCCTCTATCTCTCTTCCATGAGGTAGGGAAATTAGCATCTGCTCAGAAGAATTGCAGAGAGCTTGTTAAGGTGTGCAAGAAAACTTGGTATCTTCCTCATTTGCCAGCTACCAATGAAAATGAATGCAACCCGGCCTCTCTTTGATGCTTGTGTCCTTAAGTATAAACTCTATTTGTTGATGCTGTATAAATTTAATGGATGTTTCCAAGTCCATTTAACCTGCGTGGATTCAAGCAGTGAGCTAGTTCTCCATGTTCCTCTATTTTATATACATTATGACTCTGTATATGGAACCATAAAGCCCAGGACAGATTTATTCATATGCTGCACTATATATTTTCATAGAAATGTTTCACTAGGCACCTGTAATGTGCTGATATATGTGAACAGTTTTCTAAAGTGTATTTCACATAGATCTCTCTTAAATTGCATGTGAAATGACATTTCATGGCTTAACTTTTGTTTTCATGACATAGTCCCAATTTGCATCCCTGTTGTAGCCTTTGGGTCCCCATTGTGTGTGGTATATGTGCTCCTCTTGTCCTTGATGCATTTCTTCAGGAAGCTATCATTAAAGACCCCAGTTTGGTCTCTTTCTTGGAGAAGCCCATCCATCTCTGTGTGTGTTACAAAATGGACCTGAATTATTCAAAACCCACAACTGAGTTGGTTAAGGGATATTGATGCAAAGAATTGGAGTAGTCCTGTTCTTTGTGTGGTCAGAGCCCTTGTCATGAAAACAGCTGTGAAATATCACAGCCCTTTTCCTATGTGGCTTCCTTCACCTGTAGTTGACTTCCTGACTTGAAATTCCATCAAAGCAAGATGGAAAAGAAAGACATGCACATCTGCCAAATGCCTGGTATAAGCCAGACTTGTGAAGCACTTTGAAGATTTGCAATCATGCTTAAGATCTATACATCCGGGGAGTTTGACTTTATTAAAAGAAACAGTTGCAGGAAGATTAAAGACCTTGGCCAAGGTCACAGAGCTGATGAGTGGTGGGACCACTGAGAAGCTATAACCAGAGTTTGCAAAAGGATCAAGTAAGCCAAGAGCAACACTGCCATCTCCTTGCTTATAGCATTTCATTCATTTGAACAATCACCAAATAAATATTTATCTGTTGAATATATCCTATGTGTTGAGGAGTACACTGGGTGATGCATTTGAGCTAAACTAATTTTTGAGTAACAAAAGGTTTTAATGTTACTTCCTTCTATACCTAAGACTATCACATGAGGTTACTATAAATGAATGCTTTGAAAAGAAGCATTAGCACAAAGGGAAGTGAATTTCTCTTCCTGCATTTCCAGTTGTCTATTACATACATAGAAGAGGCACTCCTTGAACAATTTGAAAGGAATCAATAATGGGTAGATTTACAGCCTGCCTAAACAAAATATTACATGCATTTGTTGGCATATCTGTGATCTCCACAGTCCAATTCTGCACTTTGTCATCTGTGTGTCATCAATGCATGGCATTGTACTCACCAGAAATCAGAGGCTTGATATATGACTGTATTGGAGAAAGGCTAGGCAATATCAGGGTAATTTGGGTATGGTTAGGAATAATCAGTTTACTGTCACAAAGGCAGGCAGGCAGGAAAACTGGAGTCAGATACCAGCCTCAAGAGTAAAATTTAAAAGGATACCAAAAATCTTAGCAATCAGGTTAAGCAGTATTTTTAATGCAATATTTTAAATAATCAAGACAAGAACTGACAAAGCCAAGATTAGCATATGGCAATAAGATGAAAAGTCATAACTCATCTTTGTTTAAAATTTTTATTTTTCCATTCCTGTTTTGCATTAGCCTTGATTTTTGAAAGAAAATGCATCAAAACACCGTTTATTTCTATCACTGAAATTCTGACACACATTAAATTTTGTATCCACGACAGATTTCTCTCCTTTGCCTTCACTTAGCCCTGGCTCTGTAAAACCAACACTAATAATGAAAATTCTTGGTATCAGGTTATATGAAATGTACTTTGTGTAGAAAAAAAGTTACAGAAAGCTCCAGAAGCCCGTCTTCAGGAAGGGCCACAGACAGAGTGACTAAACGGTGAGGAGACAACAGTGCCTTCCCTGGGTATCACAAATGGATCACATATGTGCCCTAGATATTGAGGTTCTCAAGACCCCAATGGCTGCCCAGCACCAGGGTCTGTGGGGGTCACTAGAGAGCTGCCTCCAGCCAAGAAGCAGCCTCATGCATTTACACCAGCATGCTACACAAACACCATATTCCAGAAAATTCTACATTCTAGCCATTATCAGAAGCAGCATGGTTTTATGTTTCAGGTCCCTGTGCCACCAAGATAACAGCAATTTTAAGGTGCTAACAACTGTAAGATGCATCCCAACTTCAGAGATTCTGCAATGTCAAATTTTAAAAAGTGCATTTGGGGATGGTAAAAAAAAATACATTATCATTCTGTGCCAAGTGGTCAAGATGCTGAGACAAGGTGGAAATTCTACTCGTGGGTATGCTGCAATGATAAGCACAAACAGACTTGAGCACTGTGCATATCTCTAAATATTTCCATCCACCTCCAACCCATCAAAAGGTGCTGTGCCTCCTACAATGAGAGAAAATTCAACCCAGTATAAGGGAGAGAAGCTGCTTCCCTTAAGAAAGATTGCAGTACTCTCTGTCTGGTTATATTGTTCTTGGAGAGGTTAAGCATTCTATCTACTTGCAAAGTTGCTTAGAGAAATGGATTAAGAAAAGAAGGGAGGGACCAGGAGATATGGCTGGGCAGTTAAGAACACCTGCTGCTCTTCCAGAGGACTCAGGTTCAATTCCCAGCACCCACACAGCTACTTGCAACCACCTGTAACTCCAACTCCAGAAGATCCAGTATCTTTTTAGGCCTCTGTGATACATAGACATATGTGCAGACAAAACACCCATACACATAAAGCAATAAATTCTTAAAATATAAAGAATGGAAGGCTGGGTCTAGAGAAACGGTTCAGTGGTTAAGAGCAATGGCTGCATAATCATGTGAACTCAAGTTCAAATCCCAGTACCCATGTTACAAGTTGGATGTACCTATAACCCCAGAAGTATGGTGAGAGTGGAAGAATAAGAGGATTGCAGGAATTTCAGAAAAATGGGAGCTCCAGGTTTGAGGAGAGGTCCTGCATCATCCCAGCAGCCACTTCTACCCTTTATAAATAATACAAGAATATAGACTCCACCGGCACTTGTACCCACATGCACACATACACTCACCTCTTTCTCTCTCTCTCTCTCTCTCTCTCTCTCTCTCTCTCTCTCTCTCTCTCTCTCTCTCTCTCTCTCTCTCTCACACACACACACACACACACACACACACACACACACACACACACACACACACACATACACACACACACACACACACACACACACACTATAAAATTATTTTTCAATGGAAAGTCTTAGTGCAGCATAGCTGTCTTAATTGGAGTTTCCATTGCTGTAACAAAGCACCATGACCAAAGACAGCTTGGGGAGGAAAGAGTTTCTTCTCACATTTCTATCCAACAGTCTACTACTGAGAGAAGTCGGGGCAGGAACTGAAAAAACACCCTGGAAGAATGCTGCTTAGTGACTTGCTCCAGGTGGCTTGCTCAGCCAGCTTTGTTATACAACTCAAGATCACCTTCCCAAGGGGTGACACCACCAAATCCCACCCACATCCATCCTTACTCAAGAATGTGCACCATGGATCTGCCTAGAGGCCAATCTTGTGGAGAAATTTTCTCAACTGAGAGTCCCCCCCTCCACAGATGGTTCAAGTTTGTATCAAGGTGACATAAAACAAGCCAACATAACAGCTAACATGAGACTCAAAATTTATTTTCCTTAACTATATTTATTTAGAATAGATCTATAAGAAGCTGTGGAGATCCACTAACTAATATTCAGAGTCTAAAGAATAATCTCAACAACAACAAAATAAAAGAAGCTGGGCATTGGTGGTACACGCCTTTAATCCCAGCACTTGGGAGGCAGAGGCAGGTGGATCTCTGTGAGTTCAAGACCAGCCTGGTCTATAAGAGCTACTTCCCGGACAGCCTCCAAAAGCCACAGAGAAACCCTGTCTTGAAAAACAAAATAACAAAAAAAAAAAACAAGAATAATCTCGGGTTTATCATCTAACACAAACCATCTATATCATTTCCCATCCACCATGCAACAATGATCACACCTGTGTTAGCACATTGCAAAATATATTTAGATTTAAAACATGCAGCAATGCTTTGTTCCAGGACTTCTCAGCCATAATCAAAAAAAAAAAAAAAAAAAAACTCCAGCCACATCTGCCTTCTATAATTTCTTTTTTTCAAACGCATCAACCAAGCATGGACACAAATCAGTAGTGTGGTATTATATAGTAAGCTCACCAGCATTAGACCCATATGATTTTCTTAAAGAGCTTGCAATGCTGCCTTATGCCTTTCCTTCAAATCAAAACTCCAAATCTTCTGTAGCAAATAGTGAGGTATCATTGTTGGTGACCTGAACTACTGAGAGATGACTATAGAGAAGCCAAAGAGCCCAGCTCGAATCACACCCTGTTTGAAATTCCTTATTCTTAAGATGGGGATAATAATGGTACCCACTTCCTAAGGATGGGATGAGAACTGAATGAGCTATTATTTATAAATACCTACCAGCACCTGGTATGGAAGATTAGCTCCTTGTCTGATCATCAGCGGCCCCAGCTCAGGATTCCAATTCTCAGATAGTCATGGCCACTTGCCCATTCAGCCAAGGGGCAGGACTCTGCACCACCGAGCTTGCCACATAAGTGGATTTGTTTCTCTTGCCCTGTTTGATCTCTTTCTTCTACAACACCGAACAGATGTAGCTACCATGTTGAATGTGTTTTCTGTACAAGTTCCAATAGTGATCAAGTCTAAAAAGCAAACAGATTCTAAAATTTCAAAAGTATATATTTGGCAAGCTCACATATCTCCTCTGGGCTCCCATTTCAGTTTGTACATATTTGCAGTAGTGTTCTTACCATATGGAATTTGGGATCTTCTTGCTGATGGGTAATGTTCTGTCTTTACCCTTCCTTGCCCACCTAGGACCTAGTATCATGTATACAGTACACATGATACATCTCTGTTAGCCAGTCATTGTCTAGTGCCTGTCTCTGTAAACATTTGATTTGTCCTCGATACTCTACTCTCAGGGATACTTACCCCCATTCCTATCCTTACTTCTGCAGCTATGGAGCTTCAGAAGTACCAGGAAGCCATGAAACAGGTGCACACAGAGATGTTCCCCTAAGCATCCTCTAAAGCTCACTGGGTAGAACGAATGCCAAGTCTTGGGCCCAGCTCCCTAAGCATCTCTGTGGGATCTGAGAAGCCTTAGATCATTTTGGAACTATCCAAAGTAATAAAATCAATAAATCTCATTTGTGAGAGTGACTATTGCTCTTTATTTAGAATCTTTACATCTCAGAGATAATGGGCCTTTATGACCAGAGCTCCATGAAAGAAAGAAGCCCACTTTTTAATCTGTCAGAGAAAGGAGGTAGATAAGAAGTAGGAATGAAGTTATAAAGAGTTATCAGAGTCTTGGGAGAAGAATTCACTGCTAAGCTCTCAGGGCGTCTTAATGTAGTTGAATCTTCAAGAACTTAGGAGTTCAGGAAATTGGGTCTGAGGAACAAAGGAGATTGTATTCAGTGTTTATTACTGTAGAGTCATGTCAAAGCTCCGAGGCTTAAGCAATGAATATTTATCATCACACAGACCCCTTGGGTCAAGAATTTGGAAGCAGCTTAATTGGAATTCTGGTTCAGAGTTTCTCAAGTAGGGTGGTCAGTATATAAGTAAGGCTATTGCCGTGTGACATCTCCTAGAGGAGCTGTGACGTGGGATATCCTTGCTGGAGGAGCCATAGTCATGTGATAATCCTAAATGGGATCAGGAGGCCACATTTGAGATGTGGGACCTCTGTAGACTAAGTACCCTCATAACAACACATGACAGCCTTTTCCTAGAACAAGAAAGACATCTAGGGAGTGATGGAAGAAAAATGCAGTGGCCTGATGATGTAGTCTCAGAAGTCATGTCATGCCTTTGTTCGGGGCTTCCCACTTAAAGTAACACCAACTGGATGGCTTCAGCAGTGTATATTCACTCACACTTTTTAGGGCAAGAAGTTCAATATCAAGGTATAAACTCCCTGAATGCACTGAGGAAGGAATCCTTCCATCTCTTCCTAGCTTCTGCTAGCTTCAAGACGCCTTAAATGCTTGGCTTGGAGGTGTATCGTTTCAACTTCATCCTCTATCCCCACATGGCTGCTTTTTTAAAGCATGTCTGTTTTCCCTCCCTAACAGAGCAGAAGTCACAGGATTGGAGCCCACTGTAACATTCATTGTGCCTCCAGTGTAACTGATTACAGCTGCAAAGGCCTCATTTCTAATGAGAAGGCCCTGTCTGAGGTTCTGAGTTGGCAATGGCTTTGGGGGTGCTGGAGTCACTTTGCATACCAGAAGACTCACCTTCACTTCTCTTGTATTCTGTTCATTAGCAGTAAAGTCACTAAATGCCTCAGAGACAGAAGTAGAAAGAAATGTGTGCACTGCCACTAGGATATACAACATCTCTATTCCAGATGCCCTTTGGGATGCTGGGGTTTTCTTGGGTTATATGAGGTCATATGTCTGTGTGAAAAGAGAAGCACACTGATGGATTGTCAGTGTTCTTTAATGACAACATATTCCTGGAAAGGCCCTTCAAGATACATTCTTCTACACTAGGAACCAAAATTCCTTTTCAAATGAATGAAACAATGTCTTGCCTGGGATTTCTCAATAAAAATATGGCAAAAAGTATATTTTACTCAAATTTGTGCAAGCAGGCAACAGGAGACAGACTCATTAGGTTTTATTTTAAATATTTCTTCATTTATATGTGTATATAACAACAATGGTTAAAGAAGAGGCTAGGTCTAGTGATATGGCTCAGTGGTTAAGAGTACTGACTGTGCTTCCAGAGGGCCAAAGTTCCATTCCCAGCACCTACATGGTGGCTTAACACCATCTGTACTTCCAAGTTCAGAGGATCCAACCCCCTGTTGTAGCTTCCAAAGGTACCAGGCATTGCATGTGCTACACAGGCATGCCTTCAGGGAAAACGCCCATACACATTAAACAAAAATAAATGAATCTAAAATTTTAAAGAAGATGACGCTGTAAATTTGGGAGGTGAACACAAGAGGATAAGAAGGGAAGAGTGAAAGAGAGAAATTATGTCATCACATTTTAATTAAAAATTGGAAAACATAGTGATATGTTCACTTTACATAGTGATAGTTTTCATAAAGACATTTTCTTTCAAATATATCATAGACTTCATCATACTCACCCGAGACGTGATCTTTGTCTTTCTGGAACTGATCTATTTTTTTTAATCTAATGACTTCCAGTTGTACCCATCTTCCTGTGACTGACCTAACTTCATTCCTCTTCATGGCTGATAGAACCCCATTGTGTATTTCCAGCACATTGCATGAATTAATCTATTCATCTATTGATGAACACACATACTGGGCCCATACCATAACCATTTGGAACAGCCCTTCAGTAAACATGCATGTACAAGTATTTCTGTGACATATTGCTGTAGATCCCTTTGGGTAAAAATACTCAGGCATTAGATAGGTAAATCTTATAGAAGTTTTGTGTTTAATTTTTTGAGGATCCTCCACAGTGATTGCATTAATTTACATTCCCACTATCAGTATGTGAGGTTTTTCTTTCCGTGCATTCCTATGAACATTTGTTGTTAATTTGGTTTTTTAAGGGTAGCCATTCTGACTAGGGTGATGCTGAACAGAATTTTGTGTTTCCTGATGGCTGAGGCTGGGGAACACTTTCTTCCTATGTTTCTACTTCCTCTTTTGAGAACTGTCTGTTCATTTTATTGATGCATATATTTATTGGGACAAAGAGTAAGTGATCTGAACAGATATGGTGATACTTAGGAGGAAAAGATGGAAGGATTACCACAAGTTCAAGTTCAACTTTACCTATATAGTGAGTTCTAGGGGAGCCAGGGACACATAGTGAGACGCTGTTTGAAAAAGAATTAAAAAGGAAGAAGAAAAAGAAAATATCTAGTTATGTTACCCTTTCTAATATCACATGACTCTATCATTCACTCTGAGCTGGGTTTTCTCAATATATTCACACAGAAGCTATTTTAGAAAAATCCTGGAACTGCATCATCAGCCTCTCATGTCCATAGATTCCATAGCCAGCTCTTCCATGGCACACAGACTGTCATTTTCCTTGAGAATTTTGTCTTCTTCGAGCAACATATGGCAATAATAATTCGGCAGCACATAGTTTACCAATAATTCTGCCTTTCATCTCATTATTTCTTTGGTGTCGCCTTAAAAACACAAATTCCCTATCTTCTAGTTTCTATGGGGAAAAAATCAAAAAGTTTACATCATAATCAGTTTACAGGGAATTTTATAAAATTTCATTTTATGAATGGATGAGAGACCAATAGTGATGTAGCAATGTTGACTATGATTCTAGTGGCAAGTGTGGCTTATTTTGAGAGAGAATTGATTTGATATGCAGCCCATTTGGTGAGGACTGTTTTCTTGCTGTTGTGAAATCATTTCTCTGGAAAGCCTTTTAACTATGCAAACTCCAGTTATGAAAACCAAGATAAAGGAGAATCCATTAATTTCTCTCTTTCTGTGGCTCCATATCTCTTGTGTGTGTATGCATGTCCATGTGTGCGTGTCTGTGGGGGTAGGAGGAGTGTGGGTGTGTGTGTATACATGTGTAAGAGTGCAGTTGGAGTCTAGACACTAAAGTCACACGACTGAGTCAGTAACTCCCTATCTCATTATTTGATACAGAATCTCTCATTAAACCTGTAGTTTGCTTATTCAGCTAGATCAGCCATCCAGAAAACCCCAGAGATGCTCTGGTCTCTGCCTCCCTAGCACTGGGATTACAAGTATGCACCATCACTCTCAGCTTGTTTTGTGTGTGTACTGGGGAAATGCATTCAGGTCCTCTTGTTTCCATAATATACACCTTATCCATGGAGGCATCTCCCCATTCCTTACAGTGATATCTTTATCTGGTTAAAAAATACCATTAGAATATTTCTTTCCATCATTCCTTAAACAAACAAGCAAACAAAAAAGTGGTGGGCAAAATTGTTTTAAAGGAAGATGTATTGTCGTAGGAAAAGGGTGACAAATATGGTCAGAAATAATCCTAAGGTTTCTGCAACCCAAGCTTCATTACTGGAAATGAGTCCATATCATTGAAATGTGGTGCCAAGAAGCCCTTCAGAAAAAAGCAGCAGTGGGTGATTTCAGTTTAAGCTGTCCTATAGCAAACAGTAGGAATTTGTTCTTCAAGAGTCTTTCAGAGCAAAGGGATCAAGACCAGGCTGGAGAAACCCAAAGAAACAGTTGACCTGAACAAGGGAGAATTCATGGACCCCAGACTGATAGCTGAGAAAGCAGCATAGGACTAACCCAGACCCCCTAATCATGGGTGTCAGTTAGGAGGCCTGAGTAATGTATGGGGCCTCACGAAGTGGATCAGTATTTATCCCTAGTATAGGAATGGACTTTGGGAGCCCATTCCACATAGAGGGATACATTCTCAGCCTAGACACATGGGGAAAGACCTCCAAATAATATGACGGACTTTGAAGGTCCCCCATGGAAGGCCTCATCTTCCCTAGGACGCAGAAAGGGGTTGGTGGAGGGCAGGGGAGGAGGGGATGGAGAGGGAACTGGGATTGACATGTAAAACAATCTTGTTTCTAATTTAAATTTAAAAAACAGAGTATTGCAGAAGGGATGTGGAGATGACTGAGTGGTTAAGAACTTGCTCTACAAGAAGACCTGAGTTCAATCTCCAGCATCTACAAAAACCCTGGTATACCTGGGCATGCCTATAACCCCAGCACTGTGAGGAGCTGGGGCAGGAAGATGGCTGTGGCATGCTGGCTGCCACCACAGCTGGGTCAGTGAAAGAACAAGAAAGAAGACAGTGAGTGTGAGAGCAGGATGGATACCCAATGTCTTCCTCTGGCCTTCCTACACAAATACCCAAATATATATCTATACATACACCATGTGGACTTGTATGCATGCACACACATATATACACATGCACAAAACTTTAAAATAAATAAATAAAAACTTCCCTGTGGAGTCTTGAAGTAGTGTGCAAGGCAGCATGACAAAAGAAAATGAGAGGATGTTACATTGCAATGACCCGTTCAAAGGCTATGTGATGAGAGTGTTTAATTAGATAAATGTTCTGAGCTCTGTTAGAGGCCCAGTCATAGCAAGCTCCCCCCACCCCGCCTGGAAGAATAGACTTGTTCCTATCCTTCTCTACACAGTGACAATATGCTTGAAGCTTGGAATTCTTTGATATCTTCAAGGAATAGACTGGCTTAGTAGCTGATGATGCCTCTTTTTAGTTGCCAAAAAGATGCCAAAAACAGTTGGCACTTTTAGTTTACAGCTTTTTTTTACCCATCACATTTTCTTATTTCTGGGTGAATTTTAGCTGCTTGTTTACCAATTTCTACAACTCCATCTTCAGTGCATACACAATGGTTGCCAGCCATGGTGTGATCCCTATAATTAACTTAACATTTCCAAATAACTTAGTATATTCTGTGTGTAAGAATTCCCCCTTGCTCAGACTCTAAAAGCAACCCACTTGCAGTTCCACTATATTTTCTACAGCATTAACAAAGTTCCACTTGCTTGTCTGATATCCATTTGTAAAAATGAGAAGCTAGCTGAAGATGCGGGGGTTGGGTTAGATGGTTCCATACACTGTTACTTTCTTAGACTGAATGTTTCCACTTTAATTGCTTATTGATTTATTGATATGACTTTTACTAAAAGCTGGGATGGTTTATATGCATGAAAAATAAATGATCTTATATAATATATATATAAATATATATATATATATATATATATTTATATGTGACTACCCATGAGAGTGTTCAACAACAATGCCATCTTGTCTTCTACAAGAACCATCTTCAACAAGCAAATCTGATGACCATAACTCCTAAAACCTCTACACAGTGCCGCAAGAAGTAACTGCCCATTGAGAGCTCTGCTCCTCCTGATGAAGCACAGAGTGACCTGTCACAATAGAGTTCCACTTCAGTGTGTCTAATGGACACACAGGGGATGCTTCATCCATGTTTCTGCAGCTGTGGTATGAAGCAACCTGATCTTCATCTCTTCAGGTTGTTGTAATTATGCCATTTCCCAAGGCCAGTTCTTATCCTCACATCTTGTTGAGCCTGATACTATTGTAATCATATTCTCTATTTTCTCTCTGTCTGCCTGCCTGCCTGCCTGTCTCTATCTCTCTGTCTCTTTCTGTGTGTCTGTCTCTCTGTGTATGTCTGTCTGTCTCTCTCTGTCTCTCTGTCTCTCTCTGTCTCGCGCCCCCCCCCCGCCCGTCTCTCTCTGGGAAAACCTCCCATATGACAGGCAAGTGTTCTACCACTAACCACCTCCCTGGTCCAGTCCTTTTTTAAAACGAAAATACAAAGCATCATTATACATAGAAAGTAGTTGTAGAAAGCCCTATCTTCTATCCACTTGCTCTCAGAAAGCATGACCCTGTCACAGGTAGAAGATAAAGCTCAAATAGTCTCAGGTAACTGTGTGGCAATTTCATACCCCATATAAGGGACTGTATTAGAGGCAAGCATGTGACCCTGTTCAGGCTGGTGCGATTAACTATCTGGTCACACATGGGAAGTATCTCTGAAAAGAGGAAAAGAAGAAAATGTCCCATCTCCTCTGGGTCCTGGTGTGGCTTTGTCAAACTGCTGACAGAGTAAAACCTGCAGAGAAGACAGGGTCACAGTGAATTGGCTCAGTGTCCCTACTTACGGAGAGCTTGCTCTGTGAGACAATGAATTTCCTCAATTTAGGCTAATGAGATTTTTTGTATGGTTTGGCCATGTCACTTTTGTTTGGGGTTTTGTCTACTTACACAAAAGAAGTTGAAAAGATTAGCAAAAATAATAATAAAAAAATACCCATCCTCTCTCTTCTGCACTTGATTATCTGGTGATTTTTGAAAACTGTCCAAGTTTTCTTCAGAAAATAACAAACACTCTCTGGTCCAGTTTTCCCTGAGATTTTGTGTAGTGCGTGCTGATATTTACTGACAAGAGACTGAGTGTTTAGCTGTCTATATACACACATGGGACGTTCTAGAGAAAAGCTGGGTCTGCACTGGAATGGCGCCAGGGTAGATATTACACAGACTGCCTGCCAGGGGGAGAGGGGTAACCTTCATCATGCTGACTTAAAGAATGCACTGCTGGAGTTAGAGACGAGGCCAACATGATACATGTGTGCGGAAGCCATTAAATCCGGAAAGAGGACAATGACAGTGGATCATCAGTATCAGTACACGCATGTAGATAAGGTTGCAGAGGACAGGACATTTACATGACACGTGAACTGTAGTCTTGATGGAGGAGCAGGGGAGGCTCTGATTCACAGTGCTACATGGAAGAGAAGGGGAGGGGAGAGGAAGAGAGGAACAAAAGCAATGTCCTTCCTGAGGACAGGCGAAAGGGGCTGTGTTACACAGGAAACTGGCCTTTTCAGGAAGACAGGATCCTGCTGGCCGACCAATGAAAGTGACAGTCACTGCTGTCCAGCCCTATTCCCATCACTCATCTTCCCAGAATGTTAACCCAGCTCCCCTGCCAAGCAGCAGTGTGGGTCCTTCTGAAGTGGACTCAACTATCTCTTTCTTTTGATTTCATGTACGTATGTACTCGCATGTCCTTGTGTGTGTGTTTACAGTGTGTATGCACACAAGCACATGAGTGTGAATGGAGGTAGGGGTCAGAGGTTGACATAAGCATTTCCCACAATAGATATCTGCCTTATCTTTGAGACAGCCATTCACCCAACCCAGAGCTGGTCAATTTTGCTATGTTATCTGGCCAGTGAGCTTTAAAGCTGTCGTCTTCACTCTCCCATGCTGCAATTACAGACCCCTGCTTGCTCTTCATTGGTGCTGAGGATCTGAGGTCAGGTCCTCAGGCTTGCGTGCAAAGCACTTTACCCACTGAGGTGTCTTCCCTTTTCTCCTTTTTAACTATAAACTATGTCAGCTGTCCCTAGCTCTGCTCTGCCACTGCTTTTGCTTTATTGTTGATCTGTTTGCTTTAAGGTATCTGGAATTATAACCGCACATTTTGGGGCTGTAATTCTGGTATTTTGCTTCCATGAGCGAGCCATCTGGCCTTGTGTTTCATGCAGTCAGTTCTCTGCTGATGGTGCCTTTATGCTGCCATTCCCATTTGTACCCTCCTCTGCATGTCCATAATCCATGGGACTCAAAGAACCAATCTGTTCAAAACTGAATCATTATCCCTCCTATCCTCAAGTGTAGACCTACTCTGCAAATTTGTAAACATGGGAAAGAGCCCAGTCTCTCTCTCTCTCTCTCTCTCTCTCTCTCTCTCTCTCTCTCTCTCTCTCTCTCTCTCTCTCTCTGTGTGTGTGTGTGTGTGTGTGTGTGTGTGTGTGTGTGTGTGTGTGTGTGCAATACGCATTCTGTATGCATGTGTATGTGTTGCATGTCTGTGCACATCTTTACATGGTTGTACACTACACAAGTACATCTTCAGAGGAGGTCAGAGGTCCACTTCAGATATCATCTTCTTCTAGGCCTTGCCACCTGATTCTCTCAGACAAGTTCTCTCTGAACCTTGAGCTCACTGCTTCCAGGATCCTCATGTCCCTCATGTCTCCACTTGTCCACACTGGGATTACAGACACCTGCTGCTGTACCAAGCCTTCCATGATGCTGGGGATCCCAACTCAAGTCTTCATGATTGTGTAGCGTGTACTTTACTCACTGAGATATCTGCCAAGTTCAGGAACCCTGATTTTACCTCTTTTATTTGTCACATACCATCTCTGTATTATTATAGCCACTAGAAGTTGCTAATATATGGTGTGTGTGTGTGTGTGTGTGTGTGTGTGTGTGTGTGTGTGTGTGTACACAAAAAATAAAGAGAGGAGTATGATTAGGTTTAGGGTTCAAGTACATTATGAGGTCCACCTTTTGCCTTCAGAAATATAATGAATATATTATCAAATTCCTGTGCTTTTATAGACAGGCAACAAGCTTGTGAGTTTTAGAATAAACAAAAATAGATGTGAAACAAGCTTGTTCCTAATTTGAACGAATAAAAAATAAATTAATAAAATAAAAAAACTCTGAGACTTAAAATGACTTCTTTAGGCTTACACGGTTACATTAGGGACCCAAGATTAAAACCCAATTCTGATGGCCTCTATGTATTCTGCTTAATTTTTCTCCTTGAATCTGAGGTTTTAATCTGTAAAGGTCCATCCCTTTGGGGTAAGTGTAATGAACAAACACTCTGTCCCACCATGCTGAGTAACTTCATCTAGACACTGGGAACATATTGCTTATTGAGTAGCAAGCTGTGTGGTACTAATTCCTGGAGTTGATTTCCATTTGATTCCCTTGCCAGAACTATCTTTGTATTGAATTGGAAGTTTTCTAATTTTGTATTGCATTCCTATTTCCTATTTAGTCCTCTGATTTACTTTCTCTTAGTTACTTGATCATAGGCCAACCTCTTCCCAGTAAGCTCTAAGTGCTCTCCATCATCCTTTAGCTGGTGCTGGGACCAACAGACACTGGTCTCATACTCCTCATACTTGATGAGCAAATCAGTGAACTTTTTATATCTGTTGCACTTCTGCTTACCTCTTTTTCAAGGAAATGTCATTTCAGACTTAATGTTCTGCACATAACAGGACAGCAACAGGCATGTTCATCTTTTGCTCAAAGATAAATATGTATATATCCAAAGACGCAATTTCAGGCATTTATATCTTCCCCAACAAATGTTTCTGTTCTGCAACACACTGAGACTAAAAATGTTGCCTATCTATGATGTTGATCAGCACAAAATTTTGGAAAGAAAAATAAGAATGAAAATAAAATTTCATTATTAAGAAGTAGCAAGCACTGGGCCTGCATGAGACTGCACCAGGTCCTCTGTATGTATAGTATGGCTGTTAGCTGGGTGTTTTTATGAAACTCCTAATAGTGGGAGCAGGTGTATTTCTGACTCTTTCACCTGTTCTTTCCTGAAGAGGAAACAGTGAGGGAGTGAATCTGGGGGAGAAGGGAGGTGGGGGTGGCTGGGAGGAGAGAAAGAAGAGAGAACAGCAGTGAGGATGTATTAGATGAGAGAAGACTATTGTCAATAAAATTATAGTTATAATAAAAAGGAGCATACAAAGGTCACAATGGTGACAGATGAGGAAGAATGCACCAATTTTTGATGGGCAAAGTGACATGGACAGAAGCAGTTATAAATAGCACCAGAAGGCTAATATATAGGGGTTTTTCTGCCTGAGAAGTACAGAATGTGTAGAGTTATTAGCTATGTAAAAAGGAGGGCACATACTTGGTTGAATTTCTATGGAAGTTTTGATAATGAATCAAGTTATTTTAGAAAATAATTATTAGTCTTCAAAGAAAGCAAGAAGTCAGACTCTCCCCCATTAATCTCCTTTTAGCAGTTCAGTAGTTTCATCTGTTATGACACACTTAACACTCAAGCCACCTCAGATAGTTATTCCTCAGAACCCACAAAGCCAGAGCAGTTCTAAGACCCACATTTCCAAGGGGAGTTTAGATGCAAATGGTGATTAATTTACACAGTGCTTGTTCCTTTGGGGGTCTTTCCCACAATAGGAATAAATCAGGTGATACACATAGAACATATACTCAGAAGACTAGAACTGAGACCCAGACAAGATAGTCCATGGAGTGCCCTAAATACAGAACCAAGATCTAGGAGTCCCTGATCTATGATGTCATTAGCTGCTTCCCTTAACTTGGAGAGAAGATATACATCTCTCTGGGGCACAGGTTTTTTTTAATCCATTAATATATATTTCCAAAGGAAATAGATTAATGGATGAATGTAAAGTGACGATCTTAACACTGAAACACCTACTTCATAAGAGTTTTAAACAAGGTAATTAATTATACATTGGAAAGATAAAATGCTTCATGGCACTTGCCCTCCTATTTTTAAACCAGGGGTGATAAATATCACTGACTTCAGAGTCTGGAAGCATATAACACCTTTCATGATCCAAATTTGCCCTTGACCAGAAGAGAGGGATTGTTAACTTGAAAAACAGGTGTTATATTGGATTTTATTAAATGACTAGCCGGTTAGAAATTCCAGAAATCTAACTTCATGTGGGAAAGAATGAAAAATAAAATTTAGAAGTTACAAATAATAAAACTTTCACAATGACACTGAATTAATGGCAGGTCATCACAGTAAGCCTTTATACAGATATAATACATGAAGCATGCAAAATCTCTCACGTATTCATGTTTGATCATGTACATATAAAAGACACTATTGAGAAAGTAATGGGGCTAACTCATATTCAGACAAGCATTGGAGAGGACCAATGCTTTGGAATGAAAGAAGTTTGGGCTCGCTTCCTGCTTTCAGCCTTGTGGCCTTTACACAAATTATTCCACCACTCCAAGTCACAATTGCCAGTCATTAACAAATGCATCTAGCCTTTCGTATCCAACATCATAAAGTGATCCTACAAATGCAGGGATAGTGCAAATGATCAAGTACAGGTATCCAGACACCCTGGATACCTGTACCACTGACCACTCCCATTTGGGCGTGGTCACAGGTACCTAGAGGGATAGGATAAGAGAAAGGAGAGGAGGTGCTCCTCCTCTCTTGGGGTTCAGGCCAGGTCTTGGAGGCATCTGGGACTGGACTTCTCGAAGTGCCAAATTTGGTTATTGGCTCCTCATGTGAGTATCCCTTCTTCTTCTTCTTCTTCTTCTTCTTCTTCTTCTTCTTCTTCTTCTTCTTCTTCTTCTTCTTCTTATTTTGGTTTTTCGAGACAGGGTTTCTCTGTGTAGCTTTGGAGCCTATCCTGGCACTCGCTCTGGAGACCAGGCTGGCCTCAAACTCACAGACATCCGCCTGCCTCTGCCTCCCGAGTGCTGGGGTATCCCTTCTTACTAAATTACCAGTCAATAACCTACCCTGTGTTCGATCTTGTTCCTTCTCAATCACGTGTTTGCCTTGCAAGGACAAAGACCTGAGTCTGAGCCCTAGAACCCACATATTAAAAATATAAGGCTTTATCCTGTGCCTTTGCAATTCCAGACATAAGGAGGTAGAGACAAGTGGAGCTTGCTGGCCAACCAAGCTCATCTATTTGGTGATATACAGGCCAGTGAGAAACCCTGTCTCCAAAAAAAGGTAGGTGGTACCTGAGGAATGACACCTGTGGTTGAAATCTGGCCTCTATATGCACTTATACATATGCAAACACACAAAGGATGAAATGCAATGTTAACCCTGGCCTCACCACCCCATAGTAAGTAGAGGAAGTTCCCACTTTTATATTCCATGGTATCATAATGATAAATGAGGAGGCTAATGTTTTCCAGAAACTCAACTGGAAAAACAACAAACAACAAACCTATCAAAAGATTTGATAACCCAGTCCTTTCAGTGCCCACTTCTTCAGAGCATTTTCCTGAAATCCTGATGCCTAAACTTGATTCTTTTTACTATTACTGCCCAAGGCTAGTGTGTGTGTGTGTGTGTGTGTGTGTGTGTGTGTGAACATGTTGAACATGTTCCTGAAATACTACATGCATATAATTTCTTCTGGCATTTTAACTATTCACAAAACATTTCACATTCTAGTCTAACCCAATGCAGCCTCATACCCTCTTCCCTCTTCCATTACCCATTTATGCCCCCACGGTGCTTTACTGCCTAACTAAGACATCCCGTGGAAATAACTAAGTCTATACAGTAAGTATTACAAAGATCTAGGTTCTTTCTCTCCCAGTTACTCAACTTAAGGGTGTCCTTCTTTAGAGAGTATTTCCTGTAACCACACCTTTTCTGTTAAACCGCATCCTCCACTCAGCTCACTTCTTTGTGCCGCAACAGCTTCCCAGTGTTCATCACAACTACATGCAACTATTTTTCTATGTTTATTTTCCTCATACTTGGGAGATCCTGGGTCAAGGTGCATGAAGCACTTGGCAACTCTCTGCCCCTAGGTGGAGGAAAAAGTGAATGAATGAGTCACGATGGTTTCTCCACTATGTGTTTGCTCTAGAGGGGGTATGGGAACGGGCAGGATGCCAGAGAATTCCCTGTAACCCAACATAGAAAAGTCCAGGATTCCCACGTTGCCCTACATATACCAGATGACCTCTGTCCTTAGACTGCATGGCCATGCTATCTCCAAATTGTGATTCTGCCTGTAATATGGCCATAGGTATCAGTTTGGGTCCTGGTGCTTTGTCCAAAGTTTTATAGCATAGAGAATTTCATTGAATTTACAGATGGTCATGAAGGCTTAAGAAGAAAAAGCCAGGAGAAATGATGATATTTCTTTTGGCCTTGCAATTCCGTTGGCCAGGGGGAACAGCAGGCAACATGAAGAGCAGCCTCCAGCCTGTGGTAATGATTCATTGCTTTCTCGTCAGGTCAACAAAGGCAGTAATAGATGTTTATTTACAGTCTCTTTCAAGTTTATAAGTGAAAGGCACATGTTAAAATCCAACCTGAATGGAGAGTGACTGGGAAACTGGAGCTCTCCATCTTATGTATATTTTATTTCCTTCCCTCTTTCTGTCCCCTCCACAACCATCATCATCACCACCACCACCATCATCTGGACTTTGCTCATATTCTTTCTTCTGTTCCTCATCTGTGTTGCCTATTCTTATTCATTATTCTAGCTTGAGGGCTACTTGCTGGGACCCACTTCTCTGTACTCTGAGCATCCTATCTAATACACTCTTATGCCACTTAGTACTAGCTCTGCCCCTTTGGTTGGTGACTGTTTCCCCCACCTATCCCAAAGGTAGGCATTATTTGCACACACACACACACACACACACACACACACACACACACACAAACACACACACACCATACAGTACCTATAGCACCATCCACGGTAAAACTCAGTAATACTAGTAATTGGTTGATGGGATTTACCTTCTCCTTACCTTCTACATTCTCTGACATATAGGAGATACAATGGATTTTATTGCATTTAAAGCTAACCAGCTCCCATCTGTAACTACCTTGAACTCCCTGGTAAGCATCTTAAATGGTTCATCAACTTCTTTTAGTAGCTGAAGTATCCTGGAGCTCATGCCATTGAAGCAGCTTGCTTATGGTCTCAAAGTAAGTGGAAAAGCAAAGACTCAGGCCAAGCTGGTCTGAACACAAAGCCTTATCGCTTCATATGGAAGCTCTTATTCCCTGTGGAAATGAGAGCACATGTTCTTCTCATAGTGTCTTCCCAACACTGTGTGGACTAGTGGTCTCTGGACGTTCAGGCAGAGAGAGGAAGGGAAGCATAAGTGATATATATACATATATATATATATATATATATATATATATATATATATATATAGTGATGATTTTGACAGTAAGTAGTTTCCCCTTCCTCCTCCTCCTCCTTCTCCTTTTCCATAGCTTCCATTGTACAGATGATGCTTGTCAGGACATGGATGAGAATCAGAAGAGTATATTCCATAGAGACTCACCGTTCTCTTCCTGGTTTGCCCTGAAAGCTCAGAGAGGGCTATACGCAGTTTCCCTTTATGAATTGAAGTCTGGGACAATCTCTAAATCATTCTCATACATCATATGTCACTTTTCAAAGGGAAAGAATATGCATTAAAAAGATTTGTTCAATCCTGAACCTGCCTCTGAGCACCCAAGATCAATGCGGAGGCTGATTGAGTTGTGCTCTATAGATTTCTGCAGTCAAGTTCATCAAGGCACCCATTTCTCTTCCTCTAATGATGCTGAACCCCAAGCTCTTCTCTGAAGTGCTTTAATTTTCACTCGGTCATCTCAGAAGACAGTGACTTAATGAACTGCAAATAGGAAAAGAAAGACACATAAATCATCTCCGTATCCTTCTCCGTGGCCCTACCATGGCTCTTCTTTGCTCATTACGGTCCCTCCAGTGGCTCTTCTGTTCTCGGTGGTGGAAATTAAATTATACAGCACATTTTCAGTAATGTAACACACAAATAAATACATGAAATCATCAAGATAAATAACAAAGATAAATTAATGTTGACACAGCACAATAGGTACACTGTGTTGCAACCAGTGTCTGTCTCCCAATTGGATCCACTTAGCTGGCTCAGGAGATGCTTGTCCTCTTCATATGGAAGCCTATCATAGACCTATTCCAGTACCACCATCTATTAATGACGGTTTTACCAAGCCAATTTCCTGGAAGAGACTACTATGCAGCATCCTTTTTATATTCTCTGGCAGACAGTTCTGTCTTTCAGAATGATAAGATAACGAGCTTGTGGTTTGCACATAGCTCTGTGTTTGAAAGGTAGCATTGAAAATTAAAGTGACGTACTAATTAAAGATTAATCAAAAGTGCTAGACCTCTAGTAAGTTCAGTGACTTTTGCTTAATACCGAGTGGCCCACTTTGAAAGAGTATCGCAACTTAACTGAAATTCTAATCAGCTGCCTAGAAGTTGAGAGAATAAAAGAAAGAAAGAGAAATAATCCCTGGGGGTTGATATTTAAAAATGCATCAAAAGCTTTTGGAGAATAAGCTGTTAATCTGTGTCACACTGGAGGGAATGAAAGCTGAGTAGAGGGCAAGATGTTTGGGTTTCTTCTGGCTTTGAAGGTGGCTGCATTACCAGGATGACCTATGAAAATGGCCAGCCTGGTTTCCTTCAGTCCAAGACACTTCTATTAAAGTTCAAGGCAGGAGTTCTAATACCTGAAACAAAAACAAGTGAGAAAAAGCACAGGAATTACACACATAGATTTAGAGGAAGGACCTCTCCAAATTCAGCACCTATGTCAAAACACTAGACACTAACCTTTCCAGAACTTTCTGTAAGGTGAGTGATGCCCCTGTCTCTTAGATAATCAGAGATCTCAGAGGTAAAAAGATCTGCAAGATCTTTTTAGACATTCTTGCTATTTTATACTAAAACTTTAAGAGTTGCCAAACTTCTCATCGAGACTCCTCATTCTTCTATCGCCTAGCTCATGCTGTCTGATTTTCTGTTGTTCTGTTTCTCTCTGGTGGGTGGTGTGATTTTTCTATTCATTCTCTGAAGACTAAATGTCATTGGAAAATTGCTCTTTCACAAGCAAATCTTGCTTATATTTGAAGATAGCACACAAAAAGTTCTTGGGATTTCTCCATTTAAATCCTTCGGGGTTATCAAGCAATCTATTGCTGACACACCTGTTCAATTCACAAGTGCTGTTGTTGAATAAAATGAGCGCTTGTACACATGGGTGACTAGTTTTGCCCTGGCACTTGCTAGATGCCTACCCTCATGTGAATCAAGAGCATCTTTTGGCCCCTCACGCTTCAACTTCGAAAGTAATTGAGTGACAATAAATTATATAATATGTGTAACATTTTCCTACAACAAGATTACAAATACATATTGGTAGATGCCTTGCTACTTTTTAAGTGGTTTCAAACTATCTCTATTCTGAAATCAAGGGCTATAAAAAAACTGTTAAGAAATCACCTGCTATAGAAAGACAATGTGTCAGAACACCCCACACCCATTCCCCTTCTGTGTATGTAGCTGTTTACCAACATGCCAGGAACTGTGTTTTATTACAGTATTCATTCTTCACAATAGCTGCTAGACATTGGTGTAGCTTTCCACATTTTACAGATGAAGACAGAAAAGTGAACAAGTCCTTCCGTGGATAACAATGGTTTCGTGGTAGAGGCAGAATTGAACCCAGGTCTCTCTGACAATGGGTTCATGTGATAATTCCAAAATGCATGGAAGTTTGCCTAAGCAAAGCAAATTTCCTATCAGTGGAGTTAATTAACCAAATTTAGGATTAAAGGTCATTAGGCAAAACATAGGAGAATATGGGCTCAATCCTTAAGGACACTTTAAGCCACAGCACCCTGCATTGAATATTCAACCCCTGAACCATACTTAATGTCACTTGACAGAAAGGGTCAGGAAGCTTAGCTACAAACAACAGTATCCACTGTGGGTAGTTTAAAGGGGGAAAAGATTTACTCATCATTTATTTATTTAGCACTCACAATTTCACACTGAACCATTGCTTTTTCCTAAAAAGTCCCCTCCTATCCTTGTCTTCTCTTTTTTTTGTGCAATTGTGACTTATTGCATTTAATTAAGGTTGTTCACATAAGCATGAGTTTTGTAGTGGGGGCTCATTTACTTGAGTGTGGGCAATTAACCAATGGCTACATGACTAAGGAACATGACTCCCTCTTCTCCAACAACCATTAACCATCTTTGCTTCTTACGGGACAGGTAGAGCCTTATGAGCACACCCCTCGTCCATGGTAGACAGTTGGTGAGCCAATCTTGTGTGGACCTTGTGCAGGTAGACACTGCTTCTGTGAGTTCATTTGTGCAATAGACATGTCATATCAACAACATAGTATTTTTGCAACACTTCTTTCCATTCTCCAGCCTTTCCATTTTTCCACATCCTCCTCCTCAGTTCTCCCTGAGCCTTGAAGGGAGTTATAGAGATGCTCCATATAGTATTGAGCATTCAGCAGTCACTTATTCTCAGAATTCTGACCCTAATGAGTCTATAAAATAAGCATTATTTGCTATAGATAGAAACTTCTCTAACAAGGCGAAAAGCAAAACTAATCTATAGACATAAACATAATATTTTTAAAATGTTTGACACGCCGTTTAGCAAAACAACAGTAGTAGGTTCCTTGCAGGGCCTATTCCCTTCCCAGCCATTGACTTTTGGCCAGGTTTGCAATACAACCATGAACACCCTCATACGGAGCAGGGTTCAAAGGCAATCAGAAATTGATTGGTTACTCCCATAGCAACCATGCCACCATTTCACCAGTAAGCACATCTTGCCTGGCAGGTTGGTATTATAGATCCTAGGGTTTACAGTTGGGTGAAACTGTAGATGCCTTTTCACCCTCAGCAGCCTGCATTGCACCATCTGGTGCTATGAAAGTTGGCCAGCAGGGGAGAAACTTCTGGCTGTATTCCATCTTGAATTCTCTATATCCTTCAACCAAAGTGTCTTTGGCAGTGGGATCTTATCATCTACTTCTAGCAACGAACAAGAGCAATCCCAATAGCCCCCCCCAAAAAAAGCAAAAGACTCTTGCTTTTAAGAGTCTTAAAGGCAAGATAGGAGTGCCAGATTTTGTGGCACATACTTGTAATCTAAATATTTGGGAAGCTGAGGCAGGAGGACTGCCACACATTCAAGGTCAACCTGAGTTACATAATGAGTTTCAAGATAGCCCAGGCTACATGACCAGACCCTGTCTCAAAAACCCAGACCAATCAACTAACAAAAGCATGTTAGGAGACTCGGGGTCTCTCCGGGGGACCTAGAAAGCTGGGGCTTGAAATTAGAAAGAAGTCTGTAATTCAAACTACTCAGGAGGCTGAGGCAGGAGAATTTAAAGTTCCAAGCCTCCCTGTACTCCAGAGTAAGTTCAAGGCCAGCCTGGGTAATTCACTGAAACCCTGTATCAAAATCAATAGTAAAAAGAAGACCAAGAATATATCTCAGTGCTAGGACTCACATTGCTCTAGGTTCAGTGCCCAGAACAGGGGCCAGAGAGGCAGTGTCCAAAAACTCTGTGGAAACTGTTTCAATGAAAGCATTGATGTAACAGTCTCTGTCCCTCAGCCCAGAACTGGCCATGCTTGGATGTTAAAAGCTTTGTTCTTGAGCTGCTGAAGAAGCAGAAGTGACCACCATGACAAATACCAGCATGGTGAGTGCCCATCACCTCACCACCTCCTATACTGCCCATTTCTGAACCCGACTCCCTCGTGGGTATAGTGCATTTGGAGGACAAATGGCTCAAACCTTCGTCCTTCCCATGATGAAGTTTGGAAAGACTGGTTTTCTAGTCTCTCTCTGAGAAAACAGGACTGGTAACATAAAATAACTGTTGAGAATTGGTTCTAGGACTCCCCAACACCCCATTCCATAGATACCCAAGTCCCTTTTATAAAATGCCTCCATTTTTGCATATTTTTTCAAATACTTTCAACCCATGGTTGTGGAATCTGCAGATATGGAATTCGTGGATATGAAGGGATAACTATATAACCAAATTATAAAGGGAGTGAGGATAGCTATGAGCAGCAAATGTCAAGTAGAGTGAGATGACCACCTGTCATCATCCCTTCGGCCAAAGTCAGCTAGGCACATATGTCTTGGCTGTCTCCTCTGTCACAGGTAAACTAAGCAGAGAAGTTCATGCTGGCCTCTTTACTGGAGCTCAGAAGCACCAGCATTTTATCCTGGGAACCAGGGGCCCACCTGTACTAACTCAAGGTTGTGAAAAAAGTCATTCAGTGAGGTGAACTCCTGAAACCATACGGAGATTTACAACATACTGAATTTATTGACATCAGCTGGTTATAAACCCTTTATGAATAATAATATAAGGAACCAGGGTTGAAGAGATGGTTCAGTGGAAAAAAGCACTTTCTGCATCAGCACAAGGACACGTATAAAAGCCAGGCATGGAACTGTGCATTTGTAACCCCAGCCCTGGTGGGCACAGGTGCAGAAACAGCTTGTCACTTGTCAGCCAGCCTAACCCAAATGACAATCTTCAGGCTCAGTAAAGAGGCCCTCTAAAAAGTTAATGTGGAAAACCATAGAGGAAGACACCTGACAATGACCTTGGGCCTCTGTACTCACAAGCACTGGAGAACACTCTTTTACACACTCACACACACAAACACACACAGAGAGGGGAGAGAGAGAAGAGACAGACAGACAGAGAGAGACAGAGACAGAGAAAGAGAAAGAGAGACACAGACAGACACAGAGAGAATAAAGAACAACAAAAAAGTGAAGATGTATATGTTTTAAAGCTGGAATGAATTGTAGATATGGTTTCTTTAAAATCACATGGTTTTTTTCTACATTAGTGAATAAAGGGAGATGGAGAAATGGAGAGAAAGGAAGAAAATTAGAGCAGGGAAAGAGGATCGAGAGAGATAGCCAAGCTGTATAATACATAAATCCTATGTGTTTTAAGAGATCATTCTTGGAAATGTAGAATGCTCCTCACCCCCAGTCACCCACTCTTGACTTCCTTATGTCTACAAAGATTTGGGGGAGATCACTTCTGAATGTACTAAAAACCCATCTTAGACTAGATTTCAGTCTAATCTTACTAAGGCTTTGGACAAATTTCTTACATTTCTGTACCAGACTGTCCCAATTGGTATGATCTAGAGAATGATCTATGATAGCCTGGTTTTTAAATGGGTGTGTCTATTAATCATGTAGCAAGGAAAAATAAATAAATAGCAAGTAGCAGATACATAGAAGCAACAGACAGACAGCAAACCATCATCAAATTGGGAGTTTACACTTTATAGTAGAGATGGCTGGGCCTGATTGGGAGAGAAAATGGAGGGAACATTATCAACTCAGCGGGCTTACAAACACAGCAGAGAGCAACTGGGGAAGTTGAGGCTGGACTTCCTGATTGAGCTTCCTCTCCATGGATGAGCTTCCCATGGCTGAACTTCCAGCTTCCCATTTGTGCTGCAGGCATTATTCTATTACAGCATAAATAATAGGAACCTTTGTTGGAAATGGCTTGTTTACCTTCCAGCTGTTCTCAAGGTCTGTGCTTTCAGTACTCTCAGCTGCTTGCTGTTTTTCCCTCTCCCTGTTGCAGAACCAGGGCCCAGTCTGATGCAGGACAGGAGCTTTGGAGGACGCTTGTCATAAACATGAGTGCAGGGCCAACCTTGCTTCCAGAGCCAGCTTCTTGGTAACTTCAAACAGCACACAGCCATCTACAACAATGTGTGTTGTAGCACTTTGCTCAGCTAATGTGACAATTCAACTGCTGCCATGCTCATGAAAATGCCTAACTCAACACTTGGCAAGTAGTAGGTACCCAAATAAATGCCAGTTTCCCTTCTCCTTTTCCCTTTTGTCATCCTGTTCCCAGGGGCTGGGTCACCTTTCAACTCTGAGGCTCCCTCCAGACCACTTTCTTCGAGTGTCAGCATGCCACTTCACACACAAAGCCTCTCCCTGCAGTCACCATTACTTGCAAGGTACTGTTAGCTATGCAAGATGTCCCAGAAGATGTCCTTAGACCCCCACTGAACACAGCCTCAGCACCTCATTGCTCTCTGTTCTATCTACAGCAGCTTTGACTATCCATATATATAATGAATCTTTACAGCCACAGAAGCTGTAGCCTTGGTGAGGATTTCAAAAGCTTTAAGAATCACAAGAAGAAAGTACAGGGAGGCTACAAGGGGCTGTTCAGAGGTTCTGAACACATCCATGGCGGGCATTCTTTGAGTTGTTATCTGAAGCAGAGATTGACAGAAGTTTTTTTTGTTTGTTTGGGTTAGTAAAGCATCAGACTAAATACTTTAGTTTTACCAGCAAGCAAGGACTTAATAATCTATTTCTACCTAAAGGACAATGTGATAATAAGATTAATGTGCAGGTATTGTATTGTGCATGTTCTTAACTGGCAACATGATTTGGACAGTATTTTAAAATATGTCTTTAGAGCTATATTTCTACGAAGTGTTCTGTCCAAAAATGGTTCCTCAAACAAAACCTTTTGGAAGATGACATATATTCCATCAATTCTAAGAACAACATATTTTTTTTCACATTTTGCCATACTTGCAATAGTAAACATTTTGCAGTAGATGGCTGTATACATTCACAGAGGAGTTCCTCTTAGTTGCATGTAATATGTATAAATATATATTTATGTGACA
This sequence comes from Cricetulus griseus, assembly GCF_003668045.3. Lineage (NCBI taxonomy): Eukaryota > Metazoa > Chordata > Mammalia > Rodentia > Cricetidae > Cricetulus > Cricetulus griseus. The sequence goes on from NC_048600.1 coordinate 106,350,446, forward strand.
TCCTATAGGTAGAAATAAAAAAGAAGATAGTTAGTACCATGACCTACCTAACTTTGTATTTCCCAAATACATTAGAACATATTTTTTTCAATACCACTTAATAATATCCAGTAGATTTAAGGTCTGTCCCCATGATATTCATCTTGACAAAACTGTTTAAAAAAAATGAGTTTGAGTTCAGAGCCAGTTGGATCAGCTGCCTGCTAGGATGGAGCTTGTTTGAAAGCCTACAGGGATAAGATAAAACCTGGAGTGGATACATCAGTGAGGGTTGCAGTATGACATGATACATGCAGAATGTAAAGAAATCATGAGAAGAGTGCAGTGCCCATCCAGTAAGAAAACCTTAATCTTAACCCCAGGGTTTTCCTTCATTTAAGGGCATCTGTCTTTGTCCTTATCTTAAAGGGGTGGATGGAAGAACGCATCATAGAGAGAAAGCTGCCATGAAAACCAACAACAGCACAAAAATAGAAATAAAAAACAATTTCAGACAGGGGACACAACCCATCCAATGAACCTTAGGAGACAGGCCAGCTTCTTGCTGCTTCCATGGTCCATTCTCTTGCTTCCTTGGTAAAAACTCAGCCAGACACCAAAGAATAAGAGAGTCAGTGCTTACCAAAAAGTTCATCCTGCAAGAGCCTAGGCTACAGGTGTCATGGCCCAGCATGTCTCAGCCCCAAGCCAAGGTAACCATGCGGTTCAGCCTGAGTGGAGGAGCATGGACTTGGAGACTCCTAGCAACCCAATGGTGATAAAGACCAAACACAGACATCTTGTCATCTTTAGAGAGCTCAGTTCTATGCTGCAATACTAGAGTCTCTTGTTTATTCAGCATCTTCCTGGCTGTTTCCTAACCATGCTTCCCTGGCCACAAGGTCATTTCTTTCCTCCAGTCGACCCCTCTCAGCTAGGTCCACTCCTAACTCTCTCTGTGTCCTCACTTGTTACTATCACACCTAGCCCTCCACCCAGGTGCAGGCCTATTCAATTCTGTAGAGATGCAAACTAGGCGACATTCTCCACTGAGGCCATGTCATTCAATAGCAAATCAGTTAGCATCCACTACTCAATGTAGACTGGAGCTCCCAGTTACTGGAAGCGCTGGAAATGTCCTAACGGAATTTTCCTGATCCCCAACATATGGGAAAAGGCAACGGTCAGATGACCAGGCCAATTGAAATCTTCAGCAGAATTAGATCTCTGAGGGCTTAGAAAATGTGCGGCATGTCATGAAACCTCCCTGGTGAAAGTCTTGTCAGCTCCTAACTCCACACTGATTCCAGGTTTAGGAAATTTTTCCAAATAGCTTTATATCCACTGCCCCAACAGCCTGTGAAGCGGACAGAGCACAAGTGCCCACTGTTTATCCATAAAGAGATGGATTTCCCATGTTGGAGCCAAAAAGTTCACACTGGGGCTTGAGGCAGAATTTCAAGAGCCAACCTGGTGCTGTTCCTACCATGTCAATGATACCCCTTGTCGGTGGTGTCCCAGAACAGTCATCTCCAGGGGAGGACATTTTCATTTGTCATGTCCTGCTGCACTTGTCAGTAGCTAGCGCCCTTTGAGTCTTCCATATTTATATAGCTCTTTATAGCAGCCATTTACTTCATAGAAAGCTCATCGATCTCTGGCCTCCTGGAGCTAAAAGCTCATTTCCATGGGCAGAGCCCAGCCCTGTGTTCCCTGTCCAGTGAGTACTCATCACCGCGTCGCTTCGCACAATGTGAGCATGAAGTTTACATGGTCAGTCAAGAGAAGGCTCCCATGGCTAGAGTAAATGAACAACAAAGTGGAGAGATGAAGTGCTAACTGACTTTCAGGAAGACTAGAGAGTGATCTTGGAGAGTCAGAGGAAGCAGAGCAGTGGCTTCTTTGACACAGCGTCTCACTATGTACCCCTCACTACGTATGCTGACTGTCTCCCTGTGTAGACCAGACTGGCCTTGACATATCTACTTGCCACTGCCTCCCTGGTGCTGGAGTCAAAAGCTTGTATTAGCATACTCTGCTCAAGCAGTGCCTTTTATTTGAGCTTCAGAAAGGCAGAAATGAGAGAGGGGGTTGGACAACCTGCTGATCTGAAGAAACGACTAAGTAACAGCAAGGAGCTTCCAATGCAGCTCCGCACCTCACTGTCACCTCTATTCCCAAGGAACTGTTTGTTAGCTGTGCAAGATGTCCCAGGAGGTGTCCTTGGAGCCCACTGAACGCAGCCTCAGCACCTTGTCATGCTCTGTTCTCTAGCAGCTCTGACAAGCCCGGTGTACAATGAGAATAAAAAACGAGCGTTTGCAAAAAGTGAAACACTTGAGGTCCAACAGATCTGCATGACACACACACACGTTTCCACATCCTAGCTAGTGGTTCTGAAGTCACACTGCCTGAGTTTCCTGCCAGTTGTGATGCACTGGAGCTGAGGGACATGGGGATAGTGACTTAACCTCTCTATGAGCTTGTGACTTCATCTATACATGTGGCACATAAATAAAAAAAAAAATCAGCCTTTGCTTCTAGGGTTATTAACCAGGGTGGCATGAGTTAATACATGTGAACGGCTGGTGACACAGTCTAATCCGGAGTATATTCTGGATTAACAGTTGCAATGCCACTGCAAGGATGGTCCCAAAAGACTCAGAGAAGTTGGAAGATTAGAGAAGGAGGAAGAAGAGGAGGGAAAGCTGGTTAAACCCCTTTTGATATTATCTCTTACGATATGTCTCCAGCCCTTTTACCACGTTCTCTAATCCTGCTATTTTCCCAACACACCGGCTGCAGGCAGCTGATGGAGCTGACCGAGCATTGCTTCTGACATGCCCAGTGATGCCCTGTTCTGTTTCAATTAGGTTCAATTATAAGACTCATGCTTCTTTCATTTTGCTGTTTGGCATTCATGTTCACAAACAGTTTGGGGAATGCTACCAGATTTGCTCAAAATGAAAAGGGTAGTGGTACAGACAAACTGATCAGGGAGCCGGCAGACACTGTTTCCAGCACTGTGAGTCTTAGTGGCCACTAGTTAGTGACAGCAGGAAGCCTAAATGTGATGAGTCCAGACAACTGAACACAAATATATGAGAGAGATGAGTAATATGTGATCAGACCACTGTGGTTTCAGAGTAGCAACAACACATTTAAAAAATGGACATATGATAAAAGATCAATATCCCAAAGTCCAGGAGCATTATTTACATAAAGGTTCCAAAGAAAAAACAGACATAAGAATGACAGATTCATCACAAAACCGTGATATGAAGAGTTGAGGTCAGGGTCAGGACGATATCAACATTTTAAATTAGAGTAAGGTCAGGACTGTCTTCAACTGTGTTGAAGCTGATGCTTGAAATATACTCATTATTCATTTTGACACTGAAAGGTCTTATTGTATAATTATAGCAAGTGAGAAATTTATTATGATTACAGAATTTTGGATGCCTATTTAAATTTTGCGTGCAACTAGGGGCTTCTGTTGCCCTAGACCTGGCCCTGCTGGAGTATGAGGTACCTCGAAAGGGTCTTTCAAAGAGATGTCTTAAGTCAGCAGGCCTTGGCTCAAATTCTGGCTCAGATCCTCTCCAAGCAACATCTTGGGCATGTTACCACTACCAGTGCACCCCCCATTTACATACTGAGGTCAGAGAATAATAAAACCTAAGTCTTTTATTCACTTATCCACCACCAAATACTTACTGAGCATGAGACTCAATAGGAGTGTGTGCTGGGGGCATGGCAGACGGATGAGTTAACAAAGCAAACCAGAAGTCTCTGCACTTAGGACTCTCTCATTCTAGTGGGGAGATAAATGACGATTAAGAATACTCATGGTATCCTGTAGCACAAAGAAGGGAACACTCTCAAGAATGTGCACTTGGGTAAGCCATAAAATAATGGCAGTGTGAGGAATGGGTGGGCAGTGGTACCAGCATATACAAGGGAACTAAGGAGAATAAATGAGACCATCATCTCTAAAGTGTTTGGCACAGCACCTCACACATCCTAATGCCTCAGTGCATGTTTATGTTTACATCTCTCTGAGTAGGAGGGAAAAGTTTGATAAAGGCAGCCTGGATCCCCCGGGCATGGCTGTGCTACCATCTCCAATGCTGAAAGAGCAGAATTCTGGCACATTCTACAACTCAATGATAAGACACCCTTGGAAGTTCATAGCGGGTATCATCATACCTGAGTCAACTCCTGGAGCATGAAGTAGCCCTGAGGCTCAGAAAGAAGCATTAGCTGAAAGGTTGCACCCTATGCCCTCCGTGATGAATATACTTGGGGATTGTCCTTACAGACAGGAGAAAGTTCAGTTATGCAGGAGAGTTGAGGGGGAAGATCTGGAAAGCAGTCCCATGGTGGCTGTTACCTGTCTCTAGATGAGATGTCTTTTCAGAAGACAATCTGACTATGGATAGTAAACGCTAATGAAGCCATCACCCTTGGCTGGAGTTGGCTGTCAGTCCCATGCTCTGGGTTGCAGCAGACTATGGTAAACATCCACCTGCAGCTGCCTGGGGGCTCCGATGATGTGACCTGGGCCAGCCCACAAGGCCTTTTGTAGGTGCTGCAATGTGCCCATGCTGGCATTTCACCATCTCATTTCGTGGTGCTTAGTCTCTAGCAAATCTGCATGTAAAGAAAGGAATGAAAGCTTCCCCACCTTTGCTTACACCCTGTGCCTACTGAAAACAGAGGTGAGTGAAGCAAACAGGAGAAAACAAAGTGCTTCCCAGGGCAGAAAGCTCAGGATCCAGGAGGAAGTCTTATAGAAGCTATTGATATACCTCTAGTAGTTTTCTGTGGAGAAAAAGAGGCTGGGGAGAGATAAGGCTGTCTCTCCTGCTTCATCTACGGTGAGGGGGTTCAAGACATCCTTCTACAGAAAATCACTCGGAGTTCCCCAGGAGAGTTATGGCTTTTTATTCCTTTGAATCTCTACACAGGACGATAAGACCCTCCAACAAATATGTGCTTTCTTCCTTTTCTAATACTTTTTAATTCTTCAAAACTGATATTAGACCCCGGGAAAGCTCAGGCCTCCGGGGTCTCAGCCCAGGACCGCAGTCACCCCAATCACCAGGTGGATGCAAACTGCATGAGGCTTTATTGTTGTTTACTGTGCTAACCCCATGTTAGCTCGGGTCTTTCATCTACCCACCATGACGGATGGCTAGAAAAGTCAGTTCCCGAACCAGCTGCATAGAGATCTTGTAGGGCGGTGTAAGGGGAGTATCTAGGGGAATGCACAGGCTCAGGATTGGTGTGGCTCCAGGCTTGGAGGGCTTGCCCTGTGTTGATTGGTCAACTGGTCGTTATGGCCCATAGGCCCTCCCAGGGTGGTTGTTATGCTCTTCGCGTCATTGCTGTTCACTTGTCCATAAAGCACACCCAGACCGTAAAGTATAGCGCCACCAGCTAACTTCTGATTGGTTCCTTGCCACAAGACAGGCATCTGACTTTCTAGTGACTAGGACAAGGTCAGACAAACACATGTTCAGCTGTTATGGCTGCCAAAATGGGGAGCTGTTCCCTTCACTGAGAATGAGCCAAGTCTTCTCAAAAAAGAGTCTAGGGGCCTGCTTCTGCCTAAGCAAGTGCAGTCAGCTACTCCTGTGTGCCTCTGACCACCACCCTTCCTATTCGTTCTATTCATTGAGTAGCTTTGATGTGATAGGCACTAAATTCTCCATCTATGAAACTAGCAAACCATATTTCATTCTGCGGAACCTGTTTGTGTATGTACCTAAGCAATGCATACACCTCCAGCAGCACTAAATTCTTTGAAGTCAATTTAAGCAAGAGGGTAGCAATAGTGGTAAAATGGGCATAGTGATACCAAGAGAATTTGGTCCAGCATAGAGGTTTTTAAATATGAGATGTGAGCAAGAGCCTGAATAAATTTGAATAAAGCCTGAATAAAGATGAGATCTAGACACGATGGAGAAAGCTGAAGGTAAAAAACTCAGTGAGGAAGCTATTCAAACACTTCTAGGGAAAGATAGTAGTTTGGACTGAGGTAGTAGCTTGGGGTGGGGGGGGACACAGTGAGAAGGACTCAGATTTATCATGTATTCTGAGCATAGCCAACATGATTGGTTGATGGGCTGTGAGATGTAGAAAAGATTGAAGAATCAAGAATAGTCTCACATATCATGTTGATAAAACAAGGTCTGACTAATGACACCAGTTGTCGTGCAAATATGGCCAGGGGAAATTTCACAAGCCCCCAACCCCAGATGCAGAGCTGCAGATAATCACTGGCTGATGAAGAGGAAGATACAGTTTTTTTCATTTTCTCTTTGTTTTTGTTTTTGAAGATGAGTTCTCTGATAGGCTATCCAATCAAGTGGTCAATACTAAGTACATCCACATACTAGCAACACTAAATGGACTCAGTGGGGTGGGGGGGGTGTGTCTACATGTGTGTAAAATGAAATTATTAAAGAAGAGATCATGAATTTGATAGAGAATGTAGGAGTTAGGGGGGAGAAAGAAGGGGTGAAATGATGTAAATACAGTAATTGTATGTAAAACTTTTTAAAAAATTACTTCTCTTGAATATCCTTTGTCAACAAATAAAAATGGCTCAAAGCAATATTTTTTAATATTTTAATTTATTTTATTTTAAAACAATCTTTTCATTTTACATACCAATCCCAGTTCCCACACCTTCCCCTCCTGCTGCCTTCTACCGTCTACCTTCCCCCACCCCCCATCCACTCCTCAGAGTGGTCTTTGAGGCAGGATCAAGGCCATCCCCCCTATATCTAGGCTTAGCAAGGTATCCCTCCATAGAGAATGGGCTCCAAAAAAAAACAGTTCAAGCACTAAGGATAAATCCTGGTCCCACTGCCTGTGACCCACAGACTTCCAAGCCACACAATTGTCACCCACATTCAGATGGCCTAGTTTGGTCAGTCCAGAATCAATGAGTTCCCACTAGCTCAGATCAGCTGTTTCTGTGGATATCCCCAGAATGGTCTTTATCAGTTTGCTCATATTATCACTCCTCCCTCTTTTCAACTGGACTCTGGGAGTTCTGACTAGTACTTAGCTGTGGATCTCTGCATCTACTTCCATCAGTTGCTGGTAAATGTTCTCTGATGATAATTAATGTAGTCATCAATCTGATGACAGGGAAAGGCCAATTCAGGCCCCCTCTCCACTATTGCTTTGGGTCTTAGCTGGGGTCAGCCTTGTGGATTCCTGGGAATTTCCTTAGTGCCAGGTTTCTCAACAGTCCCATACTAGCTCCCTCAAAGCAATATTTTTTTTTGGTTTTTTTCAAGACAGAGTTTCTCTGTATTGCTTTGGAGGTTGTCCTGGAACTTGCTCTGTAGGCTGGCCTCGAACTGACAGAGATCCACCTGCCTCTGCCTCCCGAGTGCTGGGATTAAAGGAGTGTGCCACCAACACACGGCTCAAAGCAATATTTAAAAGAAGAATGATATCAATATTTAATGGGTACTAACTATACATTGTCTGCTTTCTTACGCTCATGGGCTCCCTGTGGGAAAGGAGTTCCGAGGTATACAGTTTTCTATCCAGAATCTAGCAGCTAAATATCTAATGTTCAGCTTTTAATGCCCTGTATGAACTAGGTACATAATCAATATTTGTGGAAGAAAAGGAAAATCTCAGAGGTAATTAATCAGCCATGGTGTTTCTACTAAGCAGCTAGATCTAGAAAATATGTCCTTAAAATTCCTGTGGATTTTATATCCATGATGAGTCAATGACTTGACCAAAAAACACACTTCTTCCCAATAAAGTTCTCCAAATTGATTCAACACATTATCTAATTTGGCCTTCACTCTAAGTCAGTGAAGTTGCCTGTGAGAGTAGGTGACCATCTCCATTTCATAAAAGAAAAGTGAGGCTCAAGAATTTCAAGGTGACTAGAAAAGCTCACAACTGATAAGAAACAGAACTGGGCCTAAAAGTAGGACTCTTGCCCCCATGTCATGCTTTACCCACTTCTTTACATATCTTCATGTTATAGAATCTTTATGTGTAAGTAGAAAATTTCAAATATCATTCAGACCAAAGGAAATGAGTTTAAACTTCTCTATCAGAGATTTCATCTAGCTATAAGAACAAATTTGCCCAATGAAGAATGCAGTATACCCAAATTCCAAGTTCATGTCCACAAATACCTTAAAATGGGAGATGAGGTCCCTGAGTGCATGGGGCAAGTTCATTACATGCCATGGGGCATCCAAGAAGGGAATCCACTGCATACATGCAAGGCAAGGATACAGTTGAATTAGGAACTACACAGGTGTCAATGGCGGTTCTAAGAACTCAAGGTTGAAGGTTGTGTTATGTGGGAGTTTTAAGTTCAGATTCTAGAGTCAGAACTTGTCTCGGCGCTTGGCAACTCCAGAGATCCAGGTTTGAATTCTGGCTCTTCCACCTGCAGCCTTCAGCACTTGGAACCAGTCCTCAAACCTCTTCTGCACCTAGTTTGTATGGCAAGCATGGTGAGAGTCACTTCCTTCAAAGGCCCTTATAAAAATTAAATGAGAAAACTACAGAGTAAACCTCAATACAAATCAAACCCTAAAGCAAAGAGAGAATAGAGAAACCACAAACAAAAGAAACTGAGAGACAGGGCATACCCAAGGAAAATGGTTTGAGCAAAATGCTGGGACCCAGAACTGCCCTTGCAGGAACTCTCAGTTTGGAATAAAGGAAAATGTAGTAAGACATCAGAAGCCGGGTGTTGGTGGCACATGCCTTTAATTCCAGCACTCGGGAGGCAGAGACAAGCTGATATCTATGAGTTCGAGGCCAGTCTAGTCTCCAGAGCTAGTGCCAGGATAGGCTCCAAAGCTACACAGAGAAACACCCTGTCTCACAAAACCAAAAATAAATAAAAAAAAAAAATCAGAAGCCCCTCTAGTTCCCAAGCTTCAGTCTCCCTACATTATTTTCTTGTAGAGGATTGTGAATATGGAGTTTCAGGGTCTTAGGAAAGTTCCTTTTTTTTTTAGGTTGCAAATCTGCTAAGTGATTTCAGGAGGTGACCACATTTCAGTTCTATTAGCTCATCAGCAATTTCTTAATGAGGCTAATTAGCTCTAAACAGCTCCCACCCTGCAGGGCTCCACCGAGAGTTTGGCTGTATGTTAGCCAATGAGTCTATGACCTTTGTGGGTGTCTCGGAGGCCTGGTTTCTGAGCATCCACCTCATCAACCTCAGTAATAAAGACATTTCCTGGTTAATAAGGATATGAAGTTGCTTTGGATCCCTGAGATCACCAAGTGCTGAGACTACTCAACTATATGAGAACTAAATCAAAAGGCATGTGCCAACTATTGTGTGGAAAGAAAAAGACCCACGGGAGATTTCCTTCTGAAACCATGAAGAGTTTATGGAGGATTCCCCAGTATCCACATTCCTTCACCAGAATATGACCCAAGTGTTTATTTCAACTCACATTTAGTGATACCAAGAAAAAAGACATTAACTACAGATAATTTCCTAAGATGCTATTGTTTTTCTCACAGATGGAGGCTTGTAGCCATGGTGCTAAATGTCCTGTTTCTTCAGCATCTTTTTTAGAGACCTAAGGATAGAATGTCACAGGTTCTTGAATGACCCATACATGAATTGCTCAAGGTGGTTCTTGATGTAGACTCATGGCAATGGGCTGCTAAAACAGTAGTTGTCATGGCAGCTGACATGTGTCTAACTTCACTGTTATTCCCACACTTCATGCTTTAACTCCATCATCTCATTCTCATTCATCTTTTACATGATAGAAAGTGAAGACTCCGGAGAAGCCTAAGAAATTAGTCCAGGGTCCCATAGCTTTTCAGTGGCAGAAAGGTAGACAGTCTCATGCAGTGTTTCCATCCACAAAGGCCATTATGTCATCTGACTCTGCACCAATATAGGAGAAGCAAACAGCATCTTTTTAAATAAAAGGAAAGAGCCAGGTGCAAACTTGGGCTACTGTCAGTTTTGTAGCTCTTTAGAAGAAAAGTGAATTGTTTTTGGTTTGGTTAGGTTTGGATTCAGAGTTTTAAAAGGAGAGGTGTAAGCAGCTAATTTATCTCCTTTCTTCTTTGAGTTCCAAATTCACAAGATAGAATTGGGATCATAATTCTGTGTTGACAGTTGAATGAACTGAGTCTCAGAGACATTTAGTGACTCACTTGGGAGCACAGAGCAATTCAGTCACAGCGGACAAGAAGAATAACTGTGTCTCATGTAAAAGACCAATCTAAACTGAGTAATGGCAGAGGACTGTCACAGATGAACTCAAGAAGCACCCATGAAGGCACTTTAATGATGACACTTAGAGTAGGGGAAATGATATTGCAAACATTGGTGCTTGCACTCATCAGAGAAAATGCTACTTTTCAGCTAAAGATTAATGAAAATAAAGAGATGGTGTTGCCTTTCTCTAGTGCCAGCAGCTACTTGGTGTGGTCCAGGAGCTAAGTCTTGGAGTTATCCATTATTTAGAGCATCGTAATTGTCCATTGGGTGACAATGTAAGGTCTCAAGGACAGACGATTGACCAAGCCCACACAGGTACACATGACTCCACTTGCAGCCCATCACCAGGTACTAAGTCACAAGACTATACCAAGCCATGGTGAGGGACAAGGAGAAGCATAAATGTACATTATTTGAGTGCTAGGAAGGAGGGGAAATTACATGGCAGTAGGCCTCATAGGTATTCTCACTCCAGTAGGGGTAAGATTTGAGCCTAGATTTTCAGGCAGCCAAACAGCTCTCATACAGCTTATCTAAGCCATCCCAATAATGGGCACACAGCCCAAAACATCTCCCTTCCTTCAATCCATGGTTTCTCTACAGTAGGAATTTTGGCTTTGAGGGCAGGATAACCCTGTGCTCTAAAGACCTTTCCACATGTACCATGCAGTGCTTCACATCCCTGACCCCTCCAAAAGACTCAAGGAGTACCTCTACTCTATCATGATAGCCAACGCTGCCTCCAAGCACTGCTACATATCCATATCACCTGCGTGTCACTAATGGACAGGAATAGAGGTGGGATTACCCCTAGCTAAGAACAGTTTTTGGTCCCTTTACCTCATTGTTGGAATTTGGCGTCTTAAATGCTGTATCTAGAATGTTCAGAACAACTCAGAAACAAGAACAAGACCCCGAAGCTACATTTATAATTCATGATGCTTATAGAACTGAAAGATGAGGATATTATATCTTAACACATCTGTACCTGAATTGCCACTCACCCTTGTCCATTTGGCTGTGTGTTCTGTGCGGTGTGAGAAAAGTCTAGGCCAGTCACACCATGATGGGAAACCCACTTTGAGCTCAAAATTCATCATTTCAAAGGCAACAAAAGGAAGTCAGTGGGAACTGAGGGGGTTGCCCAGCTCTATCAGACCAAGGCACACAAGGCAGTGAACAGTGAGAGCACCTCCCTTTGTGATGGGTGCAGAGGCAGTGATACATTTCTGCCATAACCACAATCAACCACATGTCTCCCAAGCAGACTTGGTTCTCCAAGCAACTCAACCTTGATTCAGGCGTTTATCTAGATGACACAAAAGTTCCTTTCCATGCAGCATGAACTCCAGAAAAGTGAAAACAAAAGTAGGTTAAGAGATGGTCATGAAGAAGGATTCCATTTCATGGTTATATGTCCTAGCACAGCTTTTAAAGCAAAATGAAGAAGGCTTCCTGACTGCGGGACATGTGAAGCCTTCCATGCATCACATATCTTTACCCTGGGCTGGAGACACAGTACACAGAGATTCTCACTCAGCCTTTTCTCCATTGAGCAGTTCTGGGAACTAAGGCATTCCCTAGACAGACTTATATAAAATGCTCCCCATCCTCTCCAGGTCTCAGTTTCTTCATACATGCAATGGGGCAGTAAGCTCTCGCTCACTGACCTTTCAGAGAGAGGAGAATTGAGAAAACACTTGAGAAAGTGCTTTGTAAACCCTGAAGAGTTATAAAAGTTTAAGAGATCATTATTAATGCATACTCATTAATAATTTACTACTAATAAAACTTTCTCTGCCTCACTGAGATGGTGAGTTGATGAATATGATCATCGAAGCAACCAAGGTCCCAAGAGGGTGAAGGGTTTGCTCAAGGTCACACACTAGACCTGGAGTCACGGTGCATGGTGATCAAGATGACAGGCATGGCAGCAGCCTCCACGACAGCAAAGTGCTCTCTACAGCATGGGCTCTTTTTGTTGTTGCTACGGCTGTGATCCTGATTTTCATAACCAACAAGGGGACGGGAAGTCAGCAAGTAGCACAAGCAACCCCCGAGTTGAGAAACACTGAGGAAAATGTGCTCGATAAGGTGGTGGACGGGGCCTGAGTGCTTGAGGGAGCAGCTTGGCTTTTTTAGCTTTTGGTCTCCAGAATATAAGATGAGGTTTTTATATGACACCCCCCCTCCCTTGTGGAGTCATTAGGCAGATTGGGATATTCCATGAAGCTCCAGACTGGTGACGCTGGTCTCCAGTGTGGGAGGAGGTAATGCAGTTGAGAAATTGCAATGCACACACATCTGTGGCGGACACAGCAAAGCTGCAGCTCTGATGAGACGATCCTTTCACGGAGTAAATGGAATGATCCCACACATCTGTGTGGAACATGAAGGTGATTTACAGAGTAGCAAGCATTACCCAAAGTAGCCCAAAGGGTAGAGAGCTTGTAGGACTCTAATAAGTCCTTTGAAAGGGCTCCCTGGGAAGGATGAGGCATGTACTGACCATCTCTTATCCCACCTGTAAACAAGGTATCCCACCTTGAAGCAGGTAGGGCCCAGGACAGTGAGAAGAGCACCAGGAACGGCCATATTGGTGCCTGAAGATGGACATCCTTAAGCAAAGAGAAAGAACATCGGGGTTCATATTTTACACTTCAGGACAGTGGAAGAGTGCAGATAAATGCTTTCCCTGTCACGACCTTGTCACCCACACAGTTCTTGAATTCATCATGAGTCCTGCTCTCAGGTCTTGATGTAAGGCCTTAACATCATGTGTCAGTGTAACCAACACTGCATGAATAACTGTTTGCCTACCAGCCAGGAGAAGGGCAACTCACTAATTTTGACTCCTAGTATTTGCCAATTTCTGTGGGGTAAATGTTCCTGGTATAAGCCACCAAGTAATGATGCTGAAGTTGTATGTGGGAAGAGAAACACAGTGGCAATTAGACAATTTCCAATATTTGGATATAATAACACTAATAACCTCCAGAGCAGAGATAATAATAACTTGTAACAAAAAGATTAATTCTGAGGAGGCATCACTTTTGCTTTGCTTAACATCAGATTTACTTAATTATAAGTTGATTTAATTGAATTGTTAATGAATATATATATATATGTATATATATAGCAACTGTCTTACAAATAATCCTTTTAAAAGGCAGTCAGTTCTACTGAGCTTCTCCTGGTGGGATCCTGAGCTATGTTGACCATACCATTATCTTCAAGACAAAGGACAGCCACCAGGAGCACACACACCTATAGTTTGTTTATTGTTCCCTGTAATGAGGGCAATTACACACCAAGAGTGCCCCAAGACCCCTCAGCAGGACTAATCCTAAAGACTAACAGACTGTGACTTGGTACAGTCACAGTTGAGAGGCCAGTTGAGAAAAACAGGGCTCTCTACACAGTATGCTATCAAGAAGCAGGTTGCTCTGAATGGGCACCCTGCAAATTTCCCCTACACAGTTGGGGAAATGAAGGAAGCTTGATATTTTTATTAAGGAGCAAAGAGTTAGGTCAGAGAGCAGGGATCTGACCAGGTCTGTAGTTTCCACGTGTTCAAGTGTTTTCATTAAGGAAGCAGACTTGATTTTAAATTGGCCCATCAGGATTGTAACATGGCCCTGTCTAGAGTGGTCTGAGAAGTGTGTTTCCTCACTGGAAACTGACCAAGGTTTGGCTGAAAGGCAGGGCCCGGCTTGGAGTATCAACAACTCCCCTCTTTCTGAAAGTGAATTTCCAATTCAGGTTTCTGTCTCCGTATCAGCTAGTTCTCATTTAAAACAACAACAACAACAAAAAAGTAATGTTTTCCATAATGGCCAGTTTTCTAAACCACAGACACAATCATCTCACAGCTCCACCTAAAACACTCCAGATAGGGTCCTTTGTCCCTCAAGCCAGGTGGAAGCACCCAGGACTTCTGAAGTCCAGACTCAGTAGCAACTTGAGTTGAGTCTTTGGGGGTGTCCAGTTGGATTCTCCAGCCCTTCTGCAGGCCACACTTCATCACTGTGTCTCTGCCTGCACTGTTTTCTTGACTGGGAATGACATCTCCCTGCCTTCTACCCTTTCACCCTGCCTGACCTGAGACAGAACCTACTCATTATGTAAGGCCCTGTCCACGGCCACCTCCTACAGGAAACCTTCTTTGACTTCCACTCCAGTTCCCACAGTGTAAGAACCTTTCTTGGTACCCCTTCCCTGTAAAAATGTATCAATTGGTGAATTCAACAGACATCTAATGAGGGTTTTGTTTTATAGGCTTTGTTCCGGGATCTTATTTGATCTAAGGATCAAACAAGAAATAGGCAGACACAGCCCATGCACTCTGGATTTTATATTCTAATGAAAGTAAGCAAGCAGAAATTTGTTTAAAATCTATGGCATAAGGAATAAAACCAATGTTCACAAAAGACTTTGTGTAGACTTAAGACAGAGTTCTCTATAAACAATTGACTATTTCAGCCTGAGCCTCTCTGAATAGGTGGTCACATGAGGCTGAAATAGGAATGACAAGAGGCCTTGCTCCACACTATAACCCCACTACCTTATTATGGATTCATTTGCTTTATGAGACTGTCAGATTCAGGGAGTCTGGGTAGTGACTAACCTACTGTCACACCCAACCAGATAGAGATGTTTAAATATCTGAGCTCATTGGCATTCCTCATTACAGGCAATCTATGAACCAACTCACTGGATTTTGTTTTCCTTAAGGGAAGTGTCCACCACTACCAACCTAGCCCCATAACCATGGACCCATAACCATTGTAGTCTCCCCACCTTTCTGAGCTACTCTAACATCCCAAGTCCAAATCTGAATCACTTTAGCAAGATATAGAGGCTCTGGTCATGAGGGCTTGGCCAGAAACTGCAGAGCGTCAAGCCTGCCGTATCCACAGCCTGTATTACTGATGGTTTTCAGTACCAAATGCCACTGAGCAACAACCCCATGCAGTGGGAAGACTGTGTTAGTAAAGGCCAGAAAGGCCTTCATTTAAATTCTGGCTCCAGCACTGTCATTTTGTAGGGCATTCAACAAATCATTTAACCTTTCTGAATCTGTTTTTCACATCTGTTCGGTGGGCAAGCTTCCTTGAGATAAAAGGCTATTTTTTTAGGTATAATTTGCATATGACCGTAAGAACTGTATCTTATCTCTGTAACCCAATTTTTAAAAAGTGCCTGACATATAACAAGTGTTTATAAATGTTTATGAACTAAATGAATGGGGTGCTGATCAGAAGTATTTATAAGATGAATGATTTCACGAATCTAATAGGTAATAGGTCAAAATAAACTGATTTTCATTCTTGCCCTAACTTGTTTGCCCATATTTCTTTTGTCTCATTTACATATTTATTGATTTATTCATTCATTAATTCATTCATTCATTCGTTTAGGTTGTTTTTGGAGAGTATCTCACTATGTAGCCTTAGCTGGGTCTAGAACTTTTAATGTAGACCAGGCTGGCTTTGAACTCATAACAATCTACCCACCTTCACCTCCCATGTGCTGGGGTTAAAGACATGTGCCACCTTGCCCAGCTTGTCCATGTTATGTTTTTATTTTTTCTACATAGAAGGTTGTGGCAAGTCCTGACTACCATATTTGAGCTGATAAATCCCAGTTGACTGGTTTAATGATCACAGTATTTTCAGTATTAGTAACTTCTTTTAAAGCAACTACTTTCCTATTACTGTGAAGAAACACCATGACCAAGGCAACTGATAAAAGAAAGCAATTAAACAGGCCTACAGCTCCAGAGGGTTAGAGTCCATGGTGGCAGAGAAAAGGCGTGGCTGCAAAAACAGCTGTGAGTTCACATGGGCAACACAAGCAGGAGACAGAAAGCACACTGGGAATGGCATGAGTCTTCTGAAACTTCAAAGCCTGCAGCCAGTGATACATCTCTTCCAATAAGGCCACACCTTCTAAACTTTCCCAAACAGTTCCACCTACTAGGGACCAAGGATTCTCATTCAAACCACAATGGGGAACTCAGGAGCTTTGAAAAATGAAAGAGCACATACAAAAAGATGTCTTGAAGACACTGGAAATAACTTTTATATCTCTAATGATATCATTTTAAAAGCTATTAATACAGTGCATACTCACTAAAAACAATTGAAAATACAGAAAAAGGAAGAATAGCATACACTAGTTCTACCTAAACACGGCACTGTTGATGATTGAGTAGATTTTATTTTATAATTTTAGTTAGTTAAAACACACGATATGGACAATTTTGTTCATTTTTCCCAATTATCATGACATAAGCCCTTTTCAAGCTATTGTCTGGCTTTAATAGTTGCATTATATTCCACTTAGCAGAAGTGTCATCCTTGACCCCAGCATTCGCTATCATTAGACACATTAGCTTCTATTAGTTTGTTTTGTAAATAACACTGCCATAAGCACTAGTGTGGACAAAGATTCCTCCCTTAAACCAAACAAATTCTAACAGTTCAGGAAATAGCAGTACAGAAGCATGTCTGAAATCACCTCCAGAACTTTTGGATAGTAAAAAAAAAAGTAATAATATAGCTAAACATGGCACCACTTTTTTGTTTTCTTTTGTTTTTGTTTTTTTCAAGTCACATATCCAAGCTCTCTTGGTGCAGGTTGGAACATTGGAGGGAGATTTCAGAAGTTAATTGGGAAATAACAAGTAAGCTAAGTAAATGGTCTAATCTAAACCCATTAGATAAGCGTTCAGTGCAACGCAAAATCTTGATGACTGTAATTAACACATTTATAAACTCTCTAAGAAACTTAAAGCTTCCCTTTTATTGACTGAAAACCAGCAGCTTTTTCAAGTGGAGCTTATGGCCACGCTGACATGTTCCCTGGGCTGTGGGACTTGTCAGCATATCTCCTGGGCCTCCTTCTCCTCAACTTGATCTGGCTTTTCCTATCCCTTGCAAGAGGAGCAGGTGAGAACATATAGAAATATTTTTCCATCCACTAAATGTACTGAGATAGAACTTACATTCAGAAGCATTCAGTACTATGAGATGGTAGCTTGGGGCACATGCTTATGGTCCCATGTTACCTCTCTCCATATGAAGGCATTCCACATTTCCAGCACCTGAGGGAGGCTGCCTCATGTAGTCACTTTCAGAGCGCCATCCTTTCTTGCCCAGTCTTGAACTTCATGTAAGCCAAATCACTGTGCTGTCTCCTTTTCTTTCTTTCTTCTCGTTATCTGACTTTCTTCATCATTGCTTACATTAGGATTTATGAAGAAGCAGTTCATGCATGTTCTTTTCCATTCCTGTATAATGGCTCATGTCATATCTATACCACAATGCACTTATCCATGCTACCACTGATAGATGCGGACATCATTGCTGCTTTGTGGCTAATATGAATAAAGTGGCTACAGATGTGGTATCTTTCTGAAAACAACACATGTAAGTTGTTAAGCTTTTGACAAGAGCACTGGTGAGAACCTGAGCTGTGTTAACTTTATGCAAATCATTTCATGTCTCTGGTTCCTCATTCCCTCAACACTAAAATGAAGGAGGACTTGGCCTTTGGCTAGCTCAGTTTCCTTTCCTGTGAAACTAAAACAAAGCATAATAGGCTGGGTGTTGGTGGCGCACGCCTTTAATCCCATCACTTGGGAGGCAGAGGCAGGTGGATCTCTGTGAGTTCGAGGCCAGCCTGGTCTCCAGAGAGAGTGCCAGGATAGGCTCCAAAGCTATACAGAGAAACCCTGTCTCGAAAAACCAAAAAACAAAAACAAAGCATATTAGTGCTCAAGGTCTCTTGCAGTTACAAATTCCATGGCTCAGAAGTCTTGAATGCTGTGCACATACTAAAGTCAGTTGTCATTTTCCACAAGGAAATGGGTGTAGCTATTCTTCCCAAGAGCCGTGAGCCATGAAAGATACGTGGAGCCAGAAGACACTGGTTCAGATCTCAGCTGATTCCTTAGACATCTAAGGAGCAATGAGATTTGAATTGCACCTCCCCATCCAGCCAGTTGCACAAGCTCTACTCTTTAGCTTCCTCAGACAAGACCACGGACTACTTAGGGAGACTCATACAGTCACACTGAACCTCGTACCACCCATCCACATCAACACAGTGACTAGTTTGTAAGAGAGGATTTGCAGCTGGTTCCTGGAAACTATATATCACTCTTTATTAATTTTCATTATTATCACATGCTATGTCCTATAGACTGATAGAATCAATCCACAGGTGGGTTCATTTATATAACATGAAGTTACACACTGCCGTGGTGTACTCAATCATGCTACTTGCCCAGGAGACTCAAATATGCAGCATGGTGTTCTCCCTTGAAGAGATGCATCACTCAACTCAACAAACATTTATTTCCTGAACACCTGTTATTGCACCAGGCATAGTGCCAGGTGCTAGGAACAGAAAGATAAGTAGCATATAATTCTTTGTGCCTTTCTCATTTTGTTTGTTTGTTTGTTTGTTTTCCATTAATTTTCTTATTTGCTGAGGATCTCCCTCTCCCAATGAGATCCACTAAAACAGTTGATAGCCTACAGAAGAACAAACAGATTGTTAAGTCCTATGTAACCAGTTTGTTCAATGAAAGTGTGAATACAGCCCAGGAGAGCTGAAGCAGGGGCACTGACATGACTATTCTTGGTTTTCAACTTGACTATATCCGAATGCCCTACAGTCCAGAAATGGAGGGCACACCTGTGTGAGATTTTCTGCTTAGTTTCAAGTGGGTGAATCCACTTCTAGTCCAGACCTTTGATGTAGGAAGCCTCACCTCTGGTCCACAGGTTGAGGTGGAAAGACACCCCTTTAGTTTGGACCACACCTTCTACTGGAAGCCTGTAAGATCATGGAAGAAGGAAGCTCTTGCTCTTTGCCTGCTTGCCCTCACCTTGATAGCACATCACTTCATTCCTTCACTACCATTGGAGTCTACTTCTTCTGGGATTCCAACATATACAGAAGACCAGCTGAGACATCCAGCTTTGTGGGACTGAGTAACTACTAGGTTCTTGGACTTTCCATTCACAGCTAGCCTTTGTTAGATTAGATGAACTGCAGCCTGTAAGTCATTCTAATAAATTACACACACACACACACACACACACACACACACACACACACACACACACACACACAGCAGTCATTTCACTGGATTAAAGATTAAGCACACTGAGAGAAAGGATGCATTCTAACTGGCCTTTCTGCTTCTCTCTGTGGCCCCTCCAACCTTGTATCCATAAAATTACTAGAAATCATCTTTAAGTGAGGATTAGAATTTGTTGTACTCAATTTAATTAATCCAAGAATGGAGTCTAAGGGCTCATGTGTTCAAAAACCCTTCACCAGTTCTGAACCACCGTTCTGTCTTCCTTGCCTTCCTAGCACTGTACTTGTCTATTTTTTCTTACTAATTGTGTGTTCTGCTATTGTCCCTCTTGTGCATATTAAGAAAAACTCTAAAAGCAAACACTCACATAGTATCACCCCTGAAGTCTCCAGTATCAAACCCTCTGTATTTAGCTGCCTGAAGTGTGTTTTAAAATAAATGAATAGCAACCAGAGCAATGGACATAGCTAGAAATAAAATATTTCTGCAAAAACCATTGGGTAGTTGTGAAAGGACTACTCATGGGTTCAGGAAAATAGATTCACTATTCTAAAAGACTCTCAGGTTCTGTTTAGTTGGAGGGTCCAGCCACAAGAATGGAGAGTTCAGAGAAAGCCTTGGCTCTCCCTGTCCTATCCATCCTCCATTCTTTTGGCAGACAGGAAAATTTGCAATGGAGGAATTTAGGACCATGTATGGCAACAACCCAGAGGGTTAAAGAAAGTACTGTAAACCTATGCAAGCCCATATGGATGTTTTTGAATATACTAAAAATACAGCAACAAATGTGGGTTAATTTTAAATGTATGTTACTGTATGATATAAATAACATCATATGTGCATGTAGAGTTAGTAAATACACATATTGAGTTAGTAAATGTTGGCTGGGAGTATTCGGGCTTTCCTTCCCCCATTCTCGGCAGGGTATGTTAACATCGTTTCTCCCAGGAAAACAAACTATTTCTTTTTCTCTCTGGTGCCCCATCTAAGTTGAAATAGTGAAGCTAGGAACCAAGGCCAAGTCTCTGAAGACTGGGAGTGCAGAGAGAAATAGAATCAAGTTAATGGGATGTCTAACTTCAGGTCAAAAGTTGCCCATGAATTGGAGTAGAGAGAAATCATGAGGCTTCCCTGCCCTTCCCCAAGGATTTATTGGTAACTAATGGTAGCTGGAAGAAGTAGGGACATTTCCTTCAGTGGTGTAGTCACTGGACTAATTGGTAAGGGGAAGATCAAAAAGGACAGAAACGGGCAAGACATGGTAATGGGAGATGAAGATGAGCAAAGTACAGTACAAAAAATTCCATATTGGACCAATTGTTACATATAATTGATATACGCTAATGAAAAACATTTTATTAATGTTTTGGTTTTAAATTTGTTTTATTAATTCTTTGAAAATTTCGTATTCATGCCCCTCCTCTCTCTAACTCTTTCAAGATCTGCTTCACACCCTATGCCCTCCCAATTTCATGTCATCTTTTTTGTTTTTAATAACCCACTGGATCCAATTAATGCTACCCATATATGCCTGGTGTGGAGCCATCTCCCAGAGCATAAATGAGAAGTGGGGTGGGGGACACACAGATGGCCAGTGGATGGTAGTAGAGTCCATGGCTGGGAATATCACAGGTGAAAAGCACAAGAGAAGCAAGATGGAGTGAGAGGTATCTAGAACTCAACAAGGGAGTACCACCTTTCTTTTCCAGATGTGTAATTCTCATTGGACATGCCTCACTCCAGATTCCTGCCTGGCTGTGCTCTTTCATACTACCTGGAGACTACTCAGTCTTGAACTTCAGAGTGGGAATGCAAGGGCTGCCACCAACACAATGGTCTCCTCTACAAAGTTAAGGAATTCAATCCAGTGTGTTGTGTTTTGCAGGGTGTCTGCAACAGACAGAGGCTGTAACTTTCAATGTGGCTGTTAATGAATAGCAGAGTCATGGCTCAGTTTGACTACTACACCATATATTTTAAGTATTCATAAACTAATAATCTATGTTTTAAACCTGAACCAGGTCAAGAAAAGGTCAGTGAAAATTGCAGTGACTTTTGTGTTTTCTGAAACACTTTCTTGCTTAGTGTAGTAGTTGTGACAGCTGTCAGCAGTGGAGTAGCCTAACCCTTGTGCAAACCCAACTTGCTCCTTACAAAAGATATTATGAGAAGCTCTGAGTTATAGCTTCATAACAAATCACATTTTTGCGTTTATAGCTGAGTTTAATGAACATGTACTATGAATATCCAGTGTGCTATATAGAAAGTGAGGCCCATACCCTCTTTGAAGATGAGCAAATTATACAGGGCATCTGCCCAAGTATGATGGTGAGGATGAAAAGTTTGGCAAGGGACACCTTCATGTCAAAAAGAACTTGAACTCTTCCGGGAGCCCAGAAGACTTTCTTAACTGGGTTGTGATTACTAGACTGCATACTGATGTCTAGTATGTATACAGGGAAGACTTGTACCATTCCCAGAACCAGAGAATGTAGCCTGGACTGCTCCATAACTACCTGACTCATCCTCCACAGGGAAAGTGGCCATGGCTCTGAGGAAAATCATTTTCTCTGGCCAATGCCAGAACTTCTATATGTATATGAAGCCTGTGAAAGAGCTATATTCATTGTGCAACTTATTTAATGGAGGCTGAATTGTAATGCTGATGCCTCTCATAGCATCTGTAAGTACTTACAAGAATACCCTGGCCTGACTCAAGACATGAGCCAGATGCTCCAAATACTTGTAAAACTTCAGTTGCCAGAAGAATGACTGACTGATCCCAGGTGGCAGATGTTGGCATCAAGGAGTTGACATTTTTGCTTTTCACCTCCAGATCTATTTCTAGAACTTGGTGCTTTCAAATATGATTAACATCCAAGGTGCACTGAGAAAGCAAAAGACTGAGAGCTGGGCCTGCAGATCAGTGATAGGGAGCATCTACCTAGAAAGCATAAAGACTTTAAAACAGCATAGACTAATTTAGCAGTTAGCATTGTTCTGATGCTGTGAGAACAGACTCATATATTCCTTAAAGCCACTCTCTGAGCTCACACTGCCAGTAAATCACTGAGAGTTGAACAGAGCTCTCATTCAGGAGACTTCACAGGCCTTCATAGTAGACTCTCCCAGTACAATAAATGTACCAAACACAATGGGAAGAAACACTCTTATTGTCATTTTGTGTTTTTATCCTCTGACAAAAAGGGGAAATGGTCAATCCCATATAGTCCAGTTACTTACAGCTCCCTCTGTGGAGAAAGTTAAAAACATGAGGAAAGTAAATTTAATTAGTTCCATGGTAATTATTGTCTGACTAAATTATACTTTAAAATTTAATATACCAATCACCACTTAATTAGCAAAGCAAGTCACAGAGGATAGCCTTATGCTCCTCAGCTAATAAAAACCAGCTAGTAAGCATCACATAAATTCCACTTTTCTTAAAAATGGAGTGTTTCTTAGCTTGTTCCCTCCAGTGCCTGCCCACCCCAATACCACCACCAAACTAAAAGTAGAAATAAACCAACGATTTTTGTGTGATTTCCAAATCTGCAGAAATTCTTCACTGCTGAATTAGACTATAAAGCTAGGATGGAGACAGGGATGTCAGTCTTTAGGGAGAAGAGGCAGTGTGACTGGAGGCAGGAAAGAATGCATCCAGTCTCTACACACAACACAGATGCACAGGCAGAGACAAGAGGGACCTGTCTACCTGCCATTCTGGAACAAGGCTGCTGTTGGGAGAGACTTTCTTGCAAGAGAGTGAAGACAGATGCTTTTGCTGTAGGACCTGTTGGATACAGCATCTCACCAATTCTAGATCCGCTTTCCTAAATAGTTCCCAGCCAGACTTCTCCAGTTGCTTACAGATCAGAGGAGTAAATATGGTCCAGTTCCTGGAAAGCTTCCTTCCATATGATGTCAGGAAAGAGAAGGGGAAAAACAGCTTGTGGTGAGTTAAGCTAATTCCCCCATATAAAACAGAAATAGCCTGTGAGTCCTGCAGCCAGAAGGATGTCAGGGGAGGGCTGGCAGTATGTTGAGATTTCTACTGTATGTTACTCTGCACAGAATATCAACAAGATCACTGTTTTGTTGCTCTTGGTGGAGAATAGGATGCTTGGACTCAGGCTGCCTTAGCAGAGCCCAGGAAGCAATGTTGGCTTGGTTCACAGAAGCAGGCACAGGTTACAGAGTTGAATGTTGACAGATACCATGTCCTAATGGGCATGGAACAGGCAAAGCTAGGTCCTTCCTGCCTACAGCTGTCAGCGTCATCTGTACACGCACTGGAGGTGGGGGTGCTCTGTGGATGCCCTTCACCATCTGCCTCTCAGACTGAATCCAGGCTCAGCAACCCACTCTCACTTTAGCCTTAATCCCCAGATGCTCTGTGGCTCAAATATGGGAAGCATTCTTTTTTTTAATTTAAGGCACAAATCCTCCAAGCAGAGCCTGCAAAGTACATTATACCCAGTATGAAGGCAATAGCCTGGGAAGAATTTTTTTCTCACATGGGAAGTGTCTTACATCTACAAGCCAGAGATTGGCTCTTGCAGGCTTTAGGGATGATCACTTTAGTTAAAATATGCAAAGCCCCTTTGAACCATACAAAGCATAAAGTGAACTATAGGCAAGATATCATTTGATATTATCATTCCCATTTTGCACATAAGAAAATGAGGCTCATGAGGTTCAGTAAATGGCCCACTGTCCGCTGATGAGGAACAGACCCAGGATTGAAATCAGGCCTGCCCCATCCCTTATCTTTCCCTTTTTAGGATGCTGTCTCCTTAAAATAGATGTAATGAGATGAGAATGATAAGAGTTGGAACTCAGCTTAATCCCTGCCCAAGTTAAAGCCCATGTTATAACAGTGTGCTTCTAACTGGAACACAGCCCCAGGATCCTTCCCACGTGATGTGCCTAGCATCTACTCCCCATCCATTGTGAATGAAAAATGAAGTTATGTTACCATCTATGAGTCAAGAGACTTAGTGCCTAGTTATCCAGACCCAATGGACCATGCCTTGCAATCTTGTTGCTCATGATGCTTCACCACTGTTTCCTGAGTTATATCTTCAATAGAACTGAAACTGAGACCAGAATGTCCTATGTTTCAGATACAAGCATTGTCCTGGAACAACCCACCCAGTGCACCATGACTATATGCCTTGGCATCTCTATACCAGACTGTTTTCATACAGTAAGAGCTGTCTTACACTACAATGCCTCTTAATTTTCTGTGCTTTTTGCCACTTTATACTCTATGTGTATGCATACATATATATGTATATAGGGGTGTGTGTGTGTGTGTGTGTGTGTGTGTGTGTGTACTATATATACATGTTAACAGAGGAATCACCCAAAATAGAATACAGACCTCAGGAGAACTCAATGATGCAGGCAAGGTATCCACAATTCCATTTCTCTGTTCCATGTCCACTGCTTCTGAGGGGTTTTTTTCCTAATCATTCTTTCTTCCTAATTACCTTTCCCTACAAGAATAAGTCTACAGCTCATGCAAGATTCACATACATGGAAGATAGAGCTAAATAGCCTGTTTTTGTTGGTTTTCCTCTGGTGTGAAAATTAGAAAGTGCATTCATGCTGTTGAGAAACCACACAAAGCCTGCAGACGATGAAACTATTCTTCTATCTTCCCTAGATGAGACATAAATTGCAAGAAGGAAAAAAGAATTCACCCCAGTCCACAGGGAACACGGCAGATTTTACTGACAAGTGAAAGATGGATGGGCTGTGTTTTTATTCATTCTATTGTCTGTCAGTCAACAACTGTGACCACTCGTCACCCAAACAAAAGTGAACACATGTGTGATTTTTCATCCCCTCTTCAGTGCAAACCAGCCAAGGCCAGCTGTTTCTCACCACAACAAGTGGTCTGCTTGCTTCTCCCAGTTACATCCCATCACAGGAAAGGAAAGAGATGCCTGAAGGGCTCTGGAGGCAAAAATATCCTCCTGTTCCCAAGGGAAGGCAGAGACAGCTCAGCTTTCTCTTCCTACAAAGAAATAGGTACTTGAGCTGAGCAGGGTCCCCTTGATGAAATGTATAGGAGGACAGTGGGACAATGCAGGCCAAGGAAACTAGACACCTGAGCTGAGTACAAGTGATGGGATCTATGAGTCGAAAAAAGATTTTGAAAACAAAACAAACAAAAAACATAAATATAGTGAAAGCATGAGAACCTAAATTGAATCTGAAGATAAGGGAATCTGCTTGATTGTGTGAACTTAACTGCAGATGCCACGAGTTGCTTCAACATGCACCTTATTTAATTGGTTCTAAGACACATTTTTCCATATTTAACATCTTTGAAATTACAGCTGATAACCTGTCATGGCCATGTTGGTAATTTTTTCTAGTTGATATATTAAATAATAGTTCTTGTAATCTATTGCCTCATATACTTTATAAAATATAATTCATATAGCCAAGTACTGTGCTGGATACCTCCCTAGAAATTATCTTGTTTGATTTTCTTCAAGGTTTTTTTGTTTTGTTTTGTTTTTTGTGGAAGGCTTACTAAGAAACCATAAAAATATGTCATTCAAAGTGGGTAATGTATATACTCACAGAGTTATATAACCATTATCACAGTCAACTTTAGGACAACTTTGTCACCCTGTAGCAAACCTCTACGATCATTAAGAGGTACTCCAATCTTATTCCAACAAACTCAGCCCTGAAGGACGTCTCATTTATTTTCTAGTTGTACATATTTGTCTGTTCTTGACATTTTACAGCATTTATGGCCTCCTGTGTCTGTTTTCTTTCATTTGTCAAAATGTTGTCAGAGTTCATATATGGTGCAGCATCCATAAGTATGTTATTCATTTAATGGCTAAATAATAACATTACATAATGCCTAGAAATCCCATAAATCCCATAACAGACTTGCTCCTCACACACTCAATATCTCTCTCTCTCTCTCTCTCTCTCTCTCTCTCTCTCTCTCTCTCTGTCTGTGTGTGTGTGTGTGTGTGTGTGTGTGTGTGTGTGTGTGTGTGTGGTGTTATATGTGTTTTCTTATGTGTATTCCTATAAGGGGGAGGGGTACACATGTAGAGGTCAGAATTCAACCTCAGATACCTTGAATAGAGTTCAACCTCAGGTATCTTGAACACTCTTTTGTATACCATGAATACACTATTTTGATATAAGGTCTCTCATTGAGCATGAAGCTCACCAATTCAGCTAGGCTGGCTGGCCAATGAACTTCAAAGATTCGATTGTCTCGGCACTCTCAGCCCCAGAGCTGAGGTCACAGAAACGTGCTGCCACACCCAGCTTTTACATAGGGACCTGAACTCAGGACTTAATGTTTGTGTACCAAGCATTTTATTGGTGCCATCATACAAACCCACTCCTACCCTTTGACTATAACAAATAATTATTTTATGAGTATACTTCCATGTATGCTTTTATGTTGGAGATGTTATTGTTTCTTTTTTGGAATATGTACAGGAGTGAATTTTATGTGTAAGATGGTAACTATATGGTTAGCATTTTGAAGGATTACCAAAATTTTTTTCAAAGTAACTGTAACAACTTACATCTCCTATAAACAGTATATAAAGGTTTCAGTTTCCCTACCTCCTCATCAACACTGAGATTATCTGACTTTTAATGGTAACCATCCCAGTAGCTATTTCACCATGGTTTTAGTTTGAATTTATCTAATGATTTTTTTTCTTTTTCTTTTTTTGTTTTTTTTGTTTTTTGTTTGTTTGTTTGTTTGTTTTTCCAGATAGGGTTTCTCTGTGGCTTTGGAGGCTGTCCTGGAACTAGCTCTTGTAGATCAGGCTGGTCTCAAACTCACAGAGATCATCCTGCCTTTGCCTCCCGAATGCTGGGATTAAAGGCATTTGCCACCACTGCCCGGCTTTATCTAATGATTTATGATACTGTTTTTACATGAGCTCACCACTTAACCTGAAAACATTCAGAGAGCATTCAACTCTTATTTTGCAACAGACTCTGAGCCTTTACCATATTCTAGCCATGTAGAAAGCTGGTTGCATTAATGACCCCAGTTCTTCAGTCCTCTCTGTATTCATACTCTTTGCCAAGTAATTTGACAGGCATCTCTCTTGCTGACTCTGGACTTGTTCCCATAACTTGCTTTGGCCAATAGGATGCTAGTGGACTGTGCCAAGCAAGTCTGATGGAGGATGAGTTTTGTGGTGCAGGGCCAAATAGTCATAACATCTCAACCAAGACTATCCGAGATCAGCCAGTACCCAGCCAAGACCCTGACATATAAACAAAACCCAAGAAGTTTGGCAAAGCTGCCTAGAAGGTTTGAAGCTCACCACAGATGCTCACACAGCAAATAAAACACATATTATCCAAAACTCAAAGACTCCTGGACTGACTGTTTCTTTTTACCCACCACTGAGAACTTAGTTGGTTATTTTGCAGCACTGTTCCAGGCTTACCACAAAAATGGCATGTTAAATGCTGAGGACAGAAGAAAGGAAAGACACAGTTCCTGCCTTCAAGGAACCATAATGACTTAGAGGCCAAAAGCATACCCAACAGCTAAAGAGGCCTTCAGTGTCTTCTGTGAAGAATATCTGGGCACTCCTTTGACCAGGTATCTATGCAGTGTTTCAGATGAAGGGGACCTCAAGAGTCTGAAAGGCGAAGTTTTCTAGTTACCTCAGCCCCCAGTTACTCTATCTGGTGCTTTTGGCGGTCTCCCTTGATGCTCACTGCTGTGTATCTTGTACTCATATCATGTTCTTCTGGAGCCATTAAAAATGTTTGGTGATGCGCAGACTTGGCATAAAATTTTAATTATGAATCTTGGTTGCCCAAATTAGTGTGCTAGCATAACTTTAATTAAAAGTTATTGCTTCGTATACCTCCCAAGTCCTACCCTGATAAATATGGTTTACTATCCTCCCAAGTCATTGCCTTAAGCTTCTTTTGCCTCCTCCTGCAATTTCCTTTGAGGTGCTTTAGGTCAGCTATACTTTGACTTCTTATTAGTTGCAGTGTAAATTTAAACTAATTTTTAAAAGTTTGGGAGCCTCTGTGAACATCCCTTCCATTTTTACCATTTTAACATCTTACTATGCTTGCTGTACCTAAGTGGACAAAGTGGTGAGTGGGGGTAACATAAGCTGGGTCTCCAAAGTAGACTCTCCCACTCTTTTTTTCTTTTCAAGTTGCAAATTGTCTCCTTTGAAATTGTGACTAACCTTTACCAGGGCTATTCTAAGACAGAAGGTTAGCCATTTGGGGAATAGAGGTATTTATTGAGCATCTGCATAAAGCTGTGAGACTATGTGCCAAAACAAGCACAGATGCATGCATGCAAGATCCATGCACTAGAGGAAGCCCGACTCTGAAGCTTTAAGATATGTCTAAATGTTTAGACATCCTACCCAAATGTAATGGTAGCAGATTTTGAGTTTCTACCATGAGATGGCTAGAGTAAATGTTTTTGGTCAAGAAATGTACATGCCTAGCCAAATATGCACAGAGAAAATGGAAGGGTTTGTTCATCAGTAATGGGCAAAGAGATTAGGGAGCAGAAAATTGGAAGAAGCCAAGTAATTTGCTTCATTTCTACAGCCCCAGTTCCATCAGGGTCTTGGTAAAGGCTCAAGGCAAGTGACTTTCACTCCCAGAAATATTGTGTTGTCTTCAGTAAGAAATCCCAGGAATGTTAATATCACTAGTCATTACAAAAACTCAAAAACTACATTCAGCTCCCATCCTATCAGTCAGAATGAGAGTCATCAATAAAACAAGTAACATACTGGTAAGGATATGGGCAAAGGAGAACACTTAAACACTGCTGGTATGAATGTGAACTGGTCCAGCCACTATGGAAATCAATATGGAAGTTCCTCAAAAAAAAAAAAAAAAAAAAAAAAAAAAAAAAAAAAAACTAAAAACAGACCTACCAAATGACCTAGCTATACCGCTCCCGGGTTATTTGCCCAGGAGACTCCAAGTCAATATATCACAGAAATACTTGGACGCATGTGTTATCACAGCTCTTTTCATAGTAGCTATGCTACAACCAAATTAAGGTGTCCTTCCATCGAGGAATTGGATAAGGGAAATGTGGTTTATATGCCCAGTGGAAATTTTTCAAGAATAGAGAATGAAGTCTTATGTCCTTTTTGGGAAAACAGACGCAAATGGACACAGTCATGTGAGTTGAATTAAGCCAGTCTAAGAAACACAAATATTCTTTCTTTCATTTGTGGGCCCTGGATTTTATGTACTTAAGATCCAACATGTATAATGACATGAAGGTAGAATTAAACCATCTGAAAGCATAAAGGGGTGTAATGAGAGGAGGGATACAGACAGAAGTGTTGTGGGTTATGGGAGAGAATGGCACTTTAAAGGTGAAGATAAGGACAATCATTGTTAGCAAGGTCATCATTCACATTTCTTTAAAACTTTGCTTTATAGAAATACTGTGCTTTATGGAAATAAGTGTCAGTATCTCTAACAGCTGTACAAATTGACTTTGCCTTGACCTTACCAAGCTTTGGTGGCTTTTTCGAAAGTATAGATGCTATTGGCTATTGCCTTAGGTGCTGGAGGTCATGGCAATGGGCAAAACTTCAAGGTGTGGATAGGGGGCAAGGATATGAACAACAGATGCTACACTGCAAGTAGGAGAAGGCTTTCCTAACTGGAAGAGCTCTAGGCACCTGGCTATGAGTGGAGAAAACCCAGAGCAGTAATTTTATGACTATTGTGAACTCAGTGTTAACCTTACTCCACGTGGGTCTAGGATTTGTAGTTTTACCTGAATTATCGGAAAGAGATTAAGATTAGGTAACCCTAAATCTTCTCATCAATTCTACTAATCCAAGTTCCTTCACATCTCCTGCACCTCATAGAATACCAGAATTTGGGCATGCTGCCCTAGAGTCACCTCAAAACAGCACAGACATTTTCACTTGTATCAAGGGGGTCAAGGGAGCATGCTGATTACCTATGGCCTCTAGCTATGGCCTCTATGTGTGAAAATAACACTGTTTGTGATGGGGTGTAAACTCAGATCGGTGTCACACTAATTTCCATAGGATCTTGGGAAGAGCACTACCTTTTTTCCGGAGTCCCTGTGTACTCTAAAAAAGAGCAGAATCAAAACAAGCTGCCTGGTACCTTCCAGCTGTAACATCTTCCATGCACAGTTCTAGATTGTGGTCCAACGGTGGCCCAAGAAAAGATAAGCAAGAGCCAGGGTATCCCAGGGATTGTAGAAAGAGCACTGGATTCTTTGTGCCCATGGTGCTATTTACTACAAACTTCTGTTCACAACTAGAATGCAGGTTCCTTTTATAAGACAAAGTACTCACAAGACATTTGTCAATACTTTGGCTTCTAGAACATTTTTTATGCTACAGTTTTCTTCACCTTGGATTCTCCTCAACTCGTTTATCCCACCAAAATATAATTTTTAAGAAAGCCATTGTGATTTGATACATTCAAAAGCATTAGCACCTGTTCACCCTTGTTTCTTCCTGGAGCTGTCCCAGGCAGTGCCACCCTGTGACCACCATGAGTGTGGGTGAGAGCCAGGCACAAATCACCTTGTATCTCCCAGGGGTCAGCCTTGGGCTCTGTCAGCAATGGACAGATCCTAGAGAAGCTATTTTTAGTAAGAGCACTCAGATCCTTCTCGCCTGAAGGAAGTTGATGCCAAGAAACACAGACCTGCATCAAAGGCACCTTTGTTCTGTTAACATAAGATGAAACCTCAGTCACCCACAGCTCTTACAGCCACCACATTCTGGCTCATTAACTCTCCTGACTGCCTCCGTGTGGTGGGAAATTCTCCTTGTATCTTTTTCTCTGGCTAAAAGTCTTTCCAAGGTGTGTTAAATCCATTGTTCTGCTTTGGTAATTGTAACATGGTGGTGAAAATCAAATCAAGGGTTTTTTTGTTTGTTTGGGTTTTTTTGTTTGTTTCTTAAGATGGCTACACCACCTCATGGCCATCACTACAATCGTTGGTTCTGATCTGATGATGTAGATGGTGCCAGAAACAGCTCCAAATATCAAGGGAAGTCCCAGGAGAATTCTCTGGAAGTTCAGCTTTGGAAATAAAGAGAAAAATAAGCATTTACAAAGCAAATACTGTCTGAAAAACTCTGGGCTGGATAGCCAGCATGTATTCCATCACCTTACCCACACTGTAGGACATCATATCCTTTTACAACAAATGAAACTGTCTCATAGGAAAGTTAAGACTGATAAAAATTCTGGATCTGAACCCAGGTCCATCCAGATATCCCACTGCCTATATATGCCCTCTCTTCCTTGTAGCTTGATTCTCCTTTACAATGTAGAACTAGTGAACCCATTCTTATAAACTGTGAGTCTTGGGCAATCCTTTCTTTGTAGAGCCAAAGTCCCATTGCTGGGTGTTTATCCGAAGGAAATAAAATGAGTACACTGAAAAGCTATCTGCATCCCTGTGTTTAGGTCATTAGCAGAACAGGAGCCAAGGAAATGAATTGACCTAAGTGTTTATCAAGTGAATAGAGGAAAATGTAACACCATGAAAATGTTTAGCATTTGTTCATAGCAGCATTATTTGTAATAGCCAGAAACTGGAAGCAGCCTAGATGCCCCTCAACTGAAGAATGGATAGAGAAAATGTGGTCCATTCACACAATGGAGTACTACTCAGCAGAAAAAACAATGGAATCTTGAAATTTGCAGGAAAATGGATGGAACTTGAAGAAACCATTCTGAGCGAGGTAACCCAATCACAAAAAGACAAACATGATATGTACTCACTCATATGTGGGCCTGCTTTATGATACATAGTAGTGACCATGTTTTATCAGAGCTGTTTTTAATGATGTTGCTCAGAATGGTTTCCTTCCAGATGATGATTGAGAAGCTAATTTAAAAAAAAAAATGGTGCCCGGTACCACAAGAGTAACAGAACTGTGCTGTTTTTCTGGGATTTTGTTTTTTACTTTTTTTTTTTAAATGGAGAGTGCTGGATGTCTCTACAATTTTTTCAAATGACTGCAGAACCTGGAAAAGCTGTTGCTGCTATTGATGCATAACATACTGCCATTATTGGTCTTTTTATATAAATATAAATATATATACATACATATATAATTTGAAAAAATGGGATGAGGAACAATGTTCGTGGCAATGTGGATGAACTTGAAGGATTGAAAGCATGCAAAATATTAAACACATAAAGACAAATTTTACATGACCTTATATGTATGTAAAATGTAAAGTTCACTCTCAGAAGCCTAGAGAGTAGAATAGTAATTATAAGATGCTGGGGAAGGCTGGCAGGAAGAAGGTTAGGGAGAAATGGGCCAAGGAGTAGACGTTGCAGTGAGACAGAAAGAATAAATTCTGACTGGAGTTAATAATGATGTACTACATATTTAAAAATATACCACCAGAGAATCTCTTGAATATTCTCATCCCAAAAAAGAAATATTTAAAGTGACAGATAGAATAGCTGTCCTGATATGGTCATCATTCAATGTATATGCATCAATACATCACAGCATGAACCAAAAATGTCTATAATTATTGTACATAAATTATAAAACAACCTAAAAAGCTACATAAATGGAAATTCTATTTAAGGTGAGGAGTTTCAGATGTTTGCTTTATAGACATGGAGATAATGAGTTAAACTGTGATAAATCTATTTCCTGTGTTGCCTTAAATTTTAAATTTCTTTGCTTTTTTTTCTCTACTTTTTCACTCTATTATAAATTTGCTGTGTTTGTTTTTGAAACTCTGATGATATCTAATCCAGTGCCTTTCATAACGATCCTCAACAAATATTTATTGAAATGAGAAAATTTATATGGCTGCATGCTATATTTAGTGTGTATATAAAATACATTATACTCATTTGGTTTCATTTGCTTGCTATCAATTATTAAATAGGGTACAATTGAATTTGAGGTACAGAGTAAAGCTTCTTGACTAGGAAGATGTTTCTAAGAGCACAATACAAAAATTAAAATTAATATGAAATAGGGGGGGTGAACCTAGTAACCCACAGTGAAATGATCTCTTTTCCAATTCCACCTTTATCACCAATTAGTTTTATGACCTTGAGCCGAGCATGTAACATCTCTGGCCTCAGTTTTCTAACAGCAAAATGAAGACGGGACCCTTCCATAGTGTTCCTTGTAACTCAGTCTTTTATATCTGTGTGTGGATGCTCGGGGCACATAGCCTTGTTTATAGGTTCATTCTTAATAACACAGCCAGAAACAAACTAAATGACTACCTTATCCTCTTGTGACATTCAAGAAATTCAAGGTGACTGGTGTAATTAACTTCTCTCTGTGGGCCTTCTGAACCTCAATGAAATCCTGGCAGAAAAGTGGTTGTTTTAATTTGCAAATATCTGCCCTGCCTAGTTCAATTCGGCCTTCCTCCCAACAAGAACGTGGCAGCTGCTGCCTTTGCAGAGGCAGGCCCCACAGTCACCGTTGACTGCGCAGTGTAATGTACACAAAGAGGAAAGGACTTGGAAAGCAAATCCCCCTCAGATTGCACTGGACGGCCCAGAATCAAGGCATCTGAAGGCAGATGGAGGCTCAGCAGGTAGACATACGATCACCCCACACTGACTGAATGGTTGACAAAGAAATGAGATGCAAGGAAGGAAAGTGTGAGGAACACCAAGCATCTGTCTAAAAACACAGGGGAAAAGAAATTGTCCTTCCTCTACCAGTACCACGTGGGTCTGTGTCCTCATTTACCATTCAGCTGTGTGTCATGTGTCCATCGCTCAGGAAGACGGACATGTTTATTACCACGCCATAACCGATTTCTTTACATTCCACCTTTGCTCAAACTCTGGTCCTCCCATCTCAACCAGTAGTTCAATACAAGGCAAAATCTGGCTTCTCAGGGGAATCCACCCTACCAGGTTTGAAGCAAATTTGGGGTTAGTGGGGATCGGGTAAAGCTTTGGACTATTACTCACTTTTGCTGAAATGCGTGCCCTCTCTTCCCTTTTGTCCATGTTAATCCATGGGTGCCGAGACATAATGCTAGGAACACGAAAGCACATCCTCATGGTCTCCATCATAGGCATGTTGCTTTATTCCCCCCCCAAAAAAAATAGCCACTAGTTCAATGGAAGTTGACAGGAAATCTAGGCACCGGAAGTTCTCTGCCCAGCACTGTCTCCACTCCCTTTACCTTCGGTTACTTTAACTCATGAAGAAACATTCCCACCATTTCCACCCTGATGCAACACGTGCTGGATTCTCATCATGGGCCATGAAAAGAGAAAAAGGATGGAACACCATAGGACTTGACTAAAGTGACCCAAGTCGTGAACGACTCTCCATGTACCTTGTGACATACACAGAAATCCCTGGAATGGTTTGCACTCTTAGCTACAGAATGCAGAGCAGTTTCCACTCAGTCTGATGACCTGGGTTTTTGATTGCTTTTCTGTTTTCAAATACATGAAAGCAGAATGGCAACCCATCAGTTTCCTTTTGATTTGAAAATAATAGCATGCTATGGTGATTGTTTTACACAAATCCAGCATCAGATGCTAGGCCTCTACCCTGAGCTTAATTCATTAATTCGATCTTTGCTTCCTGTTTAAGCCAATTGACTTCTCATAATGGGGTTATTCTGGCGAACATGCTGTCAGCAATCTTCTGTTGCTCCTCTCCTTTGAAGCTCTTAAGTGAGATTTGATTATGACGACTCTGATCACACACCCTCTATTTGTTATTGAGTTTCCTGGGTCTTGGTTCTGCGGTTACTGAGCCTCTATTTTGTGAGAAGTGCTGGGAAGGAGCACATAAAGGAGACCGGATTCTGAAACCTAACAGAAGTGTGCTGTTTCTAGCTTCACTGTTTGCTATTGTTGTTACTTGGAGCAAGTAACAAGAGGTTACTCGCTTAATCTCTCTAAGCCTATTTGCTCCTTGGCAAAATTAGGAAAAATACACTTGTCTCTCAGGTGAGAATTACCTGTGATAGCTATAAAGCACCAATAGCAGTGATTCTCAACCTTCCTAATGCTGCAACCCTTTAATACAGTGTCTCATGTTGTGGTGACCCCAGCCATAAAATTATTTTTGTTGCTACTTCATAACTATAATTTTGCTGCTGTTGTGAATCATAATGCAAATGTCAGGTTTCCGATGGTCTTAGGCAATTCCTGTGGTTGTCTGACCCCCAAAGGGGTTGTGACCCACAGGTTCAGAAACACTGACCTAGAGGAAGTCTTCGAGTATGAAGCATCACTGTACTCATGATTTCACAGACATGGGGCTCCATCTCCATGTGGACCACAGACACTTCCCTTTGTGTGTGAGAGTGTATGGGATTAGATCATGTAATCCAGTCAACACTTGGCTGTCCCAGCCAGCTAGAAACTTCAGCACCTACAAGAACATCAAAGAATTCTGAGATCCTTTCATTTAACAAGCATTAATTGAATACCTATTGTAAGCAGGCACTGTGTATTTCAATCAAGTGCATATACAAGTCCTTAGTCATATTACCAATTGATCATAATACATAGAAATTCAAATTGGCAACTACTCTACCAGGCAGCAGTAGTCAGATGGACCAGTAATGAAATGCGAATGCCTACATCTTAAGGAAGCCCAGGTATGTGGTAGGTTTTGTGTTCAGAATACAATTTCCATTATCCATCATTGCACACCAAGAGCCAACTCTATCCTGGGTACTCACATAATCTCACTTATTCTTCTTAAAGCTCTCTTACATTCACATCTTGGTTCTTGCTCTACAAATGCAAAGGCACAGGCTTTAAAAAGTCACATAATTTATCCAAAGTGGCATATCCTGTAGCTGGTAGGACCTTAACTGTAGTCTATTTCACTGCTAGACAAAGTCCTCTTGGCTAATATGCTATGCTGCTTCCATGCTGATTGGTTCCTAAGTAATTTTCCTTGCCTCCCAAATGGAGATAATGCATACAAAAGTGATGATGTGTTGCAAAACTCTGTCCAGATGTTGGTTATTACTTTAAAGTGGCATTTAGTGCACTGTTAACAAACATTAATATGAGTGAGACGCACAGATGGCAGAGCCTTCAGAATGGATCCACCTACGTGTCTTCTCATGACAACAAAATGAATTTGAGACTGAGATTATTAGGATATACATATAAGGCTCCAAATATTGGTTGAGCCCCCTATGTTCCCTG
This sequence comes from Cricetulus griseus, assembly GCF_003668045.3. Taxonomy (NCBI): domain Eukaryota; kingdom Metazoa; phylum Chordata; class Mammalia; order Rodentia; family Cricetidae; genus Cricetulus; species Cricetulus griseus. The sequence goes on from NC_048600.1 coordinate 106,387,019, forward strand.
AGTAAAGACAAATGAGCAGACTCCCGCCCCTTGAAGTACACTTAGCTTAGTAGGAAAGACGAATAAATTTCAGTCAGTGTTGAGTAAATTCAGAAAGAGAAATGTGTTCAGGGTAGAGAAATAGCTGAAAGTAAAAATGTTCATCCAAGCTAGGGAAGTGGCAGGGAGGCAGGGTGAATCATTAGAAATTCGGCAAATACAAGAGGTGCAATCCCAACCACCCTCACTTCAACCCAAGATTTATAGCTTGTAATTCAGGAGACAGTTTCTCTAACAGCACACCATCCTGCTGCAGGCAGAGCTGGGTTCCAGCTGCAGGTACTTCAGACTGTCACTTTCCTGCTATGCTCGCTCTCTTCTTGTCAGTCATCACGGACCCAGCCAAGCGAGAGAAAGCAGAGGCCAAGGCTCCAGTGGAGCAGCACATGAGAGCAGAGCCCCTGGCTCTGGCAACTCAAACTTTTCTTACAGCTTTCACAGATCGCAAAGCCAGCACCTGGAAGGAGACCTAGATCCCCACTCCTTGGTTAACCAAGCATGGGATGAACAATGGCTCCTCTCATTGCCAACATCTCTGGAGGTCACTGAGGAGTCAGCTACAGGCCTGGGTTCACCCAGGAGATCTGGGCTGGCAGGAGCTACTGCTAATTCAAGATGTGGACTTCTGGTGGACCCTTGAGGTGAGAGAGGTATGAACTCCTCGGTACAAGGAATAGAAAAGGCCGGGGGCTGAATGCCCCTTACTGGGATTTCAATTGCACTGTGAGACCTTGGGAAATTCACTTTGCTGAATTCGGGCTTCTTCGTTTGCATACTATACATTTGAGTACCTAGTATGCTTAAAGGGTGAGTAGCCTTTATCCAAAATGCTTAGAACCAAAAGTGTTTTGCGGGTCATACACGTTCAGATTCTGAAATATTCGTGTACCCATAATGAGATATCTGGGGGATGGGCCTGAAGGCTAAATATGAAGGCCATTTATTTTTCAGCCTGAAGGCAATTTCAGATAACGCTTTCATGCACCTGCATTTTAACTGCAGTGCACCACACAAGGTCGCATATGGGATCGTTCACTGGTGGCATCATATCTGTGTTCAAAAGGTTGCAGAGTAGGATGCTGTGTTCAATACATATTTGTTGAGTGTGAAAAATATCTGAGTTTTTGTCTAGGCATTATCAGGTGCCTTTTAATTAACACGTCATTCAATCAGCATGCTCGGTGTGTAGGGCACTGCTGTCCATGGCAGGGATATAGCAGCATGTGAAAGAATTGCTGGCTTCCATGCTTCTCTAATGGGGCATTTAGTAAGTAACCGATTCAAATTTAATCCCTACTTTTAGAGGCATCATCCCACTAATCAGTACCACTAAAACATGGGAATGAAGGCAATAACATGTTTTCTTCATCAAGTGAAGCAACTTGGGGGAAAGCGGGGGAAGGGTTACTATTCAGACAACAGTTCATTGAGAGACTGTTATTTGTCTGCATCCCACACCATACATGTCACTCAGGATTCATAGTTGCAAGCAAAGGAAACTAGCTGTGATTATCTGGGGCCAAAAGGAGATTTAATAGAAGGATACTCGAGGGGAGCTTGTGGTTCGAAAGGAGATTTACTGGAAGGATGCTGGTAGAGGCTTGAGGTCCAAAAAGATATTTATTGGTAGCAGGTTGAGATCCTAAAGGAGATTTATTAGAAGGATGCCAGTGAAATACAGGAGAACCAAACTTGGAGCAAGGGATGCTAAGCCATCAGGTACAACCAACCACTTGGTCAGAAGGCCATCAAAAACCCTGAGTTGTCACTGCTGCCAGGTTGAGCTGACCTCTACCAAGCTACCACCTACTGGCAATGCTCAAGGTGCAATGTCATGCCTGTGGGATGTCCCAGTGAATATTGGAAGCATCTATACCTCAGCCTTCCAGAGTAGAAATGGACTCTGAGAATTGCTTTCCGAGACCATCCACTCTAGAAGACAGAAGTTCCCATTTGGTCAGGACTATTGGATTCCAATCAATCAGAGGATGGATATATATCTATATTACTGTTTCTTCTAGCCACCTGTTTATGCCATAAATAGATGAAGTGAGCTAGCTTGGCCTTTTCTATTATCAAAAAAGTAACCATTGCTGGAAACCATTGATAGAAAGGAGATTCCAGTTCAATGGAATGTGATCCCAGTGTGAGTGAGAAAGTGTTTTCTCCAAGAAGAGCCTGAGAACGCACCTGTTCTGCAGAAAGACTGCATTCCTGGGCTTGTCATCTGCCATTACAGCATCTAGGTGCCTGTGTGCTCGATGACAGTGCTATATTTTCAGGCACTGTTGTAATATTGCTCAGCCTATAAACAGACAAAACTATTTTCATCCTTTCCATATGTCAAAGCCATAATTCCCAAAGGCCAGGACAAATCAGTAGGACATTCTTTGGAACGTTTCAGGTGACTGTGGGACAAAGGCCTTTTCAAGTTAATTATGCAAGTATTTAATAAATATCAGTTTTTCCACATTAGTTTGGACATTTAAAGGAAAAGTATACTTGAAAGCACAGTCTGATTGGGAAAAGATACTAAATTAAATGGAATGATTTGTGACATCAAAACCACTAGATTAATCTAAGGAAGGTCAGTAATGAGAGGTCATTTGACCAAGAGCCTTCAGGAAGGCATCCCAGGGAAAATTTCCCCTGTGGCCAAATAACATCTGTCCAATTTAACCTGCTGTAGGAAACAAGGCAGTTCGCCTATGGAAGAGTTCAACACATGGCAACTCTACAATCCCATCTCTAAATGCACCCCATTATGGAGAAATCACCTTCAATAGCAGCCAGCATTTCACAATGCCTGCTAAATGCCAGAGGTGTGCTAGATCTGTCTTAGATGACATCTATAACAGCCCTTCTGGAGGATTCCTTTTAGTCTCACTGCACAAATGAAGAAATTGAGACGCTGAGAAGTTAAGGAACACACCCAAATGTGTATTACTCTTTTTGATCAGATTCATCTTTCACCACATATCCCCTCCCTGTCCTTCCTCCAAACCTTTCTGCTCCAACCATTCTGTACTACTTATCACATATATATGTGTCTGTCAACTTTCTACTCCTGTGACAAAAAAAAAAAAAAAAAAAAAAAAAAAAAAAAAAAACCTGAGATGAACAAGTCAGAAGCAGGAAGTTTATTTTGGTTCAGTGTTTCAGAGGTTTCATCACTATTCTATGTTGCTTTGGGGACTATAGTTAGAACATCATAGTAAGAACATAAACTCAGTCCCAATGGACACACCCATAAAACATTACCACACCTAAGGCTCAAGGAACATTGTGAAAGAGGGGCCTGAAAGACTAAAAGTCAAGGGATTGGGGAATGTGCTGTGAGATTGTATCTCCTAATACTGTCAGAAGCTACACCCAAAAAGTCTTACCACATAACTGCCCAAACATGAGCTGGACACAGACAACACCAATAAATATAACAAAGTGGACATAAAAAAGCCCATGAGGCCTCAACCCTACACAAAGAATTGCAGGCATCTAAGGAATGTTGAGATAGGGAGAATCTTCCACAAAGAGCACACCAATTGTTTTTCAGTAACAGGTATGTATGAGCAGCTTATATGTAGGAATACATATACATATATACATGTAACAGTAATTAATTAAAAGGGGACCATAGCTTTGAAGAGGAACAGGGGTTGAATATAGGGTAGAGTTTGTAGGGAGGAAAGTGAAGGGAGAGTTGTTGTAATTATAATCTCAAAAATAAAAGCAGAAAAAAACTCACCTTATTATAATTGGAGAGAAAACCAAAGGAAGGGGGCAGAGGTACCAATGTCCCCTTCAAAGTCATACCACAATGACATAAATTCTCCTACAAAGTTCTACCTCTTAAGTATAATGCTAAGCTGCAATGGCTCCAGAAACTGGTGAGCAGAGCTTTAATGTCTGGGCTTTGGAAGAGACTTAAAATTCTAATAGTAACATTTTAATCCAAGGATCAATAAACTACAGTCCACTGGTCAAATTTAACTTGCAGCCTAGATTTGCAAATAAATTTTATTAGTGTATTGCCATGTCTATTTACTTCCATATTATCATGTGGCTGCTACAAGGAAGTTGAAACCATAGCCTCACATATACCTAAACATTACTTTCACGATCTTCAGGGAAAATACTGTTAGCACCACCTTTCATGCTTCAAGCCTCTAGCTCCTGTTTGTGTTTTTATTTTTGCCAACTAGCCCATTTCTTTCATCAGAGCATGACAGGCTTTGACTTCCTATTTGAAATCTGCCAATTCCTTATGTTTAAAGGAATTAGTTACTTCTTTCATGGAATTTTGTGGTTTTGTGTTTACTTTTATGTTTAAATTTGTCACGTTGAAAATTCAATTGTTCCCTTACTTGTCTGTGGCTCAAAGAAAGCCCATTGTTTAAAATTCTCTCTCTCTCTCTCTCTCTCTCTCTCTCTCTCTCTCTCTCTCTCTCTCTCTCTTTCTCCCTTCCTCCCTCCCCTCCCTCTCCCTCTCTCTTCCCTCCTCCCCTTCTCTTGTATGTACACTGGGAATTTAACCTAGAGCCTCACACAAGCTAGGCAAGTGCCCTATCACTGAGCTACATCTGCACACTGTACTTAAATCTTCTCTAACTCACCCACCACTGAATTTCTTGAACATCTTGAGTTCTCACTTCATTTCATTGATACTAATTAAAATCCTTACCACCCTCCCAGCATCCGGCCACGAGGTACGCATGTAATCAGAAGATCCTGGCAATAGTGTACTGTGCCATAAAAGGCCACTGGGAGGAGAAAGCGGGAACTCAGGAAGCTGGTCCCATTTGGAGTCTCTCACCTTGTCACCTGATTAGGTTTGTGTAGGACCATCATCCCTCAGTCTGCAAGCCTTCATCTGTCCCATGAGAAGATTCACCTAAATTATATTAATCAGTCTTCTTGTCTGAAAACCCCATTGTATTTCTGACTGAACTTCATCAGTTAGAAATATAAGTAGCCAAGTCAATGACTGAGCCAACAATGCAACATCATTATCAAGAGGAATTTTTGCCATAAATGATCCCAACACCACTCCAAAAGTCCAGGATGGAGATCCATGAGAACAACACCCTGAAAACTAATTCAAAGTTTCTGTCTCTTTTATTAAAATAAGTGTCCATTGACAAATCAGGACAATTCCTTATTTCCTTGTTTATTGGATTATATTCTGCTCACCTGGCATTCACAAACAGACATGAAGCCTCTGGCCTCCTCCCATGGCAAAGTCAACAGAATCAGTAAATAAATGTCACTCCGGAATTATACCATCTTCCATCCCCATGGGTGACACTTCACCTGGAACACATTGCCCAAACCTATTCCAGAACAAGATCCATGTAAGTCACTCTCATAGGTACAGATTTCCAAGTTCTTAACCTAGACCCACTGAGCCTGAATCCCCCTAGAGTAGCACTAAGGGATCTACATGTTTCATAAGCATATCGAGTGTTTCAATGGGAGTTTGAGAACCCAAATTATGAGTCCGATTCCAAATGTACAGTTCTGCTGGCTCTTATACCCTAGAGGTTCATCATCACTGTTTGGTTGAGATGGCAACCCCATCTGTCAGCTAAATAAAAAGTGATTCTGAGAAGGCATTCGCTAGTGAGAAGCATCTACTTAGCCCTCAGCAACACCTTCAGGCTGCACACATGTGCACACCTGCAGAACCCCCCTCCCCAATTTTCCATCCAAACCCTCTGTGAATAATTGCAGTTTTGCTAATTGAATCTGAGAGCACCTGTTTCTTAATCAATATTAATGTATTGCATGGACACCGAATTTGTAATGAATCATTCCAGAGGGGGAATTATTAGATCTGAAAAAGGGGGGAAGAAAAAAAGAAGAAAAATGAGGCATTTACTTTCTCTCTGTGGCCTGGTAATTTGTGGCTTGGGTGCTATCTGGGGAAACACAAAACAACATGGTGGTCAGATCAGCAGGAAGAACCAAGCTCTCCATCAGGCTGACAGTGAGAGGCTGCATTCTGCTTATCTTCATCTCATTATTCTGGAAAGGGAAAAACAGTTTGAATAACCTAAGAGCCCCAGATACCAGCCTCCTTGTCCCTGGAGAACCTCCCTTTGGCTGACTGCTTCAAGGCTGGGATCATATTTTCCCCTCAATCCCCAGCCCCTGAAAATCCTATCACCTCTTATCTCATAAACAAATGGTGTCTGGTACTACTTGCTCATGTAGAGCAAATCCTGAGAGAAGGGTCTGGGGTCCATGGTCCTCATGAGTCCCCTTGACTCTCACAGAGGAACAGAAGCTTGGGTGTTTCTATTCCCTCAACAGTTTCAGCTCAGAAGTTGATTTCTAGAAAAGCCTCTCACCTCCAACTCCCTGCTCAGTTTATGCTGGAAACCTCCTTTCTATGATCCTTCCATTATACTTTCTAACACACTCCATAGCAAATGCCTATTCACTGAGTCTCTGTTACTGAGCAGGAGCAAACACAGGTGTCCAACTTATGTTTCTCTCCTATGCCTCATATAAAGAATGAGAAACCACAGGCACGTTACACCTTTGAGTTGAGCAAATGACTGAGTGCTGTATTATTTCCTCTGTGTAAAGGCGTTAGATGTGATTTTACAGGGACCAGAACAATCACTGTATGGTCAAAGTGTTTCCCACCTAAATTGATAGGACAAAGCCTTCTAACCAAGTATGAAATCCTGTAAGTCTTCATCACCTGGATCACTTATCCAATAGCCTTTTCCTTAGGATCGTGTCTGCAACTGCAAGCAGGCTGGTCAAGCCAGACTTGCACCAAAAACTGGGCCTGAGGGAACAAGGGCTCAATCTCTGGCCCTCCTCTGACTCATCTGCCAAGTTTGCAGAGAGCCTCCTACACATCCAGTACTTGGCTTCTCCCATGAGGCATACTGCACATTGATAGGTCCTTGAGAGACTGGCTCCAGTTGACCAAAAACTCACAAGAATGCAGCATAGAAATGAAGCTGCAATCACCATTGAGACTAGAAACAATCTTTCCAAATACTGTGTCCTCTACCCAAGACAGCTCTCTCTATTATCATTATCCAAAAAGCAGTGCTCAAGGAGCCAAGAACCTGGCAGAGCGGATGTATGTTCCTGATAAAGCTTCTCCTTCCAAACCAAGAGCCAGCCCAGACCCCACCATAACAATCTTTGTGCACAAAAAAAAAAAATGCTCATATCTACAATCTGACCTTTTACTCCATTTTATGCTTACTCGGAAGATTATTTTATAATGTTTAGGTGGCCTTTCACATACTTCATCTTTTCTTATTATATGTTCTTTTATTACTCAAGTCATAAAACAGCCTGAAATGTTATTTGATCTCTCAGGCAACTTCTCTCAAAGCCGACTCGGTACCTCCACTTACTTGTTTCACTGGAACCACAGATTTGTGTGTTCAAAGCCAAGTTAATGATCTCATTCTCAAACCAAAGTATCCTTGCATTTTCCTGTCCCAATGAGCGTTACTACTAGCCATACAAGTGTAAACCAGAAAACTGAAAGACACACTTGACTATTCTCTCTCTCTCTCTCTCTCCCTCTCTCTCTCTCTCTCTCTGTCTCTCTCTGTCTCTCTGTCTCTCTCTCTCTGTCTCTCTCTCTCTCTCTCTCTCTCTCTCTCTCTCTCTCTCTCTCTGTCTCACTTGCTTCCTCTTGCTCTCTCTCAATCTCTTGCTTGCTGACTGGATTGCTTTCTCTCTCCCTCTCTCCCTCTCTCCCTCTCTCCCTCCCTCTCTCTCTCTCCCTGCCTCCCTTCCTCCTTCCATCCCTCTCCCTCTCCCTCCCTACCCTACCCTCCACCATTTCAGAGCCTATAAACTGTATCTGACATGAATCTTCCAGTAGCTGTGTCCTAGCCTTTGAGCTCCATACTAAGGTACATGACCACCTAACTGCCAACTGCCTACGGCTTTCCCTGTCTGCCAGAATCCATTCCACCCAGTGGCAGCCAGTGCTAAAATGATAGGAGCAGCCAGAATTCACTAGCTGCAGGTGGTGTAGAAATGGCCTGATTCTTATCCCAGGCCCACAGATGATAACTTAAATACTGATCCAATGCAACAGATACTTGCCACATGGGGCAACTGAGCACCTGAATCACTGCAGGTGCAAATGAGTACTGAAGTTTTAATTTTAGTCAATTTTTAAAGTGTATTACTATTATCTTTATACATTTTATTGGACTTGTTCTTTGACAGTTTCATACATGTATATAATGCATTCTGATTCCTCTCACTCCACACAATCTCTTATCTCCCCCTGCTTGTCAGCCCACCCTCCTCCCGACAAATCCATTTTCCACTGTAATATCTTCTTATTATGACTCACTGATTTTAACCGGGGCTATCTGTGTGATGACCACTGGAACCTGGTGGGTTGACCAGTAGGTACAGGAGTGAAGACTATGACTGCCTATCCCAATCCATCAATATCCAATAAATAGTTCAGCAGAGAGGAAAGGGGCTGACAGGCCATGTTGTGCAAGCCCAGGTGCCACAAGATCATGTTTGCACTGGCTGCATCATACCCACAAGGTAGCATTTCACAGCCCTTCTTCTTATCTTCCAGTTCTTACAACCTTTCCACCCCCTCTTCCATTATATTCTCTGAGCCCTAGAGGGAATGGTATAAGTATCCTGTTTAGGTCTGAACACTCACCTATCACTTAGTCTCAGGACCCTGAGCAGCCATGCATCTCTGCATTCACCCCAGTTCACTGCAACAAGAAGCTTGTTTGTCTAAGGCTAAGAGTAGAATTTGTCTATCGGTAGGTATAAACATTCGAATTTTGAAAACTGGCACTTAAGCCATTGTTGAGGGAAGTTGTTAGCGTAACTTTGGAATATGAATCTGTTTTTGCAACTATACACTTTATGAAATACAGACACAAATCAAGTGTTTCTAGCATTTGGTGCCCTAATTAAGATGTGCTGGGAAAAGAAAACACACTGAATTTTGATGGGTTAATGTAAAATTACATGCAAAATGTCTCATCAATAATTGGTCAGTACCTATTCAAATAATCTTCAGGAACTATTGAGCAAAATAATATTCACTCTTAAGACAATTTTACCCTTTTTTCCTTTTGCTTTCTGTAACATGACTCTGTGTTACAGGAAACTTGCCAAAGGCAAAGGTGACTGACTGTGCATTGGTCTGTACTTGGTCAGTGCTGCTGTATGGCGTGTGTTCCAGCAAGAACAAAGTTCAGTTATCCACAGTAGTTGATTGACCATCTTTTATTGACTTTCCTCCACTAGTGGTCCCTGAGATCACCACCAGATGAATTGCTGTGTCAGGCAAGAGGGCTCAGCTGAGGTGGCAGCACAGCCTAAGACACCCAGACCTCCTTCCTCACTGGGAGACTGTGGGTCTCTGTGTCTCGATTCATGTTTGGTCAAGAGTCAAACCCTCCTGACTATTTCAGCCCCTTCCAGCTCATCACTAAAACAGCTAGCATATCCTAAGACCCTGCACAATTTCCCTGCCCCACAGCTCCCCCCTTCTCCTCCCTTACCCTATCGGCGACACCTCTCTCCTTGTGCTCTTCCAGGTCCTGTGATCTGGGGTCATATTTACTGTTCCCTGAATATATATTTTTCCCAGGTCCCTCCTGTTCATCCTTCAGGGCCAAGTTTAAATGTCACTTGCTTAGAAAGAAATAACCTTCAGCTTCTAGACAAAACCAAGCCATGGCTCCTAGAGAGTTGTTCTTAACATCCTGTATAGTACCATATAATTGTAGACTGTCTCTCTCCATCATTGAAGTACACACTTGATAAGAACCCTTTATTTAAAAACCTATGCCCTGACACACAGTAAATACCCTGTAAGTATGTGAAGAATAAATATAAGTAACAACATGTGCAGAATAAATAAAATAACAATGCGGTCCGTGCATTATGTTTGACCCTCTTTGTTTAAGAGTATTTGGCCTAAGCTATCTTCCATCCTGCACCCTCCTGCCTCCACCTCCCAAGTACTGGACTTTACAGGTGTGAACTACCACGTTTGGCTATTGGATTTACCCCTTACCTGTCTGTCAAGGGCAGTAACAAATAACATTCTTTATCCATCCTCTTATAATCTACACAGCTTAAAAAAATTTAAGAGGCCAGAGCGAGTGCCAGAATAGGTTCCAAAGCTACACAGAGAAACCCTGTCTGGAAAAACCAAAAAAAAAAAATTAAGAGGAAAATCCCAAAGTCAGTTGTGAACTAAAATGTCAACATTATTAATAGGAAAAAATGTATTGGAGGACATGGCTATGGTAGGCTGCAGAGTGATTTGCAAATATCACCCACTTTGTGATGACAAATCAGACTTGCCTTTCTAAATTGTACACCTAGCCTCAGAGATGGGAAGTCTTTACCATCAATATCTCTATCAGCCAAGAGAAAAAAACAGAGAATGCCTCATCCTTGGGCAGGGAAGAGGTTGCCTACTTCATAGGCTCTGAATCGGAGGATAAAACTCTCCTTTGTATAGAGAAATGAGAAAACAGAAAGGCCAGACCAGAGCATTTCTCTGGAAAGATTCTCTTCCCATGAATCATGAGGCATGGAAAATAAAGGCCTCCCTCTGTGCTCTCCCAACCATAGGAGAATAGCAATGGACATCATTGATGGGAGGGTTAAGTGAGTTGGGTGTGTATCAGCACTTGAAGTCATGCTAGGAAAGGTACATATTTTTAAGACCCGTAATGCCCCTTTGCTGGCTGGCACCCTACTTACTTTCTTTGTCCTCCTTTTGAAAATAAAAATTATTCATGATCTGAAAAAAAAAAAAAACTGGGCTCCCGTCCATAGCCTTGATCCTATAGAGTGGCCTTGAATGAATGAAACAAGGTTTCTACCCATGCCTCCCACTGAATCCATATATTCTCTTGCCATGCCGCTCATGGAACATAACCGTTTAACAGATTGATTTGCAGGCTGGTGGGACAGGGCAAGGGATGGGATTCCAATTAAAAATGTGTTAATGTCCTTTGAAAATTCATAAGTAACAGTGAAGGATCCAGTTTAGTGCTTGCGTCTTGACAACCTGACAGTTTCACTGGTTGAACTCTTTTGAAAAAGTAACTTGAAAACGTGCATAAATTGCACCTTTTGTATTTTAAGTCACGGGGGCATGGCAACATGATTATTCATAACTTTGGAGAATGTTCTGACAACGGCAGGACATCGAGTCCCCAGCCCTATATCAAATTAATAAGAGGCTCCGAGCATCAAAGAGAACAAACAAGCAGGGCTCCTTCTCCATAGGAGGAGAGAAAGGTCTGTGCTTTGAAATGTGCTGGGGCCTGTGGTGTCACTTATGAAAAGACAGGTGTGTGTTTCTGGCTAGTAGCTGATAAGTATGCTGAGGCAGAGGCTGCCAGAGAGATCCGCTGCTCTACCAACAACAGAGCATCCTTTGATTTGCTTTGTGTTACAAGTAGCAATTGGAAGGCTGGGAGTTCTGAAATGAGGAAGGAAAATGTATCCAAGACAATAGAAACACAGACGAAAAAAAAAAAACTCTGTGGAATCAGGGGCAAGCAGGAAATTGCAGCAATAGCTACAATTTAATGAGTGTGGGAACTAATGTACAGGACATGAGATCCCCAAGGAAGGTACTGTTATCTTTCCATGGAGTGGGAAATTGAGGCACCAAGATGTAAAATACTTACCTCATGGTCACATGACTGGGGAGCAGACTCAAGATTTGGACTTTTGGATCTAAGTAATCTAGCTCTCCAGACCAAATGACCTCTGTATGATTTCTCCATGAGTGTGAGCGTTTTCTCTCCGAAAGCCTGCTTTATTCCTCTGTTTCTCAGACAGAGCAAAGCCAGCCCACAGCTGCTGACTGTGACTGTCACCTTTAAGAGAGGAACCCAGACTGAATCTCCTAGGACCTAGTTTGGACTCCCAAACTGGTAAGAGCAGCCAATCCTCAGTCTAGGATTGGTAATTGAGCAGAACCCTTATGGCCAGGAGTTGGAACACATAGCGGCAGTCTGTCTTCTTGAGGGTTCCCCACACTAAACAACTCTTGCTTATGGTGGCCCCTGCTCCACCATAGCCTTGCACATCACAGCCTTCTACCAGGTCATCCAGCACTTACTGGTAGACAGGTCGAAAATGGGAAGAGAACCAAAGCCCTGACCCTGCCTCTCAAAAACAGTTAGGTTCATGGAAGGGAATCACCCAGGTACAGAGATAATGCACTATGTCCTGTGTGTGTTGGTGTCAGGTGTGGAAACAAGGGAGACCCCAAGTGCCGTGAGTGTTCAAAGAGAAAACACAAGTCTTGATTTCCTTGACGTAGAGTACAGACAGCACCACTTATCTTATCTCTCACAGTAGTTAAGAGAAATAAATTATGTGCCTGTTAGCTGATTGAGAAAAATAAATAAAGTTCATGGTTTTCCCCGTCCTCCTCCTTTCCAGTGGCAATCTCAGCCATTACCTACTTTTAACTTGGTCACCTTTCCTATGTGTCTGTTTCTCCGTCTTCTCAATTTGCAAATCCTTCCAGCATTTAGTTGGCGTTCTAGCTCCCTTAATTACCAAGATAGCAAAGGTTAGGAATACGTATCAAATCCAAGTGTTGGAAGCCTTATTTTATAGAACTTTTTGGTCAATTATCATTCAAAATTTTCATTTTAAAATAGTAACCACGCTCTAGCATTCGTTTGCATTTCTTTGAATATTCATTTATACTTACATTGTATTTATTATGTTTCCTCATTTATTATGATACTCATTTACAAGTAAATGTAGTATCACTACAACCCACAGGATTGATGTTGATGATCCAGTGATGTGTCTACATCATAGTAGCAGTAATAAAACACTAGTAATGAACCATCGGTAACTGACTACCAGTGCCTAATGTTCAGAAGTAATCGCATTACGTCAGGCTTTGTTCTAACTATCCTCACATGATTATCTCACTTAATTTTTTATTTCATGACTAAACAATAGCTACCATTGCTTTTGCCTTTTTATGGGTGAGCAAAGGACAGACACGTTGAGTTTTTCTGAGAAGGGGAGAAGGGAAAGGAAGGCCAAGGATATGGGTATTACCACCAGGGTGGTAATGGATCCCTGATTCTGAGCCACATGAGCCGATACCCTGTGAAAGATTTTGTTAGCATTGGTGAGATACAGTGCCTGAGTCTGCTGTGGGCATGTCTGTCAGGGAACCAGCATGAATTAATGTTCACCAGCTCTATACTGGCTGAGTCCCACCCCACTGATTTCAGCCTTTACTTCCCTAGCTCCAAGACCCAGGACCTAGGAAAATAATGAACTAGAGAAGAGCTAGGCCAAACTATCACAAACAGGAAAAAGTAACAGTTAAGTCTGCAATATGTGGGACAGTTGCCCATGACAAAGGGGTGTAGGTAAAACTTCAGTGACTTCCAAGAGTATGACTACTAGTTTTCCTGGAATGTCAGGGCATCCCCCACATCTATAACAGCCATTGCAGAGCAGGCAGAACTGACTTTGTAGAGATGATAACACAAGGAGAAGCCTCAACAGTGGACAAACTTAGACTAGTGACCAGGTTCCATCACCTGTACGCTCTGCAGACAGGTCAGTTGTCCACTTTGACCTTAAGCTTCACATCTAAGGAATAAATGTAATATCAGTCTAGCTACAGCTCATAGAACCACTTTTGATCCTCTGAGATGTGTTCAGTGCTGGGCCTAGAAAGCATTCAGTGGCATTTACAAATATTAACATTAATGTGTTATTTTTTTGACCTTTCAAAGGGGAAGTTATCTCATGTCTTTGATGTTATTGTTTCTTCTGTCATATGTGGAGAGGAACTCAGGATGTTATAGACTGAGCTGGTAACTCGCTGCTCTCCATAGATAACTAAGATTTAGAGCAACAAGGAAGCATTCCCTGAAAGCTTTTGGTTTCTGAGGGCAAACACATTTTCGATGTGTAACTACTGTGCATCCGTATACATTACACCAGACAGGTACTCCCAAGTAGCCTTAGAAAAAAAATCATAAAAAATTGCAAGAGCTATTTTAAAAGGTTTTACCTTCCATTCTGTAAAAGAATAATGAAGATATATATTCTTAGACTTGCAAAGAATCCTACAAAATATCTCCTGTCTAGCCTTTCTGCATCAGACCCCCCAGCAATTGGCCTAAAAAAAGACTCAGAGTAACAACTTTGTGGTCTCACACTGGCATAAGATATATCCACTCTTAAGTACAAGCAGACTGCCATATTCTACATCTCTCCCCTCATCCGATTGATCATTGTCTATAGGTAACTAGCTGCTGCCCTCCTATCATAAACCATGCTTTGCCTGCTGTACCCCCACTTTACCTCTGTCTGGGGATGAGCAATCAATTCTTGATCAGTTGTTTCAGGATATGTCCAGGAGATGGGTTTCACGTATTAGTTTATACTGAATACTCATTCTCCACAGTCCAGCTGCAGTAGTGGAATGATTATCTATGTCTCCTTGGTGTATTGTGTTAAACTATCATTTTTAACCTCATAGGCATCAGCTTAGTGACATTATTTCCACCACCACCCCTTTCCATATGGTTGAGGTCTCCCAAAGCTGCCAGACTGAGGCTTGGCTTTATTTCCTTCCTTGAAAATTTCTTCAGCACCCTTTTTTCCCACCTGAACCCCCCCAAGTACAAAGATAGATAGATAGATAGATAGATAGATAGATAGATAGATAGATAGATGATAGATACACACATACATACATACATACATTTCTCTCTCTCTCTCTCTCTCTCTCTCTCTCTCTCTCTCTCTCTCTCTCTCACACACACACACACACACACTCATGTGGTTACAGACCATCTTATATATTTCACAGAACCTTTTGCAAACCTATGGAGACCCATTTCCCCTCTCCCCTCTGAAATATCATAGTTACTTAAAGACTGGCAGTGACCCAATATGCCTAATGGTAGAAAAACCCTCTTTTCAGCTGTCCCTGTAGCTGGCATAGTAGTCTACCCACCTAGAAAAATTATGAACAGGCTAAATATTAGTCCTCTAAACACTATTTTCTTACTGATTTGCCTTAACACATGGAGAGAACAGATGGCATCCCAGACATGTTGTCATGATGAAAGTATGAAAATGTTATTTGTTTTTTAAAAAAAAAAAATCCTAAGGACTAGCATATCATTGCAGCCTATTTCAAGATCAGTCTTACGGAAACTGATATGGAGAAGAAGCACACTGTATTTGGACGTTTGCCTTTTCTTGCCATACCATCACATCTCATCCTTGGCTCTTTCTTTTCTAGAAATGTGATCAGCAGTCAAAACTGAATTCGGAAAGGAACTTGATTTTCTCTTATTCTAGCAGAAAGAGGACATTAGCACAGATCACACATACAGAGTATGCAAGGAGCATGTGACTCACAGCGTAGGTTCTGGAGTTCTCCACAAATTTTTCAATGTCAATGAAATTCTACTATAGAGTTAAGGCCTCTGTGATAGAGAACATGTCATTATAGTTGGTTTGGATTTGATGTCGTTCCAGGAACTGAATTTAGAGTCCAAGGATCCTGACCTCATAAATGTCCATCCCCTTATATAAGCACACAGCATCTTCCATGCAGAAAAATCCCAGCCAGCAATTCTGGATGGCTTCCTTTATTGAAAGCTGAGCATGAAGATCAATGGAGCAATATTTTATGGAATTCAATTTATCAAAAGATTTCATGACTTAAAGATGACGGAATGTCTTATTTATTGGCAATCATGGGAACTTCAGGAATACCTGGTGTAGCAAATGCTACAGCTCAAAGTTGATTTGAAAATTCCTGTCCTTGAAAGAAGACAATGACAAAGCATCACTCTTGGAAACCAAATCTCAATCCCAAATCCTTGCAGCCAGTATACAAACAAGCCAAGATACTGAGCTGAAATAAATGTGGCAGGTACAGTGTGTTTGAAAAACTGTCTACAAAAGCAGATGCAGAATGAATGGGAAAGTGGTGTTCTGTTAATTCTTTGATAATTTTACATGGTGTATTTTAATCATAGTTACCCTTCTTCCTCAAACTCTTCCCAGATCCATCACTTTTCCCTACTTACCCAACTTTGTGTCCTCATTTTCTTAAAAGCCTATCCTGTCTAATTTATTCTGGTATATGTACTACAACTTCACACACACACACACACACACACACACACACACACACACACACACTCACTCATGTTCACATACACACACACACACACACACACACACACACACGTAGCAAGAGGGCCCTTAATCTTTAACCCCACACAACCTTTTCCATATGAAATTGTAGCAAATAATTAGGTTAAAATTAACAGTCATTATATGTGATATGATACCCCTGCTTGGATCCTGAAACATTAAAAAGGACATTGTGGAAAAACTAGTGAAAATCAAACGAAGACTGTAGTCTGGCTGATAGTCAAGTGCCAATGTTAATTTCATTTTTATTAATTTTAAGTTGGTATACAAAGTAATTCGTTTAACTATGACATTTCAACATGTGAACTCCATCATACTTTGTACTAATTCATCCTCCTAGCCCGCTGGTCCTCCCCCAGTTCCTGCGAATCCCTGGCTGGGGAAATATCTCCCCCAGACTCATGTGTGTGAATACTTGGTCGCTATCTGGATCAAGCCTTGAGGTGGGGCATACCTGGAAGAAATGAGTCACTGCGGGAATGCCCTGAGGTTTCTTAGCCTGATCCCACTTCCTCTTCTCTCTCTGAATGAGGAGGTACAGACACCCTAGACTCATTCAGTGATACCCTCCATCTTACAGAGCTGTAGCCTCTTGAACTGTAAGCCCAAATAAACCTGTCTTCCCTCAAGTTGCTTCTTGTTAGATGTCAGGTGACAGCAAAGCAAAGTAAGTCATACATCTTCCTTCCTCCTGAAGGGTCCCTCTTCTGTTTCATGCCACACGCATCCCACTCCCTGTGTCCCCTCCCATTTAAGACCTCCTCTTTCCCTCTCATGATCACCTTTCTAGCTTTATCTCTCTCTCTCTCACACACACACACATACACACACTCACTCACTCACATATACACACTCACATACATACTTACATATATATACACATATACATACACACTCACATATATACACTCACTCATACACACACCATTATGTACACCCCCACACCCACATATACACACATGCACTCATGTACTCAGATATACACTCACATACATACTTACATATATACACTCATACATACACAATCGCATACACACACTCACTCATATACACACATACACACACTCACATATATACTCACATATACATTCATACACATACATACAGACACATACATACATATATACACACAATTTTAAATATTCTACATATGGGATGAAATGTGGCATTTGTATTGCTGAGAATGACTTATTGCACTTAACATAATTTGCCTTCCTACAAATTCAGATTTCAGCTTTCTTTACAGCTGAATGAAACTCTATTGTGTTTGTATGCTACGTTTTCATTATTCATTCATTTCAATAGACTTCTGAGCTGGTTCCAGTCCCTGGCTGTTTACTAATGAAGCAATAAACATATGTGTGCAAGTATCTGTAGTATGTTCCCACAGGACTCTAACCCAACATGCCAACATTAATTTCTTAGTTTGACAAATAAACAATGTTTATGTAAGATATCAACATTTTGGGAATCTGGCTGAAAGATGTCCCAGAATTCTCAAGGATAATGTCTTTGCAACCTTATTGCAAATCTAAATTTATTCCCAAGTAGGAAGTTTATTTTAAAATTTTAAGAGGATTAAATCCACAATTTACTGACCATAGAACATGAAGTACTAAAAAGACTCTCAGATATGGAGCCTACCCAAAGATTTGAGTAAGATGTTCCCTGCTCTTCTTGTTAGCTGTGCCTGGGATTAATTAGTAACCTCCCAGAGCCTCTGTCTTCACAACAGACACAATGAGCCAGAAGGATGGCTCAGTGGGTAAAGCACTTGCTTCCAAGCCCGAGGGCCTGAGTTTGAGCCCTATGACCCACACTGTGCAAAGAGAGAGCTGACACACCCACACATAAAAATAAAGAAATGTTATAAAAGCAAAGATAACAAACTTCATAAATGTATTATGATATATCTGATGAACTTGAATTGAAATGTTCATTGCACAATAATTGAATTTAGTTTTTAAAAAAAGCAAGAAGAGAATTTATAAGTGGAAAATACCTGCCAGACACCTACAACTTGTAGCCAAGCAGGACTTTCCTTTCAAAGATGAGGCAAACTAATGAGGCTCATCACCCATTAGCCATCAGGGACCCCTGGTAGGGGTTAAACTCAGCACCACTCACTTCTCACCTTAAGTAAGTACTTCTTAGTTACCATGTTATTATTGCACACCTACTGGTTCATGGAAACTTCACAAACCAATATCCAAGTTATTCAAAATAACTACAGTTTCACTTTCCTAGGTAAGTTCTATTCTATAGATTTTTAAAAAAAAAAAAATGTTTCAAAAAAAATTCCAATACCAGGGAGTCTCTTTCTGTTTTTTGTTTTGTTTTGTTTTGTTTTCTATATCTGTTGTTGGAGAATATAAAAATAAATAAGCTGGTAAATTTTTCTTATTTCTCTGCTAATAGATGATTGTCCATAAGATTAAATGCCAGTTGAGAAAACTACAGCCCAGAGAAGTTCAACAGCCCTTCCAACAGTGCAACAGTGCCTGAGTCCTGACACTTGGTGCACATTACTGTTGTGTTTTTGAGTCCCCCTCACCTAACCTCCAAGTATTCCAGCCTCTGCAGGCTAAATCTCACACTAAAGCATTGCTAGTCATTAGGACTGATCTCAACGTCTCTCATCAGCTGCAATTTATTCCTGGCTCTATTGTTTTTTAATACCTACTGTTGATCCTTCCAAGCATCCATGTGTTTGCTTGACTAGAGCCACCTCAGATCTCTAGACACACCCAATGTCCTCCAGGGTCCTGATGCTCTGATTAGATTGCTTGCCTCAGAGCCAGACAACACCACAAACATACAAAGGGACCAGGGTGGGGGTGGGGAGACAGATTCGGATACAGAAAGAGATAGTGAGACAGGAAGAGACAGAGGCAGACAGGAACACGGAGAGACAGACACACACCACAGAGAGAGAGAAAAGGAGAGAGAGAGAGAGAGAGAGAGAGAGAGAGAGAGAGAGAGAGAGAGACCTGGCTTGCAAGCTCTCATTAGCATTAAATGCCAAGTTTCCGGAATCCAGGCGCCTTGGTTACAAGTAAATGGGACATTGCTGCATTAATGCAGTAATGGAAATATAATGAAGGAATTTATTGTCCCTGAAAGACAATATCTGCCACACAAACCCCACGGGACATCCCCAGACAGTAAGTGCACTGGCCCATAATTATCTCAGGAGGACACTGACCCTCCAGTTCTCCCTATTAAGAGTATATTTCCTTACAAAGTGAAGCGTGTTTTATCGAATTGCATCATTTTGATCAGTGAAAATTGACATAGTGGGCTCATTAGCCAGGAAGTTGGATAGTTAATTTCTGAGGCTTCTCAGAACCTGTCCCAGACCAGTCATTGAGAGAACACAACAGCCCACGATGAGGCGGGAGTAAGTTACTCCAGCGATTGCATTCTCTTCCTCTCATTACAGAAATAATGAACAGAAAACTTCTCTGCTACAGATACTGTTTTCCAGTCCTACACACGCACCCCGGAATGATGGTGCTTTCTTGCAACTGAATACTATTTGATGGGCACATGAGCCTACTGTGCTCCTCACCACCATTTTCCTCTTTAAATGCTTCAAATGTAGAGATGAAAAGACGGTCTGAGTCTTTGCCTTCATCTTTAATATTTAAAACTGTTCACACAACCTTTTAAAAGTCAAATATTGATGCTGTTACCTGTTGTTCTTCAAAGTGGAGCAATTATACTGCAGGCCCTTCGAATATGCCTGCTTCCCTTAGAATGAGAATGAGGATATTAGGGAGACGTTTCTTGTCCCTGTCTGTGGCCTCCATCCTCTTTCGCCTCGGGTGGGTATCAGGGAAGAGCTTTTGACTCTTAATAAGGAACGTGCTGAGGCAGCTTCCCGAAAGCACCTATTGGACAGTCTGGCAAAGGATAGGAGACGCGAGGAGCATCCTCAAAGTAGATTCTGCAGAATGGCACTGTGCCCTTGGAGAGATACAGGCTCCAGGCTCTCAGCCAGTTTGCCCACAGGAGGCCAGCTTTCTTCCACCTCTGCAACCTAGATTCTTGGGGAGCAGCCAGTCTTTGCCTGGTATGATTCCACACTGCCCTCTAGTGGCCATGTCTAGAACCTACATGTCTAACAGCCCATAACTATTTTCGGCAGTCCCTCACAGGACTTCCCATGTCAGTCACTGGGGACATTGAAAAGAACGAGATGCACACCATGCTCACCAATTCTTCATGGTACCTGTAGTGAGAAGAAGTATGCATGACAGTGGTTATAAAGCATGACGATGAACTTTGACACATGAGCTAATTCCAAGTGCCATGGCAACACAGGAGAGCCTCGTAACCCAGCCTATGAGGTTCCACGGAGGTGGCTGAGATGGTCCTGAAGGATGAGAATGGGCATCTACATAGAGGAAAGGAGGTGTCACTTGGAGTCTTCTGGTCAAGACCTGTTACGCCACTACAAAAGTGTGCTGTTAGAAGACAATTACAAGCATGTTGTTGAGATACTATTTCATTGAAATGAGAGCGTTGCTTTTAGGACGCGTTTTCTTACATCGCTTTGGGATGCTTTCTACAAAGGATGGCATGCCATTATTTTATTAGTAGCATTCTTTTTCTTTGCAGGATGGGACGTTAAAGCGCCCTGTGTTTTACTATATACAGTGTCTGAGATGTGAGTAATTAAGATGCCAGTTGTGCAAGAATAAAGAGTTAAGGATAGTAGAAGATGAGGGTACTCCAAGAGAGAGGCTGTGGAGACAGAGAGGATGGGACAGGCCATAGAAGACTCAAAGAGGAGGAGTCTTTTTTTCTCGTTTTTCGAGACAGGGTTTCTCTGTGTAGCTTTGGAGCCTATCCTGGCACTCGCTTTGGAGACCAGGCTGGCCTCGAACTCACAGAGATCCACGTGCCTCTGCCTCCCGAGTGCTGGGATTAAAGGCGTGCGCCACCAACGCCCGGCGAGGAGGAGTCTTTAAAATTTCCAAATACTCGTAAGAAATGGAACAAATGAAGAGAGGGTCTGCCCCGCCCCCGTGTTTGTGTGTGTGTGTGTGTGTGTGTGTGTGTGTGTGTGTGTGTGTGTGTGTGTGTGTGTGTGTGTGTGTGTGTGTGTGTGTGTGTGTGTGTGTATGTGTGTGTGTGTGTGTTATCAACTGGAAGGAACTAGTAAACCCATGCTTGACCATAAGCACTTCAAATTCCTTGATGAATTAGAAAGAAAGGGGAAGGAGGAAGTACATAACCGGAAGGTGTGGTGATGTCACCTCACCGAGGAGGAATTCAAGCGTTCTTCTAAAACGACAGAATGCAGAGAGGTGGAGATGGATTGTACAATTTCTCTTTGGCCCTCACAGTTCATGACTATTTTCTGCTTCCAAGAAACAGGAGTAACGGGCCAGCTTTGACGGGATCTAACTCCACTGGTGGACATTCTCTCCTAGTACCCGCAGGATCAATTGTACAAATAATTTCGTGGCCACTCAATACTTTTGTCATGAGTGAAATTAAAGAACACCGTTGGCTTTTCCCTGTTGGATACCCAGGTTGTGGGCTCAACAACAACCAGGAAAAAAACCATTCCACAGCACAAGCTGCGCCACCTTCCCTCCACAGGCATTTTAGTCTATTAGACACAAATTGGCTGCCATAGTCACTGCTTTGAAGCCATGATATGAAATATCAGTTGCACACGAAATGGAGCCATGTATCTCTGAAGTATTGGTTATTGCAATGTGTGTCTGCTCACCCTGGAGGTGAAATTCTAGCTCCTGTTGTCAGCTACTTAATCATGTCGTTGGGCTTTACTTGGCTGTTGACTTTTAGATTTTATTGCTATTAGCCAAAGGCTGGAGAAGAAGGAGAAGGAGGTGAGCAAGGGTGGGGTGAGAATTGGCGGCACAATGGGGAACTTTCTCTAATATAAAAATGGAGCGGCTGTGGACGATGAGTGGAGCAGGGCAGAGCATGCCAGCAGGGAATTACTTCTTCCGAAAGGTGTCCTTTGTTAACGTGATTTATTTCACATTGCGGCAAAAAAGAGCCAGACAGACACACATTCAAGTCCTCCATTCTTTTTGTACTACTCTCCAACCCAGGTGGTTTATTTAACCTCTTAGATTCCAACTTTCCTTCCTGGTAACACAGAGGTAGGGATCCTACCTACCTGCCATGTATGACGGTGGGTGGGGGAAGATGGCCGGTATGAAATACTAACAGTCTGTCATCTGGCAAATGTCCATTATCTGCTGACACAGATAACCTGTGCAGCCACATTGGGGCTGCTTTTGTCCCTGTATTCCAGGAACACTGAGCAGTCGCTGGCGCCCTTCTTTGTGAACACCTTTCATTCCCTACTCTTATGCCTTCCTATTCTAGCTACCTCTGGATGCCCACATCCTACCCACTTGCAAGGCCCATTTCCAATGCTTTCTTCTCTCAGAAATGGCCATGGTTCCCCTGAACTGTCATCTCTCCTCAGAGCAAATTCAGCAGCCCCGCATGTGGTCTGCATAGGCTGTCTTTCATGCACTATCTCTGATTCTCATCCCTCTGTGTCCTGTTATCCTCACTGAACCTCAGTTTCTTCATCAAATGATGACAATGAAACTGTCTACTTCCTAGGGCAGAGGCAAGAAAAGAATTGCTAAGGGATGCACACATGGTGGCAGGCACATAGAGCTCCAGAGAGAGACTTAGCATAGCATTGAAATGACAGTAGGACCGTCCCTCATCAAAGCACGGGACTCACTTGGTCACTTGTTTCTGAAAGGACACATGCTATTCCTCCATATCAGGCCTGGGGAGGTGAACACTGCCCTTGCTGTGTATGCAAACATGAAGATTGGAGAACAATCCCCAAAACCCACATAAGAAACTCAAGCAAAAGGCTGGAGGGTATAGTTCAGTGGTAGAGTGGTTGACTAGCATGCATGAGACCCAAAACTCAATCTCAGAACCAACAAAATACAGAATAAAACTTTTAATGTAACACTTCTGTTAATTCTTTGAAAATTTCATACAATGTATTTTGATCACATGCAACCTCCACTCTCCCTCCAACTCCTCCCAGGCCCCCCTCTTCCTTCCCTAATCCCCCAACTATGTGTCCTCTCTCTCTCTTTTTGAAAAACTCATAGAGTTCCATTTGTGCTGCCCATATACCTCTGGGTTTGGGGCCATGGACTGAAGTATGGTCAACATATCAGGCTCAAACCCTTAAAGAAAACTAACTTTCCCTCCCCCAGAAGCCATCAGCTGTCCATCGCTCCTCAACTAGGAATGGGGGCTTGCAAGCCCTTCTCTGAAGCTGGGCTGTTGACTGGGTGGATTTGGCTCTGCTCTTGTGCAGGCAACCACAGCAGGTGTGAGTTCATGAGTGTTGTGGTCCTGTCATGTCCAGAAGACACAGCTTTGCTCTGGTCTTCCATGAGTTCTGAATCTTACAGTATGACAGTCCCCTCTTCCAAGATGGTCCTGAACCTTAGGGGTAGGTATAACAAACATTTTTTAAGTAAAGCAGGTGTGGCATCTATGTACAATCCCAGCAGAGGCAGAGGCAGGAATACCCGGGAACGAGCTGGCTATGCAGAGTAGCTGGAGTTGGTGAATTTCAGGTTCATTTAGAGACTGTGCCTTAATAAATAAAGTGTAATGAGATTGAGGAAGACACCCAGTGTCAACTTTCGGCCTCTATATGCACCTTGACTCATACATGCACCTACACATATGAACATGAATATACACACCGCACACAGAGAGACACACACAGCTGCAGTAGTCAATAGCAACAGACAAGGGTGTGATCACAGGTGCATCTGAATGGAGCACCATTGGGTTATGATGATATTTCTTCATCTGCCTAAGACCCTGACCCTTTCTTGCAGAGGACAGGGGGTGTTCATTTACTTGCAGAGGCTCTGAGCTATGCAAAGTGTGTGAAAACTGGACAGTGACAGGAAACATCAGCTGTACAGTCATTAACTGACAAGACTAATAGCTTTGGTGAATGCAGAATGAATGCCTGACCTTCAAGATGGGAACAGAGCCTGTGTGATCCTGCAGGGAGGAGGAAGCAGATGCGCAAAGGCTTCTGGGAATTCCTTTATGATCTCCCAGTAAATACACCTGTGAACAAAAGGTTTCCCACTTCTATGTGGCTGATCTTTGCAGCTAATGAAATTATTCTCGAATGCAACCAGGTTCTTAGCAGGAATATTAAGAGGTTCGTAATTTGTATAAGTTTTGCTAAGTTCCATGCATGTGTGCCCCATAAAAGTTGCAATGTGAATCACACTCAAAATTTTAAAAGCTGTCACTTTGGCGGGAAACAGACATAAACTGGTAACACCATACTCTTAATTTATTTCTAGACTATTTCATTCTCCTTGGAGTTTGGTAGCCTCAGAAACTGACCAACTGGCCCACTCTATAGAGAGCAGATTTGAAAGGACAATGAGCCAAGTTACCCACTTTTGTATGGTGGTCACTAACCTCCTGTAGCTGTAGAGTATATTCATCTGTCAGTAGCCAAGAGAGATTAATTTGAAGACAAGTCTCAGCTACAAAACTCATGAACACTCAAATACCTAATATCGAAAGGTTCTTTATTTGCAGATAACTTATGCTCATCCCGTTATATTTTAATGTATCTTTATTACTTAAAACATTCAATACAATGAAGTGCTATGTCAGTGGTTGCAATACTTATGAAAAATTGACGTGAAAAATGTCTGCGCTTGTTTACTATTAATGCAATCCTTTTTTTCAAATATTGTCAGTCTGTTGTTGATTAGATCCTCAGATTCAGAAGCCTCAGATGGGGTGGGCTGGCTGTGTGAGTGCATCCAAATTGGGATGTGCTTTGAAGTGTAAAAGACACATTGAGCTTCTAACTTAGGGTGGGGCAGGAGGAGTGCAAAATATCTCATTAGCAATTTGTGTATTGATTATATGTTGAAATAATACTTTGGATATGTTAGCTTAGATGAAATATATTCTTGATGTCAGTTTTACTGTTTTGTTGTTTTGTTAATGTTGGCACTAGAAAACTTAAAGTTGCAGCTTGTAGCTACCTTCTGTTTCTACTGCTAGCTTCTCTGTCGGACAGGTCATTGTTCTCTAGCCCATGTTGAATATTCAATGTCCCCCATTTTTTACTTTTAAAATGATAATATAAAAGGATAATAAGTAGGATGTGTGTCATACATCCCTGGACCTCCCGTTCTCGGGCTCCTTTTAGTTTGTCTTTCCAGGCCCATCTCCCAGTGGCCTGCAACTCAGAGACACCTAACAAATGAGTCACAGTGCTCCCTAGCCACCCCACACACCAAGTCCCCAACGCTCCATGGGGTGCCTGCCTCAGTTTTGTACATTTTCTGCTGATTATGTGCACTTGAGCACAGAATGGCACCCAGCAGCACCCAGTAAGCAAGAGTCTGGGACATGGTGTGTGCCAGTCAGGCTTCTCATCACAGACAAATCCCCAGGAGAAGCAGTTTAAAGTAGGAAAGATTGCATTTGGCTCATGGTTTCAAAGGTTTCAGTCAACTGACACCATTGTTTCTGAGTGTATGGTGTAAGGGTGTGTAAGACAATGCTGCTCACCTCATGGTAGTCTATTTGGGGAGGTTGAAAAAGAGAGAAAGAGTGAATATGAGGTAAATCTTTCCCAGGAATCTACTTCCTCCAAGAAGGCACCACTACCCGTGACACAATCATTTTATGAATGCGTCAAGGAGTGAGTCCTTTGATTAGGTCTGGGGCTTGGGATCCAATCACTTCTTGGTCATTAAGACCAGCAAATAGGGACCAAGCCTCCACACATGAGCCTACTGGAGAGACACTTCATAGCTCAACCACAATACCATGGGAGATTAATGTCAAATAATTAACTTGCACACAATGAAATGATGAATAAACATAGGGATTTGCCATATAGCCCAAACATTGCCTGTTTCTAGCTTCTTTGAAAAAACTGGCATCAAGGATTCTAAATCTGACCAGTGGGACTAGTGATGCCCATACAGGGGAATGCTAAGAAGGCAATCGGCATGTTCCCCCAGTGCCAGTGCCTCTGTATTCCAGGGGCTCCATTTAAGAGGTGCTCTCCTCTTAGGAGATGAAATAACTGGAGATTGGGAGTGATTTGCCTGAAGCCCTGTGAATCAGGAACTGAATTAAATGGTATTACACTAGAAATAACCATTCTATGGCAAGTCTCAATGTGTTAATTAAAGTGACCTAACCTTGGATTTTCACAGTTTAGAGAAAACTATTGACCCCAGAATGAATCAATGTATAGTCCTCTCCATATGTCTTAGAAGGAACTTTGGCAGCATATCTATATAGTTATTAAAGCAATCCCTTAAGGCATAGAAAGAGGATGAAAGAAATCACTCTATACTGCTATGTCCCTACCCCCTAGCATTGAATATCTATTTAATTCTGCTCAGAATTCCTCAAAAAAAGGAGTCTCAAAAGAAGCCAGTAGCTACTCTTGTCCCACCTCATACCTACTGAATTGAGTGAAGAATACACTTGGCTTTCTTACGCAGAAGAAGCTCAAAACAAAATCTGGTCACTTTTTAATTAATAAATAGAAACCTAGTGCTGTGTGGGTTCTGATAAAACAAGAATAAAAATGTAACCCATTAAATATATAACAGATATATAATATGTGATAAAGCATATACTAAATAGATGTGTTTTTTCTGTTAAAATATACTTTAAAAAATACAAACAAATACTACAAATGTGTGTGTTCAACTTAAGCCCAATTTGAACTAATGGGACAGGAAAATTAGAAGCAATCTTTTTTCAACCAAATGGTGCCATCTTGGTTCCAGTTGCTCTGTTCATCCACAGAGGACTCCAGCCAGTCACTAGGGACTCAAAAAAATTAAACTCAGACAACCAGCTGTGAGTGACTTGACAAGAACCCTTCAGGCTCTCGATGTGATAATTGGAAAGCAGTACCCAGGACTCCCATTTGGGAACTCATATACCAGAACTATAATGGAAAAACTCATTCCAGATACCTCAGAGTATCTAGAATACTCCTGCTCAGAGTTTGGGCAGGACTGGGTATCAATAAGTTTGTGTGCAAGACAATATTAAGTCTAATTCTTGCTACCAACTCATTGGTCCCTCAAGGACCATGGAGAACAGGAAGACTTCTCTTCCCTTAGCCCATAACTTGGTAGACCATGCAATGTCT
The DNA here is from genome assembly GCF_003668045.3 of Cricetulus griseus. NCBI lineage: Eukaryota > Metazoa > Chordata > Mammalia > Rodentia > Cricetidae > Cricetulus > Cricetulus griseus. Next base: position 106,414,506 of record NC_048600.1, read on the forward strand.
TATAAACACGTTCGCCATCCATCCTGTCATTAGTCTCATATCCCTGGAGTTCGTGAAGAAATGATCCATTATTTGAAGAGTCAATATTACTATAAACAGATTCTGGTTTTTTATGACAATGAATTGATATAATAGTAGGCAGGGTTGTTTCATCTATTTATCCAGGGTTGATTTTAAAAATCCTAATCTATACACAGACCAGAAACAGACTGACTGAGACGAAAAAGAGAAAAATTAAATTGAGCAATGCTAAGGATCCTCTCTCTATCTTCCCTGCAGGTTTAAGAGTGATGGGTGAGATCCTGCCCACTCCCAAAGCTCCACAGCCTTTACGTTTGCCATATCCAATCCCTACCATTCCTAACCATTATAGTAAAACTTAAGTAACATAAAACATTTGGACAGACACTGTGAGATGTCCACTATCCAGATACAGTGTTATGTAAGTGGCATCTGAATGTATCAGGGTAATTCATTTCTATTTTTGTATGGATTATGGTTTTTATACATAATACTCCGGTATTATGTACAGGTACTTAGCGCTCCAGAACTATGTACATGTACCTAGTATCCCAGTACTATGAACCTACACTTAGCACTCCAGTATTAGGTACATACACTTAACTCCAGTACTATGTGCATGCACTTAGCACTCCAGTGCTTTAAACCCAGTCAGTATGCATCAGCAGAAGTAATTTACCTGAACAGAAACACTGTAATGACCACACCAGTTAACACGCCAACATGGACAGGGGAAAGTCCACAGTGGCCTATACCTAGATGATGAGCTGCAAGTTGCCAGGGGCTACTAGGAGAGGGAAATCATTTTCCTCCAAGGACAACCTTGCAGATAGACCGCCCATTCCAAGTAGTCAGCCCTGCATATGTGTGTGTATAAGCAATGCTAAATGGACTCCGTAGGGTGTGGTGTGTGTGTGTGAATAATAATTAAAGATCAAGAGGTCATGAACTTGAGAAAGATATGGGGGAGACGTTGGGCAAATTGAAGAAAGGAGTGGGACTGATGTAGCTATACTATTCATATACAAAGTCACCCGGTGACTGATGGAGGCAGGCTCAGAGACCCACAGCCAAACACTGGGCCAAGCTCAGGGAATCCTGCTGAAGAAGGGAAGGGGGATTGTGGGAGGTGGGAGAGGGGAGAGGGGGTCAGGGAAAGCCCACAGAAACAGCTAGCCTGACTCATGGGAACTCAGAGTCTGAACCAACAACCAGGGAGCCTGCATAGAACCAACCTAGGCCCTCTGCATATATGTGAGAGTTGTGTAGATTGGTCTATTTGTGGGACTCCTAACAATGGGAGCAGAGCTGTCCCTGGTGCTTTGTCTGGCTCTTGGAAACCTATTTCTCATGCTGGATTGCCTTGCCCAGCCTGAATACAGGGGCAGATACTTGGCCTTATGGCAGCTTGATATGCTATGCTTTGCTGATGCCCATGGGAGGCCTGCCCCTTTCTGATTAAATATGGAGGAGGGGTGGGTTAAGGGGGCCAGAGGGGAGTTGGGGACAGGGTGTTGGAGGAGAGGAGGCTTTGGTCAGGTTGTAAAATAAATTTTTTAAAAAATGATTTTTTAAATTAAAATAAAGTGAAAATTGAGGAAAAAGAAGAAACAATAAGAAGAAAATCAGGGCCGGGCATTGGTGGCACACACCTTTAATCCCAGCAGGCAGAGGCAGGGGGATCTCTGTGAGTTCGAGGCCAGCCTGGCCTCCAGAGCGAGTACCAGGATAGGCTCCAAAGCTACACAGAGAAACCCTGTCTCATAAAACCAAAGAGAGAGAGAGAGAGAGAGAGAGAGAGAGAGAGAGAGAGAGAGAGAGAGAGAATCAGTATATAAGAGGGGACATAGGATTGTTTTTCTGAGTCATGCCACTTAATGTAATACTTTCAAAATCCTTCCGTTTTCTGCAAATGTCATAGCTTCCTGCTTCTTTGCAGCTGACTCTGAGTCCTTTGCACAGACACACCATGTTTTCACTTTCCATCTTCTTCCCTCGTGGTTCTGAATAGTGTACAGGTGTCTCTGCGGCAGAACAGTCTTGGGGGCACGTGCCCGAGTGGTATATCTGAGTCATATAGTAGTTCTGTTTCTATTGCTCTCAGTAAGCTCCATACTGATTTCCACAGTGGCGGCATTAGTTTACACTTCAAGGGTGTGAGTTTAGATCATGAAGCAAGGTAGGAGATCAAAAGAAGGGAAAAGAGGTATCCAGAAAGGTGTGGGGTCAGGGAACAAAAGATCACAGTAACATTCAAGTGGAAAGAAGGCTGTGGGGGATGGGCATAGGGAAGGAACCAGGGAAGAGAGATAACAAAATAAGTGAATTTTGTTTGAAAACTGCTGTAATGAGGCCTAATTCTTTGTATACTGATTTTGAAAAAATGGATTTAAAGAAGACTCTCGAGAGATGGGCCTGTCAGATCAATGAAAAAGTCAGTGGGGGTGACGTCTAGTTTGGGATCTGTCTCAGTTTTCTGGCTTATTGGGTTTGATTATTCCTGACGTTATTTTAACACAAGACTCCATTTGGCCCTCATTTTACCCACCTGTGTCTTCACTCGGTTGCAGTGTTGTTCACGACTGGAGTTCAGTTGATTCTTCCACCCTGTTCTTCCTTGAACCGTGCCCCACCTGTACCATGTGAACAAACAGCCCCCCAGCTTTTTGCATTCAGCCTTCACAAATCAGCCCCTTGGTGTATCAGGACTCTGAAGGAAACCAGGCTAAGCAGTGTTCTTAAACCTCTTACGCTCACTAATTACATTGCAAAGAACTATTACACACTTCAGCAGACCAGTCAAAGATGTATAATGGGAAAGCTGAGTTGCAAAGAAAAGACACCTAATTTATGACAGGCTGTCGGCCACTCTTCACTAACTGTTCTTGGCACCAAGTGGCCTTCCTAATTATGGGATCAGACGTCTGGTTGGTAAGCCTACACTGGACACATACTACCCATTTCTCAGCTCTCAGAGAGTGGGAACTAAAATTCTGCTTCCCTAGATCTAGAAATCCCCCAGAGATGTCCATCCCAAACTTGGACAAATTAAACACATTCTGACATCTCTGAGTTAATGTTACATTTTATTTGAGTTGATCCCTAAGCCTGGATGCCACATATAAACCACATAATTTCACCAACTCTTCCTAATGACCCTATTACTCACTTTCAGAGCTATGGACCATGGTATCCCAATATCCTGGAAGACAACTCTGGCTCTCGGGTTTCTCATGGGGAAACTTTTTTGTTTTGGTTTGGTTTTCAAGACAGGGTTTCTCCATGTAGCCCTGGCTGTCCTGGAACTCACTCTACAGTCCAGGATGACCTAGAAGTTAGAGGTCTACCTGCTTCTGCCTCCCAAGTGCTGGGATTAAAGATTTGTGCCGCCCAGCTCCCATAGAGAAACTTTCAGTGCAGTCTTTAAGGCTCTTCATCTAAGGATAAAGGATAAATTACCATTCCTCACATGATCAGTGTAAGCAAGTTATTAATATTATTTATTGGCATACCATCTCAACAGACATCTATGTCCTGCTTCCTTTAATACTTGTAGCTCCTTCTAGTCTTAAATCAATATAAATGTCTGTAGCTAGGGAAACAAGGTCTTCTGTCTTCATCCTAAGGTGGACAGCAGCCTAGCATCCAATCTGAGTCCTCCATGTTGCTAAAATACAATCCTAATACCCATCACACCCACACCCCTAGAACTGCCTAAGATCTTATCTACAGAGTGCAGAAGAAATGACACCCCACGCCCAACTTTCATCTGAAATGGGCAGAGACTGTTTGTTGCTTTTGCTCACATCATGATAACTGGTCCTTAGTTTGCCTCCTGCCTGCTTCGCAATGATTCTGGACAACACACACACACACACACACACACACACACACACACACACACACACACACACACACCATGCACTTCTTGAAATCAGACAAAGGCTAGAGAGGTATGGGACAGCCAGGGGCAACCCCTGCTGCTGCAGCTTCTCCACTCACCTGTTTCCCGGTCTCCATAAGCAAACTTTTCCCAACATCCTGTGCACTAAAGTCATTCATTGGAAACACAGTAATTTGCATTACAGATAAAATGACGATGCTGGTGCAGTGTTAATTACTACGGTGCAGATGTACTGTTAGATTCAGATATCATACATAACATTGTCAAGCCTTTATTTTTAAATTAAAGTGCAACAAACCATACCCTGGCTACACATATTTTTATGATTAATACAAATTAATGTTATTTCATTGTCTAGGGAAAGGGTATAGATAAGGAGATGTTGCATCTAATTGTAACAACATAATGGTGCGTGTTCTATATTCCCCCAGCTGCCTGCACACTGGGAGCTTGCATAAGGAAGTATGAGTTCTGTGAAGACAAAGACCACGCATGCTCCTCATAGTATCCCAAGTTCCTAGCACAGTCAGCGATAGGTAACCATTTCTGAACCTGGATGAATGACTTGTTGATGAATGAAGGAGTGGATGAAAATGAATGTATTAGTTAATGAAGATACAACCCTGGGTATGGAAGGGAACCTGGGGGGAAATAGACAGCCAAAAGGCAAAATGATTTATCTTTTGGTTGTCCCAGTTTTGTTTTGCTTTTTAGCTTTCAAAATGTGTTGTCTGTTCCCCATATCTAGCACAGTAAAGTCCAAAACGAGAGACAGGTAGATCATCTGAGAGCAGCAACTGAGTGATGTTTCACAGGTACCATGATGAGCCAGCAGGTTCGGGAAAGAGAAGAAATGGGTGGAAGGGAGATGGAGTGAGACATGCATGCACCAGCCAAAAGAGAAAGGAAGAGAATAAATATGGTGGACCAATGCAAATATTATTTATTTGCTTGTTTGCTTGTTTTTTTTTGGGGGGGTGGTTCGATACAGGGTTTCTCTGTGTAGCTTTGGCACCTGTCCTGGAACTGCTCTGGAGACCAGGCTGGCCTCGAACTCACAGAGATCCACCTGCCTCCCGAGTGCTGGGATTAAAGTTGTGCGCCACCACTGGCCCACATTTGTTTATTAATTACTTCACAGGGGATTTCTTTTTCATTTTTATCATAAATGAAATTACATAACTTAAACTTTGACATCGTGATCATTTTAAGTTCAAAAGTATTCAATACATCCTTATCACTGGGAACCCTTCACCCCATCCACTACCAGAAGTCTTGTCTTCTCTTGCAAAACTGAAACTTGATGTCCATTAAACACCAACTTCCCTTTCCTTCCTGATGCCAGCCCCTCCCATCTCTATTCCACTTGTTGTCCCTGCAGTTTAGACTGCTTTAGACACCTTTATAGTTAAAGCAACTACTAATCTGTCACTTGACTATTTCTTTTGAAGATAGCTTATAGTTTTGTTTTGCTTGTTTTATTTCTCACCCCTCATTCCCATGAGGGAATCTGTGTTATCAATTGTATGGTTATGGAACCGAAGTTTCACAGAATTAAGTAAGTCTTCCAAAGTTGCATAGCTGACAAGGAGTGGTTTGGGAATCTTTTGACACCAAAGACCCCAATTCTTACGTTTGCTTTTTAGCAGTGTGTTTCTGAAACACTGGGAGAAACCGTTACATACAAAGTCCTGAACTAGAGCCTGAAAGAGACATATTCTCCTTTTGTCATAGGAACTGGCATACATGTGCTTGAGACTGGAGAAAAGAAATAACACACTTGGTTACAAGGAACAGTAAACTTAAAAAAAAATAAAGATAATTGCGAATAAGATGTAAAGTCTCTGATAAATGCAGTTCAGGTGCCCTGGAGGAACTTGAGTGAAGGGCTACAAAGGAATGTAGAGTTTTGGAGATTCTTGCCTGTTTGTCTACTCTCTCACTCTGGCTTTCTCTCACTCCCTCTTCCCTTTGGCTGCCTGCCCCCATATGGACCCTGCCTTTCAGTAACAACCAGTTAATGGAGTAATGGTGAAAGCCACTGTCTGACATAGTGAGCAATCTAAGAACTAAACCAATATCTCACAAGACTTGGATCAGAAAGGTAGAAGGGCAGGTCCCTTGGCAAATATTCAAAAACCAGATCTAATTACATCATCAGACATTTTATTATACCAGGCAGAGTGGTGCACAGTTATAGTCCCAGAATTTAAGGTCTGAGGATTAGCAGTTTGAGACCAGCTTGAGCTACATAAAAAGACACTCTCGCATTGAGGAGACAGATAGACAGCCAAACATTAGGTGATAGATGATTGATAGATGATAGATAGGTTGATGATGGATTGACTGGCAGATAGACAGACAGATGGAAGTTTCAGGAAGTCTCTAAGGAATTGCTGAGAGAAAACTACATACTTAAAGGGTCAGAGTTAAGGATGAAAATCCTAGTAATTCAGCATCTGAAAACCCAGAAGCAAACCATCAAGTTTCCTTCAAAAGTCACCCCTAAGTTCCCTAAGCTAAGCCAGGGAAGGAAGGGAGACTCCCAGATGGGAATGACACAAGGTCATTTGTAGAGCCCAGAAAACTGATGCAAAGAAAAAGGCAAGTAGTGGGAGGCACTGAAGCAAGATGGGACTGGGAATGAGAAATAAGGTTTGGATGTGAGAAATGGGACCCCATATGACTGGCTTCAGATAGCCCAGAAGCTGCATTCTCTGAGTGAGGACCAGATCTCTTTCTGTGTCTACCCGGATGGGAGAGGGATCTAACCAAGACGGCTGGACAGGGTGTTTGAGACTTCAAAATGTATCAGTCTCCCACTGAGGCTTTCACCTGATCACCCACAGTGGCTTCCTCACCTCTCACTTGAATCCCTTAAACTCTCTGCTCATTGTTTTCTCTGGTTTCTTTCACCCAAGATTTTGAACTTTTATACCATCTCTACCTTCCAGACAACTACGATAAGAGGGACAAACTAATTTTTGTAAAATGCAATATACAAAATAGTCATCACAGTTGGTGAAAAACCTGTTAAGTTCCTCCCTTCAAGTTCCTGACTTATGCCTCACCAGAAATACTTTAGAAGCTGGGTGTGAAGAAGCTGTCATGCCCTTCCACACACGTGAATTTTTCCTGATGTGTTACCATCATAAAACATATATGGCATAAGACTACCTTGCTGCTTCCTGGGCTTGGGGGGAAATGGAAGGAAAAACCCTGTCTGACCTGTTACCCATTGCCTTGTAGGTCAGTGGGACCATGTACAACACTGGAAGGCATGTATCCCTCCGCCTGGACAAGGAGCACTTGGTCAACATTTCAGGAGGGCCCATGACATACAGCCACCGCCTGGAGGAGATCCGGCTACACTTTGGGAGTGAGGACAGCCAAGGATCAGAGCACCTCCTCAATGGACAGGCCTTCTCTGGGGAGGTATGTGAATCCACCAAAGTAATAAGGGTTAGTGCCAACTTGTAATATTCAGTGCCTGTTTCAATCTGAAGTAGAATCACAGATGGGAAGGCTTCCCTAGGCTCACTGAAAAGAGAAGAGCCCGCCTCCTTTCTCCATATGTCTTTTGCAGGTTTCCAGGAGAGGCTACAATGACACAGTATTTCCTTCTTAAACACTAACACAGGTTTTTTGGGACTCACACCCTGACATGTCCAAGAGCAGTGGTTCTCAACTGTCCTAGTGGTGAGGCCCTTTAATACAGTTCCTCATGTTGTAGTGACTTCCGACCATAACATTATTTTTGTTGCTACTTCTTAAGTGTAATTTTACTACTGTTATGAATCATAATGTAGATATCTGATAGGAGACCCCTATGTGGGGTCATGACCCACAGGTTGGAAGCCACTAGAGAATTGTTTAACCTCAAGCCCTCACCTTTTCTGTGCCTCTCCATTTTTACCTCTCTGGGCCATTGGCCTCCCATGCATTCTGTAGACAACACAGCTTCCCTTGCCTACACATGCAATGCAATGCACTGTGAAATCAGTGTCAAGGAACTGAAGAGTTTGCCTGAAATTTTGCAGAATGGAAATTCCATTGTGTCACACCATTGATGGTGAGTGTCGCCATGTGCCACCATCAGTCTATACAAAAATAAATCCAAGTAATGCAAAGAACCACAGTTTCAGATGAGATAAGAGAGATGGTTTAGCCAGATTTCATCTATGATGTGATACTTGACCTATTTTGCTCCTTACACTTAGGAACAATTAGAACGTAAATCTCAGGGGCCCTAATACAATAAGTAACCCATAAGCAGATTCCTAGTAAGAGTCACATTAAATGATGTCAAAAAATAAAGTTTAAAATTACAAGAGTGTACATTTTATATGATCTTTTTATTTTGTTATTTAAGGTCATGATTAAAACCTGGAATTGTTTTTTTTTAATGTGTGTTAAGGCTATATACCATCAAATAGACCACAAGCTGAAGAAATTTGTAAGCCAGGTTTTGATGTGCATTCAAAATACATAGACTGAGAGTCATCTTGGGGAGCCTACTAGTTACTCGGGACACATGAATTTAAAAATGAAAAAGAAGAAAAGAGTTCTTTCCCCAAAGAAGCTCAAAGGGGTCTATATTCAAATCATTGAAGTATAATGTCATGCTGAAATGGAGAGGTAAAAGGCCCTGGCAGCCTCAAAGAAAGACACGACACATTTTACTTGGAGGGGCAGGGGAAGCTTCACAGGGGAGGTGCCCTTTGAACTGGGCTTGGAGAGAAGCAATGAAGAATAATTTGAAAATATCAGCTTTGGAGTCAAAGGGCCTTCATTTGTAGCCCCTGCTTTGATACACACCATGTTCTCTTGGGATGTCACATGATCCTTCTAAGGCACAATTTAGACACCTCTCAAAGATACCTTAAAATTTTAGTGGGATCCCAGATGTAAGGAGTGCTCAATTGATGGACTTTAAAGAAAAGATAAAGCATGAAATGAGGGATCGGATGAGAAAGGGCCTCCAGGCATGTCAGGGCACTATGTGTTTGAGACACTGCAGATAGATATCACTCGGTACTTTATCTGTCATCTATTAGTAATGGCTGCATAGACAATGGACTTCAGAATCAGTGTGGGATTCTCTCCAAATCTGCAGGGGGAAATGTGCTAGGATTGATTAAGGATGTCTGCTAAAAGTAACCAAGTAACAGAAAACTTCTCTCCAGAGCTGCAGGTACTCAACTAGAGCATGGCAGGGAACGCAAGCAAAGCAGGGCCAAACCTCACAGTTCAGAGGCACTGGGGTAGGTCAGTCTCAAGTAGGAAATGTTTAAAGACAGATTAAACTCTTCCTTGTGGTAATATGTGTTATTTTAAAGTGTGTTGTTACTTTATCTGTTGACTTACTTGCTCATTGGTCATTATTTCTCTTTTATTTTTCTCCCTCTGTACTGTCATATTTCAGTGCTTACCACAACACTGCTTCATAGGAGAAATGCTGTTTAAATGGGTGATTAAAAAACACAGATGGTTACTAGGTTAAACTCTTTAAACCGTTCCTTCTGTTACTTCAATGTTTAAGTAGAGTGATTTGTAACGTGGACATGAACAACTTGCAATTTTGAGTGCGTCTTAATGGATACATAATAACCTCCGAGCATATTAATTTTCCAAGACCTATTACAAATCACAGGGACTAGATGCTTCAAAGAATCTACATTGAAAAGTTCCCAGAAAGACAGACATGGTGAGGGATGTCTGTGATACAAGGGAGGCAGAGACAGAACGACCTAAAGTTTGAAGTTAGCCTGAGCTATATAGCAATAACTTGTCTCAGGGAAAAAAAAAAGTTCCCAGGTTCACCTGGTTATGGCAGGGTGTTAACTGTTCTTGAATGGTCATTAATGAGGACATCTAAACAATGCAGCAAGTCAGAAGTAACAAGGGTGGAAGGCACTGTCCAATCTGATGCTCCAGTCCTTCCTCAGACCAGATGAACTTGTATCTCTGGCAGTGTGCTCTGAGTCTGTATATTTGTAAAAGTTCCCAGGACATACTGGTTAGCAACGACCATGCCAGTTACAGGAAATGTTCTGCCCAAGAAGTCCCACTTTTCCAAACAGAGAAAACTTAACATCTCCTTCCTGTGAAGAAGGGGAAGAGGAAGATCTAATATTAATTGTGGCTTGGAAATGGCAAGCTGGTGTACTATATACTGAGATTTGGGGACGTTTCTCAAGCAATGGGAACACACACTGCCTCTGTCTGACTCTGTCTCTCTGTGTCTCTCTGTGTCTCTCTAAGTCTCTCTCTCTCTCTCTCCCTCTCTCTCTCTCTCTTCCTCCATCCCTCCCTCTCTCTCACCTTCAGCACAGCCTCAGCATAAGTACAGCTATATCTCACCCTGGGCAGATTACACTATTGCCATCACATTTCTCCCCAAGCCCCTCAGTTTGCATGCTCTATAAGCTGGTATGGTTTCAATGCTAGAAACCAGCATTTTAGAGGCTCTAAAATAATGTCATATGAGGATCACTGTGCACACAGTTGGGTTTTGAGTTATTATCCTACCCTAGTGAACAAGAAGAGTTGAGCACCTATGCCACCTGAAGGGCCAATAGTGGGGGCTGCAAGCAGAAGGCATTCAGCTTGATACATGTTCTAACAATGGGAGCTATCTATCAATGAAATGAGTTTGCTTCTGAAAACAGTGAATTCCCATTGTTTGATTTATTAAGCCCTAAACACATATTAACCAATGGGGGAACTATTAGCTTTAATGTACCTCCTAATTACTGAACTCTACAGAGTCCATAACTTTCTTCCAGAAACTTCTTCCAGTTAAATTCCAGTAGGCCTTGGGAAAGGCAAATATCTATTACCCGCTAGCTTAACTTTTCCTATTTCTTTTGTACTGCCTTCAAAGCCTCCTTCAGTCTCTATTTCTGGCTGTCCTTTGAGAGGACCCAAGTAGACACTTCTTGCAACAGAGTATGCGTTTATTTTGTTGACAGTGAGTAATTGCATTACCATCTTCCCCCATCTATCATTGCTGATCATGATGAGTCAATTAATACAAGGCGTTTTCCTCGGCACACTGCAGTGGTCGCTATCTGAAGAGCTGTATATTAACTGTAGCCTTGTCTAGTGAGGTTATTATAATTGATGGTAATCATTTGCTTTGTTTCATAAAACTGTATGGCTGTAAGATGCCATTTGTAACTGCATTTTTTGTAAAAATTATTAGTGTCCTACATGAAGAATTCCTGGATGCCTTATTGGGGGTTGTGATGAATGAGCATATTCAGGGAATCAAATGTCTTCCTTTTTTTTTATTTTTCGAGACAGGGTTTCTCTGTGGCTTTGGAGGCTGTCTTGTAGCTCTTGTAGCTCTGGAGTCTCGAACTCACAGAGATCCGCCTGCCTCTGCCTCCCGAGTGCTGGGATTAAAGGCGTGTGCCACCAACGCCCGGCTATGTCTTCCTTTTTTTAAGGTGAGGATTAACTGTTTTTACTAATCAAGCTCCTTAGCTTGATAATAATTTTAAGTGCTTAGATTAATATCTAGTATAAAGTAGGTTATTTGTAAGATGAAACAAAAGATAATATTGGGAAAGAATCTTGTTTGTGGTTTAAGTTCCAATAGTGAGACTAGACAAGAAAAAAAAAGTTTTCTTACTTGGGAGAAACTGGACAATCTCATCTTCAAAACCTCCTTTGAGTTTTTCATTCCTGAGGGATAAAGTAGCTCCCTAAAAGCTGTACTAGCCACTTCACAGGGCATCTATGACCCAATCTCTGATTCATTTTTTTCCTCTTTCCATCGCTATTGTACTCTTACTGTGTGCTGGGCTCTGAGCACACAGCATCCAATTTCTGTTCAGAAAAGCCACAAGTCTAATGAGGAATATATATATTGAGTACACGTGCATATACACACATAGATATGTGTGTGAATATTGTGCATGGTTGTACACACTAACAACGTGGACATATTTGAGGTTTATTCCAAGAGAAAATGATGAAATAGCTGTCTTGGGGAATAATAAGAAAGAATGATGAGAAGCCTTTCAAATTGCCATGCTTGCTGTTCCCTCTGAAGGTGAAGTAGCAGCACTGACCTTCCTGGATCCTAGCCTCTAGAGTCTCCAGTTCTGCTCAAAAGACATGGAGGGAAAGTCCATAGGTGTTGCTATGGTGATGTACATCATATTTTTAATTGAAAAGAGGGACTAAAAGTCCCATGTGAAATATAGGATGGTTTCATTTTTTGGCGTCTCTGAATCAGAAAAGAGACTATTTCAGAATCAGTAACAGAAGCAGACAATGCAGCCTCATTCTTTTCAAAGAACCAATTATCTGCATCCTTGGGAGACCATTTTACATAAACAACACGAATCAGTAGGAATAAGAAACTAACACCAAGTTGTCCTGACATGTGCTAGAGGCAAGTGCTTGGGAACAACTGAGAACCAGGGCCCCAGTAAGCACAGACCACTGCAGGATTGGAGAAAGTAAAAGCAATCTTTAGCACATGGCTGCTTCACTGGAGCCTCATGATAGAGATTCTTTATTGGCCCAATTAGAGATTAAGGTGAAATAAGAACTGGGGTACTTAAATATAACAATAATATGGATAATAAACATGGAAGTGCTACCACCTATCACGTGCCACAAGAAAGCTCTTCTCCCCACTATGAAAGTCAGATTTATCTCCCCAACCATCATCTACCTCAGTCTCCCTATTCTGGCTTCTCAAGATCCCTTCCCTCCTCCCATCCAGTAGGGTTCTGCCTCTTCTTCACTTTCAGGTAAAGTTGTATATCATTGCACTGGAGGTCTGGCATAGCATTACCTTGTGAGTCAAGTCCAGGAGCCAAGTATGGTTTACAGTTTTGAAAGTTTGTTTGCAAAAACAAAAATAATAATGGAAGAAAATAGCAGAAGTAGTAAGCAACAGAGATTATATGTGGCCTGAAAATGATCAAAATATTTATTACCCCTTTTGCATTAAAAATGTGCTCACTCCAACCAGTCTATGATGCTTTCCATAACAGTGGGTGTTACGCCTGTTTCTCCTTGTTTTTGTTGGAATGGACATTCTTTGCTGTTGGGAAGTTTTGTTTGGTCAGTGCTGTTTTCCCAACACTTTGAACATTGAGCACATGAAAGCAGTCAACATGTGTTTACTGCAGGAAGGAATGGCTTACCTGAGTAAACCCCTTAAGCAAAGAGCTATTCGACCTTGGACACCATGTACCTAATGCAATGCCCAACATAAAGTAAGTGCTTAAGTAATGTTTTAGAATGACTCATTCAATAACTGAATGAACAACTCAATCAACTGTGGCTGTCCCCAGAACAAAAACATTATAGTTTTTCCTTTGAGTCCTGAATTGTGTTACATTTGTTGACCTGCAAAAAATATGTAATGTCGTTTAAATTGAAGCTGGAAGAACTAGGGAGATGGTTCAGTAGTTAAGAGCACTGACTGTTCTATCAGGGGACCCAGGTTCGACTCTCAACACCCACGTGATGGTTGATAACCATCTGCAACTCCAGTTCCAGGGGATATGAAGTCCTTTTCTGGCCTCCATGGTGCACACACATGCATGCAGGTCAAACATCCACACACATAAAATAAAAATAATAAATTAAAATGGAATAGTTAGATAGAAGCTGCCCAAAGCTTCAAATTCCCTTAGAAATTGGAGAGAGAGAGAGAGAGAGAGAGAGAGAGAGAGAGAGAGAGAGAGAGATCTTCTGGAATTGTCAGAGGAGAGAAATTTGTGTTTATAAAGTACCAATCTATTCTATTCTTTATATGGTGGAAGTCATAGAAGGAGTGGACAATTATGTGTCACCCTGAAGGAATTTCAGATCCATTAGAGGAACACGGCACAGACTTGACTCACAAGTGGCTGTAGAATCTCTTTGCCAATACCTGGGCACTGTCAGCCTACTGTGTAAGTAACTTGCATTCATCTCATACCAGGAACAGACAGTGACTATCTATTGTGTGCTACAGTGAATGAGACAGCTACAGATCCCTATCTATGAGGTCTTTCAAGTCCAGGATGGAGAGACAGATAATAAATAACAAGAAGAGTAAGGGAGTAAATCTGTAGCATCAGAATATGCCAAAGACTATGAGGACTTAAACAGCAGAGAAAGGAGATCAAGAGTGAAGCATGGAAGCATGGAAGTATGAGCCACAGGTCTAAATACAGTGGCCAGTGTGGGTTGCACTGAGAAAACAGTATTTGTGATGTTAACAGGGAGACTGTTCAAAGACCTTCCAAGTGAGCATGGTGCCTCACACAGTGCCTTGCACAGTAGCTCCAAAGTGAGAGAAAGCTGTGAGCATTTACACAATAGCAGAAGCAGTGTGAGCATCTAAGTGAGGACTGGAGCTGATAGAGAACACATGGATCCTCCCGTCATTGACATTGTATGGACTTCAGCTTTTATCCCGTCTCTCTTAAAGCACAGACAAAATATCTGTCTTCCAATCATCACACACCAGTTCAGTGAGTTTGCTCTTAATGTGAGCTCCTCACCTGGGGTAACGAAAGTCCAAGATCATACAGGCAAGAATGCTAAGGTAGGATTTAACCCAGGACCTGTGATTCACAACACTGGTTTCTCTGCAAACTCCACACTAATGGCTATTTGCCTAACTTTGGCTCTAGCACAGTAGGGAAATTCAAAGACAGAAAAGCCAGGAGGGCTGTCTTTTAGGGACCTCTGATCTAACAGAAGACCCTGTCTTCCAATAAGACTCTTAACTCCTGGCAGTCCCAGAGTGGGCTGTACTCCTTAAAAATATCTCCCCATGAACATAATGAGCTGTGGGTAAACACTGCTGAACAAAGAAATTGAATGAGTAAATGAAGATAATATAGACTAGAGCTTTCAGAGTGCCTAAATTATGCCCAGTATGTCATAATCAAAATTCTATAGTCATAATGTCAACCCTAATGAAGTTAATGTCAATATTAACAGACATTTTTGAATTTATATGTTAAATTATTCACAAATTCAAGGTAAGTGAATTCTTCAGAGCACCTGGGAAGAGCAGTGGAATAGCTGAGGGCTAGTGTGTTAGAATAATTCATTTCTTTTCTTCATCTCAGCCCTGGAATCACTCCCAAGATCAAGATAAGGATCTTATCTTCTTGCCAGTGCTAGAAGCCAAATTTAGAGTTCTGGGAAGCAGCCCTATCCAGATTGAGCACAGTGGCCTTTGAGAAGCTTAGCACATAGGGATTGAGCTCCCAGATGCTGACCATGCACAGTATAAACACAACTGCAAGAGGGTGGTGACCCATGGGGTTTGTCTTGGGACATTTTTATAATTATGTCTGGGAGAGCAGAGCTCAGTCCATTGAGCAACTTCCTGGATTGTCGATTGTAGATGCTCATGGTAGAGCAGTCTAAAACAGAGGACACTGCATTTGAAGGAAGTCTGCTGAATCATTCTTCTACCCACCCTATCCTAACCTGCATGTGGCTCTGGTCTGACCCACAGGATAACACTGTGATGGCCACCATCCTCTTCCTTTGGACTTACATATCCTTCTGTATTGTTTCCCTAAAGCAAGTGGAGGGGCTGAATCCCAAAGAAAATTTTAAAGACAGAAACTTAAAAACTAGAATTTAATTGAGGTTCAGCTTCAGAGCTGACTGTTACCGTGGGAACCATCATTTCATGAGTGTTGAATGTGATGGCTCAGCAATTAAGAGCACTCACTGCTCTTGCAGAGACTCCATGTTCAGTTTCCAGCATCAGGTGGCTCACAATTGCCTGTAACTCTAGCTCCAAGAGACTTGAAACCATATTCTGGCCTCTGTAGGCATCTGCACACATGTCCTGCACATATTCACACAGGCACCTACACACAAATTAATTAATTGGTTAGTTAATTAAAATCTTAAAACAAAGCCAGTGACAGCACACCTAAAGGGATAGTGGTGTTCATAGCGCTTCTGTGAACTAGCGCAGGACTGTGGGGGGAAAAATCTCATTTCCAAAAGCACAGGAATGAAAAGCAACTGAGAGAGAATTTCTTAAGTTGAATGACATATTCCTGGTTGTTCTGACCCATGTCAACAGTTCACAAAAACTTGAAGAGGTTAAGAAAAAGTCACACCTTCCCCTTTAAGACACAGACTTGAACTTGAAACAGGTGATTGTAGTCACAGTCTCCATCTCTGGTACCTAGCTGTGCGAGGAGCACCTGGGAGGACATTTCTTCCAACACACCTGCAGAATCACCCCCCCATACCAGAAAAGGCAAGAGACCTGCCAAAGGTCACTAACACTCAGTGGTCGGATTAGGAGAAGATCCTGATTTTCCTGACTCAAAAGTTTCAATTTTTTTAATCTGTGTCACATTCAATTTGTAGTTCTACCAAATCCCAAGGTTCAAAAGACATTTTAGGTAATTTAGTTGAGTCACCCAGTAGAGAGTAAGACTATCCCCCAAATCATATTTCCTGCCTCAGCAAGCAGAATGCCATTGCACGGTCATTGACAGAGACAGTCTCAAAACAGTGAAGACATGGGCCAATTATCTCACAAACATAAATAATGGAAAGCATCCACAAAAGATGCATCTAGAAGTCACCAAGTTACCCCTCCCCCCCCAAAAAAGGGTCAACAATGTCAAGCCAAGCCATAAACAGGGATTGGTTGCAAGAAATGTAGAAATAAAGCTCAGAAAACTCAAACCAGAAACTACAGTCCTTGTAGATGCTTCCCTGGGTCTCAGGAGGAAAAATAGATCACACTGTTAGATTAAGTATAGCAGACTTTCTTGGACCACCAGCGTCCAAACCATGACACAGAGACTTATTATTAACCATGAATGTTCAGCCTTAGCTTAGGCTTGTTTCCAGCTATCTATTTTAACTTAAATTAACCCATTTCTATTAATCTATATGTGGCCCCATGGCTCATTTACCTAATTTATGTACTGTCCAACCTACTTTCCTACTTCCTCTATGGCCAACTGGCTGGCCCCCAGATGGATGGCCGGCTCTCCTTTTCTTTCTGCCCACCAGCTCCACCTATCCCTCCTCTGAATAGCTATTGGCCACTCAGCTTTTTTTTTTTTCTTTTTTTTTAGACCAGGCAGGCATGGTAGAACAGCAACACATCTTTACATGGTTAAACAAATGCAATTCTCCAGCACAAACAAATGCAACACATCTTTACATAGTTAAACAACTATTCTATTCCACAGTTAAGTACTGAGAGACGGGACTGTGAAGATGGCTCACTGGATAAAGTACACACTCCAGAAGTTGAGGACCTGAATTTGGATCGCCAGAATACCTGAAAAAGTGTGGGGGATTTAGTGACTGCCTGTAAATCTAACACTTGAAAAGCAGAGGCAAAGGATCCCCAGGGAAAACTGGCTGGCTGAGCCAGCTAGAATTGGTGAGGTCCAGGCTCAGGGAGAGTCCCGCCTCAGTTCATCAAATGGGAAGTAACCAGGGAAGCTGTCTTATTGTCTTATTTTGACTTTCTTTTGTTGTGATAAAACACCATGACCAGAAGCAGCTTGGAGAGGAAAGGGTTCATTTTGCTTACACTCCCACATCATAGTGCATCATCAAAGGAAGTCAGGGCAGGAACTGGAGATAAAAACTTACGCACACTGGAGGAACACTGCTTACTGGCTTTGATCCCGTGGTTTGCTCAGACCGCTTTGTTATAGCACCCAGAATTACCAACATTGGGGTGTCACAGCTAGCCATGAGCTAGACTCTCCCACATCAATGGAAAAAATACCCCACAGGCCAATTTGGCAGGGTTTTGTTCTCAGTTGAGATTTCCTCTTTCTAGATGACTCTATCTTGTGTCAATTTGACGTAAAACCAGCCAGTATGGCACCCAGTGTCAACTCCAAGCTCCCATGTACTCATGCATGCGCGCGTACACACACACACACACACACACACACACACACACCTCACACATGTGCCATACACATGCTACACACACTCATTCTCAAGAACTTAAAAGAACCTGGAGCTACAAACAGTGCTTTTGTGCACTTTGAATCTTTCCACTCACATACACCAATATCCTCCAGGATTGTCGTGTAAGCAGTAAATAAAAGTCATCTAGGTGATAATATTGTCTGTCCACCTCATGAATGCACTGCTATGCAATTCAAAATAGAGCCACTTAAAACTCATAGGCTCATCTGCTCTGACATATCGATAAACCTCTTTTGAAACAAAGCTAATCATCTCCACGACGCTGACTTAATTGCTCACCAGTTGACAGATAATAAACAAACCTGGGGATTAAAATATGAACTAATTACTGTACTCAATTCCATTTACTTGATTTCATGTTCCATTAATTTTTTTTGCATCATTTCTGGTTGGAAGCCTTAGATTTATGGTCACCTCAAATGAATTACGCCACTTAGTTGCCTATGGCATGCTCATGTTCTTGAATCAGTTGGAAAAGGGCAGAATTCCGGGCAGTAAATACTGAGGCAAAGCAGCATAGGATATACTAAGTGAAGGTAATTATCCATTCCCAAATACCAGCCGGAGTCAGCATCTATAAATCTATCCCCATCTCAGCACTGAAAGGGCAACACTAGAATCACATTCATGATTATTCATTGGATCTGCTTGTTAAGGCAATCTCCAGGAACTGTGGTTGCCTCTGCTGGAGCTGGGCTAGAGGGAAGCAGAGAGAGCATGCAAAGGGGAAAGGGAATTGACCTAAGAGTCAGACATGCACACCACACAGGGCAACATTTCAACGCAGAATGTATTATTTCAAGAGCCTGCTCTGTCACTTGGTGGCTATGCGGTCTTGGTAAAGGAGGAGCTGGGTAAATCATCT
Source organism: Cricetulus griseus (assembly GCF_003668045.3). NCBI lineage: Eukaryota > Metazoa > Chordata > Mammalia > Rodentia > Cricetidae > Cricetulus > Cricetulus griseus. The sequence goes on from NC_048600.1 coordinate 106,433,267, forward strand.
CTGGCCTTTTTGAGCAATCACAATGGTTCTATATGTATTACAAGGTATCTACGGAGCACCAATAAAATGACAACAAAAGCCCTTCCTGTGGTGAGGCCCTTTAAGTCAGTGGTTCTCTCAACCTTCCTGATGCTGCAACCCTCATGCTGTGGTGACCCCCAACCATAACATTATTTTTGTTGCTACTTCATAACCTAATTTTGCTGCTGTTATGAATCATAACATAAATATCTGTGTTTTCCAATGGTCTTAGGCATCCCCTACAAAAAGGTCCTTCGACCCTCGAAGGGGTGGAGACTCACAGGTTGAGAACCACTGCTTTAAGTGATAAAGAAAGTGCTGTTTGAGTCAATTGTTAGCCAGTCTAACAGCACTCAAATCTCTTGCAGATAAGACATATTAGAATAATTACATGAATTAATGTGGCCACTCCCATTAGCTGTAATTTACTGAGCATATAGTATGTACCTCTCATATCCAATCCCCACAATAACTGAGTGAATTAGTGCTTGCTAGCACCACTTTACGCATGAAGCTAAGAAACTTGGAGAGGTACAAGCACCTACTTTCAGTCCATCTCATGCTGTATACAGGGAAGAGCTAGGATTTGAACTCAGGTCTCTGACTCAAGCTTGTACAGTGATGACATCTCTGGCTTTGGCTCCATGTAACTCCTTGATGGCAGTTAAGTCTGCACTCTCTCATACTGAACGTCCTACTCTGAGACCTGACATGATCTTTCATTTCCCCTGTGTTCTGCTTTAAAACAGTCTGCAATTTTTTTCCTGGCTGTAAAATAAGACAGGATCCTACTTCTCTAAACTGCACAGTCTGATGTGAAATATGACCCGCCGCATTCCGTGTGCTTACCGAGGACTGTAGCTCCTTCATGTTCCTTCCCCAGACAGAGGAATAGGAAAGCAACTGGGTAGGTGTTTGTAGATGTACAGTTGTAATTTTCTCTCTTCACTCAAATATAATAAGCATGGTGTTATATACCTGTAAATTTGTGCATGAACATATTTATTGCTTCCTGCAAAACACAAGAAACTATATTCCTCTGTTTCTGAGGTAGCTTGGACAGATGCATTTTCTTGCTTTGAATAGTATTTGCTGAGCTAGAAATTTCTGGATTTGGCCTTGAAAGTGAATCCTGCTGGAGCGATTTGGTAAAAAGAGCCTAGCCTGGAGGTTTTAAATCACACTTGCAAGCAGAAGGGGGAAAGTCCCCGTGGATCTCGGGTCTCTGCACTGGGGCTCAGTGCTCCTGTACCAGATCTTCAAAGCAAACCACTGAGTCTGCTTTAGTAAAGATTAATTGTGTATGGACCCTAATGGCTGCCCCAGCACAGCTGCTGTTTCTGTGAGATGCACTGTGAGGGGTCAAGCATTTCCTGTCCATTGCTCCTGCCTCTTGGGGTTGATGTGTTCCCCTAGCCTAGATGATGAATTGTGACTCGCTTACATGAGCAGCTGTTAACATTTTAGAGGTGACAATTGGTAGGTTTATTAGTTCCTGGGTTTGACTCCTTCCTCGATTACTGGTTATGACAGTGGGCAAGTTATTCATCTTCCTAGTGCCTCAATAATGAGTTTCTTCATTAATAAGATGAAACAATTAGTGATGCCCACTCTATAAAGATATCTTGCCTCCTCCCTAACTCTAATGAATTTAGTGTACAAACAAAATAGTCAGTGGATCAGCTGCACAGTGTGACATGATTTCCCACCCCTCCAAGTACCACCACAACCATCTAGATACTTCCATCATTCTGAGAAGCTTTCTTGTGGCCCCTCACAGCCAATCTTCCAAGCCCCGACCCTGGTGCCATCACTATGCCTTTAACATTCTTGAACATTTTGTTTTATTTTATCAAGCTGTTGTAGAATTTTATCTAGCTGTTGTAGAATGCTTTTATCCAGGCATGAGATGGCTATTGCCTTCCAAAAGTCTCTGCAACTGTGATTATCCATGGAAGACTTGTACAAGTTAAGACCCATCATGGAGAGGAGGGAAGGCTCAGAAGGCAGCTCATTAACCACACAATACTCCATCCCTTCATAAGAACATATATTCCATTAACAATTACTGGGGTAAGGACCATTTTTCTTTGATGGTTAGCCATACTCCCATAGGTAACTGCAATTAAGCTTAGTGGTTTGCCAAGCAGGACTTTGGTGGAATTGTTTCTTGGATCTGTCTGGAGGGACAGATGTTTGTTCACAGATTCTTTGAGGAAAAATATCACACAGCAATGAGAGTAAAGTTGATTTGTTTTTCTTTTGGAGAATGGTTCTCTAAATCCTAGCAGATATAGAGAAGTTGAATAGTCAGAACCATAATCCAGATCCAAAATGGTCTTCCCAACAAGATTTTCAGGTTTGAGAGGCTAGATCTAGGTAAAATGTCTTGCATTCAGCAGCTGCTCCACACACATTAGCTTTCGTTGGCAGTGACACGATTCCTTGGACTTCCTCAGCCACCAGCATGCCAACCCTCTATGCACATGGAACAAGAACCCACAGTGGCCCCCAGGCAGGAAGTGAGAGCCTTACAAATCACATCAGTCATTGTGAGTCAGTTCACTACTCAGGGCACTTTGCAGGTTGACATTTGCCTCGAGCTGTTGTCAGTAGGGATGCCTAGAGGAAAAAATCCCACCATCTTTGAAAAGATGCTGTCTTCTAGTGGGGCATGTGCCCTCTTTGGGACTGTGACTTGTTCTAGTACTCACTGTGACGGTTTACAGAGTTCAGGTACTGCCTGTGATAGTATGGCCTGGAGAAGCCATGAAGACTCCTCCGTCACGAATGTAGTTAAAAACCTTATAACATGAAACAGTTGGTCAGCCTGCCCTTCTACTTCTACCATCAGAAAGTGCAGCACCTGCCCCCTCTCTGGAAAATACTGCCCTCATCCAACAACTGAATTCACTAGAACCTTGTTCTTGGACTTCTTGTCTTCCAAAACTGCCAAAGAAAGTTTTTATATTAATTACTCAGCTTCAGATATTCCATTATAACAGCACTAAAATACTTCCTCAGGACTGAATGGTGGAAAGACTTTGGAGGTGGAGGGTGATCAACATAGTGCTTTCCGATTCCAGACACTGGGAGGTATCCTTTCAAGTCCCCAGATGGGGATTCATTCTTGCAAATGGCAGTAGTGACCAGACTATGCCCCCTCTCCTTAGTCCAGCTGTTGGAATAGGATATCCCTGGTTCATCTGGGGCACTGGAGGCTGAACCTGAATAATGGTCATAGCTCCAGCATTCACCCTCAGAAGTACTCTGTTTTGAGAAACATGTACACTAACCCCCATTTGTTTTCATTCCCAGGAGTGGTATGTGAGGGTTCCTCTTGCCCACATCTTCACCAGAGTTTGTTATTTGTTTTCTTAATGGTTGCCAATGACTTCAAGTCAACAGATCACAGAGATGCTCGAATATCGTTTATTGCAACACTGTTCACAATAACTAAATTACAGAACCCATCTTAGTGCCCAACAACAGAGGGATAGTTAAAGAAAATGTGATATAAATAAACACAATGAAAGGCTTTTCAGCCCTAAAGAACAAATTTGTGTTGTTTGCAGGAACATCGATGCAATTGGAGAGAATTCTATCAAGTGACTGAAGTCAGTCTCAAAAACATAATTATCATATCTTTTCTCTCTTCCATGATTCCTAGATTTTATAGAGATACATACAGTCACATACGTATACTAAGACATTATACATATATGACATGGAGGTAGAAATAAATCTGTCTAGAGTTTCAAACAGTACTAGTGGGGGAGAGATTAGAGATTAGAAGGAAATGGGATATTCTCAAATTTTTATATACTTTTTGTATGTTGTGAATATACCAAATTTTGAAGTATTAAAAATTAAATAAATTAGAAAAAAGTAGTACCCGGGTTTACTTGGTGGATGGGCATGGGCCCACTCTAGATCTAGATGACCTTAGGCAAACCACTTAACATCTCTGGCTCATTTCCCTCCTCAGAAAATTAAGAGATTAGAGTTGTCCACTCACGGCCTTCTAATCTCAAAAGGTCTATAGAAGCCAAGTCTCACTTTGAAGCCCAGGCTGGCCTTGAATTCACAATCCTCCTGCCTCAGTCTTCTGAGTGCCGCAATTTGCAGACATATACCACCATGCCATGCTGGAAGTAAAATCTTCTTGTGTAATCTCACCACATAAATATTGCTTGAGGATGCTGATGATAGTCAACACGTCAGAACCACTGGTGTAGAATAAAATCCCTGTGTTACCTTGGAGACATTCCTCTGAAGACTGAGTATGCACTTCATGTGTGCCTTAGGACAAATCTTAGGAAGTTAAGTCGTTGTATGTAGAGCCAAAAATGAAAATCAGATCATTCTGCTCCAGTCCACATGTGAACTAGGGCTACCATTAAAATAGTGAATAATTTTGCCCTGCTTCTGTTGCCATCACCACATTACTGGTATGCAGGCATACAGATATGCACACATTCTATTACACCTGTCACTCACTGCCTCAGAGGGAAGATGCCCTTGTGGTTATTAAGGTATCTCACTAGGAACTATGGACTCCCTGTGAGATGTTTTGTTTTGTGTATTTTAATTACAATTTAACTGATCTCTCTACCCCTAGAAAGGAACCCAGGGAATCACTGTCCTCATTCATTTAGGTGTTTCTGTTGTGGTCTATAGAGAACCAGAACAGCAGGTGATGTCCCGTTAAAAGTCTCTGTGACTCCCTCTGGGCATCCAGCCTCCTTCTCAGTCCTGTGCTGCCGAAAGCATTTGCCAGCCCCTCTTTTTAAAACCTCTGGGACATTCAAACACTGGAAGGCACCAAGCTCTAGTGGCACTTCCAGAGTATTCATTTAGCTTAATTTATATTATTTTAATTTTCTTAGGGGCATCTTTACTAGCTGGAGGGTGATTTTTTTTCTCCCTTAATTAAAGAACAAGTTGGTTCCAAAGCACTCAGAGCAAGACCAGCCCCATCCATCTTCATCTCTCTCATCATTTCCCTGCTGTGTACTCTCTCCCCCCTCTCTCCTTCCCTTCCTCCCTCCTCTTTCTCACTCCTCTGTCTCTCTCTCTCTCTCTCTCTCTCTCTCTCTCTCTCTCTCTCTCTCTCTCTCTCTGTCTCTCTCTCTCTCTTGATCTCTCTCTCTCTCTCTCGATCTCTCCTGAGTGATCTGAGTGATTTTTGATTTCTTGGGGCACCTAACTCCTCAGAATGAAAAAGAGATTGTCTAAGTTAGAGTTTCTGTTGCTGCTAAGAAATAACAGAGTCTTCAGATGGGGAGAATATGGTTTATTCCACTTGCACTTCCAATGATGCAGAGGCCATGGAGGGTTGCTGCTTACTGGCTTGCTTCCCATGGCTTGCTTGGCCTGTCTTTTTATAGAATACAGGACCACCAGCCTAGGAATGGCCCCACCCACAATGGTGCCATTCAATCACAAATTAAGAAAATGCCCTACTGGCTTGCCTGCAGCCCCATATTAGGAAAGCATTTTCTTAACTGAGGCTCTCTCCTCTCAGGTGACTTTAACTTACCTCAAGTTGACATACAACTATTCAGCACAGAGATGAAATGATAAAGTGAGCTACACATATTCCCAGCTAGTCTTGAACTCTCTATATAAACAAAGGATGACCTGAAATCCTGTCCCTTCTGCTTCCACCTTCAAGCGCTGGGCTTATGGGTGAGAAGCACTGTAGCCAGTTTTGTGATAGGTAGGAATCAAACCCAGGGAATCATGTATGCTAGGCAAGTACTCTTCCAGTAAGCTACATCTCCAGTGCCAGAAACATATAGCAATATTGGAGATGACCATGAAGTGTTACTTCTGTCTCTTAGGGAAGAAAAGGCTATATTCAGTCAGTGAGATTGGACAAACACTCTGAGCCACTAACTATGCCAATCTTGTGGTGTATCCTGTCTTTCCTTTAAGAGTACAAGTAACTAAAGGTATTTTAGCAAAATGTATGAGGTACAAACCACAGAAAAGCTCTCAACTGAAGGTAAGCTACCAGAAGAACTTGATGAGAGGCCTTTAAAATATGCCATGGTACTAAAGGGTGACCGACTGTCCTCTTTAGCTTTGTTACTCAGACACAGCCTATAAATCCCCTGAGAGAAGAGGTCCACATGAGGTAGTCTCTAGTTCAAGACCATCTTGGACTACCTGGTTAGCTACCCAGATGCTCCTCCTAATTCCAGATTTCTCAGAGAAGACATTTGAATTTCCCAGCCTATATCTAATATTCTTGGGCCCAATCAGCTATCAATGCTAGACATGGTAATGAATATACACAGGTCTTGGAGACTTGTCTGTCTGATAGGAAGAACAGTTATCTGGCAAAAAAAAAAAAAAAGGAGTATGGTAGAGAAGATATATCTCTCATCCTATTCTAATTGGCCTGACAAAAACCAGAAGCTGAAGTAAGGCACATCTTTCCCAGATCTAAAGGTTGACAAAAACTCTGTGCGTGTGTGCGTGCATGTGTGTGTGTGTGTGTGTGTGTGTGTGTGTGTGTGTGTGTGTGTGTGTTCGTATGTGTGTACATATGAATGTCAGAGGTCAACACTGGGTGTCTTTCTCTATTACTCTCCATCTTCTTTCTTTGAGGCAGGGTCTCTCATTGAACCTGGAGCTGCCCCACAAGTCCTAGAGATCCTCCTATCTCTTCCCTGACCCCAGTGCTGGAATTACAGATAGATGCACATCACTACACTGGGTTTGTACATGGGTGCTAGGAATCCAAACCCAGGTCCCCGTGCTTGGAGAGCAAACACTTTACCCAATAAGCCATTGCCCAACTACTAGGCAAGATCTTAAAAGAGAAGTATGAATATGGCTGAAATAGAATGAGAGAATCAGAAACAAAAAGAATCATCCTCTGTTGGTGAAGAAAGAATAAGTGCAGGCAACTCAAAACAGGCAAGCAGGACACTTAGTGTCTCATGGTTGTCACAACAGAATTACTCATCACACGGATATCAGTGGCTCATCCCAGCCTCATCCTATATTGTAATACTGTTCTAGGCATTCTTCTTTCCTGCCGGTCTCAAGTAAGTTGCCCTGGGAGTTAATGTCAATCAAACAAGTTGTGGATACCAACTCTGCCATTTTCTGTGTGCCCTTTAACAAATTGCATAGGCTCTTACCAAATAAAAACAATGAAACTTCCTAATAACATCAACTTCTGAGGAGTCCTGAGATGATAAAAGGAAATAAGATGAGTTATGGAACAACAGCATCGTGCTTAGCCACAGTGGGTATCAAGTGTGACTCTTTCCCCTTCCCTCTATTTGTTTTCCTTTTCTTCTCCAATAGTTGGCTATTTAGATGTCTTTCCTTAATTTAAAAGAAGACAAAAGTAAAGATCCAGGCTCAGAAATTACTAAAATTAAGAAGGCCGCCATCCTCCTGCCAAAAGAAAGACATTTCTACCATAATCAGTGTCTGTCAGACATATCTCCGTTTCACATCTCACTGTCAGAGTCCAGAATTCAGAGCCAAAAGAATTGTTCCATTGCCCCTGTGACTTGTGGAATGATGTTTTTCATGTTCTTGGCCACCTTGTATAGACAATGTTCTCAGCTCTCATATGTCTGGGACTACAGGTCACACGTCTATGATAATTGTTACTAGGCAGTGCAAAGCTCAAGGAGTTCCTTGTCTCTTGTGTTGACTTACCTTTTAGAGGTCCTAGCTTTAGCTTTGGAATAGCTAAGCCCAGGATAGCCTCCCTGGGATAGTTTTCTCATTATTAATATTTTGACAAATGCCAGCAGGTTAGAAGCATGTGGCTTTCTTGTCTTCTTGTGCTGAGACTGAACTTAATCAACACTGAAGGTGTTATTTAAGGTTGCTTAATTTTAATGTTCATTTTAATTAAGAGAAAAAGTTCATTTGCAGTGGATCTTTAATATAGTAGACGCAGGGGTTTTTTTTCCAATATAAACATGTATTTTATTTGTTTTCGAAAAGCAAAAGAAAAGTTGGAGATCAGGGTTAAGTTCAAAAAAGCACTGCTTCCTTAGCTGTAGTGTGACTGGCTTCATTTCAAGCACTCGTGCATCCCTTTAACCTCCCTTAAGTCCCTGCTGATTTTTCTAGACAGATTTACAAAACATGTCAACCAGGAAGTAATGACTAACAAGTTCAGAAAAATAATCCAACTTGGGAAGTGCATTTCTTCCTCCTAGGGTTTGACAAAGTCTGAGTGGTGTGTTCAATACCTTCTTTGTAGAAGAAAGAATGGCTAATCCAAAATAATTCCTAATTCCAACATTTGGCATAATGAATTATATGTGTTTTCCCCCATAAAAACATGCTTGAGCTCCTACTATGTGAATCTGCTAATCATCAGGGTATATATGAATGACGTTCAACCTATGTCCTGGGAAGAAACCATTTTATCCCAGAGTCTCTCTTGTTGCATACTACTAGAAGGCATTGTCTGCAGTGGGAGCAGACAGGAAATGCTGTTCTCCAGCTACAGATGTTTGCAGGGGGTTATGAGAACACATGGAGTGCTTGCACTGGTCTCTGGGTTCAGATGTACCACTAGCCCCAGGCAAGTCATTTACTGTGGTCTGTCACAATTTCCTGATCTATAAAACAGACCTAACAGGGGTGCCAATCTGTGCCTCACTGGCATATCTTCTGTCCTGATTCTTTGGTTGTTTGACAGAGATTTCTATCCTAGACTTATTTTGCCTTGCCTGACGGTATGTCTTGGCCTCCCTTTCATATTTTCTTCAAAGAATGTAGTCTCAGTGTCCACACCATTCTTTCTTTCCTTCTTTCTTGTCTCCAGAAAATGCAGAGAAAACAATAAAATTCAATAGTGTCTGAACTGTAATGAAAGGAAAGACTGTAAACTTAAAAGTGATAACACTTTCTTCAAATTCAGCACTAAGTTGATGGGCACTAAAGAGTCACAGTTGCTACTCACTTGTCAAAGAAGCCAATTAGCTAAAGAAATTGCCCAGGGCATAATTATGTACTCGAGTGTCCACCTAACCCAAAAGCTGTTATTTTAGTGTCTAGAGAACATGATTTTGGAAACTGGGGTGAGTGCATATGTACATGTATGCACATGTTTATGTTGCAGACTTAAAGCAGATACGCGGGAAAGAGCTGGATAGGCACGTGGTGCACAGACATGCAGGAAAAACATTTGTACATATGAAATAATAAGTTAATTTTTTAATAGTAAATGGGTATTTTGGAGGGGTGTTAGGGCGTTGCCTTATTTTCCCCTCTGATTATCTAGTGTCGAGAATGGAAATAGTTGCTTAATAAATATTCAATAAATAAATGGGGTGGGTGCTCAGTAAACTCAATAATGGCATCTTTAAAAAAAATAAATGAAGCAATTCAAGTGCTTTGCCAAGTCCAAAGTACTTTGCAAGTAGCTATTTACAAATACAAGGGAGTGTCATTATTATCCCATCTTTTCTAATGGGGAAAGAACTGCCCACTTCCTGAGACACAGCTTCAAAAAGTAACAGCTCAGCCCAGGGCCAGGATAAACCACTGAATCTGCAAATCATTTCTGAATATCACTGACCTACACCCCTCTACTTATAAAGATTTTGTGAGTGAAAAAAGAAACTTCATTTAAATGGTTTTCTTAATCATCATCATCACTTTGGTGACATTTATTAGTGTGGTTTCATTAAAAACGTGTAGGGTACCTCTGCTACTCTAAAAACAGGTACCAAAGATGTGGGGTGACCTTTCTTTCTGAAGAATTGAAAGTGAAAACATGAAATTACATCTTTTCCCCATCCTCTCCCCTCCCCAAACCTAAATGCTGGCTGCACTAGGAGAAGTGTTCTTAGGAGGCTCTGGTGGGAAAGAGTCCCACCAGACTCTTTCCTCATATGGCAAGGGCAAGTGGGAAGGGGCAGCCAACGGCTGGAGAAAGCTCTCACAGCCCTAACCCCTTCAGCATGCCACTTCCATTCTCAGGAGGGTCAATGACTACTTAGAGTTCCTACATAGCATGGGCATGTGTTTTTTATTGAGCCTCATACATTTTTGCATCCTTTTTAATTCTTTAATTAATACTCGTATTTACATATCCATCTCCCCCATTCCCTTGCCCTCCCATCCTCCCATGTTCCCTGAAAACCCCCAACTCCTCCCCAGGGATAGTAAGGCCCTCCACGGGGGACCTTCAAAGTCCGTCATAACATTTAGGGGAGGGCCTAGGCCCTCCATGCTGTGTCTGGGCTGCAATAGTATCCCCCCATGGGCTCCCAAAGTCCATTTGTGCTCTAGGGATAAAGACTGGCTCTACTGTTAGAGGTCCCATAGACTGTCTTGGCCTCTTTGCTGGCACCCACATTCTGATGGCTTGGTTTGTTCCAATGCTCATTTTTTTTACATCTTAAGGTATCTTCCATCATCAAGATTGTTCCAGATTTCTATCTCTAGTAAAGAACATTGTATGCAGCAGAAGACAGAGACTATATAATTAGTGATATAAATTAATAAAGTCACTAGTAAATAAGTACAGTAATAATGACTGGGAGCAAGCTCTAACCAAAAGATAACTATGGGTGTCTACCTTCTATTCAGCTTTGAGGAAGAAGTGTGCAAGATCTATGGGGAGATAAACAGCATGTAGAAATTGCAAGACAAAACCATTCTGGCTCAGCAAACAGATTTATTCTCTTTGACGAGAGGAATAAAAACCCCATATCATCTTTCACCTATCAGCCAGAAAGTGGTTACTGGGTGCTCCTGTGTGTCCAATTCATATCCTGAGATGTGTGAAAGGGCCCAGGAGGGCTGTGCTGTTGGCCTCACTGGGCAGAGGTTACCAGGAAGGTTCTCCCTCGCCTTGTTGATATGCTGGGCAGCCACCTACACAGCACTCCCTGAAGAGCAAGGCTCAAGCCAATGAAACCTTGACATTTACTAGAAGCAGAAAGGAGAAAGATCTGTATTCTGTTAAAGCCTGAGCCGGAGCAACAGGGAAACCAAGAAATCAAATGGACTTACATAGCCTTTCTTGTGTGGGTGATTCAGACACTATTTTCAAAGGAGATCGGATATGCTCATGACTCTTTGGTTTGTCCAGGTGAGAGGAAAGAGGGTCACACTGGCTAGTTATACCAACGTCTGTCCTGTCTCACTCTGAAGCCACTGGTACCCTGACATCACTAACACAGTGAGAGCTTTGGAATCTAAGGGATGTGGAACCAAGTCTAATTTTGCTACTTGCTGCTGCCATGGCCATGGACTTCATCCTTTTGAGTCTTTGCCTGACCATGTGTAGAATGATGCATAATGCATGTTAATCTGCTTTGTAACTGAGACAAAGAGGGGGGAGTTGTTTTGGTTCACAGCTTGTTAGAAGACTGATTGGCAACCCTGCATCTGGGCTTGTGGTGCAACTGCATCTCAGTGGGGGAATGTACGACAAAACAGCTAATTCTGTGACCTTAAAGTGAAAGAGACAGAGGAGAGGGGCTGGTGTCCTGAAAGCTTCCAT